>NC_134825.1:160829788-161465433 GCF_004210375.1 Tachypleus tridentatus
GAACTGCTAAAATACAAATCGGGAACAAAACAAACCTTGTGTGGATGCCCGTTTCTGGTAATAATATAACAAACGCTTCCAGTTACAAAAGTATTAACTTCGTATCGAAAATTTTCGGTAGCCAGTTGTTCATTTATACCAGTTAGGTAACTCGGTGTATTATAAATTCTAAAAAGTGAAACATTCTGAGATTATTTTCACTGTAATAAGGTAATTCAAATCCGTTGCATAATTTATAGGCTAACCTTCTGTAGCTGTCCCTTTACTGTAATAAGGTACGTAAAACCTTGTATACTGGTTTCTTTACAGCAGTAACATGGTAACGTTTAAGGTAGTAAAATAGCGTAAAATGTAACCTGTCTGTGGAAAATGTAATTGACCGTTTACAGCAATAAGGTAACATTTAATACCTGCTACACGAGTTATCCCGGGAACTTGATGTACATCTACAAAATGAGTCATATTGGAAAGTTTCGGTTAGTTTTTGATAAGACAAAACATGTTTGGCACAATATTTTTCGAGGTTTAGGTCAGTGGATCAGACCTGAGACTTTGAGTGCCAACATGGAGAAGTTAACTTGTAAAGTGAAACTATGTAGCAATCAAACGTTGTTGAAATGTTCTAATGTAGTTGTAGACGTGGTAGTTTGAGTGTGCTAAACCGTCAGTTTTGCTTGTTTTGAATTTCGCATAAAGCTACACGAGGGCTTTCTGCGTTAGCTGTCCATAATTTAGCAGTGTAAGACTAGATGGAAGGCAGTTAGTCATCACCACTCACCGCCAACTCTTGGGCTACGCTTTTATCAACGAAAAGTGGGATTGACCGTATAATTATAACGCCCCCACGGCTGAAAGGGCGAGCATGTTTGATGTGACGGGGACTCGACTCGCGACCCTCGGATTACAGTGAAATAATCGAAAGCTCTGGAGTTTTTGTTTGCAAACCATTACAACTTCTGTATGTGATCTTGTGTGCTGACTTATCGATGGAAAGTTGTTCGAAGATATCCCAACTGATTTGACGTACCAGCTCAATGGGATATTTCTCTATTAGTTAGTGCATTGACATAAAACTGGTACAATAGTATGATTGTCTTCCAAAAGGAATCATTCGAGTGAATATTGTGTGAAACTGACGACGCACTAAAGATAAAGATGCAGTGTTGAAGCACATGTTACAAGATGACTTCCCTAGCGATTCTTACATTAAAAATCCCATTTCTGTGAATACAAGAGACTATAGTATCGTTGTGGACATAATAATGGTGAAAACCAAATGTTTCATCATGTCATATTTTCATTAATATTTGTTTTGTTTTAGAAGTTATACTAAGATTCATTTTTCAATTAAGCCTAAATCAGCGGTTTTCAGAATAAGTATCCCTCGCTGTTAACCACCATAGGGTTATTCAAATGGTGGTGAGCTGAGGTCTGTGACAGGTGTTAAAACACACTAGAATACATCTCAAGTATACAAGATGTATATCTGTCGCACCCCCCCCCCCTTGTACAGTGGTAATTCTACGGATTTACGAGCTAAAATCAGGGGCTTGATTCCTCTCGGTGGGCTCGGAAGATAGCCCGATGTGGCTTTGCTGTAAGAAAAATACACACACACACGGCAGTAGGTTTACGGCAGTAAAGTAGTACTTCAAATGCTCTAGAATGCATAGAACAGAGTAGTAATAACAAAGTTAAATTCTTAATTAGTAAAGTCTGCCGGAAATACGTCACCATTTGGGAATGAGAATGGAGGTGACGTAAGGCTGAAGTATTACTCAATCAGATTCTTTATTTTCTCATGCTGAATGCTTGTTTCGTTTTGGGCCTGATCTTTGAGTGATCTTTCATATTAAATTCAACACAGTGTTATACGCTTTGAACTTTAAGACATCTAATGGAAATTACTGATGGCGGAAGAAAGTTTGTTTTTAAGGTCATCAATTAAAATTAATATAAAGTCTATCTAAAGGAAAATATTTTTAAAGCCCTAAATTTTTGCGCCTTAAAATATTTCCGTTGGTAAAATATTGTTCTTACGATAACGTAACACCGATCAATTATGGATTTCTCTCTTTACTTTCTTGTTATATAGTATTTGCTCTTCCCTCCCCCAGTAGCAGTACGGTATGATTGCAGACTTGTATCGCGAGAAACCGCGTTTCGATACTCGTGATGGGCAGAGCACAGATAGCCCTTTTGTAGTCTTGTACTTAATTAGCTATAAATCTGTAATAAAACGTGAACTTGTAAGTAGTGCTCGGTAACAATATAATCACTGAATTTAATTTGTTCTTCACTACCAAGTCTGTTGTATTTTCATGCTTTTAGCAGTGGCATAAAGGTGTGTAGAATGGCTGGGTTCATTGTTGTTTTTTCAAGTACAGACGTCTAGCTCATATCTCCATCTATTGACTAATTCGAGATCTAATTACAGTCGCGGCTACTGAAGGTTTCATCTTGTTTTCTTCGGTTATAGCTACCATATTGTACCAATAACGTATCCCACGCTGAAAAAAAGTATAGATTATAACCTTTCCCAGATAATGTCGTACAGTCATTGTGATATTATTTGCAAACATTTGTTACGGACAGATGACGCATAGACTTCCATGTTGTTTCAAAGCTCTTTTAAATACGAAGGTCTTTTTACGATTGTCTCCTTGGAAAGTGTAAACTTCAGCTTGGGAGTCGGTCCACCCCCTTATTTAATAACTTGCATTAGACTATAGTTTACTTAAAGATTTCGTGAATGTGCCTGATCCTGGCAAGTCGACTCGTTCACGGAAGGCTAGCTGTGCGTCTCTTTTGTTCCCTCCCCCAATTTTTTTTTCTTCTAATTGATGAACGTGTTGAAGATGCTGCACAAACGGTCTTAGGTAAGCATGCTCACGTTCGAAGCGCATGCGTGAGTGTGTGGAACCAGTTGCTTACTGCTATTTTGTGAAAGGTTGCTTCCGGTGATTTCGGTAATGGCACCGTGAGCCTTGAGGTACTTGACCGTTCAAGGCTTCAGTAAAAAAAAAAAAAAGAAGCAGAAAACACCAGATAATTTTATACAATGTGCCCAATAAAATTGGCCCTATTTTGTCTTTAATTGCATACAAGCTTAAATGTATATTTCTGCCTTCGCATAAAATTCAAATTATGCCCAATGAGATGGCGACTGCATATTTAAAGAGCCAGATGGTTTTGATGTATTATATCTTTCCATTTTATTTATTGTGTGTTTTTTTATAGATTTATGATAATTTGAATCAACACGAATAGAAATACCAAGTATTTTATGCCGTAATAGTTACAACACGTATAGTAAATTCATAAATCCACAGATCGTGTTTTTAATTAATTATGCATGCATAACAGGATAGCTGTTGTGCATTGATCAAAAGATACACAATGATAACTACATGCTGTCCCTTGATCAAATTATATGCAATGTATATGATTTCTCTTAATCAAGTGATATACGAAATAACTACGTGATGTGCGTTGATGAAGAAATACCCAATGTAACTACGTGATGTACGTTGATCAAGAGATAAAATAGAAAAAAAACATTCTCGATAAGCGGATTTTTGCATCATCTAGTAACTCTCAAGTACATCATATTACCGTCAGAAACTGTTGTTATACTAGTTGAAGAGGAAACATCTTGTTGGTTCACTCACCTGATGAAAAGTGTTCCTCACAACATGCTTCACTTAAATCCTTATTGAGAAAAATGGGAGTTGTTTTTTTTTTCAGTTTCTTACGACTCATAACAAACAACTGTACTCTACTCTTGATTTGAAAAAATTAAAGTGTTATTAACGTGTGTGAAACAATGGTCTCCCATCGGTGGCCGTCTTAAGGCGCATTACGTTAAAATCAGGGTTTCGATACCTGGATGGGCACAACACAGTCAACAGTGTAACTCTGTGCACAAAAATAATGAAAGATGAAGAGATTCGGTACCACAAAAAACAACCAATGACTGTGGTACCTTCGCTGTATGTGCCTGAAGGAATTTTGAAAAAGAAAAATAAGTGTAATTTTGGCCAATCTTCGGTCGTGTAGTGTGTTCGAATGTATTGTGATTTCCTCTCGATTGCTACTGATTAGCCAACGAAATCGCCAGCCAGAGGCGGTGGGTGCCTCGGTCATTCGGTCTCTACACCAAGCAGGGTTGATATAGTTCATTTGGATGGGTATTGCTACAGTGAAGATATCTGTATTAATTAAATACAACACACATCTGATTTGCACAAAGACTGTGGATGAAGATACGTTAACCCAGTATTTTCTAATCACGAGGACTAAGACACTTTTGTAGCATTATTTAAAAAAAACGTTTATTGTTCTTAACAGTCTCTTGTTTCAGAAATTGTCCTTCTAATGATAATTACAAAAACAGTCTTTTAAGAATTAATAATAACTGAAACAGACATTATTCGCTGCACGTGCATAACATAACACATGTAAATTTCTAGCTACAGGATCTGACGTTACGTCCTTCTGTTATCACTATGACGACATTCGCTTTTGTATTGTCAGATAATATACCCAAATATAATTTCTCTACACAACTTATGTTTTATTCGTTTTCGCTACAGTACTCCTCTTTTTAATTTGTTTTTCTTTGGGGGGAAATATAGGTTAAAGGGAACTTAATATAAATTTTGTATATTATACAGTATTAAGACAAGTAAACGAATTGAAAATTAGCAGATTTTGAGATCTTACATCACATCAAACAAGTAAAAGAGCTGAAAATAACAAATCTACTAAATTATTTTGTTAACTGGTGATTTCTCTGTTCAAAATCGAGACATCTTAGCGGTAAAGTTGAGAGCTTATAAATCACATAAATCGGGTTTAAAAACTCGCGTTGGGGGCAGCGAATATAGTTAGTTCATTGTTTAACTTTGCACTTATATACAAACAAACAAGCTCTCCTATGGCACCAAATATTAATCTTGAATAACAAAATAAGGCACGCTATGATCAACTTGTCCGTCCCCTTCAGGTTACTTGTTACGTAGCGAAGTCTGTATGATAATAACACAAGACGTAACGAATGCTACAATCGCACACGGTTATCTATCATGTTCGGGAACGAATTTGGCAGTTACCAAATAACTGTTACGTAATGACTCGTTCCAAGTAGCTTCTCATGTCATGTTGACCCCTTAAAAGTTGAATGACGATTATTTTCGTGTAATCTTTTACGTTAATGAAGGGTCGTTTCTGTTAACCTGCGTAAAGTTCCCAGTCGTTTCAAACTAGCATACAAAGAATTTTTCTGAAAACGCAATGGGTTGTTGACCACATTATGACACGTCACCGTTCTCCGTGTCTACAGCCGGCATGATGACGTCAAAAGGGCACGAGGATGACCCTTCTACTGAAGTTTTCCGAGTTTGTGTGAGAGATGTTCGCATCCGCCCGATAACTAAACCTAAACTTCGTTACCGGATATTATATTGCTCATCCACTTTGCGTGTATGGATTTTCTTGTCCGCTAGAGGTCTAGGGAAGAACATGAGGGTGTGGAAAATAGACAACAAAAACAGCGGTTCGTGGAAACTTCTTAAGGAATCCACACACGTTTAATAGTTAAGAAAAGTCTCCACACACATATATATACAAACAACAGAATTCCACGTGAACAGATCGTTTAAAAGCTGAGTAAAAAAATGTAAATTTTAGCATTCTCGTTTTCCACTAGTTATGTACTTACTAAGTATAGCACAAGTCACGTGGTACTTACTAAGCATAACACATATCACGTGGTACTTACTAAGTATAGCACAAGTCCCGTGGTTTTTACTAGGTATAGCACAAGTCACGTGGTTCTTACTAGGTATAGCACAAGTCACGTAGTACTTACTCAGCATAACACATGTCACGTGGTACTTACTAAGTATAGCACAAGTCCCGTGGTTTTTACTAGGTATAGCACAAGTCACGTGGTACTCACTCAGGATAACACACGTCACGTGGTACTTACTAAGTATAGCACATGTCACGTGGTACTCACTAAGTATAGCACATGTCACGTGGTGCTTTATTAAGTATAGCACAAGTCACGCGGTACTTACTCAGTATAGCACAAGTCCCGTGGTTCTTACTAGGTATAGCACAAGTCACGTAGTACTTACTCAGCATAACACATGTCACGTGGTACTTACTAAGTATAGCACAAGTCCCGTGGTTCTTACTAGGTATAGCACAAGTCACGTAGTACTTACTCAGCATAACACATGTCACGTGGTACTTACTAAGTATAGCACAAGTCCCGTGGTTCTTACTAGGTATAGCACAAGTCACGTGGTACTCACTCAGGATAACACATGTCACGTGGTACCTGCTAAGTATAGCACATGTCACGTGGTACCTGCTAAGTATAGCACATGTCACGTGGTACTTACTAAGTATAGCACATGCCACGTGGTGCTTACTAAGTATAGCACATGTCACGTGGTGCTTTATTAAGTATAGCACAAGTCACGCGGTACTTACTCAGTATCGTACATGTCACGTGGTACTTACTCAGTATAGCACATGTCACGTGCAATTATAAAAGTTTTGCACAAAAGGAAATTGCTGGTCTTGTTTTAGCTTAAAGCTACAAAATGGACTACCTTCGATCTGTTTACTGCAGAAAATCGAACCCCAAATTTTGGAGTTTTAGAGTCCATTAACTTATCGCTGACCAACGAGTGAGGGGGAGTTGATACCGGAAATGATTAACTTCTCACTTCCTCGAAGCGAGAGGTAAGCAGTTGAAACTTGTTCGAGGATGCCGACTGCAACCTAGTACCTTAAAGTAACAACATAACGCGTCATTGACGAACTACCCTTTCTGATGCTGAGCAACCTATGTTTCTTGCTTTATATTGAACTTAGAAAACTGATATGTCACCGTAGCAGAAATAAGTAATCCAAAATTAGTCTTATAATTCCGAAAACTGCATTCAAGTAGGGCATGCCACCAACTAAAATCAAAACAATGTCATAATCACAACAAGCCAGAACTTGTAGTCTGAGTTTACAGGCAAGCTCTTATTTACTACGATTGCGTGACTAGGTTTGTTAAAAAAGAGAGAACTTTGTAGATGTTTCCTGTTTGTGACAAAATGGTAATTTTTTGTGAAACAATAACGGACTTGCATTATATTATTACTTTTTCATAGATTCAAAATATATTTTAATTATAAGATTTTATTCGATCCAATAACACGGGCGTCTGTTAGTTTTATTGTCTTTAATTTTTACACGTTCGACAGTAATTCCTCTGGGATGAATCCTAAAATGATATCCGTTGTTTTCTATCACGTACAGATTTTTCATAAAACGTCACGAATGAATCGTTTTCATTGAAATCGGGTAATATTTTGTTAGGCTTAAAATGTTGACAAAAGCAGGCTATAGATTTCTCTACACCAATCGCGATGCGAGTTTTATAGTTCCTTCGAGAAACCAAACACAATAATGTTAAAATCTTCATTGTGATAAACGAAGTAATAATTTGATCTAAGTAAAAGTGTTTATTTTTCTTTCCGATTTGTAAAAGATTCCTGACCTCATAGAAAAAAAAAATTATTTTCGAAATCTGTGTAAATGAATTATCGAACATCCATTATTAAAACCAAAACAACTTTTATAAATGTAAAAATCTCACGCCTGTGTTTTTTTGGTATAGGATTTCTTAAAATTTATCTTTCATTATAACTTGTTCTTTGAAAACAAAAACTAAGGAATGTAAAACATTTATGTAACTAAATCCTCGCTAGGTTTTTTTTTTTCCTTTTCTGTTGTCAATGAAGTTTTTGGTTAAATGTTTCTCCAGGTGCTGAGTCCGGCTGAGATTGTCTCCTGGATTCTCGTTTGGGAACTACTGCACCAGGCTAGGATAATATTATCAATTTTGGTTTGTTTTGTAATTTCGCGCAAAGCTACACGAGGGCTATCTGCGCTAGCCGCCCCTAATTTAGCAGTGTAAAACTAGAAAGAAGATAGCTAGTCACCATCACCCACCGCCAACTCTAGGACTACTCTTTTAACATCGAATAGTGGGATTAACCGTGACATTATAACGATTCCACGGCTGAAAGGATGAGCATGTTTGACGTGATGAGGATTCGAACCCGCGACTCTCAGATTACGAGTCAAACGCCTTAATCCCCCTGGCCATGCCGGGTCATCAGCTGTTTTATGAAGAAACTTAAAGGACAACAACAAACGTCAGGGTACTTGTTCTGAAAGGTATGTGAAGAAATACATACATTAAAAAGCTAGATTTTAATTTTGAAAATAATTTCATCCATGAAACCACTGTGTAGTGAAAAAATACGTGTTCCACGTGACATAAAATAAATTAAAATATTTTCTAATATGGTTACGGTAAAAAAACCCAGGCAAACAGTTTGTTTGTTTTTGAATTTCGCACAAAGCTACTCGAGGGCTATTTGTGCTAGCCGTCCCTAATTTAGCAGTGTAAGGGAAGGCAGCTATTCATCACCACCCACCGCCAACTCTTGGGCTACTCTTTTACCAACAACTAGTGGTATTGACCGTCACATTATAACGCCCCCACGGCTGAAAGGGCGAGCATGTTTGGCGCGACCGGGATGCGAACCCGCGACCCTCAGATTACGAGTCGCACGCCTTAACACGCTTGGCCTTGCCGGGCCTACAAGGCAAACAGACAGGTATGTATTTATAAAACAGGTTTTTACTTGAATTTAAATTTAAAAAGACAGTGAAAAGTGATTTTTTGTGCCTAAAGCAGTTATGTTATTATATATATATATATCTGAAGGAAGTGAAAACCTGAAAATATTTTACTACTTTATCGATACATAGTAATTAAAAAAAACTAACAGATTTTTTGAAGACACAAAACCAAAATAAAAATACTAGTACAGTCATCATCTTCAGTGAATCATTATTTCTACCGAAATAAACAGAAAATGAGAATTTTACTGAAATCAGAGAAATCAGTGAACCACAGTTTTAATTGAGACGTAATTCTGGGAAGACAATTAGAAGTTTTGGGCATTGTTAACACTCCTATGAAAAGACGTTTCTAGTCCTGATTTCTCCAAGCCCGTTCCCCTGGCTGTGGTTTCGCTAGATAGTAGATAGGGACAGTGGGAATCTCGTTAATCCATTCATTAATGGATTTAAATGGCAATTTCATTTAAATACAAAATTATTAGCCTAATATTAATAACCTTTCAAGTTGCTCTGGGGCCTATTAGGCCCCACTTTTCGTAGGAGTGTTAAACGTCTGTAAATCTAACGCAGGAGGCTTAGGAACCATTGTGCATACTTCAGCGTCTCTGTGCTTTCAAAACGAAAAACCGCATCGTGACTTCGACAGCGACCAAATCACAAGTTTTAACGTTATAAGCTATCGGAGAGCTTTTTTCGGAAAGAAAATTTGCTTACGATACAAGAACCGTAGGTTATTAATAATCAGGTGAAGGAACTTAGTAACTTTCTGTATAATATTAAAAACTTAAGAAATATCATTCCGAAATCAAACTACGGTGTTAGTGAAAAAAAAACACCTGTGTAGCCTGTTCCTGCCCCGGCATGGCCAAACGTGTTAAGGCGTTCGACTCGTAATCCAAGGGTCGCGGGTTCAAATTCCGGTCGCACCAAACATGCTCGCCCTCGTAGCCGTGGGGGCGTTATATTGTTACGGTCAATCCCACTATTCGTTGGTAAAAGAGTAGCCCAAGAGTTGGCGGTGAGTGATGATGGCTAGCTGCCTTCCCTCTAGTCTTACACTGCTAAATTAGGGACGGCTAGCGCAGATAGCCCTCGAGTAGCTTTGTGCAAAATTCAAAACAAACAAACAAACAAAAGCCTGTTCCACGTGTAGGAGATTCTGTGACCAAATAAAGTGAGTAATCTGTGAACGTATGAAATTTATAAACTCAAGCATTGCTGTTTTAGAGTTTTAAATTTAGTAACGTTTGAATTTTTTCTTAATTTCTGTTATAGAATTATGTTTATTTTGTAACTAATAGAAATTCCAGTTTAAATTATGGTCGACGTTTTATAGTTCTACAGGGTGGCCCTTAAGTCCCTACCCATCTATATATCTTATGTATCCAGTGTATCTGCGTGCTGTCCCTCATTCTCGCTGCATAATATTATGCGACGCCATGTTCTGTAAGACATTTTCCTCAACATAGCAGGGGTTATTGTTCCAAATGTCGTGGTTACAGCTGCCTTCAACTCATCATTAGTATTATAACGTTGTTTAGACACAACATATGGATGGGTAGGGACTTACGGGCCACTCTGTAGATGAACCCTGTATGACCTCAGATTTGGCAGATATTTGTAGCAAATCTAGACAAAGGTTTAAAAACGTGATGTAATATTAAATATTTTCTTTCTCAGTGTAAATAAACGTATCTAATTCATTAAAAAACATGAATTCACATCTCAATACTACTGAAGCTGCCCCCCGGCCCCTCAATGCTGACTTAAAACACTAGAAACCGGCTTACAATAGCCGTCGTGGGGAGAACACAGATAGCTCACTGTGTAGCTTTGTGCTTAATTACAAACCATATTACTAATGAATTGTGAAAATTACCAATAGATAAAATAACTAATTTCATGGCGAAAAATAAACGTTATTATAAGTGTCTTGATACACTAAAGATCGTAGGAAGTGGACATAAAAACTGAGTTGAAGAAAAAAAAAAGAGAATCTTTATATCGACGTTTGTAGAGGTGAATAAACTTATCATTAGTAAAGGATAACTAGTTTAGACATTAGATTGGACAGACCTAAGTAATTGTTTCTCTAACGAAGCAACTTGTGAAGCGTTCGTTATCTCTAAATGAGCTTGTTTGTAGTATGTACAGCAGTTGCATTATCACTGTCGTTTAAGTGACTGACCTTAGTCTATCAAAAGTCACTTCTGTCTAGCAGAACCTCACAGTAAAACGATTTTTGACCGCTTTATGTTCTTCTTTTAGAAGACGGAATTCAAATGGGGTGACATTGTTTTTCTTTGTGCTAAAGATACAAGCTACTCTCTTATACGACCTGAGGCCCCTGTCAAGAGCAACCCTGGACAGGGTGGTAGCTAATCCTACTAGGTACCAAACATTGAAATTATTTGATCTGTTACACTACAGTAAACCTTCCCTCGCCCATGCTACGTTCCAGATCAGATTCGTCACACTCCGTTACGAGAGATCACCTGTAAAACAGATGGGGTCAGGTGGTTGTAGAAGTTGAAGCTTCACCAGCTAAGAATGAAAAATGACTCCAATCAACTTGAGATAAATTGAAAAGGCACTCTGTGCTTGTCCACCCCTTTAGTTTGTAGTGGAAAATCTTGTTGCCACGTTAGACTAATCCTGTGATGAATGAATGAACATGAATTTGACTATATTGAGACTGTGGGAAGATTCCATATAAATGTATAGAATCTAGTGTACGATTTCAAAGACGAAGAAGTTGAGCTTTGTGCCTTCTTTCTAATCTTGCAAATCAACTAGCCCTATATATGTAAGTTACAAATGCATTGCATCACCAACAGAAAGACGAAGTCAGAGATTTTGCCTTCTTTCTAATCTTGCAAATTAATTAGACCTATGTATGTAAGTTACAAATACATTACATCACCAACAGAAAGACAAAACAGGTCAGTAAATTTAATAAAGTGGGTTAAGAGACGGTCAATAAACTTATAATACACAAATATTACAATTTGCAAGCATCGATCTTAAGGCAAAGCAATTTACAAGACAACGTAAAGAAACACACATCCAGGATCAAGAATCTCATGATCAAAGGTACAGCCTCATCTCAGTCTCAATTGATATGACAAGCAGGATCTCAGTACGGTTCATCCAGGATCAAGAATCTCATGACCAAAGGTACAGCCTCATCTCAGTTTCAGTTGATATGACAAGCAGGATCTCAGTACGGTTATCCAGGATCAAGATTCTTGACCAAAGGTACAGCCTCATTCAGTTTCAGTTTTGAAACAGGATCTCAATACCGGTTACGGAAACGTGTACGGAATTCCTTATATATATATATATATATATATATACTTCTTGCCAGTTTAATTCAGGTAGTGTTACCGTTAACTTGAAGGAAACTTGATACTGTATCTCAAGACGGCTGGTATGGGTATTAAAATGTTTAATAAAATAAAGCAGAGAACAACATTTTGACGTAAGAAGGTCGAAACGTTGTTCTCTACTTTATTTTAATTAAAATTTTAATACCCACACCAGTCGTCTTGAGATACATTTTACTTCAAGCGGGTTTTTTATCGTCATGAAAAACTTGATGATTATGTGAGGCAAGGTCATGGCAAAGGTTAGTAAGTACTTGTCCTCATTTAAAGAGAATCTCTCCATTTCTTGAGCTTTATTCATTTATTATAAACTGCATAAATTGACGTAAGAACTAAAAATTTAGTGGTTTACAACTCACTTCACACAATTTAAAACCACCAGATGAAAACTTTCTCATTAGTGAACTTAGCACTGTCAGATTTTTACCTGTTACGAACCCTAAAGAATCTGCCCACAATCACGCACACAGATCGCACGTTACGTTGAATTTTTGAAGGTAAATCATCAAATATTAATAAATTAGAATATATAATAAGGCTAGAAATTACGTATTAATTAACAAATACGTGTTTAACCACATGTTAACACGTAAAGGCCAGATAACTCAATTTATTAAACATTAGGCTTAGGTCTGGTCGCTTTTACAAAATATATAATACATATTTTAGAACTTCGATCCACCCATATAGTTAGATTATAAATTTATTGATTTTTTGTTAGAAGATATGAAAATAAAAAAATGTAAGTTATTATTTAATTTTTTTTAGTTCTAATTTTATGTCTAATATTTCGTCCTTTATTAAGCCTAACATTCAACATCATGTATATGTAGGCATGGTACTTTAAGAATCCAATTAGAAGAATGATTGATGGAAAACAAATAAAACTGAACTAAACTAACTTTTCAAACGTATCAAGTACGACGCAAATACTTGGTACACTAGAAGAGTATATATAATTTATATCGTATCTTGATGGAACTCCAGCTAACGACGATAATGCCAAATCTGACATAGTATTTTCCACCGAAGTTGTTTCGTAGAGTTGAGTTATCTTGTGTCCATGACGATTTGTTTGTTAACCCTTTAGTAGGAAGCATGGAAAATAGGGAAAAAATCTATGACATTATAACCGGGCAAACACAAATGTAGTGTTAGACATTTATAAAGTACCTGTACTCGAGAGGATCAAAGGTTAGCAATTCCAAGCATCTGACCGTTTTTCTCATGTTCCAAATATGTAGTTCTGTCTGGGGTTCATATACTTGGGCGGAAGGTCACGAGTACAGCTTACAGGTAGCTCACTACGAAGTGACTTGACTCGGGTAGATCGTGACTGGGCTGGGCCAGTTATCATGGTGAACAAGTTGTATACCAGCCGCAGGTCACGGGCATCAAACACATCGTCTGACACTACTGGAACAAGAATTGGTGTAGAAGCTTAGCCTAAAAAAAAAAAACACCTTAAGTTTCAGATAGGATTAGTAGACTAGCATATTATACTAAATTAGTGTAGGATTAGACTTATTCGCCTAGCATTCTAAGTGACAGGAAATAAATAATTAGTTGGCAAGCTTGTACTTTATTTGGACTGAGAATTACAGCCATAAGTTGTGAGTTTGGATAGTTATATAGCAAAGAAAACGACGAATAGGCTTAGCAGTTTAAAATTGTTTTATTATGAGTTGCCAAGGTAGTAAATATCAAGTGGTGAGATTGCAAAGGCTCCTAAAGTTTTGAAATATTCTGTCTTCACGTAAATATATTTCTTACATGGCTTAAACTACGTTCGAATGTAATAATCTAAATTACTAAAAAAAAAAAGGTTGGACTTTTGAAGTCAAACGCAGCAAAGCGAGATAGAAGTATAAACCTCAGCAGCAAATAATTCTACAGAGTAGCGTCTTTTAACATAAATTATTTTACTTCAGCCAATAATTGATCAGATTTAGTGAAGTTAATTTATGTGTTCACCTGGAAAGATAAAAGATCTAATGATAATCCTGATAAGACGTTTACTTTGAAACTTGTTACTACATGATTTTATCTGACTTGATTATTCGCATCTAAACAAATTTAGCTAACCCTCTGTTTTAATAAAACAGTTTATTTCAAGGGCGTAATTATTTCCTTTTGATTTATCTTTTATTCCCTCTCTTTCTCATTCACATACGGGGTTCCAAGTTGTCCGAATTCTGCCATATTCGATAGCTGATACAACTTATGCCCTTTAACAACCATGCTCGCAACCAAAATGGGCTGTGTTAAAATTATTTCTTAATAGTCCAAAATTATATTACAGATTCTAATGGTATCTGAGCCAACCACAGCCAACAATTGCTTCAGAAGTTATTTACGTAACTTCACAGTAGGTGGCGTAGACTGTTATATTCCTTTGGATTAGATTCCAAGTGTATACAAAATTTACATTTATCCTTTATGAAATTAAGAGATCTAATCACTTTCATATAAAACCAGACACACAAAAAAACTTTGGAATGAAAATGTATTTTATACCACATTGAAGTCTTTCCAAGGTTTTTTGAAGTATAAATTTGATTAACTCATAAAATAGTACGGCATGATTCGGTGGTTAGAATGACTGACTCTTAAGTTGAAGATCGCGGCTTCCTGTCCAACTCCTACCAAACAGACTCTACCGTTCAGCCGTAGGAGTATTATAATATTACAGTAAATCCCACTATTCGTTGGTAAAAGAGTAACCAAAAGACGGCCGGTGGAAGGTGACGACTAGGTGCCTTCCCTCTAGTCTTAAACTGCTAAACCAGGAACGGCTGGCATGTAGCTTTGCGCGAAATTCAAAAGCAAACAAACAATATTTAAAGTTAACTAAATTACTTGTTTTTCTCTCGTCAATCAGTTTATTTTGTACGTTCGTAGTTTGAATTGTGGAAAAAAATGTTTAAACTTCAGTTTTCTGTAGCCACTTGAATGATGAACTTCGAACACACCTGGTTATCCCCATTTCGGAAGTGGTAAATGTAGGGAAGTCGCACCACCCACCCCTAGAAGCCTTGGAACAAAGTCGCACCACCTACCCCTAGAAGCCATGGAACAAAGTCGCACCACCCACCCCTAGAAGCCTTGGAACAAAGTCGCACCACCCACCCCTAGAAGCCTTGGAACAAAGTCGCACCACCTACCCCTAGAAGCCTTGGAACACTCTTCACCAACAAAAAGTTGAATTGACCATCAAATCATAATGTCGAAAAGATGACTATATTTGATGTCGGGATTCAAACTCGTGACAAATCGAGTGTTCTAACGATCAGGCTACCCGACAGCCATTCTGCAGTTACGTCATATTACATTGTCAAGTTGTTACTGCAGGCAAGTATGATTTACTCATTTTTTGTCTTCCCGAGAAACAGCCCGGCATGGCCGTAATCTGAGGGTCGCGGGTTCGAATCTCCTTCACACGAAACATGCCATTTCAGTCGCGGGGGCGTTATAATGTGACGGTCAATCCCACTATTCGTTGGTAAAAGAGTAGCCCAAGTGTTGGCGGTGAGTGGTGATGACTAGCTGCCTTCCCTCTAGTCTTACACTGCTAAATTAGGGACGGCTAGCGCAGATAGCCTTCGTGTAATTTTGCGCGAAATTCAAACAAACAAATCTTCCCGACCAAATTAGTTTATCTTTATTATCTACCTAGTATTTTTGTACTAACGTATCTCCTTCGATGTTTTATATCTGCTGTTAGACGACCTCATCCGAGTTCATTGCGTCAGTGACTCGTCTCGTTACAAAATTATCGTTAAAATGTTAGGTCTATTTATTATCAATTTTTTTACGAAAACTCGCGTAAAACTATACAAGTATTATTGACGCTAGCCATCCATAACTTTGAACTGATAAACTGAGGAGAAGTGAAGCAATTAATAGTGCTCACCACCAACTCTGGGGCTTCACTAATTGAATAGTGCACTCACGGTCTCAAAATGTAGGGAATTGTATTTTTTAAAAAGAGATTTCTCATAAATGTTATACGTTGTTAAACAAAAGGAAAGCTGAAAGGAAGAAAACATAGCATCGTTACAATTATGTAGTTACATCGTGAACAGGGTTTCTAAAGTGAATACAACTGTTGTCAACTGGATTTACATTTTAAACTTGATTTGCACGAGTTTGCAGTCTGACTACGAGAGTAATGATTTTCGTTTTATAACTGGTGATTAGAAAACTTTTCTTTTAAAGATATAAGTTTATTTTAATCATAGAAAAGTTCATATGAAATTACAATTGAAATTAATAAAAAAATCTTCAGGTAATACAATATTTGAGAAAGTAACAGAAAGATAAGATTGGAAACTGTCTAGTTGCTAGCGTGCAGGGCTACGTGTCGAGAGGTTCACAGTTCGAACTGTAATATACTGTTGAATATACTTCGCATTTTCAGCTGTGTGGTTTTTTCTTTAAAAAGTGACATTCAATCTCACTCTTCGGTTAAGAGTAGCATTGAACCTATGGTTTCCCAGTCCGTCACACTTTCCAATAGAGCACTCTTGGGCGAAATCTGGAAGTAACAACTGAAAATTTTCACATAGCAGATCAAAGTACATGCATATAAAAGTATTTTGTATGCTTTTCTCATGAAGGTTTAAATTCTTGGTTTTAAACCAGAAGCTTTTATAGTATTTATAATGAAAGATCAGTAGAATTTACTTTTATATTTTCGCATTAACAACAGTTATGTTTAACAGTTTTATTTATGTACAATATTGCTTTATTTCTCCTCAGTATAGAGACTTCTGTTATGATGTAGCGATTCAAAGGATTACTTAAAAAACAAGTGCAGGATTGGCAATCATTCCAAAAGCAATGATCATGATGAGACGCTTATACGAAGGCCTGGCATGACCAGGTGATTAAGGCGTTCGACTCCTAATCCGAGGGTTGCGGGTTCGAATTCCGGTCGCACCAAACATGCTCGCCCTTTCAGCCGTGAGAGGGTTATAATGTGACAGTCAATCCCACTATTCGTTGGTAAAAGAGTAGCCCAAGAGTTGGCGGTGGGTGGTGATGACTAGCTGCCTTCCCTCTAGTCTTACACTGCTAAATTAGGGACGGCTAACGCAGATAGCCCTCGAGTAGCTTTGCGCGAAATTAAAAAAACAACAACAACAAACAAACACTTATACGAACCCTAACTATGTGCGATATTACTATTTAGCAATAGCTAGCAGTTAGTAGTTCATAATACATTATCCAAGCTAAATATGATAAGAATGTATTTTTTGACATTACAAGCCACCTCTTTTGACAAAGAAAACAGAGAGATAAAAAGGGCCACAAAAAAGGTTTAGAAAGACATCTGTGAAAGTACAAAAAACAAACAATGTTAAAAAATGGGTAGTAAAGTTTGCACGAAGTACAGTTTTATTCACAAAATCTACTTTTGCAGCCTGTAGATGTATCAATACATTTAAAACTCCCCCCCCCTCACGGTTCGTAAATAACATTATCACAGTTTACACCATGACTGTAGCACATCTGCCCTAAAGTTTCACATGACAAGGTGCGAGTATTGAAAAAAATATTTTATTTCAGTTGAACCTTATGTCGTTTTTAAAATATATATATAAAAAAGCGGCAGCTTTGTGTTCAATTAGAGTGACTTATTGGACAACTATGTGTTTAAGTATTACTAGTACTCCATTTCCAGACAACAATTACTGGACTCTTATTGATTTGTGTGCAGGGTACATTTTGCGTTTTTGATGTGTCAGTAAGCCTAATCTGGATGTAACTTTTTCATTTGGAATCGTAAAGCCACTTACGATCGTTGTGATGTCTTAGATATATCCTATTCTGCTCATCTCCTCTTCAGTTCCTAATTTAACATTGAAAGACTGAAAGAAACGTATCTAGTCTATACCACTCACCGCCAACTCTTCGGCTAGTTTTGTATCAACGAATAGTGGGATTATCTGTTACATTACAACGCTCACATGGCTGAAAGGGCGAGCATGTTTGGAGACCGGAATTCGTTTCAAGTACCCTAGGCACCAGGTCTTCTCAAGCTTGACTGGGGCTAGAAAGGAACAATTTCTTTGATTGTTTTGGTTAAATATTAGTTCTCAGTACAACCGTTCGGTTACGTTTGATTTGACTCTCTCGCAAAGCTACACGAGGGCTATCTGCGCTAGCCGTCCTTAATCTAGCAGTGTAAGACTAGAGGGAATGCAGCTATTCACCACGATCCGCCGCCAATACTTGGACCACTATGAATAGAGGGACTGAGCCTCGCGTTATAAGGCCCCCTTCCCTGGTTGAAAGGGAGATGATGTTTGGTGGGACGGAGAATCGAACCCCAGACCTTCAGTTTGTGAGTCGAGCGACCTAACCACCTGGCCATGTCGGGCCATGTTTATGTTTTGAATATGTAAAGCTGAGCAATTACTTCTTCATTAATGTTCCTTTCTTTCAAGTTACGCAATAAAATCATTTAAGAGGAATTACATGATTACTAGTTTCTGTTTCATTACCTCCCTCTGGTGATACTTTGGAAAATTGCCGACACCTCACGCTAGCCACGTGGTTTGTTACGACATAGAAACCTGCGTGAAGGGTGTGATGGGCCACGAGTCCCCTGGGTGTGGTGCGCTTGGATATGACTCAACCTTTTCTCTGCTGGAGAATTATCGAAGATGATCATAATTTTGTTAGTGATAAAACAATTCTCCAGTTTGAGTACCAACTTAATGATGTGTGTGCATGGATGTGGGAAGAACCTAAAAATCACGTGGGAATTTTAAAGTGGTCTGAGTCGTTGCTGCGCAGACTGTTCTAAAAAAGAATAAATAAATGAAAACGTTTGAGGGCATGCTATCATATTTAAATACACTTACTTATAATAACCATCACTTTAAAAACAACATATCTATCATTTCAACCTCAGTCGAGTCTCTTGAGATTCAGCTTATGAGAATGTTTGCCTAGAGCCATGTCAAGCGGTTCTTTTTAGAGTAATTTGGTTGATTGCGAACATTAAAACTCCATATACATAAAACGTTCTTAGTTTATAAAGGAAGAGTTATATCAGTTGGAGCAAGTTTATAAACTCACTTATTTGAATAAGAAGGTTATAATTTTATGACCAGCTCGATAATTTCGTTAATAAAACTATGTGCGTCTTCTTTTTGCAGCAAACGTTATGTAATAAAATACATGTTTTAAAAATTCTCCGATTTTTACATGAACGAATACACGAAAACCACGAACGTTAATGTAATGCAATACATAAGAACAGCGTGACAAAACTACGTTCAAAAATAGAACAACAACAAAAAAACCAAAACAAATGGACCAGGCTTCACCACACATCTCGGACTACACCATATTTGTCGTGTCTTTTTTCCCACATAATAATATTAATTGCAAACTTACAGATTAAAGGGTTGAATCTATTTTGTTGGAAATACAAAAAAAAATTATCTATATTCACATATACGAAAACAGGTCGACCAAAACATTACGTTATATTCTGTCATGCAAAGTTAAGTACAAAGAAGACGGCTAAAACTGATATGTTGTAAGCTCTTGAAGCATGCCTTCTACAAGGAAAACGGAAATATTTTTTGGGTTATATTCATGTAGGCATGCTGATTTTTGTTTAGCCATTTGATGTTACAAGACAGCAATAAATTTTAACCCACTTCTAGAAAATTTTAACCAATCACATTTACGCTAAGAGGTCCTACGTGATGGAGAATTGTGAATTTGTCAGGACATTTTAACAGTGGTAAATCACTTCATACTATGTGTTTACAATTTTCCGAGCATCGTGTGGATGTGTAAAAAACCGTCTGATAACATTTGCTAGTGTTGAAGGTATTATCTTAACGCTCAATGAGTTTCTTATTTTGTTATCTAAACATAGAAAATTTCATTTATAAATATAACTTTAGAAAATGGGCTTCAGCTGTCCTGAGTTGTATGAAATCACCTTTGTGAATTGTGTCGTAACTTACGAGTATGAAACAAGGTATCAAACAACAGAATTATTGTACGTATATGAGAAAATCTGTTTCAATCTGTAGTAATATTGTTCAACACACGCAAGTTGACGGCTTTATCCCCCAAAACTAGAGTATATTAAATTTTTTATATGAAGTTCACGATCACGTGTTACCGTCCTCAATTTTCATCTTTCATAGCATGCTATGGCTGCGCCCTCTGTGGACAATTTACAAAATATTCTTCAAATACAGCACTTTCGATAATTATTTTTATCACGGTTTACTGATGTCGTAGTTGAGCGCAAAACCACACAGCGGTCTATCGCAACCCTGTCCATCGCGAGGAATCGAACCTCAGATGTTAGCATCATTAAGGTTATTTCTGAGCTACTGAATGACTCAGTCTTTTCTCCTCTATCCAATAGCTCAAAATGTGAATTTTGTTTAACGTACAAATACAGTAACTAATTAATTAAGTCAAATTATGATTTTAAAAATGTGTCTTATGAGTTCTCGTCGTTAGATTTTCAATCAAATTTAAATGTTTATTATATTTTTATTTTGTCGTAAAACTAATATCAAAACTAAACTTGAACCTATAAAGTTAGTTATTACACTTGTAACAATAAATATATTTTATTATTACAACATCATACCATTTAATCAGAAGTAACGGAACAATAAAACACAATAATTGGAGTACTTACGTCTTGGGCCCGGCATGGCCAGGTGGGTTAAAACGTTCCACTCGTAATCTGAGGGTCGCGGGTTCGAATCCTAGTCGCAACAAACATGCTCGCCCTTTCAGTTGTGGGGGCGTTATAATGTCACAGGCAATCCCACTATTCGTTGGTAAAAAGAGTAGTCCAAGAGTTGGCGGTGGGTGGTGATGACTAGCTGCCTTCCCTCTAGTTTTACACTGCTAAATCAGGGACGGCTAGCGCAGATAGCCCTCGAGTAGCTTTGCGCGAAATTCAAAATAAACAATCAAAACAAATCTACGACTTTTCGTGAAACTTTGAGGCACGACGTTAAGTGCTTATTTTGTAGCTAAACAACTTTTCTAGCACATTCTCCAAACTTTTTTGAATTAACACAAGAAACAATAATCAGCGAAGTTTTCTTGTTGAAAACTTAGTGGTCAGCATTTCTTCAATTAATTATACAGGTTTTCTGCTGTTATTTCATACTACGTGAAACAAGTGCGGAAACAGCAAGTTCGGTAGGTAGCGTAAATTACGTTGTACTTAGCCACTTATGTAAACAAAACCAAAACCATCATTAGGTTAAGGCTACAATTTCGAGTGAGATTAGGTTTCAACAACAGAGTTAACCGCTATCGTAAGATAAAGAAAACCTGAACGCAAGATATTTGTGGAAAATTAAACAAGCTCCAAATAGCCATTTATTTGAAAAGAGTTGAAAGACACTACCATAAATACAAACTATGGTGCTTAGGTGTTCTAATATTTTTTCTCATGTAGTGAAAGGAGAACTACACAGACCGCCCCCACCCTTCCTTTCTACGTTGTTCTGGAAACTGCACTCCTGCTAATGGAGGACGGAAGTACTAAATCTCTACAGTAACTAACATCTATTGTTGAATCCTGGAATTTATCCATACTTTATTTTTGTTATTCTAAATATGCATGACGTCATCAGACGTAAAAAGAAAAACAGTGACGTCATATGAATGATTTTATATACGCGCAAATAAAGAACAGTTTTATAGCTTAGAGTACTCGTTTGGTAGGCTTGTTTGTATTTTTCATAAATCAGTTACTGTTATTTATTTAGCGTGAGATTTGTAACTTCTTTCTCCTTTCGAACTTTTATTTATATGTCTCTTTTTACTATTTACGTTAAACAGATGTTGTGATTTGAGTTTTAAGAAAACTGCGACATTCATATAATCCGAAAAGATTGTATAACAATTTGACAAACTAATATTTATCAGCACTCCACCTCACCTTTCTTGTAAATTTGTCTGTCAAGGTGCAATTTGAAAATATCCGAAGTAGGACAGCGGTAAGTCTTCGTATTTACAAAACTAAAATTAGGGGGTTCGATTCCCGTGGATGGACAGAGGAGATAACCCAATGTGGTTTTGCAATAAGAAAAAAACACGACGAACATGCAATTCGAAAACATTCTAGCGATGAAAATTTGCCTTAGTCAACTAACGTTGATAAAAAAAAAAAAAAAAACAGCTATTGTGTTGAGTGAGTGTTTGAGTGTTTGCCAACATTATCGTATTTTGTTTTAGTTCATTTAGGAGCAAAATGTCCTGAAACTTTCCTTACTTTAACATATCGATAAAAGCTCCACCTGCCGGTTGCGAATTGATTAAATTATTAAACTGGCATTTAAATTTCATGCATGAATTGTTGGGGAAAAAGGTGTTTTAAAAGACCATCGATAATTCTGTGATTCACCAGCTTTGTTCGTCTTTCTTAACGAATTTATTTCCTCATTACCTTCCAACATGAAAACACGAGCCGGTTGTATGACGTCTCTGCTGTCTTATTATTAGAGACTTAGTTATGAATACACTTAAACTTCAGATTCTCATTGTTCCCATATATTTTAGTTTAAAGGGAATTTAATAAATATTCAACAATTTCTCATAATTCTTGTAAAATACTTACGAACGTCCGTAGCTTGTAGAAACAAAAGTAGTGCAGTAATACACAACGGACTAATTACATCATGGCTGGGAATCGAACCTCGAACTTCAGCTTTGCGCATTTGGAAACGTACTAGTGACTCATCTAGAGGACTGTAAAAACACAGGCTCTGGTAATATGAAGATTAACGCTCTTTGCCTATTCTGAAAAGAAACAACTAAAAAGAGTAGAGTTGTCGGATTTTTTTTTTATTAAAGAAATGACAAACATCGCTGAAGAGTTTTACTGGTGACAACTTAAGAAAAAGTGTACCGGTAGTAATGCAAAGGATAAGATATGACATAGGACTGAGTTACAATTAGAGATGGCAAAATTCAATAAAGATGGATACCTGATGTGTCATGTTTGTTCATCAAAAGAGGTGATCTGATGGATATCAAGTTCCAATATGTTCACTGTGTCCAACAAACATCGTGTTCCACTTCAAGTGGCTACAGAGGTGGACCAACGAAAGTCGAAGGTATTAACCTGATAGGATGTGATAATTGTATACTTATCTCTCTAGGTGTTTGATAGGATGTGATGGTTATATACTTATTTCTATAGGTGTTAACCGGATAGGATGTGATGGTTGTATACTTGTTTCTATAGGTACTAACTTGATAGGATGTGATAATTGTATACTTATCTCTCTAGGTGTTTGATAGGATGTGATGGTTATATACTTATTTCTATAGGTGTTAACCTGATAGGATGTGATGGTTGTATACTTGTTTCTATAGGTGTTTGATAGGATGTGATGGTTGTATACGTATCTCTCTAGGTGTTTCATAGGATGTGATGGTTGTATACTTATTTCTATAGGTGTTAACCGGATAGGATGTGATGGTTGTATACTTGTTTCTATAGGTATTAACCTAATAGGATGTGATGGTTGTATACTTATCTCTCTAGGTGTTTGATAGTATGTGATGGTTGTATACTTGTTTCTATAGGTGTTAACCTAATAGGATGTGATGGTTGTATACTTATCTCTCTAGGTGTTTGATAGTATGTGATGGTTGTATACTTGTTTCTATAGGTGTTAACCTAATAGGATGTGATGGTTGTATACTTGTTTCTATAGGTATTAACTTGATAGGATGTGATAATTGTATACTTACCTCTCTAGGTGTTTGATAGGATGTGATGGTTATATACTTATTTCTATAGGTGTTAACCTAATAGGATGTGATGGTTGTATACTTATCTCTCTAGGTGTTTGATAGGATGTGATGGTTGTATACTTGTTTCTATAGGTGTTAACCTAATAGGATGTGATGGTTGTATACTTATCTCTCTAGGTGTTTGATAGTATGTGATGGTTGTATACTTGTTTCTATAGGTGTTAACCTAATAGGATGTGATGGTTGTATACTTGTTTCTATAGGTATTAACTTGATAGGATGTGATAATTGTATACTTATCTCTCTAGGTGTTTGATAGGATGTGATGGTTATATACTTATTTCTATAGGTGTTAACCTGATAGGATGTGATGGTTGTATACTTGTTTCTATAGGTGTTTGATAGGATGTGATGGTTGTATACGTATCTCTCTAGGTGTTTGATAGGATGTGATGGTTGTATACTTATTTCTATAGGTGTTAACCGGATAGGATGTGATGGTTGTATACTTGTTTCTATAGGTATTAACCTGATAGGATGTGATGGTTGTATACTTGTTTCTATAGGTGTTAACCTGATAGGATGTGATGGTTGTATACTTGTTTCTATAGGTACTAACTTGATAGGATGTGATAATTGTATACTTATCTCTCTAGGTGTTTGATAGGATGTGATGGTTATATACTTATTTCTATAGGTGTTAACCTGATAGGATGTGATGGTTGTATACTTGTTTCTATAGGTGTTTGATAGGATGTGATGGTTGTATACGTATCTCTCTAGGTGTTTGATAGGATGTGATGGTTGTATACTTATTTCTATAGGTGTTAACCGGATAGGATGTGATGGTTGTATACTTGTTTCTATAGGTATTAACCTGATAGGATGTGATGGTTGTATACTTGTTTCTATAGGTGTTAACCTAATAGGATGTGATGGTTGTATACTTATCTCTCTAGGTGTTTGATAGGATGTGATGGTTATATACTTATTTCTATAGGTGTTAACCTGATAGGATGTGATGGTTGTATACTTGTTTCTATAGGTGTTTGATAGGACGTGATGGTTGTATACTTATCTCTCTAGGTGTTTGATAGGATGTGATGGTTGTATACTTATTTCTATAGGTGTTAACCTGATAGGATGTGATGGTTGTATACTTGTTTCTATAGGTATTAACCTGATAGGATGTGATGGTTGTATACTTGTTTCTATAGGTGTTAACCTAATAGGATGTGATGGTTGTATACTTGTTTCTATAGGTATTAACTTGATAGGATGTGATAATTGTATACTTATCTCTCTAGGTGTTTGATAGGATGTGATGGTTATATACTTATTTCTATAGGTGTTAACCTGATAGGATGTGATGGTTGTATACTTGTTTCTATAGGTGTTAACCTAATAGGATGTGATGGTTGTATACTTGTTTCTACGGCTGTTAACTTGATAGGATGTGATGGTTGTATACTTATTTCTCTATGTGTTTGATAGGATGTGATGGTTGTATACTTGCTTCTATAGGTGTTAATCTCATAGGATGTGATGATTGCATACTTGTTTCTATAGGTGTTAACCTGATAAGATGTGATGATTGTATACTTGTTTCTACAGCTGTTAACCAGATAAGATGTGATGGCTGTATACTTGTTTCTGTAGGTGTTAACCTGATAGGATGTGATGGTTGTATATATATAAGAACATTTAAACGTGTTATTTCCTCTTGCAGTCTTATACGAGGAAATAACACGTTTAAATGTTCTTATGTATATTTTCGTTCTCCTTTCTTCCAGCACTATTAGGCCCGGCATGGCCTAGCGCGTAAGGCGTGCGACTCGTAATCCGAGGGTCGCGGGTTCGTGCCCGCGTTGCGCTAAACATGCTCGCCCTCCCAGCCGTGGGGGTGTATAATGTGACGGTCAATCCCACTATTCGTTGGTAAAAGAGTAGCCCAAGAGTTGGCGGTGGTTGGTGATGACTAGCTGCCTTCCCTCTAGTCTTACACTGCTAAATTAGGGACGGCTAGCACAGATAGCCCTTGAGTAGCTTTGTGCGAAATTCCCAAACAAACAAACAAATCCAGCACTATTTAAATTTGCTAATGAGGTTCGAGGTAGGTAAATCTTTACCTACTCTCTACACCTTTATACAATATTTCAGTGCAGTGTGTTAAGGGGCGAGAGAGGTGAATTTCTACCTTTTCGTTAAAACTTTACTCAGTATTTAATCGGTGCATAGAGTAAACAATTGTGGTGAACTAATATGAAGGTACTAGTTATTATTGATAAAACTTTATAAAAGTAGAACTAACTGTGACAAAAACATGAAGAGTTTTACTGAAATAACGAGATCACAATTTGTTAACACGTAATTTTCGTTTCGTGTATAAAATAAAATAGTTCTTTTGACCAATTTATTGAGATTCCCACCTAGTGTCAGATTGAATCGTTTTCACTG
This sequence comes from Tachypleus tridentatus, assembly GCF_004210375.1. Lineage (NCBI taxonomy): Eukaryota > Metazoa > Arthropoda > Merostomata > Xiphosura > Limulidae > Tachypleus > Tachypleus tridentatus. Next base: position 160,856,131 of record NC_134825.1, read on the forward strand.
TGAAATCAATTTGAAAAATAACTTAAATTACAATGTGTAATGTTCAGGGTAACCCTGGATAATACTACATTTTACACTATTGCATTACTGTCTTAGAAAAGCCCTTACCTATCTAGGTAGAAATACGGTATTTAGTAGTGGGTGTGGATAAAATTCACTCTTTTAAGAAATAAAATAATAATAACAGGGCTGAGCGTGGCTTAGAAATCAGTGTGATCGGATCGTGAGTCATGGGGCTTATAGATCGCGTTATGTTGCAACAAACACATGTCCTGCGTTTTGGAGCAGTGGATATGCTCTGCGAATGACAGTCAAATAAGGGTTGACTAGCTGCTTTCTCTCTAGTCTATCAGTTTAAAATTAGATAAGGTTAGCGTAAGATCCTTTGTGTAACTATGCTAAAAATTTCTGAAACAAACAAACAGTCTAAAACAAAACCCAAAGTAAATCCATCGTTTTCCATGACAGCTTTATCCACACTGTTATATCACCTACAGCACGTCACTCATCTAACCGCATATCACCTCGCGTTTTATTTATCCCTTACCAACAATCTTCATTCTAAGCATTATCGTAGCTGCACTTTCCTGTTGTCTTCTGAGATAAACAGTTTTCTCAATGGTTGTTTAACGTCATGTGACAACTTTGTACTGCTTTTCACACGCTGCTGTTTGAATAGTGGCCAGTGCTAAAGGAAAGTGTTAGTTATAAACACTCGGATGTTTGTTACACTTTACAACCTTGTCCAGTCACAGTGACACATTTGTTCTCTTTCGATTGCTACTGCTAACCGACTCTTATGTCAAATGTTTTTAAGCAACTGGTCTATTGTGTCTCTTTAAAAGCCAAAAAGACCATACTTACACCTCATAGTTTTTCGTTGGGTAGTATTGAAGGAAGCACCTGGCATATCACATGTTAAATATATGTTCCAAATGCAAATGAATGAATTTTTTTTTTCAAACATTACTGCGTGGGAAGTCTGATAAAGTAACTAGTCAAAGTGTGTCTCAAAAAATATAAACTCACAACTATTAAAAATTAATTTCACTCGTAAAAAAAGAGAACCACATTAACAGCAGTTATTGTAGAAATAGACTGCTAGCTGTCCTTGAGGAAGCTAACAAGATATCTAATAAAAATGACTACAGAGAGAATGCCATACTTCATAAAAGAAAAAAAAAACACTAAATAAATATGTGAATATACTTTAGAAAAAGGAAGTGGTATCCAATAAAAATAATTATTATACCTACCTCCCTCTCCCCCCAAAAGTAACAGCTTTTCTGTAGGAATACCCACCGGGATTCAGAAAATGGATAACATCACATGTAATCCAGCCTTCCTAGTAGCTAAACATTGCCTTGTACCGGACTTTTCTATTTTTTTGTCGGAAGGAAATGTAAATTTGTTTTAACTTTTCTTAAATGATTTTTCTTATCCGTCAGAATAAATCTAAAAACACTATTTGATTAAAATGTCAAACTGGCTGCTCCTGCTTCGTTTTTTGAAATTAACAACATTTCGGTCTTTGTGCTGAAACTTAAGTTGTATTAGACCCAGCATGGCCAGGTGGTTAGGGCGCTCGACTCGTAATCTGAGGGTCGCGGGTTTGAATCCCCGTCATATCAAACATGCTCGCCTTTTCAGCCGTGGGTGAGTTATAACGTGACGTTCAACCCCTCTATTCCTTGGTAAGAGAGTAGTCCAAGAGTTCGTGGTGAGTGGTGATGACTAGCCGCCTTTCCTCTAGTCTTACACTGCTAAATTAGGGACGTCTAACGCAGATAGCCCTCGAGTAGCTTTGTGCGAAATTTAAAAAAACAAACAAACAAAAAACAAATAATTTGTATTATCTCAAGCATTGTCAATTTTATCCACTTCAAACAAGTACAAAGAATATTGTTCTCTGTGTAGCTATACTGCAACGGCTGCTTTCTTTGGACAGAAAAACTATAAAAATACGAGGGGTGGAAGCTGTGTTCTTTACAAGACTACGTGATTATTAAAACAAATATTCTATTTTATTTAAAAATATTCCGAACACTTATCACAATATATTAAGAATATGTTATAATCAACAATTACATACTACTGATTAACATATTTTGTTTGATTAAATTACTGTTTGGGTAACTGATGCTACACTGAAATGAATAAAATATGTTGACTCCGATAAATCAACTATTATAAACTGTTGACTTCTGATCGTGTATCCACAGAAAGTAAGTTCTAATGATATACACCCGTGAATTTTATTTGTAAGTTTAATATTCGAACATTATGAAAAAATATTTTCCATAGTTATTTATCCTTGTGATAAATTAAACAGAAGATTATTCGTATTTTGAAAGACTTGTAATGGTTTGTCGTAACAGGTACAAGCCGTGGGTACCTTTGGTCATATGTTTAGCACATTAAAAATTCCCGACAATGGTACAGGGTGTTCCAGAAGTATGGACCCATAAGAGAAACAGATGTTGTATTGCTAATGTTAAACAAACACATTTCTAATGTCAGTTGTACATATTTAAGAGGAGAAAATAACCTGATAGAACAGTATACTAAACACTGAGATATGTGTGGCTGTTGATGGCATGCAATTTGAGTGATAAATAAATTAAGAACAAATTGTAAATTTCTCCCTATGAGTTCCAGACTTCTGGAACAACCTGTATAATACAGTACCTCTACAATAGATTTATTGCTGGAGGAATGTGCTCCCCGAAATGGTTGAACGATGTGGAGTCAAGGAACACAATATTCCCAGGAAGAGGAGTTAGGATATACTCTTGAAAAAAAGAAACGCAAAAGGGATATTTTTGTTATTTTAAAGAGAAATATATGTAATAACGTTACAAGCTCAGAGTATGTGATGTTACACGTGTTAAGGCACTGATTGTCAGACCAAAATGACAATAAAAGTTGTGCACTTTGAAAACGGAGGAAAACATCGGATTTTTCGCCAAAACGCATTCGTGTCCAATAACTTTGTTTAAGAGATCTGCATGTTCTGCAAGTACAACATGTGCAAAATGCCTATAAAAGTGACGGGTTCTCGGTTTCCATAGCTCAGTGTTAAACCACCGACACGCAATACAGTTACGCCAAGACTGACTGAAGCACAACGCAACAACGACATTGGTCGCTTGGAAGCAGGCGAATCTCGATCAGATGTTGCCAGAGCTGTGAATGTCCACCCAAGCACCATCACAAGGCTATGGAATCGTCACCAACAACATGGATCAACTCGTGACCGTCCATGATCTGGCAGACCTCGTGTGACCACGCCCGCACAAGATCGCTACATCCGGTTACGTCACCTTCGGGATAGGACCACCACTGCGACGTCTACTGCCTCAACCATACCAGGGCTGCGTAGAATTTCCAATCAGACCTTACGCAACCGACTACGAGATTCTTAGGCCCCATGTGAAACCCATCATGGTGAACGTCAACGACGTTTTTCAACATGACAACGCCCGTCCTCACACAGCCCGACTCACCACTGTCTTCTTGAGACACCACAACATCAACGTTCTTCCCTGGCTCTCCAGATCACCAGATTTAAACCCCATCAAACATCTTTGGGATGAGTTGGACCGACGTCTGCGACGGCGACAACCTCAACCGCAGACTCTACCTCAGCTTGCAGAAGCTTTGCAGGCTGAGTGGACAGCCATTCCACAGGATGTGATTCGTCATCTCATCGCTTCCATGGGCAGGAGATGCCAAGCAGTTATTGATGTTCACGGGGGGCATACTCGTTATTGACGTTGAGTAACGTTAAACTTCAACTAGTGAGCGTGGACTTCGCCTTTGCAGACTTTGGATGTTCAGCAGTGAATGTGCAAAGTTTCACACATGTCATACAAAACTACCCGGAATAAACTTGTTAACAATTTGTCTCAAATTTTGCCTATTGCGTTTCTTTTTTTGAAGAGTATATAACTCATTGTAACTAAACAATAACTTTTGAGTTCATCCCTTAATACAATATGAAACAACACTTTTATTGTTATGAAAGAAAACCCTCAAATCCATAAAGCCATTGCAATCGAAAATGGACTGGTTCCTGATATTTTAAGTCCCAACAACTAAAAGTTCGCAATACTTGTAAAATCCTCCTCCGATCCAGTTGTGTGGGCCTATGGTACCTTTAGTCGTGAAAACTGACATCCACATGCAGTAAAGTCTCAATGGTAAGTTTGTCAAGATGTATGGTTTGAGATTAACTTCGCCATCTTTCGCAGAAGCTTGTTACAACGGAACTCGCTTTGTGTCTGATAATATTACGTTGCCTTGGTTATCAGACTAAACACTGTTGAAGGCTGAGGACGTAGATTATATCTATACTGAAATTATGTATTTAAAATTACTTTACCTTTTAGATACCTATCTTAGAGTACAGACGAATTTCATAGAAGAAAAAATCCCTAAATAAAAATTTTAACACACTTTAGAAAGTGGCCAGATTCAATTAAGTAGTTATTATAAGCTAAAAAAAAATTGTAACAAGAAACTCAGAAGGATTACATTGAACAGAACTTTATTTAGAAGTAGTCCCCTGCTCGTACAGCGGTTAGTCTACGGATTTACAACGCTAAAATCAGGGGTTCGATTCCCCTCAGTGGGCTCAGCAGATAGCCCAATGTGGCTTTGATATAAGAAAACACAAACAAACACTTATTTAGAAGTATCAAAGCCCATCGCACCAGACATGCTTGCCCTTTCAGCCGTGGGAGCGTTATAATGTGACAGGTAATCCCACTATTCATTGGTAAAAGAGTAGTCCAAGAGTTGGAGGTGGGTGGTGATGACTAGTTGCCTTCCCTCTAGTCTTAGACTGCTAAATTAGGGATGACTAGCGCAGAGAGGCCACGGGTAGCTTTGTGCAAAATTAAAAAAACAAGCAAGTAACAGAGCTGTATACAATGTGTATCTCTTTACCTTAAACCTAGTACTTACTATCGTCTTCGTGTTTGGTCACTAGACTAGCGGGTAATGTATACCAAGATGTCTCTCGGTAGTAAAAAAAACAGCAAAAACATGCTTTATATTGTAGGGATTATATTATTATATAGCCTTTTTTTCTTAACGCTAATCTTCTAGTATTAAAGAAGCACTCTCTGAAAATATTAATTCATGTAAAAGTGTAAATATATATGATACATATAATCTTTTTTATTTACTTGGGAGTTTTTGTACATAAAAGTTCAGTTATCAAATACCGTTTTTGTGGTCCGTGCACAAAGTTCAAAATTCGTACATGACAGAGTTGCTGAGATACGTTTAATATGCAGTGTTGGGGACATAAACGAATGTCTGTTGTATCCGTCAACAAACAACACTAACCGTTATAGCACTAAATGAATTTTTCTCTCTCATTTTATGGTTAACAGTAAAACCATACAGTCTTTTACCACTTGAAAATACCACTTGACATCATGAGGGCATTCCAGCAGCATAAGATAATGGTGTTTAACACCATACGACTTTTCTAGCAGCACAGAATATTGTTTCTCCATTTCTGGAAAACAGTTCCATCAGCATGGTTATTAGAAAACAGGTTTCGATACTCGTGGTGAACAGAGCACAGATATCCCGTTGTGTGGCTTTGTACTTAATTCCAAACAAACAAACAAATATTAAATATATAAATTTAAACGCCCTCTGTTGCGGAATTGAGTATTACGTAGTCTCCCTTGCTGATCTTAGGTTAACACCAGCCGGAATAATATAAGTTTAACCGCTTCAAGACATAACGGATCAGTGTTAGTCGGACATTCTGTATCTTCAGAATAACATTTTTAACACCTCTGTATAGTGGATTTTAATGTGTATGACTTTTAACTAACACAAAATATCACTATTTTGCATTATTTTAACATCGACTCGTTATTTTTTACAATTATTGTTTAATATCACATGGACTGTTTATTAGGTATTAGAATGGATACTAACAATTAAAATGTACCAACTTTATTCCACTTGTAAGACTGGACATGTTGTTTCCGGTGACTCAGCATTAAGTCCCAGGGGTTATAGTGGTAATAATTGGATTTCGATACTCGTAGTGGGCAGAGCACAGATAGTGTATAGCATGCTTTTGCATTTAACAACAAACAGCCTCTTACTTTGAGAATATTATTTAAAACAAGGGTTACAAAGCAGGCTTATAAACATTCCATGTTATTAAACTCCTCTCTAGTGGCACAGTGGAAAGTTTGTGGACTTACAACAGTAAAAACTGGGTTTCGCTACTTGTCATGGGCACAGCTGAGATATTCCATTATGTAGATTTTTGCTTAACTGTAAATAAACAAACTTATTACTATATTATCGCTAGTGTTTCGATAATATGAAGAAGAAACAGTGAGTGCATTTTGTTTTATCGTGGCGACATTACCTAGATCTGACGTGATACTCCAGTTACCGTGGGAATATTAAAACAACCGTTAACAAACAATGCGTGTCGACATTGTTTACTGTAGTTTCACTTCAATCCTTTTGGTGGGAAGAGCATGAGGTTCTTGTTTCAACCTTCAGATGGCAGAATCAGATGAAGTTTGTTTGTTTGTTTTTTAAATTTCGCGCAAAGCTACTCGAGGGCCATCTGCGCTAGCCGTCCATAATTTAGCAGTGTATGACTAGAGAGAAGGCAGCTAGTCATTACCACCCAGCGCCAACTTTTGGGCTACTCTTTTACCAACTAATAGTGGGATTGACCGTCACATTATAACGCCCCCACAGCTGAAAGTGCGAGCAGGTTTGGTGCGACGGGGATTCGAACCCACGATCCTCAGATTACGAGTCGAACGCCTTAACCCACCTGGCCATACCGGGCCGAATCAGATGAAACAACAAGTAATGTTTCCAGTGTATTTTTTATTATTTCATGATTGTCCGGTATAAAAAGTTAAAATAAATCTTTACTTTTAAAAACAGTGATTTAGTGAAGAAAAACACTTTTAAACTCTTTCTAAGCCATATACCCTTTTGTTTAAAATTATAATTACATACCAAGCTTCTTTTACAGTCGTTTGATACATTTAGGGTGTATATTGGAGCAGGACAGCTGTACAGTTTGTTGTTTACAATTTATTTTACAAGAAAGCAATGACAACATCTCGCTTAGAGTGAACGACTTACTTTAGAGCGAAAAACAAAACGTAAGAAAATTAATTATATTTTCTCAGGAACGCTGGAGTTTCAGCTCTGTCAAACACGTGTAGAGCGAACGTTAATTAGATCGAAGAGAAAAACCGGTTTATGTTTTGTCTAAAAATGTACGTCAAAAGAATAAAGGAAAATGGTTATTCTTGTCTCCAGGAACTTGACAGTAGGTCTGACTGGGACGACATCTATGGTAAATATGTTACTTCTTTCAAAGGCTCCATATTAACTTTTAAATAATTGTATTTATGGAGATAAATAAGCGCATTATATTTATATAAATGCACATCGTCCTATTTTACTATAAGTTACGGCCAGTAGACCCTTATTCATAGTAATTATGACCTTCTAGATCTGCTGAAGTAGTGTCTATCCGTTCGGGATTCACTCGTTCATGTCGACAGATCAGTTCGGCAGATAAGTTATTGTCGGCTCATCTTGGGCCCATCCAAGCTAATCTCCCATAGAGTCAACGCACCCACCCCACATTATGTCTCCCTTAGAGTCAATGCCTTCTGGGAGTCGGTCATGTAATAAGTAAAAGGTTCGTACAAAGAGATCGTCTTGTATCCTCCACTCCTTCCAGTCGTGTACTCGTGACGCTTGCGAATTTCAAGATTTGTAATAAATTATACAAGGCCAAACACATTAAAAATTCTTTACACTGTGAATACTAACGTTTACACTCGGCGATTAATTTCTCTCTCTCATTTTTCCTTTTAATTTTCTCGCACGGTACCTGAATTTAAAAATTATATTAAAGCTTCCAATATTGGTACGAAGTGTGAGCGGTACAATTTTTTTTTTTTTTTTGCTATAACTTTGAAGCCCCAAAACAACTCTGCAAAAGCGGAAGAAGGGAATACAGCTATACTGTTGTCTTTAAAATTAAATCGAGAGCTGTGAGATGAAGCAAGGGGTCATCTATTTAAGTATAACCTGTACCTGTTGATATTTATCAAAATAACTAGTTCAGTTACTGAACATCCCACCCACCGCGTCGGTTTGTAAACTGTTTTATTTGTCCATATCTTGTCTCCAGGAAAACTTTTGATGGGAAATGTTTCTAGAGGCTCTTGTTATCGGTAAACAAGCTTTGTTATGAAAAGAAAGTCTCTGTTACTTGACTCTTTGTCCACAGATGTCATTGTTATCTGTACTTGCTTAAAGAAAAGTTTAATAGTCTCCTTGTTACCTGGGTACTATTTGAAATGACGATATAGCTTACAAAAGTTTATATCATTATCCGACAGAAACATTGTGTATTGTTACGGATGTGTTTTTCTGTATAACGTTTTAATTTAGGCTATTGAAGGTATAGTACGTGTCTTACTTAGTAAACAGACAGCTATACAATTTCCTGGACTTATCTTTTCCGGTTTAAAATAAGTTTATTTCCTGTACGACATTTCCATAAACCTTTTTCCACCAACCGGTCAATATGACATCTTATATCTCTATATATTTATGTCATCGTATATCTTTATCATTTCACTTTGTTTATACAGCAGCGCAACTAACGCCAATTTAATATATTTTTCCTTGCTTGTTTGGTGTCACGATTGGGCGATTTTCTTCAGTCTACTGTTATATAAACTGTGTAGTATCCGGTTCCTTCAATCAACTTTATCAGATGACATTAGTTTCCCAGTCTCATGGTTTAGGGAAAACAAAAGTTGATTACTGTATAATTAAAGGAAAATAAAATGTTTTTACATTTGCTCATTCAAAATCAATTTGAAGCTTTATCATAATTCAAGAGAATATTGGTTTGTTTTGAATTTTGCGTACAGCTACACGAGGGTTATCTGCGCTAGCCGTCCCTAATTTTGCAGTGTAAGTCTAGAAGGAAGGCAGCTAGTCATCACCACCCACTACCAACTCTTGGGCTACTCTTTAATTAACGAATAGTGGGATTGATCGTCACATTATAACGCTCCCACGGCTGAAAGAGTGAGAATGTTTGGTGTGACGGGATTCAAACGCGCGACCCTCGGATTACGAGTCGAGTGCCTTAATCACCTGGCCATGCCAGGCGAGTTCAAGAGAGATCAACTCGTTTTAAGAATTTGAGGTTTTAATTAAACTGCCCAACTTAATGGGTAAAATAAAAAGTACATTCTCGGGATATCAGCTTTTAAATGCTTCGAACAAAATATTTGTTAGTTGTTATTGAATCCATAAACGAAAAACCAAAATGCAACTTTATCTGTAGTTCTCATTTTAAGAAACTGAACTGTATCTTTATACATGTTCTAAAGTATCTGTTCTCAAACTTTGTTTCCTCAGTGGACCACTCTGGCTGTGCAAAAAGTGCGTGGACCACCTACCAGTCCTGTCCCATCCGCTTTCACGTGGTACCGAAAAGGGAAAAAAAAACAACGATCAGAATTAATGCTTTTGATATGACTTGCATTTTGGACCAGCCACGGATCATCAGTGGGTCTTGGACCACACTTTGGAAACCACAGCTCTAAAGAACATTGTTCTTGTAAATTTGTATTTTCTGTTTCAAGCCCCATCGCGCCAATCATGCTCGCCCTTTCAGCCGTGGGGGCGTTATATTGTGACGGTCAATCCCACTATTCGTTGGTAAAAGAGTAGCCCAAGAGTTGGCGGTGGGTGGTGATGACTAGCTGCCTTCCCTCTAGCCTTACACTGCTAAATTAGGGACGGCTAGCACAGATAGCCCTCGAGTAGCTTTGTGCGAAATTCAAAAACAAACAAAACAAACTGTTTCAAGCAAAAATATTATTGACATTCGCACTGTTGTATTGTATGTATATAATATTTCAAAACAAAATGTAGCTTTCAATTGTTTGCCATTCTTAGAGGTGGTGTTTAGACTGACATTTTTTATATAATCACAATATAATTAAAATTTTAGGAGTGATAACTGTTGAATGTACTTTTAACCATGTAAATAGGAAGCAACAGTGTGGTATGTTGAACAGATGTGATATACTTCAGAGATGTCTTATAAACTTCAAGGAAAGATAACTACCGAGGCTGTCTAATGTGTTGGTAGAAAGCTGTTCAGATACAGAACCTTTTATATTTTTTTTTAGTATTACTGCATCACAATTCTCTAATAATATATATATAATAAGAAATTGCTCTTTAAAACTACGCGACAACGTTAAAAACAAACTACGACATGTTTACATTACAGGTTAAAACAAAAGACAAGGCTTCATAGACATATTTACACACCTAAAATTCGGGGTTAGGTTCCTCGAGGTGGATATAGTGCTGATAACCCAACGTGAGACTTTTAACTCTGAAACTAACTCTTCGAACGTCATCTAGTTTATTTTATAAAATGCTAAGTTTCCTAGGGATGAAGTTTTATAAATTTCAAAATTTCTCTCTTTAAAATATATCATACCAAACATTACGTTGTAAAAAAATTAGCCTATAAACTTAAAAGTGAAATTGTTTAAAAATTTTTCTTCCTCAAACGTTTCTGTTGTTTTATTCGTGCATAAATTAAACACTGGGCTATGTGAACTCTATCCATCTGGGGGAATCAGACCCCAAATTTTTGCGTCGTGTACTTTTTTGTTTATGTGATTATAAAACTACTTAAATATCTAACTACGGATTAGTTGTAGGTCACTTCATTTTGCTTCTTACGACACTTTAAACTATTCTAGGGTTAAAAATCATGAGAATTTAAAGATATTTGACAGAATGACTGTGAACTAACAACAAATGTATTCACTGATCTCGGATTTACAGTGATGAGTTTGAAACACAAGAAAGCTCGCTTAATATTACATGTTTAAAATAAGAATCAATAGATTCTATCAACCCTTTATATCGATTTACAAAACCCAAACAGAAGAAGACAGAATAATTTGAGGCTAATGAAAACGTAAATTAATTAACTAAGATTTTGAAGAATAATATTATTTTAGAACAAAATATCGATATGTATCCGAAGACATCATCAAGGATATAATTAATAGAGCAACTATATGTCATTTTATATTCCATTTTTGAATTACACTTTCACATTTTGTCAATATTTGACCATATGTAACATTTCAGAAAACGAAACTTCATGCAATATGACAAATATAATATAATACTTGTTAATAATGTTTCTATTACATGAGGAGCAGACAAATATTATTGCAACTAAGTACTTTCCTGTATGAGGTGTATACAGCATTACTCTACTACATTACCTCCTATATCAGATGTATACAGCATTACTCTGCTGAATCACTTCACTATGTCACACATATACAGCATTACTCTACTGAATTACCTCTTTATATCAGACATATACAGCATTACTCTACTACATTACCTCCTATATCAGATGTATACAGCATTACTCTACTACATTACCTCATATATCAAATGTATACAGCATTACTCTACTACATTACGTCCTATATCAGACGTATACAGCATTACTCTACTGAATCACTTCACTATGTCACACATATACAGCATTACTCTACTACATTACCTCCTATATCAGACATATACAGTATCAATCTGTCGATTTTTCTCCTCATATCAAATGTATACAATATCACTGCACTAATTTAACTCTCTGTGTCAGATATATACCCCATTATTCTACTACATTACTTCCTTTATCAGACGTGTACAGCATTACTCTACTACATTACCTCCTTTATCAGACGTGTACAGCATTACTCTACTACATTACCTCCTTTATCAGAGGTGTAAACAGCATTACTCTACTACATTACTTCCTTTATCAGACGTGTACAGCATTACTCTACTACATTATTCTACTGTACAGCATCACTTCACATTACCTTCTTTATCAGAGGTATACAGCATTACTCTACTACATTACCTCCTATATCAGAGCATATAATCAGCATTACTCTACTGAATCACTTCACTATGTCACACATATACAGCATTACTCTACTACATTACCTCACTATGTCACACATATACAGCATTACTCTACTACATTACCTCCTATATCAGAGCATATAATCAGCATTACTCTACTGAATCACTTCACTATGTCACACACATACAGCATTACTCTACTGAATTACCTCACTATGTCAGAGGTATACAGCATTACTCTACTACATTACCTCCTATATCAGAGGTATACAGCATTACTCTACTGAATTACTTTACTATGTCACACATATACAGCATTACTCTACTACATTACCTCCTATATCAGAGGTATACAGCATTACTCTACTGATATACTTCACTATGTCACACATATACAGCATTACTCTACTACATTACCTCCTATATCAGAGGTATACAGCATTACTCTACTGAATCACTTCACTATGACACACATATACAGCATTACTCTACTACATTACCTCCTATATCAGAGGTATACAGCATTACTCTACTGAATCACTTCACTATGTCACACATATACAGCATTACTCTACTACATTACCTCCTATATCAGAGGTATACAGCATTACTCTACTGAATTACTTCACTATGACACACACATACAGCATTACTCTACTGAACTGTCTCGCTGTGTCAGCTGTGTTATGGCACTACTGTTAATGATTATCAACAGAATTGCTCTACTAACTGTCTGTCTTCCTTGTTTCTGCAGTAGCATTAGTATTATTGTCATTACTTACCTCACATATCTGATTTAGTATAAGCTTGTTTTACTGTCACAGGTTACTTTTTTAGTATATGCAGTAATACAAGATTCACCAGTATACGTTACGTTTTAAATAGGTGTAGTAATACAAGATTCACAAGTATACGTTACTTTTTCAGTAGGTGCAGTAATACAAGATTTATCAGCATACGTTACTTCTCTATAGTGTCTAAAGTAATACAAGATTAACTGCCATACGTTACTTCTCTATAGTGTCTAAAGTAATACAAGATTAACTGCCATACGTTACTTTTCTATAGTGTCTAAAGTAATACAAGATTAACTGAGTATACGTTACTTTTCATAGTGTCAGTAATACAAGATTAACTGCATACGTTACTTTTCTATAGTGTGTAGTAATACAAGATTAACTGCCATACGTTACTTTTCTATAGTGTCTAAAGTAATACAAGATTAACTGCCATACGTTATTCTCTATAGTGTCTAAAGTAATACAAGATTAACTGCCATACGTTACTTTTATAGTGTCTAAAGTAATACAAGATTAACTGCCATACGTTACTTCTTCAGTGTCTGCAGTAATACAAGATTAACTGCCATACGTTACTTTTCTATAGTGTCTAAAGTAATACAAGATTAACTGCCATACGTTACTTTTCTATAGTGTCTAAAGTAATACAAGATTAACTGCCATACGTTACTTCTCTATAGTGTCTAAAGTAATACAAGATTAACTGCCATACGTTACTTTTCTATAGTGTCTAAAGTAATACAAGATTAACTGCCATACGTTACCTTTTCTATAGTGTCTACATTTGTGCAAACTTTATTTTTAAAATTTACGTCTGCTGTTAATTTTTAGATTTTCTTTATTTATGAAGGTCAAGCTAAACTAACGTCTTATAAAAATAATATATTATTGTTTCTTTCTTATAAATAAATTAGTTTCATTCCTTGTTCTACCACAGTGTGGATATATAAAAAATTCTTTCTTAGTTTGACAGAAAATTAATGATAAATAAAAATGTGTTTTGAGGACCTAAAAAGTTTTAAAAGAGGTAAACCAGAGACTAGTTGGTAGAAATGTATCCAGTGTTTGGATGTCATTCTCATTTTACTGTAACCTTGACGTAACTTGTAAAAGTTGCTGTGCCATGCCTGGTGTTTCAAATTACTTGAAACCTTTTTCACGCTCATGTAGTAACACTTGTTCTTAAAGTCATTAAGATGAAACGTTTTTAAAATAACAAAACAGACGCCGAGGGGTGGGTACAAAATTTCACCGCATGAGGTCTCACGAAGCGGAAGTAAGACTATAGCCTCTGAATTTTCATTGTTATTACGACCTAAGATACATATCGTCCTCTATAAAAATAAATATTTAACTTCTAATGTTTTTCTGATCAGAATCTTCGTGGAAGAAAAACACGAAAAAATCATTCATTATACATTTTTACTGAGTGGGAAAAATACATAAAATTTCGAAATTAATTATTTATTTATTTTTCCTAATGGTAATTAAACGAAGTAAATTTATAAACAACGTAGATGAAAGAAACGAAACGAGAAGAATGTAAGCACGTGACTAGCAATTGTGGAAGTCAGTTAAAGTTGACAGGTATAAGAAATAAAGACTGCATGAACATAATTAAAATAACCAGCACTTGTATGAAACTAATTAAAATAAAGGGCAGTCATACAAAACTGGTTAAACAGTAAGATGGTTAGAACCAGAAATTATATAAATCTAGTTAAACGGATAAACACCACAATCAACAATGACGTTAAGATACCTTTAACAGTTACGCACCATAACGAGTAATTGCAAACACGTAATTAAAAGAATTAGTGTCACAACCAATAATTTTGTAAAACAAATTAAACAGCTTTGTACCAGAACTAGCAATTTCATAAAATTGGTTCAAACAAACAGGGAACAGAATAAGAAATTATATAGAACCAGTTAAAATATCTAAGTACCACGACGAGCATAATATGAAGGTGGTTAAAACAGCTAGATATTGCAACCAATATTTATGTACAAACTGTAGTTAAAATAGTTATGTAACACAACCAGCAATTATATAGAGGTGGTTAAAACAGCTAGGTACCACGACCACAAGTTAAATTAACCTATTTAAAACACCTAGGTACCACAACCAGCTACTTACCAAGACCAGAAATTATGTAAAACATAATTTAAACAACAAAATACCATGGTAAACAATTATATAAAGCTGGTTAAAAAATTAGGTACTACAGCCATTAATTATGTAAAGCAACGTAAAACAGTTATTTACCTAGACTAGAAATTATACAAAATTAGTGGAAATAGCTACATATCGCAACAGACAAACATGTGTGTGTGTGTGTGTTTTCGTATAGCAAAGCCACAAAGGGCTATCTACTCAGCCCACCGAGGGGAATCGATTCCCTGATTTTAGTTTTGTAAATCGGGAGACATACCGCTGTACTAGCGTGTGTCTCGCAGAGAAGCATACGCAACAATTACATAAATACGATAACCAGCAATGACATAAATATAACTAAGACAGACAGGTGATAATATTGTAATCTATTAGGAGCAGTTTAAACACGAGTACCTCTAAATGGAATTTCATAAAGCAAGTGCTACAAGGTGTTGTTATGTGAAACTTGTACAAAAAGATTATTACAGCAACAACAACATGTTTATTTCTATAATCAAAAATCACTACAACAACATGTTTATTTGTATAATCAAATATCAATACAACAACAACAACATGCTTTTTTGTATAATCAGAGATCACTACAGCAACAACATGTTTATTTCTATAACACTATGTAACACAAATTTTGTTCCTGGATAGTATGTGTTATTTCTTAATTGTTTATGCTGTAAAAGTACAGAAAATGGCCATTATTCCCTTCAGACTTTGCTTTTGTGACGTGGAAAATGAAATTTAGAAACTAACCTATTTTTCTATGTAAAAACAGGCAAATTTGCACATTTTCATTTACATAAGGTCTGAATAAAACAACATATGAATCAAGATTTACATGTATTTATACTAAAATTTTACAAAAATGTTTAGAAGTAAGTAGTTTTTCGAGATTTGAGACTGTAATGTAAATCACTTTCACGTATTAGCCCCCAAATATAGTCTCCCATCATGTTTTCGTTATATGCTCCTCGGAAGCAGCGTTCAAAGTCCAGTATATTTTGGTGGAAGCACTCGCCTTGTTCCTCTGAGTTTGCTCCCATGTTCTCCTTGAATTTATCAAGATGAGCGTCAAGGATATGGGCTTTCAGGGACATCCTGCAGCCCATTTTGCCGTAGTTTTTTACCAGAGCCTCAACCAGTTCCACATAATTTTCGGCCTTGTGATTGCCGAAGAAGCCTCGAACCACTGCGACAAAGACGCCCCAAGCTTTTTTTTTCTTCCAACATTTGGAAGGGTCCACCATGCAGAAGTAACAATTGCTTGAGTGGTCAGTGGGTTCAAGTCAAATGTTTGGAATAGCGAACTTTATGGCTCTCTTTTCCCCTCTGTACCATCCTTCAAAAGAGCGAAATAAATTGTTATTATGAAGAATAAATTTATTTCATCCACAAATAATGTGTAAAAGATTCATACAAGATATTTTATATGTGATACTTTTTCTATGCGATTGGAAATTAAAAAAATATTTCAATTTTAAAGATCTAAAATTTGTATAATATAAAATCTTACTATTCAAGGAAGCAAGTTTTTTTGCAGTGCTAACAGGTAAAACGAGGTGCCCAGGGTTTGTCTTCATCCCTGACATACATGCCGAATTATGCCTTGTAGTCTTCACACACTTTAGCAGATGCTGTCACAGAGTACTTTTTCGCTCTTGTCTCGATAAATTGGCCACATACATAGCAAAATGCGTCTGGAGAATGCTTGCAGCTTCTTGATGCCATCTCTGATAAAATCAGATAGGTCTATTGTTCACTTAGGTAGCTAGAACTAAACTGAAGCGGTGAGTAGTGAACCCATGTATATAGGTTAATATGGAAAGTTCTAGAAAATTTTAAAATGCTCTTGAAAATTCTCGTAAGTTCTACAACATTGTAGAAAATTCTTGTAAGCTTTACAACATTCTAGAAAGTTCTTGAAAATTCTTGTAAGTTGGAGAAAATTCTCTATCAACTACTCAGCACTGAATCTACATGGAATATTTTGGAAAATAGATAAATTTCATTACCCAGGTCACACAAGCAAAGTTCGAAGAGAAAAATAGTCCTTTTCCATTTAATTTTGGCATAAGCAATTGGGAAATAACACTTTCTGCCCAGGAACAAGAAGAAGTAAACATTTTGTTACATAGTGTAATCAAAGATCACTACATAAACAACAACATGTCTATTTGTACTAGGATCCTTACAACAACAACAACATGTTTATTTCTATAATCAAAGATGATTTATCAGCAACAACATGTTAATTTGTATAATCAAATATCACTACAACAACAACATGCTTATTTGTATAATCAGAGATCACTGCAGCAACAACAACATGTTTATGTGTGTAATAAAATATCATTGCAGCAACAACAACATGTTTATTTATGTAATCAGCCAGAATAAACAAAATAATACAACCAGACAAACAACAACAATTATAATAGGCACTTCTCAAAACTGAAATAATATTTGAAACTAATTGAAATAAATAGTTATAGCAACCAGGGAAAATAACATGAGTTTGTTTCATGCTTGGAACAACGATTTTTTATTTTATTTTTTTTAGGAAAGGGCTCGGTTTCAAACCGTTAATTTTATGTGATATATTATTGCTGAGACGTATGCTTGTTTGAAGTTTGTTTGTTTGTTTTTGAATTTCGCACAAAGCTACTCGAGGGCTATCTGTGCTAGCCGTCCCTAATTTAGCAGTGTAAGACTAGAGAGAAGGTAGCTAATCATCACCACCCACCGCCAACTCTTGCTCAACTCTTTTACCAACGAATAGTGGGATTGACCGTCATAATATAACGTCCCTGCAGTTAAATGGGAGAACATGTTTAATGGGACGGGAATTTGAACCCGCAAGCCTCAGATTAAAAAATTAAAAACATAATTGAATAAAAATAATAATACGTTATTATGTCACACTTTCAAAAAGGTGACAATGTTTTAAAAAAAACAATATGAAAGGGCTAGCGGTTAGTTACCCTAAATTTGCTGCTGCTCTGCATGAACTAGCCCTCCAGAAGTGGTTTAAAGTAAATAAGTATCACCACCAATAAACTGCACGAACTCGGTTGAAACACGAATCTACATCATTCAGCAATGGAGTTCAGCCAATTAAAGTAGCTAATTGTCATATGGACTGATCACGTGAAGCCTGTTAAAACAGTGAAGCAGTACCACTAGCAACCATATGAAGTCTATCAAAACACAGAATTAGCACACCAAATAACCATGCGAAAGCCTGTTGATATAGTTATGTATTACAGCCGGCTATCACGTGAAATCAGTCAAAACCCAATTAACATCTGCACTAATTTCGTAGAACCGGTTAAAGCGGTTAAGCATTACAACTAGCAACTGTGTGAAGTTAATTAAAACAGAAAATTTCCACGAACAATAGTTATGCGCATCCCTTAAAATACGCAAGTGTTGCATCTAGCGATCACGTGAAATCGATTAAGACGGACAATTACTGTGAGTACTAGTCACGTGAGGCTAATTAAAACCGGTGAATAAATAGAACCGACAACAAATGGGTCTCTCAATCAATGAAGGCATCTGGTCACCATATTTCAAATACTAGAATGTAATCGCAGGTTTGAATGGAAATTTTAAAACAAGAACGACAACTTATGTGCAGACCAAACAATCAGCCAACGTTTTCTTAAGCTTCTAAGTATGACGTCCATAATGTATCAACTACTGACCAGAGAGAAAGCACTCGTCGCCCCTGGTGAAAGTAACGAGTGATCCCAATTATAGATGTAACGACACTGGTTGAAACTGACACTCAAACAGGATTGTTGTTGATTGAAAAGCAAATACTTAACATACAGCAAACAATGAGCGCCCCCTTTATGTTGATACCGGAGGTTTCACAGCCTGTCACCCTTATTAACCAACAGCCACGGAGACTTTTCCCATTCGTTCTTAATGAAAATACGAAAAAAAATTTAGTGAAATTGTGGAAGGGGGTCAACATTACAGCGAAAGCACTTGTACAATATAATGATGTGTATAGAAAAACAAAACAAAAACACCTCCTGATTGGAAGATAGCCAATTGGAAGATGAAAGAACGCTAGAATACTGAAACTCTGGAGACAGAGAGAACTAGAATATCTCGATCTCTAGAACAGATAAAAGGGGTGGGGCTGAAGATATATATATATATTTACAATGAAGACAGCAAAACGGGTAAATATGATAATTTCATAAAGCTGGAAAAAATAAAAAAAGGAAATAATAACGCTAGAAGTGTGAAAATAGATATATTAAGAGCAAAAAAAAAGCAAAATCCATTACAAGGCGATTTGTTTTTTTTTTGTTTTGGAATTTCGCGCAAAGCTACACGAGGGCTATCTGTGCTAGCCGTCCCTAATTTAGCAGTGTAAGACTAGAGAGAAGGCAGCTAGTCATCACCCACCGCCAACTCTTGGGCTACTCTTTTACCAACGAATAGTAAGATTGGCTGTTACATTATAACGCTTCCACGGCTGAAAGGGCGAACATGTTTGGTGCAACGAGGATTCGAACCCGCGACCCTCAGATTACGAGTTGAACTCCTTAACCCACCTAGCCATGCCGGGCTACCTCAGTGGCAGAGTGGTATGTCTGCGAACTAACAACCCTAAAATCCGGGTTTCGATATACGTAGTGGACAGAGCACAACTAGCCCACTGTGCATTTTTGTGGTTAATAAACAAACAGATTTCTGTGTAATGTTCATCCTAACATTGTACGATCAGTAGGTACATTTTGCTTTTCTATTTTAAAAGTTTGTAATTTTTGGCTGTAATTATATAAATTAACAGGAAGATATTTTTAGCATCAACAAAATGAGCAATAAATCTTCATCTACTTTATTTTTTCTAACGATATTTTACCAGTGTTTCACGAGATGCATTAGTATTTACCACGTATCGTTGTTCGCAGTTTTCACCACACACGCGCGTTACAACTTTCTGCAGCTAACGTTAAGCGTTTGGCTCCAGAAAGCATAAAAGAGTGATATAGCATCCGTCTACGATTTTTCCAGTAATTCCTGAATTCGCATTTCACCTAGAAAAAAAAAAATAGTTTACCGTAAGCTGGCAGAGAACGTCACGTATTATTCGCACGCGCACAGTGACTTAAGTAGTAAAATAAATCACTTTAAATAACCTTTTACGACGGTCAACTACCATTAGAGACAAGATGAACTATGGAGCGCGAGATAGTGTGATGCTTTGGAAACTCGTTCCATTTTAGGAAGCCAGGAATTCTTTACTGAGACAACAAGTTGTCTGAACGGTTCTCGCTGAGGAATATCTTTAGAATTAACCTGTGAAGAACATTTACAATTTTTATTGTATACAGAATGGGTGCTAATAAGCACCCACAATGGTCCAAATTCAATTTGGATGAATATTTGTGCAAATACGTGATAAATATCACATGACGAAACCGGACTTATATGCTGCTCAATGTGTGTGTATGTGTTTGTGTTTTAATTAGCTGTGAAATGTTTTTGAGAAAAAAATTATATGTTTATTACCAAATCCGATAATATATTTCAGAGCATGCGATGACAGTTTGGAGCTTGCATTTCTTCATATGTCGTTATTTTTGGTTAGTTGTACTTCAGCACAAAGCTACACAATGGGCTATTTGTGTTCTTCCCACCATCTATATCGAAACTTGGTTTTTAACGTTGTAATTACGCAGATATACCGATTTGCTACTTTAGGGACGTTTCATTATGATAATTTTACTACTGGATGATTAGATAAAATATCGGTATGATTTACTGTCTGTTTTGAATTTTGCGCAAAGCTACATGAGGGCTATCTGCGCTAGCCCTCCATAATTTAACGGTGTAAGACTAGCGGGAAGGCAGCTAGTCATCACAAACCACCGCCAACTCTTAGGTTACTCTTTTACCAACGAATAACGGGATTGACCGTTACGAAATAACGTCCCCAAGGTCGTTGAAAGGTCGAGCATGTTTGGTGTGACAGGGATTCGAACCTACCCTAACCATTCCAGGCCATTTCTTGTGTTTGGTAAAATATTACATAATATTAATCTTGTGCTCTTGTTATAAATGAAATCACAGACTTAAAAATTTTGAGATTATGTTTCGCGGGAAGGTCGCGAGGGCTATCTGCGCTAGCTGTCCCTAATTAACGGTGTAAGACTAAGGAAAACCACCGCCAACTCTTGGGCCACTCTTTTACCAAAGAATAGTGGGACTGACTGTCATATTATAACGGCTGAAAGGGCGAGCACATGTTTGGTGTGACGGAGAATTGAACTCGAGGCCCTCAAGTTACGAGTCGAGAGTCCCCAGCCATCTGGCCATAAAGATTCCTTATGTAAGCACCAAAGTAAGAGTTTTACTAGAAGTACCATAACATAATGGAGTCAGCAGGTAGCTCGATGTGAGTTTGCTATAAAAACACACACACACGCATAACATAAAATTCTTGAAACCAGCCGAAAAATATGGCGGGAGGCGCATTTCAATAAACATGGGTTTAATGCCCCCAACTAGTTGCAAGTTAAAACGAAGTAACTTTAATGTTTTCAAACTATTTCCTAAACCTTTTAAAGGTCTTTGTTGCAGTATTTAACGCATTGACAAATCAGAATTACGTTAAGGATTAGCGACACGATATATTTGTTTATATATTTATTTCAGGTTATTACTATATAAAGCTACAATATTTTAAAATGTAGGCCTACTTCCAGGTAATAATATAATAACTAAAACATACGCTTTATTCAGCAACATTTCATTTCAGGTAATATAATTAAGAATCGGTGCAGAAACAGTAATGTCCTTGCAAGCTTACTGATATCTACCACTATGCTGTCTCTTTGATTTCTACATAATCAACATTTCTTGTGGGAGGTACGTTTTCTGGGCAAGTCTGATTTAGATCTGATGCTTTTCGAGCAAAATGCGGATAGACCGAGTAACTACAACATCTAGATTACTGATCCCTGGTAAAGGTCCTTCCACCCTCCCTTTGGACTGGTTTATATCTCCTTGGTTTTATAAATGTAAAGGCCAGTCTGCATCTACAGCACACCCTACACTGACTCTTTCTGTATCTACAGCACACCCTACACTAACTCTTTTTGTATCTACAGCACACCCTACACTGACTCTTTCTGCATCTACAGTACACCCTACACTGACTCTTTCTGTATCTACAGCACACCCTGCACTGACTCTTTCTGCATCTACAGCACACCCTACACTGACTCTTTTTGTATCTACAGCACACCCTGCACTGACTCTTTCTGTATCTACAGCACACCCTGCACTGACTCTTTTTGTATCTACAGCACACCCTGCACTGACTCTTTTTGTATCTACAGCACACCCTGCACTGACTCTTTCTGCATCTACAGCACACCCTACACTGACTCTTTTTGTATCTACAGCACACCCTACACTGACTCTTTTTGAATCTACAGCACACCCTACACTGACTCTTTCTGCATCTACAGCACACCCTGCACTGACTCTTTCTGCATCTACAGCACACCCTACACTGACTCTTTCTGCATCTACAGCACACCCTGCACTGACTCTTTCTGTATCTACAGCACACCCTACACTGACTCTTTCTGTATCTGCAGCACACCCTACACTGACTCTTTCTGCATCTACAGCACACCCTACACTGATTCTTTCTGCATCTACAGCACACCCTACACTGACTCTTTCTGCATCTACAGCACACCCTGCACTGACTCTTTCTGTATCTACAGCACACCCTGCACTGTCTCTTTCTGTATCTACAGCACACCCTACACTGTCTCTTTCTGCATCTACAGCACACCCTACACTGACTCTTTCCTTCCTAATTGTTTCTATCCTCCTGTTTTCGTCCAAAACAATTTTGGCTTGTGCACCATTAAAGAAAGAATATATATATATTTGTTTTCCGCATCATATAGGTTTAACTATATAACATATTTGGTGGGTATTTTCTCCTCGTTCGTAGGAAGCTTAAATAAGGACTATCTATGTTCCTCCCTGCGTTCTAGCTCTCTAAAGACACTTTGACACTACCATGAGGCTGTAGTTTATCTACCAATAACGTCTCCAAAGATGTATGTTTGCTCCAACAGTGTAAAAGCTTTGATTCCACAAACGAGTGACAAATAATTAGATCTACTTTTACTTCACACGAAACAAAAACCCAACAAAAACCGATAATGTGAAAACTGAGTAAACCTTTTGTGCAAGGAATATGTTACTGGAAACATATTGAGCCATCTGTCGGTGAAACAGCGCACCTACCGCCATGTGGGTATTTCCCATCTTCACCATGCCTGGCAATTTCCATATTCATTTTACTCATTCGAACTTTTGTGAGCCAAAATTTATTATAACTAACACCTCATATAAGCATCCATTTTGTAACCTAAACACATGAATTTCAAAACAGATTATGTTGTTTTCCTTACACCTGCTATGTTAAAACAACTATTTTGGAAAATACTACCATTAAAACCATCACGACTTTACTATTACACATGAAGATATTCCACAGTTGCTTAAACTACATTTCAGACGTTAAATTATCTTCTTCATTTTTTGTGAGATGGTGGATCATTATATACCATTAATGGCTTTTATTTTTCCTGTAGCTTTGTTTATGTTGTTATATAATTCAAATACACGAGTAATTGATTCCGATTATACCCTTAGATTTCAATGCTACTTGAGTCTTTACTTACATTTAAAAGTTGAATTTCAACAGTTTGCTCCGTACAATAATATGTATTAGGTTAAATCAACATTAGAATTCAACGATTGTTATTTTGATGTTGGTTTGAATTAAGCACAAAGCTACACAGTGGGCTATCTGTGCTCTGCCCACCACGGATATCGAAACCAGGTTTTTAGCGTTGAAAGTCCGCAGACATACCGCTGAGCCACTGGGGGGCAGAATTCAACAAGCTATGGCGGCTAGAGTTCAATAAATGGTACCCTCATTAGCACTGATAAATAACTGCCTTAACAAAGATACAAAATAAATGGAAAGGATCTTTAGCGATAATATTATCTGGACGAGTGGATAGAAAAATAGGTATTCGATCTAGATAGTACGGGATCGAATGTCCTTCACTAATATAACAATCCTTCTAAAGACTTTCTTAGATTGCATGTTAAACTGATAATATCTTAAAACATTTTATTTTTGTCTTTCAGTTTTATTTACTTATATGTAACAATAAACCTGAAGTTATAAGTTATAAAACTGAAGCTTATTTGGTCAAGGTTAACGTCGCGATGTTATATATCTCGTATTACGTTTCGAAATTTTGAATTACTTCGCAGAAGGTCTTTTACAGACAATGTGTCTATACTACTGACACGCCCGGCATGGCCAGGTGTTTAAGGCACTCGACTCGTAACCTCAGAGTCGCTGGTTCGAATCCCCATCACACTAAACATACTTGCCTCTTCAGTCGTGGGAGCGTTATAATGTGACGGCCACTCTCACTATTCGTTGGTTAAAGAGTAGCCCAAGAGTTAGCGGTGAGTGGTGATGACTAGCTGCCTTCCATTTTGTTTTACACTACAAAATTAGGGATGGTTAGCGCAGATAAGCCTGGTGTAGCTTTGCGCGGAATTCAAGACAAACAAATACCAACACGTTTATCACGAGATCACAGCTTTGCTTCCAATATAAAGAAGTTCTGTTCAAATTTTATCCCAGTGACAGAAGACCAGGTATTTTGCTGTAAGTTTTAATTTTTCATTGTATTAAAACGGTAGATATCTATAAGTGCCTAATTAGGCTAAGGTATGAACTAAAAAAACGAATTACCAGATTTAAATCTATTTCACGTTTGAAGTATGCTGTTTGATAACCTGTTTTAATAATCACAGGCTTGATAAGCTAACTAATTTTCTATTTTGTTATTTACGTATTTTTATGTAGAGGTCGCTGTGCTCTTTTACAATAGTTTTATTAAATTATAACAACAAAAACTCTACCAGCTATCTGACTATCAGGAGAAATGCGAATAGACTTTTTTTTCTTTGTAATATTTGCAACTTACCGTTACTTCGTACATTTCACTAACAAGGAAAACTTCTGAACTCGAACCTACACACATAAAATAATAAACAGCAAATTAATTTTGTTTTCTGGCTATGAAAGTATAATTAATGTCTGAAGGATATGACTGTGTCTGCCTTAGTTTTGTTTACATTTCCATAATAACGTCTTTTCTCCTCGTAATAGAGTGTCAGTTGTATAGATTAAGTGTATTGTAATATTATATAACATTATGTGCGCTTTTGGTGACATGGAGTGTCAGGCGGTCATTTTCTTAGTTACAAAATTTCCTGCAAAGTTAAACAAAGGTTATTTATATGAATATAGTTATTCCTCATATCAAACTGATAAAATAGAGAGAAGGCAGGTAGCCAAAAACACCCATCTCCAACACTTGTCTTATCGAATAATGAAACTTGACTGCCACTCTTATAACGCACTCATGGTCCCAACTTTTTGGGTAAGGGATCGCAAACCATAAAATCTCAAATTTACAGTACAGATACGTTAACCACAAACAGCTTAAGTGCGTGGTATAGAACCAACCCTTTATTAGTGTAATACGAGTTTATTAAATTATTATTTCCTTAATATACAGTGTTTACCTACAAGCGCCTCCCGCTAGTACAGCGGTATGTCTACGGATTTACACCGCTAAAATCAGGGGTCCGATTGCCATCGGTGGACTCAGCAGATAGCCCGATGTGGCTTAGCTATAAGAAAACACACACACACATGTCTACCTATAATTTAGGCCAGGCGTGACCAGATGGATAAGGCACTCGACTCACAATCCGAGGGTCGCGGGTTCAAATTCCCGTCACACCAAACATGCTTGCCCTTTCAGCCGTGGGAAGCGTTATAATGTGACGGTCAATCCTACTTTTCGTTGCTAAAAAGCAGTCCAAGAGTTGGCGGTGGGTGGTGATGACTAGCTCTCTTTCCTCTAGTCTTACACTGCTGGATTGGGGACGGCTAGCACAGTAGCCCTCGTTTAGTTTGAGCGAAATGCAAACCAAACCAAACCATGTTATAATATATAAATTATTTTAAAGCATCAATACGTCGTTACAGTCCATGTCACCACGTTCGACCATGCTCTCTCTGACGATTGCGTGGCTTTACAAAACCCCTGCAGCGTAGTTTTTCTGACAAGAGACCCCGCTGCTATGGGGTCACGCCTAAAACGCACTTATCTCTCCTGCAGCTTTTCATAAGATTTCTAGTGTACAAGGGTTGCATTTTACTAACACCCGATTCAACACATCGGTTGTACATAAAACTATAGGCGCTCCATTCAGCAAATTAACCGTTATGTCATAGTATGGAATAGAATGAATACTCATTTCTTTCACCAGCTGCTTGAGGCATATACATACAAATATATATATTTCAGACATAATAACCTTTAATACATTTAAAGAATATTTATTCATTAGTCACAGCTCTAAAAGTACTAGTGAAATACATTCCACTTCGTTTCTTCTTATACGCCCCTCGGTGAACTCAGCAGATAGCCCGATGTGGCTTTGCTATAAAAACACAAACTCGTCTTATATTTACTTTACGTCATTCAGTTCAGAATGTTTTATTTTTATTATATTTTAATGCTAAGCCACGCAATGGTATATTTACGTTCTGCCTGTTTCAGGTAATTGAACCCCGGATTTTAGCGTTACAAGCCCATAAACTTTCGCTAATTCGCCGTAGGACAGGATATTTAAGAAAATTGGAATTAACATTTATAGTTTAGTAGCTCAGACAGAACGTTATACTTTAGTGATAATGTTTAGAATTTAATAGTAGGGAAACAATGTTGTCATTTAGAGATAGCGTTTAGAATTTAGAAGCATTAGGTACGTAGTTGTACTTTAGTGATTACGTTTACAGTTTAGTAGAATGGAGACAGGCCAATGTTTCGACACAGTAATTGTTTATAGATAAAGTTAAATATAATAAAATGTATAAAACAGTATAACAGTGAATAATAAATTGCACGTGTAATCTTCAGGGTATATGCTCGTGCTTGCCAACAGCTGTGGTAAGTATGTGTAAATGAACACCTATAATTATGAAATGGTTAACACCTTCAATAAATTACAGTAAAATTAGCTCAAAATTCAACCTCAGAGCTCCTATTTTCAAACTCTTCTTGGACAGCATTCCCCCAGACCCTCTGGCACTGGCATGTTTCACACACTAATTTGAGTAGCCTCACCAAAACTTAACTCCACCCGTGGTATGATGTATTTTAGTGATAAAATGTTTAGCTAAGGAACTTGTATATAACATTATATTTTAATACACACACATATATATAAGGTTCTTTTATTTTAGCAATAATAAATACTGCTTAGTAATAATAGACTTTCTTAATGTACTTGCTTCACTCTTCCAATTAGACTATTTATTTATTTTCTTCACTCTTCCAATGAGACTATTTATTCATTTGCTTCACTCTTCCAATGCGACTATTTATTTATTTGTTTCACCCTTTCAATGAGACTATTTATTTATTTTCTTCACTCTTCCAATGAGACTATTTATGTACTTGCTTCATTCTTCCAATGAGATTATTTTACTTGCTTCATTCTTCCGATGAGACTGTGTATTTACTTGCTTCACTATTCCAATGAGACTATTTATGTACTTGCTTTACTTTTCCAATGAGACTAGTTATTTGCTTGCTTCGCTCTTCCAATGAGACTACTTATTTACTTGCTTCATTCTTCCAATGAGACTGTATACTTATTTGCTTCACTTTTCCAATGAGACTACTTATTTACTTGGTTCACTCTTCCAATTAGACTATTTATTTACTTGCTTCACTCTTACAACGAGACTATTTTGTTGCTTCACACTACCAATGAGACTATTTTATTGTTTCAATCTTCCAATGAGACTACTTATTTAATTGCTTCATTCTTCTAATGAGACTATTTACTTGCTTCACTCTTCCAACGAAACTATTTTATTGCTTCACATTACCAATGAGACTACTTGTTTGCATGCTTCACTTTTCCAATGAGACTACTTATTTACTTGCTTCACTCTTCCAATGAGACTATTTACTTGCTTTATTTTTCCAATGAGACTACTTATTTACTTGGTTCACTCTTCCAATTAGACTATTTATTTACTTGCTTCACTCTTACAACGAAACTATTCTGTTGCTTCACACTACCAATTAGACTATTTTATTGTTTCAATCTTCCAATGAGACTACTTATTTAATTGCTTCATTCTTCTAATGAGACTATTTACTTGCTTCACTCTTCCAACGAAACTATTTTATTGCTTCACATTACCAATGAGACTACTTGTTTGCATGCTTCACTTTTCCAATGAGACTACTTATTTACTTGCTTCACTCTTCCAATGAGACTATTTACTTGCTTTATTTTTCCAATGAGACTGTGTACTCTTTACCTACTTCATTATTTTAATGAGACTTGTATTTATTTGAGACTATTATGTTTATGTTTGCTTCACTTTTCCAATGAGACTACTTATTTACTTGCTTCATTCTTCCAATGAGACTGTGTATTTATTTGCTTCATTCTTCCAATGAGACTGTGTATTTACCTACTTCATTCTTCCAATGAGACTGTATGTTTATTTGCTTCACTTTTCCAATGAGACTACTTATTTGCTTGCTTCCTATGAGACTACTTATTTAGTTGCTTCACTCTTCCAATGGGACTACTTATTTAGTTGCTTCACTCTTCCAATGGGACTACTTATTTAGTTGCTCACTCTTCCAATGGGACTACTTATTTAGTTGCTTCACTCTTCCTATGAGACTACTTATTTAGTTGCTTCACTCTTCCAATGAGACTTTCTTTATGTACTTGCTTCACTTGTTTCAGGGAAAGTCGCTTACTGTAACAAATGATAACGGGTTGTATACAATTTGGTTAACGTTAACCATTTTATATTTCCAGATTACTTCACAAGTCATCACAGCTGCTGACTTGGAACTTCAAATTATAGAGGAAAACGAGAGTATAGACTTTCTAATATTAATGATGCCCTCTAGTTTCTTATCTTTTCATTGGTCGTTATATGGTTTTATAAGAATATCAGGTGAAATGAGAGACGAAATTCGATTAGAAAAGGTTCGTTGTTTTACGTTTTCATGACGAGCCTGTAGATTTGGGAACCAAAACCCTTCATCAAACATACTCGCCCTTTTAGCCTTGGGAATGTTATAATGTATGGTCAGTTCCACTGTTTCTTAATCAAAGAGTATCCCAGGAGCTGTTGGTGGGTGGTATTGACTACCTGCTTTTCTCGACTTCAAAATTAAGGAAGGCTAATGCAGTTAGCCCTCAAAAAAAGTTTGCTCAAAATTCAAACAAATAATAGCACACGTAAAATATGTACGTAAATAAAACAATAAAATTTCAACATTATTTGTTCAGTTTCATATATTTCAACAAACAGCTTCAACTGCCAAATGTTTATCTATTCACAGCTGAAATTTACCGTGAGACAAATATAGAATATCTATATCGATTCCCACGGCGAAAATTTATTTCGTTATTTTGACCGTGTATAACGTGTGACAGAGGTAAATCCAGTAACAAAAAACTTCCGTCCTCTTGATCGGCAGCTGTCTGTGTATCCTCCAGCTACACGTTATACTTGGTCCTCACCCTTGAGCCTTTCCAAGGGATTTAAGTAACAGTTTACGTGTGCTTTCCATTCATGTGCTTGTACAAGGTGTGCGCAGTTTTTCTTGTTATACGTGCCTCTACACATTACACGAACTATGAGGTCAAATGTATCAAACAATAATAAAGTTGCACAATTAAATGGATAAAACGAATGGCCTTGCTCATGTCCATGATAAATTACGCACTGGTTCAAACGTTCCATCTAAAAGGGCTCGAATAAATTCCCACGCTTTATCAGCATGTGTTATTTCGTGTTTTATACCGTTATGCGAGTGGTAACTGGAGGTGGGGGGCAGCGTTTATCAGCGAATAAAAAATAACGGCTGTGATAAAAAAAAACACATTCAGTAAACTGACAAACTCTTTACGTCAATCGTAATTCTCGTGTTATTTCACTCGTTATTGTTGTGATTGTTTAAGCTTGTCACATCACATATAATAGAAAATTCTTTAAAAGAATTAATAAAATACGTGAAAGGTTGTTGTCAATTAGCTTATTCTGCAGCTGTTTAAATGTATTGTTGTTACGCGATGGCATTTCACGTGCAGTGTTTTTTTTTATATACTTTCAAACGATATCGCGTTAGTTTGTATTATGAACGTATGTATGTTCATAATATATTAATTACGTACTGCCACTTTTGACGGTAAGCATGGGCACGTGGTAAGTGAACCATCAATTCTAATTTTGTATCTGGTCTATGAAACATTTGTGGATACCAAAGAAGCCATTTTGTTTCTTCTAAATCACTCCACTAAGTTAATACGTGTTTTATTATTGTTCTTCAGATGTAATATTCAGTCTTCAGCAAACTTATCCCCTCAGTAGCTGAGCAGTAAGTCTCTTGGATTATGGCCAGGTGGGTTAAGGCGCTTGACTGGTAATCTGAGGGTCGCGGGTTTGAATCCCCGTCATATCAAACATGCTCGCCTTTTCAGCCGTGGGGGAGTTATAATGTGACAGTCAATCCCACTTTTCGTTGGTAAAAGAGTAGCCCAAGAATTGGCGGTAGGTGGTGATGACTAGCTGCCTTCCCTCAAGTCTTACACTGCTAAAATAGAGACCACTAGCGCAGATAGTCCTTACGTAGCTTTGCGCGAAATAAAAAAAAAAAAAAAATCTAAACGACGCTAAATAAGAAAACGATTTTCAGTAAAAGTGATGGGAAGAACAAAGATAACCATGATATAGCTTTACGCTTAACAAAAACTACAACAATTACCAAACCTTCCTCGTCAGACCGTTAGATTACTGGATATAGAACAGTTTTGTAGTATATCACGACGTAAGTTACTCTAACAATTAATATATATATTTTGACTCAAATAATTTTTTCAATAGTTGGTATGGGCTTTACTCAATATTATAGAGACACCTGAGGCGTTACTTTATAAAATATTACAAACAAACATTTCAAAATTAAATGCTTCCAATAACGTTTAAATTAATATTTATTAAAGTTAACTTACCATAACCGTTGAATCATATCCTTATTGGTCAAATTATTTCAGTAAAGTTCCACCATATTAATAAAATAAAGGCTCAGTGTTGACAATTAGTCCCATCTGCATAGTTAAGAGTTTTCTGATCTTTAAAACTGGGAGGGGAAGAGTACAACAAGTTAGATAGTTAAGAATAACACGTCTCCGTGATGGTTACTGTTGCTATGGATAACAATGCTTAGTTTCTGAAATGTTATATAATAGAGTTTATATTTTAATAGACAAGTGATTCAGGAGGTTACGAGTGTTAAATTAGTACGGTCAAGACAGTAGTATTACTTCCTGAACATGGAATAAGTTTGTTGAGTTCACATAACGCAAAGAAGACGCACGTAATCTAACTATTACATTATTTCGATAGCCACAAAAGTTGAAATGATTCAGCCAGAAGACACACATAATCTAACTACTACATTATTTCAATAATCACAAGAGTTAAAATGATGTAGCCAGAAAACACACATAATCTAACTACTACATTATTTCGATGACCACAAGAGTTAAAAAATGAAAACACACATAATCTTCAGCCAGTTAAAAAAGCCAGAAAACACATAATCTAACTACTACATTATTTCGATGACCACAAGAGTTGAAATGATTCAGCCAGAAAACACACATAATCTAACTACTACATTATTTTGATGACCACAAGAGTTAAAATGATTCAGCCAGGAAACACACATAATCTAAGTACTACATTATTTCGATGACCACAAGAGTTAAAATGATTCAGCCAGGAAACACACATAATCTAAGTACTACATTATTTCGATGACCACAAGAGTTAAAATGATTCAGCCAGGAAACACACATAATCTAACTACTACATTATTTCGATGACCACAAGAGTTAAAATGATTCAGCCAGAAAACACACATAATCTAACTACTACATTATTTCGATGACCACAAGAGTTAAAATGATTCAGCCAGAAAACACACATAATCTAACTACTACATTATTTCGATGACCACAAGAGTTGAAATGATTCAGCCAGTAATCTAACTCCTACAACACACATAATCTAATCTAAGTACTACATTATTTCGATGACCACAAGAGTTAAAATGATTCAGCCAGGAAACACACATAATCTAACTACTACATTATTTCGATGACCACAAGAGTTAAAATGATTCAGCCAGAAAACACACATAATCTAACTCCTACATTATTTCGATGACCACAAGAGTTGAAACGATTCAGCCGGAAGACACATGTAATCTAACTCCTACATTATTTTGATAGCTACCAGAATCTAATACTTGTTTAATTAGGGGTTTTGAAGATAACAGTTACAACTCTTTTAGATAGATTTTGAATTTGACCATATTTTATTTCCATGGTTTAAAGTATGTTTCATCTTTAGATTAATCAAAAGTCATGAAAAATACGTCACATTTCATTCCGTTGGTTCGAGTTATTGGTTATTACCTTGACAGTTTATAACATGAGCTAAACATAAGTTAAAAATGAACCAAAATTTAAATAAATATTTCTTTTCAATTTAGGGCACAGGCTTCTTCATAACGTTGAAGGTCTTTTAAACATCCTAGGCTCACACGGAAAAACCTCACAACACTTGCTGCAGAAGTCATTCATTTCTCTAAAGAATAACGAGCCTGACATGGCCATGTGGGTTAAGGCGTTCGACTCGTAATCTGAGGGTCGCGGGTTCGAATCCCCGTCGCACCAAAAATGCTCGCCCTTTCAGTCGTGGGGGCGTTATAATGTAACGGTCAATCCCACTATTCGTTAGTAAAAGAGTAGCCCAAGTGTTAGCGGTAGGTGGTGATGACTAGCTGCCTTCCCTCTAGTCTTACACTGCTGAATTAGGGACGGCTAGCGCAGATAGCCTTCGAGTAGCTTTGCGCGAAATTAAAAAAACAAACAAAACAAATACATACGATGTGCTTACTATATTTCTATGCATGAAAATAGTTGTGAATATCGAATCTGGAGCAAAATACTACTGCAGAAAAATATAATATGAATCTCTGGCTGGAGTGCTTTATGTTTCACAACAGTTTTACTCTGTTTCAATATTTTGGTTCTTAAAAAGGTGTAATATTGTATATTTATTCAGTTTTATAGATAATTTATTAAACTGCTTTGTTTGTTTGAAGTTTAGCACAAGACTAAACAATGAGCTGTTTGTGTTATATTCAGCAGGAACATCGAAACCCGGTTTCTGTATTAAATTACTGAAATACACTGGTCATATATGTGGTAAATAAATTTTATTGTTATCGTGTATTTTGGCCGAACTATATTTTTAAGGTAGAGAATTTACAATAGAACTCGAAAGTATCAAGTTTAAGAACCAACTAAAACAATACAACTTTTCTGTTAAAATATAACATGAAAAAAATTTGATTTTGTAAACCAACATTAATCATGAGCTATTGAAGTTTCGCACAACGATTCGTGCAGGGCGTTTGTCAAAAGGGCTCTTGTTGAGCGTTGACTCGTTAGCTGAGACCAAAATATCTAAGTATGATGGACAATGGGGATGCATTCTTATAATACATTTGCTCCCGAACTCTTCCCCCTTTTCGGCGTCTCCCGCTGAGCATAGGTTTCAAGAAAAGGGAGAGGCCGACCAGTCTCACGAGTTTCATGTTTTCAGTTTCTAGGGTTCCCATGGTTAAAGACTGACTAGTAGCGTTAGGCCTAACCCTTAAGGAAATAGGCCTAACAGGTGGCTTTTGTGACCAACCCAAAGTGAGTAAAACATTTTAGAGCTGTGTCCACCCAGGTGACGACTGGTTTTTCTACCTGGTAATTCTTTTCATAAATTATAGGTGGCTGACAGCAACCACGCGCTAATGTGATCGAGGTCACGAAATTGAGAATAAGTACAACAGAACACGATCAATCGTCAAAAGACATTCGATGTTAATTAATGCACTCGAACTTCATGCTTTGTTCGTTAAAGTAAGGCCCGGCATGGCCAGGTGGTTAGGGAACTCGACACATAATCCTAGGGTCGCGAGTTCGAATTCCCGCCGCACTAAACAAGTTCGTCTTTTAAGCCATGAGAGCGTTATAATTTTACGATCAATCTCACTATTCATTGGTAAAAGAGTGACCCAACAGTTAGCGATGGGTGGTGATGACTAGCTGCCTTCCCTCTAATCTTACACTGCTAAATTAGGGTCGGCTAGCGCAAATATCCGTTGTGTAGCTTTGCGCAAAATTCAAAAGAAACCAAACCAATCATTAAGGTATTTAAAAGTTTGATGTTGTGTAAATAACACGAACTATTTTGAGTTAGCAACTACATAGATTTTAGTCCGTAATGATGAGGAACCCACATGAAGTAAAACTGTATTCTAAAGATGGCTGGCAATAAAATATTTGTTAAAATAAAGTATAGAACAACGTTTAGACCTTCTTAAGTCATCTTCAAGTTAAGTTTGTTTGTTTGTTTGTTTTGAATTTCGCACAAAGCTACTCGAGAGCTATCTGTGCTAGCCGTCCCTAATTTAGCAGTGTAAGACTAGAGGGAAGGCAGCTAGTCATCACCACCCACCGCCAACTCTTAAGAAAAAGAGAGTTTGCAACTGACTGTTGCCGAGCACACGTCTTAGGGACGAGAGTATAAACGTTACGAGATTGTAGAGGGCGTTGCAGTTAGATGTTAGGTTAATAATTAGTATTGGTATAAAGGTGTTCCGTTATATTGGTTTAATTTTGCCTTGATTTGCTGTATAAGTTGGTCTTATTTGAATTTGCGTTTTTTATATTTGTTTCCCTGCTTAATATCTGGGTGCTTACTATGGTTATGTTGTGTTTGATTTGCATTGTTCAAAAACCTGTAAAGGTGTTGTTTTTTCTTGTTCTTTGAATCTAGTTTCTATTTTTCTGTTTGTTTTTTACAATATAGAAGCCATGGCAGTTGTTGCATTGTATTTTATAAATAATGTGAGTGTTTTGCTTTTGTCAGTGTAGTTTTACGTAGTATGGACTATAGTTTTGTACCTGGTTTTTGAATAAATTTATTTTTTACTGGAATGTTGTGTTTTGTTAGAATTTTTTTTTTTTCCAAATGTTGCTTATTTTTTCCGCAACAGTGTAAATTTTTGTAGGTTGTTGTTTCTTGTGATTTATTACTATTTCTTTGTTGTTGATGTAGGTGTGTGCGTATAATTTTTTCAACGGTTTTTAGTTTGTTTGTTTTGGAATTTCACACAAAGCTACTCGAGGGCTATCTGCACTTGCCGTCCCTATTTTAGCAGTGTAAGACTAGAGGGAAGGCAGCTAGTCATCACCACCCACCGCCAACTCTTGGGCTACTCTTGTAGTAACGAATAGTGAGATTGACCGTCACATTATAACGCCCCCACGGCTGAAAGGGCGAGCATGTTTGGCGCGACCGGGATTCGAACCCGCGACCCTCAGATTACGAGTCGAACGCCTTAACACGCTTGGCCATGCCGGGGCCCAACGGTTTTTAGAAGAAATTTTGTCATGTTGATGAAATGTTGTTTTATTTTGTTGATTTCATCGTTAATATAGCCTTCCGCTAGTGCAGCGGTAAGTCTCCGGATTTACAGCGCTACAGGCACTGGTTCGCTTCCCTTCAGTAGGCTCGGCAGCTAGCCCGATGTGGCTTTGCTATAAGAAAACACACACTTGTTAACATTATCGGGTGAACCTAGTTTTATGGGTGTGTTTATTTGGTTTCTTAATATGTTGAGTTTTTGTTTTGTTTCATATGCTAAGTCCCAGGGAAACTGGGAATGTATAATCCAGTATTGGTGATTTTTCTGTGGATTTCCGTTTTGAATTGTATCGGTTTTTCTGATCTTGAGGTTAAGAAATGCTACTTAGTTAGTTTTTCTTTTCCTGTTCACAGATGAACTTAATGTTGAGGTGTATCGAGTTAACATGATTTAAAAAAACTAAATATGTGTTCTGTGGATGTGAATCCAGCAATTGTATCGTCAGCATATCTGTACGAGTATAGTCACAAGACGGATCTAGGCCTGAATTGACCGCTTGAGATTCAATCTGTGTCATTAAATATTGACTAGAACTGGTGATACGAGATTCCCCAAACTTAATCCATTTATTTGTAGGTAGGTTTGGTCATTAAACATAAGTTAGTTTTGGTGGTAGTGAATTCTGTAAGAGTTGCTAATTAATTACTGGGTATGTGTTTCAATGGTTTGAGGTTTTGGGTATAAAATTATAAAGCTGTCTTGGAGGCTTCAGTAGTTGGGACTTCTGTGAAGAGGCAGATTATATCAAAACTGGCCATTAAGGCTTTGCGGTTTAGTTGGTCAAGAATATATTTATAGTTAAAAATGTCTTTGAGAAAGGAGCTGGCTGGTGTTACATATTTAGAAAATGCGCACGTTATGTATTTACCAAGGTTGTAGTTGAATGATTCATGGGTCGACATTATGGGTCCTAGTGGATAACCGGGTTTGTGAGGTTTCGGGGTGCTGTATAGTTGTGATGCGCGTGAGTCGGTCTTGCGTAGGTAAGAATAAAGGTTTTCTGAGATTGTGTTGTTTTTTTTATTTGTAATAGTATTTTGGTTAGTTGGTTCTCATGTGTTTCTGTTGGATTTGTGTGTATTTGTTTACATTTGTTTGTGTCTGATAAGATTTTATTCATTTTTTGGATGTACTTATTTGTTTTCATTATAACTATAGCACTATCTTTACACGTTTTTAGAATTTTGATGTTGTTGTCTTGTTTTAAGTTGTTTACAGAATAATATATTTTTGTCTCCTGTTATATGTTTAGATACATTAGCAAATAAATTGTAACTTGAAGATACCGCATTTACATCGAAAATAAAGATCTTTTTGTTTCATTAAGTAATATTACAGACAAATGTTTACATTTAGAAAAAGAACTTGCTTTAAAACAATAAACTAGATCTTCGAATGCACTGTAATTCTAAGAACTCGTGAGTGAATCATAATATAACAACAAAACTACATCTGCTATTTCCAATGGAGATTTGACCTTTTTTCAAACACCAGGGCTTATCTGACCGGTTGGGATACGATAGATATAGTACTTGTTCAAATACTATTTATAATGATACGATTTGACATCTAATGAGTTTATTGTTACACACAGTATAATTACTATAAATAGATCACATGTGGACCTTGAAAGTAGTGTGATTAAAGAGTGCTTAACAAAACGACTAAATTTAACGTTTTGTGAACGTTTTTCCCATGAATATTCATAGTCTTTGTGACGGGAAAACAGCAATTATTTCATTTTGACTACTGAGTAAGCCCCTCGCAAATACAACGGTAAGTCTACGGTTTGTTTGTTTGATTGTTTTTGAATTTCGCTTAAAACTACACGAGGGCTATCTGCGCTAGCCGTCCCTAATTTAGCAGTGTAAGACTAGAGGGAAGACAGCTAGTCATCACCACCCACCGCCAACTCTTGGGCTACTATTTTACCACCTGGCCATGCCGGGGCCTAAGTCTAAGGATTTACAACACTAAAATCAGGGGTTTGATTCCTCTTCGTGGGCTCAGCAGATAGCCTGATATGATTTGCTATAAGAAAAACACAGGCATACATACACACAAACACCACTGAATAAAATGGAAGAATAAATTGTTAGAGTTAATGTTACGTTATGACTTTTTCAAAAAATATATAAATATTAATTACTTGTAGTGAGTGAGAGAAATTTCAAAAAGCATATAAGGAAATGTGACAGAGCTGTACTTTTATAGAATGATGTATGAGAACACATTAATACAGCAAAAATGTATCATAAAAAGAAGTATTTGAAAGACCTCAGCAGATGGCGCCACGTTTGATTGCATGAGTGTATAACAAAGTCAGAAGTTCATACGTTTCGTCATAAGATTTATATCAGACTTTATATATTTATTAAATGCAAACAAATACATAAGTATTATTTTTAATACAGTCATTAACTATTTACCAAAATACTATTGACATTTATAAAAAGTGTTTCAGCTGTTAATGTAGTTTTGATGCGCTGGAAAAGAAAAAGTTAAAACTATGAAATTATACACATTGCATTAAAATAGCGTAGATACGCTAATTTTAAATACATGTAATATTTATAATGGCCTGACATGGCCAAGCGCGTAAGGCGTGCGACTCGTAATCCGCGGATTCGCGTCCGCGTCGCGCCAAACATGCTCGCCCTCCCAGCCGTAGGGGCGTTATAATGTGATGGTCAATCCCACTATTCGTTGGTGCAAGAGTAGCCCAAGAGTTGGCGGTGGGTGGTGATGACTAACTGCCTTCCTTCTGGTCTTACACTACTAAATTAGGGACGGCTCGGTGCAGTGGGCTAACAACCTACTCACTTAAATACCTGTTGAAGAATCCGCAAGCGATTGCGGCCCTATGTTCCTTGATGGAATCTAATGGTGATAACTACTAACGAACTAATATTTATAATAGTTATGACATTATTAACTCTTACGAAAACAATTAATTTGATGTGATTTTTAGTCTCATTCTATAATAAATAAATAACAGTTATTTTTCTGATAATGTGTGAGGTGTGTATATATAGAAGCCCCCTAGTGGGTCATCTGACTTGCAATGCGATAATCCGGAATTCGATTCCTTACATAAAACAGAGTGTAGATAGTCAATTTTGTCGCTGTGTACTAACTGAACAATAATATCTGTAGAAAAATATGGAGTATCGCGTTTTAATTCAGTTTTTTTTATTTCGGGAAAATATAATAAGTTCACGATTGTATGTGTTTAGAACCCTGATTATTCAACGAATTCTGGAATATTTTTTTTCAATCATTACTTATCTTAGACATTCTCTCCAACAACTTTCTGCATGCACAGTTTGTTTATTTGTAATTAAGCACAAAGCTACACAATGGGGTATCAATGTTCTGCCCACCACGGGTATCGAAACCGCTGGCATACCTCTGTACCTCTGGAATCGCTGCGTACAGAATAGCGACTGTCTGCAGTTGAAGATGGTATGAGATTAGATGAGATATCTTATATAGGATCAAAAGTAAATGGTTCTGAAGCTAAGCCCAGCCCTTTAAATGAGATGAGTGGAAAATAAATATCCTGAATCACAGGGTTTGGTTTGAAGTGCGTGTAAAGCTACACGAGGGCTATCTGCGTTAGCCTTCCCTAATTTTGCAGTGTAAGGCTAGAGGGAAGGTAGTTCGTCATCATCACCCACCGCCAATTCTCGGGCTACTCTTTTACCAACGAATAATGGGATTGACCGACACATTATAATGCTCCCACGGCTGGGAGGGCGAGCATGTTTGATTCGAATCCGCGACCCTCGAATTACGAATCGAATGCCTTAACCCACCTGGCCATGTCGGGCCGCCATTTAACAAAAGGAAACTATAGTATAGTATAGTAGCACGTGGAGATAAAAAAAAGAGATGCAAGACAACAACAAAACAATTTAATATCCTGATTAAAAAAACACTCATGGTATTCAGACAATCAAATCTTCAGAATAAAACTGTTGTTATAGAATTACAGGGACGTCAACAAAACCAAAATGAAATTACACTGTCAATTTTCTCAGGTCCCTCAATTCTACTTAAACGCTTACTGAACTAGCTGAACTAAATTGTTCACATAATGTGCTCAGTACGAGCAACGAGCTCGAACGCCCAACATTTGTTTGTTTTTGAATTTTGTGCAAAGCTACATAAGGGCTATCTGCGCTAGCCCTCCCTAATTTAGCAGTGTAAGACTAGAGGGAAGGCAGTTAATCATCGCCACCCACCGCCAACTCTTGAGCTACTCTTTTACCAACGAATAATGGTATTGGCCATCACATTATAACGTCCCCACGGCTGAAAGGACGACCATGTTTGGTGTGACGGGGATTCGAACCCGCGACCCTCGGATTATGAGTCGAATGCCTTAACCACCGGGAATTTGGTAATTATTCGTGTAATATTAAATCACAATTCGTAAATGCTTACATACTTAAAATATAGTTTAGATGTGGAATAAATCCAGACTGGTTTATTTCCTTTCGCGTGTATTCGAGAAAAATATTTCTGATATGAATTATATTTTTATTTCTTCTACGAAATCGGTTTCATTCAAGTGGGTTTGCACATAAAAGTCAATCAATCAATGTGCATATGTAAGTGTACACTAGATATGCTTAATATTATATATGTGTGTGCACATTCATATATATAGTTATAAATCACCACGCAATTTATTTCTTCAATATATATATATATATATATATATATACACACAAATAAAACATATTAAAATGAGATAAAAAAAATCCAAAATTATTTTTCCATCATCAGTCCTTGTTGGGACATACCACCTGTCAGAGGTCCCATACCAATTCCAGCAAATATGGTGAATCAGATAAGGGTTAGCAGTTGAGTGCTTAAACCCACAACGTCTCAATTCCTACTGCTTTTCGCTATCTAAAACCAGTTGTGAGTAGACAGTTACACTTAAGATTTAGATATAACCTTAAAATAGAAATAAAACTACTGTAAACATTCTGCAATGTAAAACTCCCAAACTTTACTTTTTTCTTTTAGTATTATGAGTTGTACAAAAAGGCAATACATTCTTGTAGTAGAAATAAACCACCCTATATTTCTACAAGACTCCCAGGTTTCACCCTTTTATTTATCAAATTATGTTAAACAAAACTATAATCTTGCTCGAAGGAAAAGAGGACTTAATAACTATTAAGGTTAGTGTTGTACGTTAATTAAATTTAATCGCCCATTGACAATTATTATATGTAAGAGCATTACTTATATATATATAATTAATATTAAATAATATAGTTAAATATACTTTTTGTAACGATGAGCGATTACAAATATTTAAAAAAACTGTGTGAGCGACAGGGGGAGTGTTTCATAAAACTTTCTGTATAATTATGTGACTTAGCAACAGAAGAAGTTTTACCTGACAATGTCAAAAGATTGTAAGCTGTTTAATCTTTGGCTTTCACGAAGCCGCTGTCTTGACAACGGAGGTTTGTAGTAAAGCATCAGCACTGTCCTTTCGTTGCTATGGTTACAAACAATGGTGTCTGAGAGACTGAACGATTACTTTAATCGACAAGAATATTTCTTTCATCGTTATCAACAATTTTTCTTTCCTTTAATCTTGGTGTAAGTCAGTCTCACATTGAATAATAAATTTGATATTTACGTACACAAACTGTTTTTGAGAGCTTCAATCTCGATTTAGAATATTTATATGACGATTTACAACATTTTCATCAGTCAAATAAACCATTACGTATATTACATAGAAAATGAGAAAACAAAACAGCAAGGCCAATGACAAATTACATCATGAATACGAAAACAAAGGAGAGAGAGAACACACGCACTGTTCATTGATATGTGTACCACCACGAATTAAAAATATTCGGTGTCAGTCGACGTATCAAAAGCAGTTCACGTAGTTACTCATCGAATACTGAAACATAAGATCAAAATTCAATAAAGCATAGATCGTTGAATACAGTCCTTAAGCCTAACTCTGAAAAATCACTCACGACCTAGTATTTTCAGAAGTTTATTCAGATTAAATGTCTTGTAACCATAACATAGCCCACAGATCTTTAGAAAAATAAGCGGTGTGTGAGTGGCTGGGGGTATCAAATAGAAGTTTCAAATAATACGTAGTTTATTTGTATGGTTATTTCAATTTTTAGTTTCCTATTACTTAAAACCTTGGTTTCAGGTCTTAATTTCAAAAAGATTCATCTGATAAACTCTGTTTCACATTTAATTAATAGTCAAACACTCATTTAACTATGTATACGATAAAACTGTTTAATTACGCAAATTTTATGAAGTTATTACATAAAGTAATCACCAAGGAATACTACTTAAAAAAACATTTAATATACAGGCAAACACATATATTTTTAAATAACAACGTCGTCACGCAGTGCTTGCATAATTAACTTGTTACAATATAAATCGTAGTAAAGACAAAAGAGAACGGACATGTCATAAAATACATGCGACTTCTTTTTTACATAGATATAATTAGCCTGTAAACTGCCCGTAATGACTTCTCAATACAGTAATAGGATATATATATATATCAAACTATTTTAATGTAGTTATTGTGATAGCTAATCAAGCGGAAATAAAACCCGTTTCAGATATTAATAAAATATATTAATTGAATAAAGACGTACAGTAACCGAGTAACGTATATATTTCTACAAAGCGTGTAAACACTAGCATTATAGCTTGAATGATCAAAATTTAAAAAGTATAGTTAATTTCGACTGATTTTATTAATATTGATTCTGAAGAATATTAGAAGTAATAAAATATACAACACATCATAAAAAATCGATATTTTCATTATTTATTACGTAGTTTTGGGTTTGTTATGATACCTCAGTAATAAACAATAAAATGATAAGTAATAAATCATTTCTCGTATTTAACATTTTCAGTGTCAACTTCTTGTTAAAATATGTCACAGTAGGTCTAATATTTGGGAATAAAATGAAAAAAATTTGGAAGAAGAAATGTTTTAGCCAGATTTTTTTAGGAGTTTTAATCAAACCTCCTGAAAAAAGCATTTTATATCTATCTTTTGTTTCTCCAAATCATTGCTCAGAAATACTTTTGTTCACTATCAGAGTTTGTAAGATATACATTTTAAAAGACCAGTAAAGAAGGATTTGTCTTGTTGTGACATAATGTCATACAAACAACTCATCTGAAAAACAAAACCTGTATAAGTTAAAGCTTTTAGATTAGGTTTTCAGAACAAAATTTTATTTATACATGTACTAAACAGTGTAAAAACAAGATGAAATTTCTCTGTTACTTAGCATTCGTTGTAGTGTAGTTGCATTTTCTATATTGTTGTAATGTAAATATTCTTAGAATATAATTAATTATACTTATCATAACACATTAGTATTAGGTTGTTATATTTTTAGACTACAATCCTTATTGAGTCTATTAAGGCTTTTTCAGGAAAAAGAAGACTGTATAATAGTGTTCAAACACATTATATCTGCTGCCACACCCATTAACAATGACGCATTTTGCTTATTACAGAGTTCTTCAGGCTGGCTGGGACATTAAAAAAAACATTAATGGTCCAAATACTATTTACATGTTTACAAAACAGTTTGTTACAAGCTGACAAAACGGTGGCTTGGTGAGCTCATGTCCCTGCCTTCCTTCTCTTAAAAAGATACGTCTGATTCTACACTGTGTTGCTCCAAGTCATTACGGGGAAAAAAATCAACTTTAAAATAAATAACACACAGGGACGTGTGTGCCTTTACAGTGAAAATGAAAGAAAGATGCTATTAGGTGTTAATACGGAAGATTTCATTGTTTAGTTTTAGATTTCAAAATTAGTTTATAAGACAGCCTGAATAAGACTGAAAGAAAATATGTTTCCTTCTCATGACTTTCTACCAGAGGCTACGTACGAAATCCAGAGATTCTTCTGCACTCCCCCCTTCCCCTTTTTATTATCTTAAAATGAGACTCTGCCCTTTTAACGGCATGTACACGTCACTTTTTACAAAGACCAAAACTCTCTTGAATATATATGTGAGACTATTCATATCCTATACACTCATGTCCTTTGATTTATTTTTATTTTATTTGCTTTCATCTTGTATGTTTAACGTGTTGTCTTTTCTGATGGAAAGCCCTTACTGCATTTGTTGCATTTTTTAGCATATATGATTTAGTAGGCCTAATATTAATGTGTAATAACAAGCAAATTAATCATAATCATGCTTCACCAGCATGAAATATTCGTTCTTACCATAACATTTGTTTGGAAAGTTTGACTATAACACTTCTTTACATAGAACCACATTTGTTTCGTTTTGTTTTGTTTTTTAATTTTGCGCAAAGCTACACAAGAGCTGTCTGCT
This sequence comes from Tachypleus tridentatus, assembly GCF_004210375.1. Taxonomy (NCBI): domain Eukaryota; kingdom Metazoa; phylum Arthropoda; class Merostomata; order Xiphosura; family Limulidae; genus Tachypleus; species Tachypleus tridentatus. The sequence goes on from NC_134825.1 coordinate 160,900,286, forward strand.
CTAGCCGTCCCTAATTCTGAAGTGTACGACTAGAGGAAAAGGAAAGGAAGCTAGTCATCACCACCCACCGCCAACTCTTGGGTTACTCTTTTACCAACGAATAGTGAGATTGACCGTCACATTATAACGCCCCCACGCCTGAAAGGGCGAGCACGTTTGGTGTAACGGGGATTCGAACCAGAGACCCTCGTATTACGAATCGAGTGCCTTAACCACTTGGCCATGCCGGGCCTTTGAGTAATTCTGGTTGCTGGTTATTTATTTATTCTGGTTATCTATAGCTTTGTGTTTTGTACAAAAGTACAGTAGCACATATTTCATGCATAAAAACTTTTATTTATAATCTTCAATAATACTAGTCCCATTAATACAGTCTATCAATATTTAGGCTTAATTTAAACTTGTGTAAAATCAAATGTTAAAAAACGTTAAATGAATATAGAGTAATAATTCAAAGAGAGTAAGTTTTAAAATGTAGAGATAACGTTTGTATGTTTGTTTTGAATTTCGCCCAAAGCTACTGGAAGGCTATCTGCGCTAGCCGTCCCTAATTTAGCAGTGTAAGACTAGAGGGAAGGCAGCTAGTCATCACCACCCACCGCCAACTCCTGGGCTACTCTTTTACCAACGAATAGTGGGATTGACCGTCATATTATAACGCCCCAATACTGAAAGGGCGGGCATGTTTGGTGCGACCGAGGTTCGAACCCGCAACCCTCGGATTACGAGCCGAATGCCTTATCCACCTGGCCACGCCTGGCCCTAGAGATAACGAACAAAATGACGAGAAACTTCCCATACGCTTTCACTCGACAAGATAAAAATAATATTGCGGGTATTTAGAAAAATATTTTTTCTATTTTCGGTCTAAATATTAGCTTTTTCATCATTAACATATTAATATTCGTCTATGTGTTTTGTCTTTAAAAACCCAACAAAAACGGTCCAATATGTTAACTGGATAAAAAGCGCGTTTTTCGTTACAATATTATGTCCCTGAACTCAGAAGTAAGCTACAAGACTTATAACTTTACGATTCGAGTCTTAATTTCCGCTGTGGACATAGCACAGAGGGCTTTTAATACAGCTTTGTATTAAACGAACACGATATTATTGTTTTCAACAACGTAGTTTAATATAAGGACACTTAGCTTTAATTTTTATCATGGTCTTCATAACTGTGAAGTGATTTACAACAATCGCCTATGAAAAAAAATGTGTTGATAGTAATGATTTATAATTATTTGGAAGAAGTCTGAGAGGATCTAAGGGTCAGTTAAACTTCGTGAAATGTGTTCAATGTTGGGATATTTTATTATGGGGATAGGCTTAATACTGTATATTTGTATTCTTTGCTTGAGAAGAAAGTTTATTTGTTCAGCTTGAAACTTCAAAATGGACTGTCTTTGCATTGCTCACCGAACTGCGGATTTCAGTATTGCAAATTCGTAAACATAGGCCTACCACTGACCCACCAAGGGACACAGAAGAGAGAGAAAATAGGCATACCTGTGTATGTGTTCTAAGAAATGCAAAAGGCCTACCTGTTTTAAATAAAGTTTAATATGAGCCAATATTTTTATCCCATTGTAAGATATTAAATAGCTATATAGTCCCTTCCCTGTTAGTTTCTCAACTGAAACTGTAAAGCAGTGGTGAACAAAGTCCGGCCCGCGACGAGTCGCCGAATGGCCCGCGATGTCCAACAGGAAAGTCAAACATAGAGAGTTCGCGTCTGCGCGAAGATTAAGTGCTATGGAAGAATATGCATTAGATTAGATACTGGATGGTTCCATATTTGTGTTGAGCAATAAAGAAAATTTAATAAGCAAATCTCGTTAATACATAGGTATTTAATCATTGGCGCAATGACGTAATATTTCTGTAATTACGAAATCTCACGCGTTCCAATTGTTCTTCGAGATTTACTTACGAGCCCTATTTTGATATTATTTCGTAACAAAAATAGCAGCTAATCGTAAAAGAAAAGTTGACGACGAAAACCGGCAGTTTCATGATGATTGGACTGCGCAATACTGTTTTGTTCAACAACAGAAGAGCGTGATTTGTCTGCTGTGTCATTCGACAGTAGCAGTGGCGAAGGTATCCGATATAAAGCGTCATTATGAGTTGAAGCATAAAGATTTCCATAAAGTTGTCGGTGATGAACGAACAGCTTGAATTGAATCTCTGCGGCGGTCGCTGAATCACCAGCAGAACGTTTTCTCAAAGCAGTCAGCATGTGTGGTCAGTTACGATATTTCGTTGATGATAGCGAAATCTGGCCGACCGTTCACTGATGGTGATTTTGTCAAGCAATGTATGATTACTGCTTTGGAAAAGTTGTGTCCAGAAGCAGTTTGCAAGCTTTAGACGTGGCTTTGAATCGTATGACAATTCAACGAAGAATTTCACACCTCTCAGCAGACGTAACTAGGCAGCTTACAAATAAAGCAGCCAATTTTGTCTACTTCTCTTTGGCAGCAGAAGAGTCGACTGACATCAATTCAACAGCACAGGTACTAGTTGTTGTTCGTGGTGTGTCGTCATCGTTTGATATCACAGAGGAACTAATTGGCATGGGTTCCATGAAGGGTCAGACAACTGGGTCTGCTCTATTCGATAAGACAGTACGACTGTGTAGTAGTGTTTTATTGTATTTCACGAAACTGGTAAGTGTGACAACTGATGGAGCACCAGCCATGACCGGAGAAAGTAGCGGGCTGGTAGCACTTTTGATGAAACATCGAGGAAAGCAGAACAGACAGTTCGTGAAGTTGCACTGTATTATCACCAACAGAACCTGTGCAGTAAAGAACTTGGTTTTCAGGCACTGATGTCATTAGTGACGAAAACCATTAATTTCATCAAATCACGAGGGCTCAATCACCGTCAGTTTCGAAGTCTTCTTGAAAAAATTAATTCAGACTATGGTGACCTTGTGTATCACTGTGAAGTACGCTGGTTGAGTCGAGTGAAAATGCTCAGAAGATTCTGGGAGTTGATTGATGAGGTGATAGAATTCCTCAGAAGCAAGAACAAAGATACAGAAGTGATTTCCATGACTGATCCAGCATGGCAAGTTGATTTGACCTTTCTGGTCGACATGACACAACACTTGAATGATCTGAATTTGAAGTTGCAAGGCAAAAATCACCTTGTCTGTCAGCTTGCAAATCACGTCTCAGCTTTCAGGACAAAGTTGCAGTTTTTCCGTGAGCAAGCAGCATCCGGTAACTTCTTGCACTTTCCCACTTTTCAATTACAGCTACAGAAGAATCAGGACATTAACACACAAGTTTATATTGGGAAGCTAGATACCTTGATTCAATCCCTCAACTCACGGTTTCATGACTTTGACCAATGCAGATTGTTGATGAAACTTTTTGCTGATCCATTCTGTGTGTCAGAGGATGACTTGTCAGCAGAATATCAACTCGAACTTACTGATCTTCAAGTATCTGATGAACTGCATGCTATTTACCGAGAAAACAGTTTGCTTGACTTCTACAAAACGTTGCCTGATACATTTGCTATTCTGAAAGAGAATGCACTTGTCCACACCAGCATGTTTGGCAGCACATACTGCTGCGAACAGGCTTTCTCGCACATGAAACTGAACAAAAATAACACTTGCAATTAGCTGATTGATGATCATCTGGAAGCAGTCTTGCGTCTTTCAACGTCAAACATCAAGCCGGCCATTTCTAAGCTAGTAGATAACATGCATCACCATCCATCGCACTGACTTTGTGATAGTTGACGTATCATAACATTTCTTAGAATAATGTGCAAACTCTTTGATGTAATAGTTATGTGATGTCCATCTTGTGTGAAACAACTGTGGGACGATTTTAATCTTCACTTTTGTGTGGCCCCCAACAATTACGGAAGTCTGTTTGTGGCCCTTGACTCAAAAAGTTTGTGCCCCACTGCTCTAAAGGCCTATGATGATAAACACCAAATTTCGATACTCGTATTGTTCGAAACATAGATAGCACATTGTGTATTTTGTGTTCAACAACCAAACAAATAAGTGATGGTAATAATTCTGAGACTTTCAAGATGCCCCAGAAATAAAACAATCTGATTCCACAGAGCAAAACGACACTGCATGTGCTATATATGTATTGTCTTTTTTCAGTTTTCATGTTTAATTTTAAAATTAATTACTAACTGTAATTTTAACTGCTTTTACTTTAGAAACATATACGTTTTAATAGATTATCCCTACATGACAATGTGAAACGTATTTACCAATAAACGTGTAATTTTTTTCAAAATTTCAAGATCTAGAAGTTAAACATTTAATTTTCGTTTTACATATCTTAATGACAGCGATTAGTGGTTTGCTATTTACATAGGGAATTTCAGATAAAATTGAATAAAGGATAAGATATATCTGACCCAACCAGTAACAATGTAGTCACGTGATTTTCTGAATGAAATGCTTGAAGACCAACGTAATTTGACTAAACACATCAAGAGAAAACTTCAAATAACATTATTAGTCCCTTTCAATCTTCTTTATTTTTAAATTAAAATGAAGTATAATTAGATGAAAAGTCGATAATGGCATTTTTGAAGTAGACCTGGCAATTTTCCATACAAGACCTTTTTAACTAAAGTATTTCTATGAGTCATGTAGGCTCAAAGTTGGCAGACGATGAAGTTTAGGCCTATAACAATGGTAAGCATTTTCCCACGTTAGAGCCTGAAGACCTTGAGTTCTAAAGGTCACTTTTTTCATGTTTGTCTTCTGTTTTATTTATTTAAAAGCTGTTTTAAAAGTAGCTACGCACGTAAGTTAGTCCTAACTCGTTAAGTTATTCAACGGCGACAGACCTTTAATGAGGTTAACCACAAAACTGTTCTCTAACCAAACACACCAATTTTTTAATAAGTTTCACCCGTTGAACACCATTGAAAATCATTATATTCTTAAATATATCTTTCCATATTCACCGTAATAACGTTAGCTTACTCGTATTAATATTCTTGTGGCTAATCGGTATGTTTGCTTGCCACGATTAGAATCGGTAAGTTCTCGGATTTACAAGGCTAAAATGAGGGGTTTGATTCCCCTAGGTGAACACAGCAGATAGCCCGATGTGGCTTTTCTATGAGAAAAATCACAAACAGCAATATATATAAAAATATATGTTTTAGAACGCACTCGACTAGATCTGTTCAAATATGATCTCAAATCTTAACTTTATCACTGGCTTCAGTAAATATTTGAACTTTCCATGATTTTAGTTACATTTTCTCATAAAAAGTGTTGTGCACCTGGTGTAGTTTGTTAGTTCTTGTTATTACAGTTAGCCTACAAAATTAGTAAACAAGTTTCTCTGCAATTGTGGAATTGTTAAAAGATATCTTAGAAATAAGAGAACTGATGTTATGAAATGTCCGGATCAATCACCTGATATCAATCAAATAGAAAATTTATGGAATGTGTTCAACCGATTAATGAAAAATTGCAAGCCAAACACGGGGCCCCCGCTAGTACAGCGGTATGTCTTCGGATTTACAACGCTAAAATCAGGGGTTCGATTCCCCTCGGTGGGCTCAGAAGATAGCCCGATGTGGCTTTGCCATAAAAAAAACACACACACACGCCAAACACAGAAGATGAAGTTTTCAAATAAAGATGGCAGTCAATCCCTCGGGAATACCTGTACAAACTCATTGAAAGCATGTGAAACAGAACTGAAATCTAAGGGAGTGACAACTAAATAGTAACTCGTGAAACTAGTCTGTGTTATTCTAAGTTTCATTTTTATGTACAATTATTGCAGAAAAACTTGTTCGATCATTTTTAAGCTAACTGAGAATATCTATTAAACTACAGCAGGTACACAACACTTTTTTCTTACGAGAAAATGTAACTAAAATTTTGAAAAGTTCAGGTGTTTACTAAAGCCAGTGTTAAAATTTAATCAGATCTCGTCGAATGCGTTCTAAAAACATACAGTTTTGCACATTTTTCTGTTTTCTAATACAAGATATAACAAATGAACAATATTTTCAAAATGTGACTTTTTTGTCCACCCCCTGTGTGTGTGTGTGTATATATAACTTTGTTATTCTCGCACAAATTACAGTTCAACATTATTTTTTGTGTAATTAAAGATTTTTTATTTATTGTCAACTGATATTACATGTGTACCACATGTACAAGAGAAGCTAAACAAAATAGAAGATAGACATGTATTACACTGTCAGGATACCTCATGTTGAACATTATGTTGTTTTTAAAAGTACTTCCTTTTAATATGCCTATTCTACACAGTACGATGTAAAATGTTGCAACGAAACAACCGTAACATGTTCAGTTACAGTACAAGTTCTGCACACTCGTGTATCACTAAGCAGAAACGTGATAATTTCTCTAAAACTTTTAACCTAACACTGTAATACAGTATAGTGTATAAGCAGTTCACACTTCACAAGACTGGAAATACACTTATTTCTTTTTTCCCTCTACTGACGTTTTATTGGTGGTTTGTCATCTGACGACACTACATTACTTTTGGCCTTCAAAGTTTGCCTTGAAGACAGAGGAAACTAAGATCTCTTCAACAAATAGAAGCTGGCAGTAAATGGATAATCAACAAAAAAAACCTTGGGCATGATAATGTATGCGTCACGTACGAGTGTGTTCAACCAGAACCAGGCCCATTCATACAAGTATCTGAACATTTTCCTGTTGATGAATAATATACGTTACTACCGTACTTGATTGCAATTCATTCACGTTACCTCATTCATTCTTTGCGCATGCGCAATCCCTTCCTCTCTCAGTTTATACTTTTTGTCCCCAATTCTTATTCTATTAAGATAAAATTAAAGTAACGAACCAACTGATTACCCATTATAATATTAAATATTTATAATGCGTTACTTATTCTAACAGTTAAAATAATAAAAATACGTCAAGACAAACGTTACTGATGCTTTAGTATTTCCAGGAATAATTGCACGAAACGAATGAAGCTTGAGGCTACTTACAAGTTTACAAGGAATTGTAATATTTTTATTGGAAATTAGAAAGGATTACCATAAGAAACATCTTGAATTTTGTACCTGTTTGAAGCTTCTGCTTGTCACTTACGTCGTAAACCTGCGAACATGCGCACATTGTCACACAGATTATTATCTGTCTTGTGTTTCTGAAGAGGTGGATAGAAAGCTCGTGTGTCGTTTTCCTTGTCAGGTAGAAGTAGACCGAGATATTGTTAACAAGCGCAGCCATAGCTCTTGGCCTTGACCCAGCGATGTTTCCCACGTCATTTTGTGTGTGTTAATTGACAAATTTAAACTGAACTAAGTGTTTATTATTATTAGTGAACCTACTGCCTTCACTGCCCTAATTAAAGAAAATAATCAATTACCTATTTGAATGTGTTTTATTGAGTGACTATTAAGAGTTATCCGGCACTGCCCGAGTATTTAAAAAAAACAATAACCCTACTCTTTCATTTCGCCGTTCTATATTTCGAAAGGTAAAAACTATTTTGTGGATTTGTGTTCTGGGATCTTCTCAGTCGATGCAGTGTTCTTTGTTTAATTTGTTTTTGTGTTAAAATAAGTTATATAATTAGTCAGAGGTTTGAATTTGCTGTTTTTAACGCAGTTTTCTCTCATGATTTCACTTATTTTACTTTATTAAAATGTTTGTTTGTTTTTTGTTTTTGAATTTCGCACAAAGCTACTCGAGAGCTATCTGTGCTAGCCGTCCCTAATTTAGCAGTGTAAGATTAGAGGGAAGGCAGCTAGTCATCACCACCCACCGCCAACTCTTAGACTACTCTTTTACCAACGAATAGTGGGCTTGACAGTCACATTATAACGCTCTACGGCTGAAAGGGCGAACATGTTTGGTGTGACGGCGATTCGAACCAGTGCCCCTCGGATTACGAGTCGAGTGCCTTAACCACCTGGACATGACGGGCAATTTTGATACTGGCTTCGTCAGTTATATTATCAAGTATATATATATATATATATATATAACAAACCTCAGGTTTTTACTTTTGAAAATAAACTACGAAGCTATTTTAAACCAGGGCTTCTATATAAAAGATGTTTCTTTGTTTTGTCTTCACTGGCAAAGATAAATAGACTTTATTGAAGAACATTTAGATTATCTATTCGAAACCCGATTTTTAGTGTTGTAAGCAAAGCCACAGGGGGACTTTATATTGAAAAAAAGAGACATGAGAATATATTTATTTTTAGAAAATGGAAATTGTTCCTTGGGTTAATTTTATCAGCTGAAATAAACTACAAATAAAACCAAGTAAAGGTACTTAGCTATAAATTGCAAAACTGAATTAATATTATTTTGGAGAAAGCCAACGCAATCCAAAAATCAAATAGAAAAGATAAGGCTAGAATATTAGTTAGAAAAAAACAAACAACTTAAAACTAAATGCAATGAAAATCATTTCAAATATGCTAGCACAACAAATTGTATCAATTTGAAATTCCACAAACTACAGGCCCGGCATGGCCATGTGGTTAAGCCATTTCACTCACAATTTGAATCCGTTGTCATACCAAGCATGCTCGCCCCTTTAGCCGTAGGGGCGTTATAATGTAACGGTGAATCTCACTAATCGTTGGTAAAAGTGTAGTCCAAGAGTTGACGGTGAATAGTGATGACTGGCTGCCTTCCCTCTTGTCTTACACTGGTAAATTATAGACGGTTAGCGCAGATAGCCCTCTTGTAGCTTTGGGCGAAATTCAAAAAACAAACAAGCAAGTAGTACTAACTACATTTATAAAATGAATTGTTTATATATCTACAGTAACGTTGTTTAGATCTAAAAAGTAATTGATTAAGTTCATGCCATTTTAGAGTTGAAGGCAATGTATTATTTTGTCAAAATGAATCCTTTTATATTCGATAAAACTTACTTCGTAATAAATTACAGTGTTAAGGCACAGGCGTTTACCGAATTTATGCCAGGTGTGAGTAAGTTTGAAAGTTAGATGTGTGTAAGCGCTATTCTGTGGCATTGTGAACCATATTAGCATGTAGCATGTAGAAAAGAAACACACAATGACGGAAGCGATGGTGATGGTCATCAGCACGTTTGGAAGTGAGAAGGGGAGATCGCAGTATTTATTTAACGAATGAAATGGTGGCCATCACAGAGATCAGGCCATTGCCTTGAAGTTTAAATGCGACGAAATTATATATATAAATATTCCATAATCTCTTCATGTGTAATTAAATAATTCTCTTAACTAATATAACTTTTACGTACTTTTTCTCTGAAATTTCAGTAAGAATGCCCCCCCCCCCACCTCATCCTGCGGGACGCCCATGGTTAATGGATGTACTACGAAGTGACCAAAGTTTACCACAAAGGTAAAGCCAGTGCCCTTTCAAATTTCATATAGAGAATGTAACACAACAGAGGTGCCAATGACTTGGCTTTTATAGAATTAATACTTATTTCAGAATTTTTAGTGAGCCTGAGAAACAGTTATTGGCCTATATTTATATCCCCAGTAGCACAACGGTATATCTGCAGACTTCTAGCACCACAATCCAGGTTTCGAAACCCGTAGTGGGCAGAGCACAGATAGCCCATCGCGTAGCTTTATGTTTAATTACAAACAGACCCATATGTATACTCTTACTCTAACTTCGCACTTCTATTTCTTATTACTATTCTTAACAGTGTTTTACTAAAATATAAGTTCTAGTATCTGCAAAGAAAAAATCAAATTATTAATTCTTGAAATGTTTCTCCATATTTTCTCGATCATACGTAAGGTTGGGTGTGACTTAATGGCCAGTGCATCAGTCTGCAGAATGAAGAGTTTGGGAGTGAGACCGACAGCAAGCTCCAAACGTTTAGCTGTGGGTGTGTTAGAAAAGTGACAGCCAGTCCCATTATTTAATACAAAAGCCACACAAGTCCGTTCTATCGGCGGGTGTTATTAGCCGGTTTCTTTTCCTCTGATCAGTAGTCAAACATAAAGGACTGCTATACCTGAGTTCTAGAGGTTTCTAACCTTCTTATTTAATCCACGTGCACCTAAGTTGCCGCTCAGTTGCAAGCTTCATTTCAAAATGATCCAAAATTTGAATTTTGCAATTTTGGCATGCACAGATATTGCATATAAGACTATCCGCCTCCCTTCCTAATTCCGAACTTCTGACCAGCCAGTCAGCAGCACCCTACCACCCACAGTTCACTCTAAAGGTTTGACTGCCATTCTTATGATACACCCACAGTTTAAAAAAGTGGGGAATATTTTTACTGGAATTATACAGTTTCGGACCCAAGTCGTTAACTTCGAAACCCATAAATCTGCCAACCTAGTCTCTCACGAAGAAGTTCTGGCTTGGCAAAACGGGTTCGTTTAGCCACCAATAGAGAGCAGCGCTGTTGGGTTAATCGATTTCGTAGACGATTGATTGTTTTTTGTGTTTGAATACCAACTCAGTCATTATTTTTTGTGATCGAATAAACAAGTTTATATTATCTCAAAAAGTTGACATCAGTGATGAAATCTGAACAAACGTTTTTCCTGTTTATGTCTGATAAACCGTGTACCATTTTGCCTAATATGGATTTATATTTCCCAATCAGTACAAGTCATTCAAAACGTGTAAGGATTGTTGTTTGTCTTGAATTTCGCGCAAAGCTACACGAGGGCTATCTGCGCTAACCGTCCCTAGTTTAGCAGTGTAAGATTAGAGGGAAGGCAGCTAGTCATCACCATCCACCGCCAACTCTTGGGCTACTCTTTTACTAATGAATAGTGGGATTGACCGTCACATTATAATGACGCCACGGCTGAAAGTGAGAGCATGTTTGGTGCGACGGGAATTTGAATCCGCGACCTTCGGATTACGAGTCGAGCGCCTTAACCACCTGGCCATGCCAGGCCACGTGTTAGGAAACTGTGTGTGTATGTGTTAGAAGAACATAACTGTAATGATGTTGTAAGTTAATTTTCAATGTTTCAATTTAGACGTTTGTGAGAATAAGCTTGTCATTTCGATGAAGTTAAGTGTTTCATTTTTCTATCAAAGCTAAGTAAGTTAGGCTGTTCGTCTCGTAGTTTAAATTGAAATACTGTATTTAAATGTGGGCAGATTGAAAGAGCTATTTATGAATTTAGGCCTACAAATAGACGTGGCTATAACAAAAGTTAGTCAGGAAATAGAAGTTTTACTAAATTTCAACATTCACGACCATCACATGGACATAAACTGATATAGGAAAGCAGCTAAAAATGATAAGGCGTGGCATGACCATGTGGTTAAGGCGCTCGACTCGTAATCTGGGGGTCGCGGGCTCGAATCCTCGTCACACCAAACATGCTCGCCCTTTCAGCCGTGGGGCATTATAATGTGACGGTCAATCCCACTATTCGTTGGTAAAAGAGTAGCCCAAGAGTTGGCTGTGGGTGGTGATGACAAGCTGCCTTCCCTCTAGTCTTACACTGCTAATTTCAGGGACGGCTAGTGCAGATAGCCCTCGAGTAGCTTTGCGCGAAAATTCAAAACAAACCAAAACAAAATGATAAAACAAGAGAAAGAAGGGTTGTAAAGCCTGACCAGAAATTAATAGAAATATATAGTATATTAAAGAGGTGAGAAACGATTATCTGAGAGAAAAGTTTTATAAAGAGGGGTAATACTTAAATAAGAACAAAAATAAATGTTACTGAAAACAAGATCCGTAAATTTACCAGGTCATACATGATGAATTACAACAAGTGTGAAGTGGACATAAGTGTAGTACAGATGGTTATAACGACAAAATATAAGTGCAAAAAATAAATTATTAACCGGATAAAACGTTCAATAAAATAGTTGATATATGCACAGAGTAAACCAGCTACATATTATTTCTGCATCTGCCCAGGAATTCAAACCAAATCTAGAATAGGAAAACACATTTGATGTACATCTGTTACCACTGAGATTGTGCTATCTATGGCTGCAAGACCTTTCTGGACTGCCTCAGCTATTATCGTTACCAAATCCAGATCTAAAATTTAGATGAAGAATTAACGCCAACACCTGATCAAAAAAACGAAACAGGAAAAAGATGAAAATATACAAAGGAGGTATATCAAGTTTATTTTACAAAGTGAACACATGGTATAATGAATAAAAAGCTATTTATCTTGTAACCCATTTATAAGTACCAACTTTACGAACACTAAGTAACCTTCCAGCTTGAAGCGACAATAACTATCAAACATTGGTTGCTTCCTTAACCAAGAGGTTTGGAGTGATACACCAAAAAGAATTATATAGAACAAGATTGTAGCAAAGGGCACAGATAAAAAGAGACTTTAGTTAAACGTCTAGAAGGTTTGGAAGAGCTTGCTCAATTATCTTACCCAGATACTCTGTGCGAAATGATGGTTTCGTTGGAACATAGTCCATTTATAAATGTTATAACAAGTGAAGATATGAAAATGAGATTGAAACAAAGTAGGAATCTGTCTTTAAAGAAAACTCTCTAGTTGGAAATGGAATCTAAATCCACTGATCACAGATAAACAACTAAAATCACCATCTACAAGTTACAAGATCATCAGGTCGAGTAGTATTGAAATATCAACTCCTGATGATAGTATTGAAGAACTGAAATGTCCTATGGATAACTAGTTACATAGAAAGAGAGAATAAGCCAAAATACAACAGATGTTTCAAGTAAAACTTGAAAAGACACATTGTCCAGAACTGCAAGCAAAAGTTTGTAAGGGAAAATAACTCTTTTCAAAGAATATTAAAGAAGGAACTGTTTAGATGCGAAAAAGCAAGTCATTACAGCTATGACTGTGAACAATTAACATCTGTTAATGTATAAAAGAAACAATACCCTCAGGTTGAGTCTTCAAGCCCAAATAAGCTAAATGTGAAACTGTAAAAGTACTACTTTCACATTAAATAATATCAGAAATAGTCACCTTTGAAGTAAAATATGGGACGTGTGATGTCAGGTCCTCATATAAGAGTTGCACAATTCAAGCTGCAATAGCCTTACAATTGTCGATGCCAGAGTCCATACAGATACATTTCCTGCAGCTTGCTCATGGAAGATCAGGCTTTCTTCTCCTGAAGACTTTATGATTTAGACAGAACAATTGCAAGTGATATTAAACGTGTAGCACCAATATGTAAGTTAGATTACTCCCACTTGAGAAATAAAGAGAAAATTAAAAAAAGAAAATACAAAGGAAAGAGGCATGATAAAAGAGAGTACTAGTCCTTGAAAACCACTTATTGTACTTGTGAAGAAGGTAGACTCACAAGTTATTCTATGTAGACTACCGGTTGGATAAATGAAGTAATAAAGTAGGATATCTACCTACTGTCAAAAAATGACTATACTTTGATGCTCTTTCGATATCAGAGTTGTCTTTAACATTGGATCTTAAGAGTGAATATTGACATGTGCAAGTCATTGAAGCATGTGGACAGAAGACAGCATTTACTGCAGGAAATGGATCGTAGCAGTTTCACGTTAGAACAAATAGAGCTGCTTTCTCTGGTCTGCTACATATCTTTTTGAATGACATGATCACACGGGTTTGAATCCCCATCGCACCAAATATCCTTGCCCTTTCAGTCGTGGATAAAGTGAGGGTCAATCCTACTATTCTTTGGCAAACGATTAGCCCAAGCGTTGGCGGTGGGAGGTGATGACTAGTTGCCTTCCTTCTAGTCTTACACTGCTAAATTAGGGACGGTTAGCGCAGGTAGTCCTCGAGTATCTTTGCGCAAAATTCAAAATAAAACAAACATTTACACTGAGATGGCACTAGCAGGAAAGAGAACACAGTAAATATTCTATCCACACCCTACAGTGGTCATCAAGAGATCCCATCTTTTGGCCGAAATCGAAAACACAAATGTACAAAGTTATCTAATGTGAAGTGGGAAATACAACTGTAAAATATCATTAGAACCTTCCTTAAAAAAAAACAAAAAAACATTACAGATAGCCAACGAATAGCTTTGAGCAAAATTCAAAAACGAAAGAAACATGATCATACATGTATTAAGACATTTTATAATACTTATAATGGACTAGGGAAACTACTGGAGTAGTTAAGAAAAGAGAACCTTATGTTGAATCCTAAGAATTGTGAATTGTACCATCAACAGGTGAATTTCCCGTGACATATAATCAGCAGAGAGGGAGCATCTATAGATTCATCTAAGATCGAATCTGTTCAGAGTTATTCAACACCAAGGAACTTGTGCGATCTAAGAGCATTTATTGCACTGCACTCTTACTATTGTTTTGCAAACAAGCATCAATAAACTAAAAAATATAATTAATTGTGTTACGTTTTATAATTTATCTCGGAGGAGTCTCCGATTTATTATACTACGTACGCTACATATTAAGATTCCAAAGAGTTAGGAATTTTAATTTTAATTTAAAAGTTAATGGAATGTCAATATGTATCAAATTTGTGATATTTGCCAATACAATTGATACACACAATTTTCTTTCTTAACACAAATATATTTTAATATACAAACAACAACACAATTTATAATAACGGTAATTACAAATATCGGTTTATATACAAAAGTTTTACAAACTTACAAACAATACTGAGTCTTCTATCCGGTCTGGATTTGTTTGCTTGTTTGTTTTTGAATTTCACGCAAAGCTACAGGAGGGCTATCTGCGCTAGTCGACCCTAATTTAGCAGTGTAAGAATAGAGGGAAGCTAGTCATCACCACCCACAGCCAACTCTTGAGCTACTCTTTTTCCAACGAATAGTGGGATTGAGTGTCACATTATAACGTGTTTGGTGTGACTGAAATCCGGTCTGGAACTGAATACTTTGTTGACGGTTCACGAGTTACAAATTACTTTTATTTTCGCGCACAGATACACTTCACTTGACGGGAAGGCTACTTAACTCTGTTCTTCACAGGTGAGTTTTCTAGACGAAAATATCTAATGTTCTTGTATAAATACGAACGTCTAAATTTAACTCAGTGAAGTTTGTAATTTACATAAACGTTCTTGGTCAAATACCTGTAGTTTTTCCGACTAATAAGCATTTGTCAGACTTATAGCTTCCGAGATGTATAAGGTACGGACTGTAGCAAATTAACAATATTATTAAATTGTCTCTTGGCGCATCGATTTATAAATTTTAGGGCAAGGTCCTATAAGGTTCAATGGGCAACAATACTGGTTATTACTAGCATTGCACTACATTGTACATTGTTAATCCTTAGGCTCGACAACCTTCTACGAGCTTAGAGAACAGGCGGGACTTTCAAAATACACATATCCATTTTAAAATATATATTAAATTGAAACAAACATGGGTGGTAAAATGGATAAATACCAGTAAATCCATTACAATTGTTACTGTATTAGTACATCAATTTATGAAGATTCACTCATTGTAGATATAGAAGCCAAAGAGTGGAAGCAGTATTACGAGAAGTATAACATGGAAATACAAATGAGACTGCCTTCCTTAGAAAGGTAATAAGTGAAACAGAAGGGAAGTATCGTACTACTGAGGCGAATTACTTCATTTTGTTGGAACCCTAAGTCATTTCCATCGTTATCTTCATGGATGAAAGTTAACATGTCGTATAAATATTGCAGCTTTGAGGTGTCTGGGGAAGTTTTGCAATCTACAAGACCTGAAAGCAAGATTACTCCAGGAACTTTAAGAGTAAATCTTTAATAACATATATTGCCCTGGACAAAAACCATAGAGATGCTGACACATTATTTCAAAGATTAAATGTTAATGGAGAACACAGATCCCCCGTTTAAACAGCAGTAAGTTTACGGACTTACAACACTAAGAATCAGAGCTCGATTTTCCATGGTGGACCAGCGGATAGCCTAATGTGGTTTTGCTTTGCAGCAAATAAACAAACAGAGGAATGTAAACACTGTGAAAATAAAGAAAAACAAGGTACTAAAGATGTTAGCTGAAATT
Organism: Tachypleus tridentatus; assembly: GCF_004210375.1. Lineage (NCBI taxonomy): Eukaryota > Metazoa > Arthropoda > Merostomata > Xiphosura > Limulidae > Tachypleus > Tachypleus tridentatus. The sequence goes on from NC_134825.1 coordinate 160,916,268, forward strand.
ATAGAGATTATAGTTTATGATATGGCATCTACAAGGATGGTGCAAGACTGATATGGTCAAAGATTCAAATGAAAGATGATTAGGCAGATGATACAAGTTTGAAACCAATTACTCAATGTAACAAGAATGGCCCATAGAAACCAACATATAAACAGGTATTCCTTACAACCTGAAGAAAAAATATATAGGACGCTGTGGAATCCATTATGCCTACAAGAGGGCTTGTTGTGTTGGAAATGAAAAGACACCAGTGGACAAAAACAGTGACTATAGTTAGTACCTCCCCAATCTCTATGGTATGCAACAATTCGTCATCTCCACAAATTTTCAATGGCTTGATACTAAGCTGTTAAGAAGACATTAAAAAGAATAAGAGAATGCTTCAATTGGATTGGGTTCCGAGGATCTGTAGTAATTTTTTATATATTGTGTGAGCTATTCTCTGAGTGAAAAGGCTCAAGAAAGAAACAATGGACAACTACAGCAATACAGATGTTGGATCACCACTTGAGAGAGTTGTTGTTGATGTGCTTGGGCCTCTGTTATTTATGCTGTTTTACCACATGGCAATAAATTTATCATGTTCCTAGCCAGAAAGTAGAAAACTTTGAAAGGCTTCTTGTTAATTGATTTGTTTGAAGAGTTGAGACGCTTATGGAACTCCATAGAGATCAGAAGACAAAGCTTCTAGCCAGCTTTGTTCGCAGAAAGTTGTGATATTCCTGGAGCTAGAAAGACAAAGAAAACAGCCTTTTATCTATCTTTTGATGAAATAGCGGATGGATACAACCATACACGTTATTCAAATAGTTAGCCATTTATGAAGATGAACATCAGAAACGTGGTACCAAGATCTTCCAATTCTTCTGACGAGTTACCAAACACCAATATATGAAGTGACTGGCAAAATGTCATCATTACTTGGGTTTTGGAGTGAAATTAAAATACCATTGAACCTTCTATATTCCAATCAAGAGAATAGTTATTCAGCAGAGTCTTGCAGTGTGACTAAAGAACACTATTGAAGCCATAATAATAAAAATAGATGAAAGATTTAAATCAGTTAGTAATGATATGAAAAGTTTCTATGATGTTAATGATGATATGTCTGATGACTTACAACGCTAAAGTCCGGGTTTCGATACCTGTGGTGAGCAGAACACAGATAGCCCATTGTGTAGTTTTGTGCTTAATTCAAAACAACAACAACAAAAAACACAAAAATGGTTATTCTTCTCTGAAGGGCTGGCGAACACTATTAAAAAGATTAATGTTATGGTTTATAAAATCCAGAAAGACTGGTGATTCAAGCCAAATTCCATCCATCATGATCATCTTTGGAAGTGAGAGAACAGCTAGCTGAGTAATTTAATTTCAGGTAAGAAGTGGTCAACCTTCTGAAAATCCTAAAGTACCGGATAAGAAAACTTCCAGAAATTCCAACAATATAGCTGCCAGTGTACCCATTCAACCATCGAGGTAAGGAGAACTCCCCAGTGACAGAACAGCCAGTAGTGACAAAGAACTAATAGTACGACAACATTCACTTGGATGACCCACTGTTTAGGGAATTTCAGGTCTTGATGTAGTTCAGAGAACGGTAAGAACGTTTAATCAGTGATGACGATAACCACGTTTCTCTTAACCATGCTCTAAGCTTTTGAAAATGCGTTACAACGTTTAATCAGTGATGACGATAACCACGTTTCTCTTAACCATGCTCTAAGCCTTTGAAAATGCGTTAAAAAGATTGCTGGCGTGAGAACAAACGAGCGGAGCTCAAATCAAGGTCGTGCCATACCACCACCCTGGAAACTGCATTTCACTATGGTAAAGCGTTGCAAGAAGTTACGAAATAGTGTATCATCCCTCAGTTGTCACTAATTAGTTAACGATATACATTTTGTGAACGAATAATAACGTCATTGCTAGGTAACGACCGTTTAGAAGACCCACCAGAGTATACGTAATTACACATTTCCTCGGGTGTTGGCTCGCGAAACACACCTGTATAGAGTAGTATGTTCGTACAGTCTTTTCAGTTCTACACATCATGACACATTACGTTTGAGAAGTATAAAGTTCATCTGTAATTAGCATGGTGTATCAAGCGGAAATGAATCTCTTCAGATTTGATATCTTACACTAAATATACTAATAATCATGATAGTCCGAAATCATGTGTTGTCCTTGTGATACACATAACATCTGTCAAAATGTGAGGCTCACTGTAATTGCGTTAATTACGTTAAATACTACATATATAGATGTTTAAAGGTGACGAAGGCCCGGCATGACCAGGTGGTTAAGGCGCTCGACTCGTAATCTGAGGGTCGCGGACTCGAATCCTTGTCACACCAAACATGCTCGCCTTTTCAGCCGTGGGGACGTTATAATGTGACGGTCAATCCCACTATTTGTTGGTAAAAGAGTAGTCCAAGAGTTGGCGGTGGGTGGTAATGACTAGCTGCCTTCCCTTTAGTCTTACACTGCTAGATTAGGGACCGCTAGCGCAGATAGCCCTCGTGTAGGTATGCGCGAAATTCAAAAACAAACAAACAAAGGTGACGAACGTAATTATATTACTTGTAGAAACTACAGCGAATACTTGTAGATAATGCGCGTTACATGTTACGTGTAAAAAACTACTATGAGCGATGGATCGTGTTGTTGTATCACGTGTAAAAACTGCTATGTGTACCCGTCAGGCGTGTTTGTTTTTATTAACTTCAAAGGTACGCAATAAACCATCTATGTCCTGCTTACTACGGGTATCGTAACCCGGATTTTAGCGTTATAGGCCTTTACACTCGTCGCTGAGCCACTGCGGGTATCAGAAGCAACGTATTGTGTTTTTCTAATAACAACTGTGAATACCTACCATAGGTAACACGTATTATATGATACACGTAAAAATGTATATGCATACCTGTCAGAAGTAAAGCGGAGTTCTGTGTTATGAGTAAATAATCCGCTGTATATCTATCATTATTACGATGCACGTTAAATCTGATACATATATTTATGTTACTCTCAAAATTCACAAATTTTACTTTGATAAATGTAAAAATACCCATATATACACTAAATGGCCAAAAGTATGTAGAAACCTGACCATCGTACCCATATGTGTTTCTTGAACATCTCATTCCAAAACCATGGGCATTAATATGGAGTTGGTCCCCCTTTTACTGCTATAACAATCTCCACTCTTCTTGGAAGGCTTTTCACTAAATTTTGGAACATGGCTGCTGGGATTCGCTCCTATTCAGCCACAAGAGCATTCGTGAGGTCGGGCGAGAAGGCCTGGATCGCAGTCGGCGTTCAATTCACCCCAAATGTGTTCGATGGGGTTGAGGTCATCGCTCTGTGCAGGCTAGTCGAGCTCTTCCACACCAACCTCAGCAAATCATGTATTTATAGACTTTGGTTTGTGCACGGGGGCATTGTCATGCTGAAACTAATAAGGGCTTTCCCTAAACTGTTGCCACAAAGCTAGAAGCACACAATTCTCTAGGATGTCACTGTGTGCTGTACCATTAAGATTTCCTTTCACTAGAACTAATGAGCCTAGCCCAAACCATGAAAAACAGTCCAGACCATTATTCCTCCGCCACAAAACTTTACAGTTGGCACTATGCATTCAGACAGGTTGCGTTCTCCTGGCATCCGTCAAACCCAGGTTCGTCCATCAGACTGCCAGATAGTGAAGCGTGATTCATCATTCCAGAGAACGCGTTTCCATTGCTCCAGAGTCCAATGGTGTGTGCTTTACACCACTCCAGCCGACGCTTGACATTGCACTTGGTGATCTCAGGCTTGTGTGCGGCTGCTAGGCCATGGAAACCCATTTCATGATTTGTTTATTTGATTTGTTTTTAATTTCGCCCAAAACTACTCGAGGGCTATCTGCGCTAGCCGTCGCTAATTTAGCAGTGTAAGACTAGAGGGAAAACAGCTAGTCATCACCACCCACCGTCAACTCTTGGGCTACTCTTTTACCAACGAATAGTAGGATTGGCCGTCACATTATAACGATCCTACGGCTGAAAGTGCGAGCAGGTTTGGTGTGACGGGAATTCGAACCCGCAACCCTCAGATTACGAGTCGAGTACCTTAACCACCTGGCCATGCCGGGCCAACCCATTTCATGAAGCTCTCGATGAACAGTTCTTGTACTGGCGTTGCTATCAGAGGCAGTTTGGAACTCGTAGGTGAGTGTTGCAACTGTGGACAGACGAGTTTTACACGCTACGCGCTTCAGCACTCTGCGGTCCCGTTCTGTGAGCTTTTGAAGCCTACCTCTTCGTGGCTGAGCTGTTGTTGTTCCTTCACAATAACAGCACTTACAGTTGACCGGGGCAGCTCTAGCATGGCAAAGCTTTGACAAACTGATTTGTTGGAAAGGCGGCATCCTGTGACAGTGCCACGTTGAAGGTCACTGAGCTCTTCAGTATGACCCATTCTACTGCTAATATTTGTATTTGGAGAATGCTTGGCTGTATGCTTGAGTTTATGCACCTGTTAGCAATGGATACAGCTGAAATAGCCGAACCCACTAATTAGAATGGGTGTCAACATACCTTTGACCATATAGTGTACTTCTCAAAAGACATGTGCATTACTGTCGTTATTATGAAATACCCACGATCTACTGTGGGGTTAAAATGACTTCTCATAATCCACCAAGGCTTAGTGTGCTCATTGTTTCGAGTTACCCACATAGCTACCCCAGAGGTAGTCCATACCTGAAATAAACCCGCTACTGGTACCAGAACGCACGTTTAGTCCCTTTAGCTTGTGAATGAAGGAATGAACATACTTTCAAACATGGGTCGCCTGAAATCCTAAAAGAGGTGAGAGCAAGAACAAAAATTCTAATCTTAGATTCGTGTTTAGCTACCCTAGAAGGCTTTTCCTAGCTGTTCGTCATGTTAGGTTTCCCTATTGGCGTATTTTAACCCCTCTAGCACGGATTACCTTATATAGACAATGAAACTCTTTTGGACCAACCCAGGTCTGCCTATCAAGTTTGTTGCTGTTATTCATAAACAAACGAAGTGAATTGATAAAGAATTAATAAAAACTGATTGAAAGTAAAGAGGGGTGTATGATAATACGTCAACGCCACTGTATGTGCTATATCCAGTGCTGACGAGGCCTTTCGAATAATACCAAGGTTCTTCAGGACGGGGGGAATACGACTATCATTGTTGTGTTAATTGTAAAAACTACTACATGTATACCAGTTGGAGGTGACGCGCACTGCCATTTTACGTGTATAACTTATCATGCAGATCTGTCAGAGGTGACGTCCGTTGTTGTGTTACGTGTATAACCTACAGTATAGACCTGTTAAAGATGACGTGTGTTGTTGTGTTACGTGTATAGCCAACTGTATAAACCTGTTAGAAATGACGCTTATTACTGTATTACGTGTAAAAGTTGCTTATAACGTATGAGACGTGATGAACAATCGCAGGTTAGGGTTTTCAGCTCGATCACTGAGTACAGAAATTTGTTCATCTTTTCTTTCTAGCTAGTGACTCCAATTTAGGGGTACGTTAATTTTATTTACTAAATTGTTAAACGACTTCTACGGTACGGTGACATCACATCACACTTCTTGTGACACAACTTCGTGTCACAGTACCTAAACAATCTAAACGTACTCTCTGTCGAGATTAGAATTGCCAAGTGTAATTTTCAGGACACTAAACGTATTTCCTGCACTTTGTAGAATTGCTAATTGTTTCGTGTGTCCGTGTTTAAGGATAAAACCCATGGATCTGACGTTAAGTGTATTTTCATGTGTAATAACATTGATTTATTCCGGCACATTAAGATTTCAGAATTGTCTTTAATATATATTCAGGTTCTTTGTTTTCAAGTTTGTTTTTATTTAACATAGCAAACACAAACTACAATGTTGGCTTTCGCTATACTTATTCTTTGAAATTAATATCTGTGGCTTTCCGATAAATTTTCCTCCTGGTGGTACAGCGGTACGTCTGCATAATTACAACACCAGAAATCTGGATTCGATACCCCTGGTGGGCAGAACACATCGTGTAGCTTTGTGCTTAATTTCAAACAAACACACCAACATATTTTTATCGATTACAAATGCTTTATGCTGAAACTAGCTGCCATGTTTCAAGATTTACATAATTGTATAGTCATTCTTGGACTAGCTAATTCAGATAATTCACGTAGAATCTGGCGTAATACCTGCGTTGCACAAAACAAGTTGAACAGTGCAAAATGTTGACTTTATGACTGCATAAATGTATAAAAAACACAATAATTATCTTCTCTAAACTATGTTCAAATCACTGGACCAAGTAAATCCACAGAATTATAAACAAGGGCCTAAAGACTTCTATGATGATTTTTGTTTCCTATTCACGTACACACAATGTGTCGCAGAACACAAGATCGTGAGAAACCCTGCACACATGTTTGATAATAAGGTTCCGTAACTGAATGGCCAGTGCACAAAAAAATATAATCATCTCGTCCCCCACGTGCAGCTCTATCCTTAACAGACTTCCACGTGTTTTATTTGTATGTTGTATCTTTTTCCGTTGCCGAGCTACAACAACAGTATTGCCCGAGACGTTTACTATATTTGTAGTTCATAAAATTCGTTTCTAGACTTCTATCAGCGGAATAAACTACGTTATGTATTTGCATACGCAATTACAAGTATAGACGGTAAATTAGGGAAAAAGTTTAAAATAATCCAAAAAAAGTTTTGAATATTCGTTTTATTTTTAAATTTTGAAGAACTTAAATGTATTTTCCTTCAAGTGGGAAGCCTAATGGTTAGGGCGCACTCTGCGTGCCACGGGTTCGAATCGTAGTCATTCGCCCTTCCAGCCGCGGGGGCATTATATAAGTGAAGGTAAATTGATTAACTACCTTTTCTATAGTCTATTATTTATAAATTAGGGATGGATAGTATAGATAGCAGGCCCGGCATGGCCAGGTGGACAAGGCACTCGACTCGTAATCTGAGGACCGCGGGTTCGAATCCCCGTCACACCAAACATGCTCGCCCTCTCAGCCGTGGGGGCGTTATAATGTGACGGTCAATCCCACTATTAGTTGGCAAAAGAGTAGCCTAAGAGTTGGAGGTGGGTGGTGATGGCTGAGTATTTTCCCTCTAGTCTAACACTGCTGAATTAGAGACGGCTAGTGCAGATAGCCCTCGAGTAGCTTTGCGCGAAACTCTAAAAACAAACAAAACAAACAGTACAGATAGCGAAAGAATTGCTTTGAGCGAACTTCAAAACAAAACAAACATTTACACTGAGACAGCACTAGCAGGAAAGAGGACACAGTGAATATTCTGTCCACACCCCATAGTGGTCATCAAGAGATCCCATCTTTTGGCCGAAATCGAAGATACAAATGTACAAAGATATCGAATATGAAGTGGGAAATACAACTGTAAAATGTCACCTGTGTCTACAGAGTTATTTTTACTAACTGACAAGTGATGTTTAATATGTTCAGGAGCCCCAAATTATCCACTTTCCTTCCCAACATTGAAATATTAGAACCTTCCGTTTTGGTTTGGTTTGTTTTGAATTTCGCGCAAAACTACACAAGGGCAATCTGCGTTACCCGTCCCTAATTTAGCAGTATAAGACTAAAGTGAAAGCAGCTATTCATTACTCTTTTACCAACGAATAGCGGGACTGACCGTCACATTATAACGCCCCCATCGGTTGAAAGGGCGAGCATGTTTGGTGTGGCGGGGATTCGAACTTGCGACTCTCGGAATACGAGAAGAGTACCTTAACCACCTGACCATGTCGGGCTCCCTTCTGTTTTACCGAACATTTCTCAATACGAAATTACTTCAAGACAATCAAAAAGAGTTAACAATAAATATATATTTCTATAAACGATCTATTTCATGTAAAACTACCGCTCACATTTACATACAAAGATAAGTATATTTTAAGTAAAAAGTTAAAGAACTGTGTAATCATACTCAGTATTTTTCCAAGCACTCAACGATAATGTTTAAATATTTGTGTATAAGACATAGACGTCAAGCCACATATTGTAGTCTAAGTAACAAAAACGAGCACACACAAAAAATAACTAACTAAAAGAAAAATTACCAAGTTTATTAGACAACGTTTGGGCTGGTATTTAACTTACCTTGAGCTGCACATATATTCAAATATCTGGTAATCCTGACAATTTAAAATAAAATATTGAAAATTTAAACAGATTATAGTTAAGATTGGTACATAAATATGTAGTTCTTTCTGAGACGAAATACTTAGTTTGACGTTTACATAAACAACTATATATATGCTTAAAAATCAACTAATACTTTAGGTTTACCTTTGGTTCTTATCAAAAATATACTAAAACATTTTGCAGTTTATATAAAATACTAGAAGTTGAAGCGACTAGTATTATGGTACAGTTAATTTTTAATCAGAACTTTGATAACTGGATATATGTTCATAGAAATACACAAATGCTGATTCTTTACAATAAATCTTGGAATTCTGATATTTTGAATATAACTAAAAACTCTATTTATAGAAAACGGAAGTGTGCCGTAACAGTAAATCACAGCATTAGGGATAAAGAGCTATAAACCGTGTCGACATCTGCCGGGAGAGTTCGATAAACGTTTTCAAAGAGGACAGGTGTTGCAGTGGACAAAATGAGTTACTTTGTGGGAAGAAAATAGTAATTACTTTGTCTGTTTTAAATAACGGTCATTGTGAAAGTTTAGGTGAAAGCCAATGGTCAGCTGATACCGCTAAGTGACCATAACACGGGAAGTAATTTAGAAAATGTAGGGTTTATCAGTGAGAAGGATGTGTGTTAATTAAACTTCATAAATCACGTCTATGATATATCACGAGATAGCGACAGTGACATTTTAACAAATGCGTCTTTCCTGTTCATTTATACCCTGGATATTACTACTCATTAAGGACCTGTCATGGCCTCGTGGTTAGGACCCTCAACCTTCAATCTTAGATGCACGCGTTCGAATCTCATCCCCGAACATACTCTCCATTTTAACTTTGAAAGCGTTGTAATAGAACGGTCAATTACTAATAAGGCGTAATCCAAGAGCTCTACCACAGGGCCAGTCTTTGCCCCGGAACATACAAAATACGAACCGTTTTGTTTTAATTATGTGGGAAACCTGTTTACTTTCTTGAAAACCAGTAGCGTATGGTTTTAAGTTTTTACGAAAGTGTTCCATGGTTGTTTGTACAGCTTTTCTTCTTTCTTGAATATCAAGAACGTGCTGAATTTTTGTTTTTGTGTAATTATTCCAGAACTTCCTGGAAAATTTATTTAATCTTTGGGTTACTAAGGGTTAACAGAGCTTAGATTTTTACGAAAGTTACCTAAAAAACGTGTTTTATCTCTTTCTTTCTAAGGATTAACAGAGCTTAGATTTTTACGAAAGTTACCTAAAAAACGTGTTTTATCTCTGTATTACTAAGGATTAACAGAGATTATATTTTTACGAAAGTTACCTAGAAAACGTGTTTTATCTCTTTTTTTCTAAGGATTAACAGAGCTTAGATTTTTACGAAAGTTACCTAGAAAACGTGTCTTATCTCTGTATTACTAAGGATTAACAGAGCTTAGAGTTTTACGAAAGTTACCTAGAAAACGTGTTTTATCTCTTTTTTTCTAAGGATTAACAGAGCTTAGATTTTTACGAAAGTTACCTAGAAAACGTGTCGTATCTCTGTATTACTACGGATTAACAGAGCTTAGATTTTTACGAAAATTATCTAGAAAACGTGTCTTATCTCTGTATTACTAAGGATTAACAGAGCTTAGAGTTTTACGAAAGTTACCTAGAAAACGTGTTTTATCTCTTTTTTTCTAAGGATTAACAGAGCTTAGATTTTTACGAAAGTTACCTAGAAAACGTGTCGTATCTCTGTATTACTAAGGATTAACAGAGCTTAGATTTTTACGAAAATTATCTAGAAAACGTGTTTTATCTCTGTATTACTAAGGATTAACATTGCTTAGATTTTTACGAAAGTTACCTAGAAAACTTGTTTAATCTCTGGATTACTAAGGATTAACAGAGTTTAGATTTTTACGAAAGTTACCAATAAAACGTGTTTAATCTCTGGATTACTAAGGATTAACATAGCTTAGATTTTTACGAAAGTTACCAATAAAACGTGTTTAATCTCTGGATTAGTGAGGATTAACAGTTTTGTTTTTACGAAAGTTACCTAGAAAATTTGTTTAATCTTTGGGTTACTAAGTATTAACAAAGCTTAGATTTTTACGAAATTATCTTTCAATTGCTTAGACACATTGCGTACTTTCTTGAATAGCAAAGTTATACAGGATTTAGATTGTCTACGTAAGTGCCCTATATAATCAGGTCAACTTTTTTAATATTACAAGTGTATTTTAGTAACCGTTAAATTGAAAACCGTTCTGGTCACCTTTTTTTCTTACTGAAGAAAATAAGGTACATATTTTTCAAATATGAATGGTTATAACAGTATACAAGTCTTGAAAGTTTAATTTAAAAATATATTCTATGAAAATCGCCGTTTTCTTTAAAGTATGATTCAAAACTAAAATATGACGTACGACATAAATAAATAATTAATTGGTTAGTTTGTTCACATTTATTACATACTTTACCATTCACAATATTTAACGTCAATTTTCGTGTGACGAGATACCGCTTTCACATGAATTAAATATTGACGTGCAATAATTGTCTAGAACAATATTCTTCATTTAACCTTTACAATATCTAAGTGTTTTAGGTTGTCATGTTCGGTGTTAACTCGAGTAACCGCATATGTGAATATCTACAGATTAAGCTGTTCGATGCGACTCGCTGTGGAACAGAAGGTAATACACATGGAGACCGACCGGTATTTCAGTTTATTAAAATGTTCCCCACCCACAGAATTAACTCCTCACCGCAGAGTGTCTCCCTTAAATCTCTTCTTAACAACTCAATGATCCATGTCTTAATTCCCTCATCACTCACCCCCACTCTTACTGGCGCCATCTAGTGTTATGGCCACCTACGTGGTAGGACTAAAGAGTATAGAAAGAATAAGTTAGGACAAAAAAAAAGAAATATGAAGTCTGTAATTACTGTTATATAGAGGAAGCACAGCAGCAGATGAGGCTTACGAAGACTTAGTTCACCAACTTATTAATGCAGAAAGTAAAGAAGTGGTTAACGATCATTGGCTACTGTTTTTTGTTTATGGCATAAATAAATATATTTTATATACACAACGTTAAGAGGCCAGGCTATGAAATATTACCCCGTATGATCTTACACAAGTTACTGGAACATTCAAGAGGCTTTATGATTGTAACCACCAGCGTTTCTACGTTTGCGACCATGCCAGTGTATAATTCTTCAATTTAAACACACACATTACAAATAGTTTAAGTCATAGTAAGAAAAGAACCAGGTTTACCGTTCAAGAGTTTTAATCATTCTAATTACGTTTCATAAGCTCTCAAAATTATGTATTTTGTTTTACAAGCTTAAAAAGATCCAAATAATTGTTAGTAAACTTGCATAGAAATTGGTAACAACAGTAAATTAGTTATGTCTGCCAAGAAAGACAACGGTATGTTAGGTATATAACCACTTTTCTCTGGTCAAGGATACAGAATTCGAGCTTTTTTTCTTCAAATCTAATAAGACCCCAATGATGAGCAGAGCACAGGTAGCCCATTGTGTAACTTTGTGCTTAATTTCAAATAAACCAAGCAAAGAACAAACCCGACTAATCTAGCGAGAACTAGTTCTCTAACATATTATAATATTAACTCACTCCAGGTCTAACGTTGTAAAATGGATATTTCATAATTTCAATCGAATAGAAAAATATTCTCAGTAAAATGTAAAAGTAAAAATCTCAAAACGTTCTGGGACACTTTCTCGAAGGTCTAGCAATGTACATGGCTTATAACTTACTAGAACACTTGTGGGATCTAGTGTTCAAAGGCCTAGCGGTTTATTATCTTATTGTTAAGTAAAAAGTGACGTTGAATCAAATAAGGGTGTATTATTAAAGATACTTTCAGTGTTTAGGTAAGATTTTTATGTAGGCGTATCTATATAGCATTGTATTAGAATAATAAAGTCGTTGATTAAATTTTTAACGTTTCTGAAGAATCTTAAAATACGTCACTCACTGACCACATATTACATATCCTTATACACTCACCATTTTGCTGGACTCTCAATATGGTTACAACCACCACGATTAATAGTTAAAATAACCTTTAAATTATCTTTTTTTAACCAAGTTTGTACACAACTCACAAGTAGGTAACGTAACCAGAACCGGTCCGGGTATTTGTGTGAAGTAAAGCCAAAATAATGCTAATAAGCCACACTGAGCTATCTGCTGTGTCCATTGCAGGGAATCGAACCCCCGATTTTAGCATTGTAAGTCTATAGACTTACCACTGTTCCACAAGGGGACGCTCCTAACGAAATCGGTCATGTAAAACGTAAAGATTACTTTCTTTTTACTTTACCAGCTGATCTTGACTGTTCCTGACTCTCGCTTTCGTACTAACTTCAGCACAGTTAGCCCATTGTGTAGCTTTGTACTTAACTTCAAATAAGCAAACTCACTAAAGTCTGGCCTTGATATACACTCAAATGATTTATAAATTATCTATTATGGCCAAATTTGACAAAAAACAAGGATATTTAAAAAAATATCCATCAAAATTATAATCTAACACTTTTTAAAAGTAAAACGACAGTTAAAACATGTTTAGTTCCCAAATTTAGTCAATCCACTAATCCTTCAGACGGACAAATTCGACATAATTAGACTGGATAACCACGAAGACACAATATAGACGACGTAATCGTATTTTCTTGTATGCTACAAACGCAACGCTGGCCAGGAATTAATCCTACTACAATTGTAGGGGCCCCCCGCTAGTACAGCGGTATGTCTCTGGATTTACAACGCTAAAATAAGGGGTTCGATTCCCCTCGGTGAGCTGAGCAGATAGCCCTGTGTGGCTTTGCTATAAGACAAACACACATACAATTGTAGGGTAACTCATACGAAGAAGAGAGAAACAGTGAAATAAAAATAATGTTGCAACAAGGTAAATTAATTACCAGCTTTTAAAGACGATTCACCTCCCGCTAGTACAGCGGTATGTCTCCGGATTTACAACCCTAAAAGCAGGGGTTCGATTCCCCTCGGTGGGCTGAGCAGATAGCCCGATGTGGCTTTGCTATAAGAAAAAAACACACATTAAAGATGATTCATTTTTTATTAGAATGTTTCATGATTTTTGTGCTTTCGTGTACAAATGCTACATATGTATCATTACAAATACATTGACGATTATAAACATATTAATATTTTGTGCATCAGTAATAGCGAATTATTTTGTAAGTAATGACTCACTCTTTTTTTTTCGTACTTACTGCCATTTGATTTTATGAGGTATGGTATATTATAGTGTTTAAGGCGTCTGACTCGCAATTTCTGATTCGTGGGATTGAAATTTGTCGCTAAAAAGGTGTTATGATTTGACGGTTAATTCCACTATCCATTGTTAAACTGTTGTCCAATCGTTAGTGATGTGTGGTGTTGACTAGCTGCCCTCCTTCTAGTTTACCACTTCAAATCCCTGTCGCACCAAACATGCTCGCCCTTTCAGCGTGGGGACGTTATAACGTGACGGTCAATCCTACTATTTGTTGGTAAAAGAGTAGCCTAAGAGTTGGCGGTGGGTGGCGATGACTAACTGCCTTCCCTCTAGTTTTACACTGCTGAATTAGGGACAGCACGAAATTCAAAACAATCCAAACCACTTCAAAATTAGGGACGAATAGCACAAGTAGCCTCGAATAGCTTTTAACAAATTTCAACTAAACAAACCCGAATGTTATTAGTTAAGAGAAATAAGAAGTTTAATTATTTGTTTTTACATTTTTCTTTTTTATATATTTGCATTGTGAACTTATTGTGTGGATTTAAGAAGAACCTAAATATCGAAAGCTATCGGAAACTTATAAGATGTTATTGGGATTATGGGCAAAATATAGTTGACATTGAGGGAGTTTAACAGCTACCTCAGAGCACATCAAACATTTTAGGATTTAGTAATTGTTGTTTTCACCAAAAGTTATTAATATTGTCGTACCATACGGTTAATTGTGTAACATTATTCTACATTTCAGAATTTCAAATTTGATCATTCGATATCAGTGTGTTTATCTTACCAATAAAATTGTTAAATATTTTAAACATACCTTAAATAATGCCGAATAAATCACTAATATTTTCTAACTTCATTAGAAATCTAGCACAATTTGTCCACGTTCAGTAGGACGCTGGGTTGTTCATATGTGGCCATCAGCAGTTACCCCTTGTACGGTTATAAATGGTCATTTGTCCAGTTTGTAACAAAAGAAAGTTCGTCTAACATGTTCACACAAACTAGCTCACCCCATTCGAGAAGGCAAACTCACTTAGGACATAATTATCCTCCTAACGTCACAGGGGGGTCCTCATAGCGGTGGATCTTGTTAGACCACCAGGACAGAGTCGGTAAAATTCACCATTTACCTGTCGTCGGTAGAATACAAGCTAAATCACATACGGGTGTGTCTTGTGACAGCTGAAAAACTATACAAATAACTTTCGAGATCCTGTTTGGTATGTAGATCATGAAAACAGCAGTAGGTAGCGTCCACGCTTTCAATATTGTACTAATAGTAAAGCCTCTAGTATCGTACACTGAACCGCTCAGTAACATAGAACTGTTAAGCCTTATCCACAGGCTTAGCGGCTGCGGCAGCATAGAAAAAACAAATAGATAAATAAATAATTTTACGTGAAATATTATATTTTATTTTTAATTGATATCCGTGTTGGGCTAGTAAAACAAATGACGTTATTACCAGTCCCATAATTAATCTTGTAGTTTTTTCTATAGTTTGTTAAAATTTGACACTATTATGAACAAGTCACCGATAAGTTTACAGATTTAGACTACTAAAATACGGCCCGGTATGGCCAGGTAGGTGGTTAAGGCACTCGATTCGTAATCCGAGGGTTGCAGGTTCGAATCTCCGTCATATCGAACATGCTTCCACTTTCAGCCGTTGTGGCGTTATAAAGTGACGGTCAATCCCATTATTCGTTGGTAAAAAGAGTAGCCCAAGAGTTTGCAGTGAGTGGTGATGTCTAGCTGCCTTTCCTATAGTCTTACACTGCTAAATTAGGGACGGCTAGCGGAGATAGCACTCGTGTAGCTTTGAGCGAAATTCAAAACAAACCAAACCTCTAAAATACAGGTTTCCATTTCCTTAATAGCCTCGGTCTTATGTGCTGGTCTTTGTCGCGCACGTTATGAACATACCTTAGCATTCATTGATATAATTTATTAATATTGAACAATGGCCTCTCGAAACACAGCTAAATATATTGATGAGGCTAGATATGAAATAAATTACGAATATCTTACTAGAGAAAACACATGCTTGAATTATGTATGCGTACGCTTATACATAAGGAGTCACATAATTAAATGGCAACACCTGACAAACTTTTTGGGAATTGTTATAACCAGAATCACAGCGGTTTGGCAACAGGCTTAAAACTGACTCAGCAAATGTCTAAACCGGATTAATTTATATCCAGAATGAAGAATTAACCTCTAACTTGTATAAAAACGCCAACAACATACTGTTTGGTGTCAATGTCAACATGCTGTTGGGTACCCCTAACTCACAAGCTTCGTAAAATCCACATTTTTTATTCCTTTTATATTTAATGTGATAAAAAAATCAAGAACTCAGGGACACTGTCAACTGAATCGTTAAAAATAGAGCAGAATTCATTCGGATATTTCATTCCGCAATAATCATGGCGCAGCTACGTTGTATTTGTTTGTTTGTTTGTTTTTTTTAAATTTCGCACAAAGCTACTCGAGGGCTATCTGTGCTAGCCGTCCCTAATTTAGTGGTGTAAGACTAGAGGAAGGGCAGCTAGTCATCACCACCCACCACCAACTCTTGGGCTACTCTTTTACCAACGAATAGTGGGATTAACCGTCACATTATAGCGCCCCCACGGCTAAAAAAGGCGAGCATGTTTGGCGCGAGGGGGATGCGAACCCGCGACCCTCAGATTACGAGTCGCACGCTTGGCCATGACGGGCCCGTTACGTTTACCTTACTTACGTATGCTCTTTCACAATGTAAAAATATGTTAACGTGCGATACTCGATAGTTAAAAGTCGTGAGTAGCCTAGGATACCTCAGTCCATTTTTTATCGTAATAACAATTTCAATAACACTTAATCAAGGAGGACTTGCACAACTTACTCCATCATCAAGTGTGTCTCCAACCCTTCAATTTTTCTCACATTGAGTTTTTAACAGTGTTACTAGGTTGAGCAATCTGCGCCATACAAGTTGTGAAGTTTAATTCGTTCGTGCAACACTAACAAATTCGTTTGTTTTTTGAATTTTGCGCAAAGCTACACGTGGGTTATATGTACTAGCCGTCACTAATTTAGCAGTGTAAGGCTATAAGGAAGGCAACTAGTTATCACCACCCACCGTCAACTCTTGGGCTACTCTTTGACCAACGAATAGCGGGATTGACCGTCACAAGCGTCCGACATGGCCAGGTAGTTCGGACGCTCGATTCGTAATCTGAGAGTTGCAAGTTCCAATCCACATCACACCACCTGTGCTCACCTTTTCAGCCATGGAGACGTTATAATGTGATTGAAACTCCCACTATTACTTGTCAAACTAGTAGTCCAAGAGTAGACGGTGGGTGATGATGACTACTTGTCTTACACCCCATAATTAGGGAAGGCTATAGCAGATATCTCTTGCGTGAAATTCAAAACAAACAAATATTATCTTTATTATTTTCTTCGGTTAAATTATAAGTGTAATTCCGCCACAAAATAAAAACTTTACAAATTATTTTTTACTTTACATTTCTTTGCTATTTTGATTACAATTTGCAGATATTGGTATGATCCTGTCTTTCGTTCTGCCCCTCAGTGGCTCAGCGGAATGTCTGCGGACTTACAACGCTAAAATCCGAGTTTCGACACCCGTGGAGGGCAGAGCACAGATAGCCAGCCCATTGTGTAGCTTTGTGCTTCATTCAAAACAATAACAATAACAATCTTTCGTTCTGTTGAACGGACAAACAAAGTCGTAGCGTCATCTATTGACTCAAATGAAAACGAAACTCAAGTTGGTTTAACAGAAAGCAAACATTGGGGTCAACAAGGTCAATTAGCTGTCTGACGATGAATGATCATTACACTAAAGTCTAACTATGATTGAATCGTCGTTTCATCTGCACATATGTTATTATTACAAAGATCACGTTAGTTATACGTAAAGGACAAGAAACTCCAATTTAAATTAGAGTTTACCATATCGAGATAAAAAAAGTAACCATGTCAGTTGCTATTAAAATCCTACTTTTACTTTTTTTAAATATTTATTTTTATTTCTCTCGATGTTGATACAAGTTGTAGAAATGAGTCGCAGAGTAATCTATGACAACTAGAAACACTACTTTGTGTTCATGTAATTTTGCACGCACATACCAAGTTACAAGGCCCGACATGGCCAGGTAGTTATGACACTCGACTCGTAATCTGAAGGTCGTGGGTTCGAATCCCCGTCACACCAAACGTGCTCGCCTTTTTAGCAGTAGAGTCGTTATAATGTGACGATCACTCCCACATTCGTTGGTAAAAGAGTAGCCCAATAATTGGGTATAGATGGTGATGTCTTGGTGCCTTCCCCCTAGTCTTACACTCCTAAATTAGGTACGACTAGCACAGATAGCTCTCGTATACTTTTGTGCGAAATTACAATAAAACAAACCAAGTTACACCAAGTCATATAGACTTCGTTAGAACTGTCATGATTTGTTGTTTTAATTTTTTTTTCTCCAGTTAAAGTGCATGTAATAAATGTTTGATATTTATTATTTTCCATAAAAGAAAGCATGTGACTTACTAACAACATGAAACAAGCTAATACAATGGGTTTTTCTTGTCTTCACGGATCACGAATTTCGTACAAATTACTGTGGATCATCACAAACTATTTCTTTTAAAACTAACTTAATCACAATTAAACCTAAATATTCGAGATTTGTTACTTCATTGGGTGTTATTTTATATAAGTTAAGATTAAACTGACTTTTACACGAGTAATAACAACAAGCTGTTTTCTCTTTTCTTTTCAACTACACTGTTTTTTATGACTACAATAAAACAGTGTATACATTTAGCTACGCCAGTAAGAGGAGAGGCCTGGCATGGCCAAGCGGGTAAGGCGTGCGACTCATAATCCGAGGGTCGCGGGTTCGCGCCCGCGTCGCGCTAAACATGCTCGCCCTCCCAGCCGTGGGGGCGTATAATGTGACGGTCAATCCCACTATTCGTTGGTAAAAGAGTAGCCGAAGAGTTGGCGGTGGGTGGTGATGACTAATTGCCTTCCCTCTAGTCTTACACTGCTAAATTAGGGACAGATAGCCCTCGAGTAGCTTTGTGCGAAATTCCAAACAACAACATTAAGAGGAAACTGTTTTTCCGCGTCAATGAAATCCAATTAAAGAGAGAAGTGCAATTGAGCGTGATACATAGTAGCAAGTTGCAGTAACATGTTTCGTACTATTGCGTAATACTTTAATAATTTCCTTTCATAAAAAGTGTCCACAAAGAAACGAACCGCAACTTGAATACTTCAATGAACAATGCACTGACAATTTAAATAAACACATCAGACTAATAAAGTTATAACTATACGTTACAAATATTGCTAGGAAACCCTTTTGTAGCCAAAATACGCAGAATTAAAATAACAAGAATATTCTGTAACATTTATGGAACTAATAACTTATAAACATTATATAGAATCACTCTTCATTCTTATTTTGCATTATCGAAAATGTATGTTTATAATAACAATGAATACGCGTGAAATAGATACTTTAAAGTGGAATCTCAGCATTTAGTTACTCACATTGTTCATGACTATTATCTTCTCCTTGATTATAGTTTATATAGCTCTAATATTTAGGTTTCACAAGCTATGACCTTCTATTACGCAGTATATGAATGTGTTTTTTTATTCATACTTCTTTTGAGTTTAGCAAAAATGTTTTCTATTTTGTTGTTTTGAATTAAGCACAAAGCTACACAATGAGCTCTGCCCACCACGGGTATCGAAACCCGGATTTTAGCATTGTAAGTCCGCAGACATACCGCTGAGTCACTGGGGGCGTTTTCTATTTTTAATTAATCTTGCTAATCAGACTTAACCAAATATTTGTCTGTTTTCATAGTTAATCGGCTGCTGGATAATTCGGTAAAATGGTCTTACAAGTCTTCTAATATGAAGACAAATAAGTCGAAAATTATGGTGCTTTTTTGTTTGTTTGTTTGGTAATGAGGCTGGTCCGATGGCATGACATTCTGGAAAGTCCTTGTTAATACTTGATTAGATTCGCTTATCATCTAACCAGAAAGGTAAAATATTTGTCGATATCGTTTTTCACCATTGAAATTACAAACTTGCCTCGTCTGTTTCATCTGTTTAATAAAGTGTTGCTTATTAAGAAACAACTGCATCATTCATTTCTATTTCCAGTTGCGTCAAGCTCATTAATTTTTCATATTGCAAGTCTTATCGGACCTCCTTCTGATTTTATGTCCTTTAGAATGCTTTAAACTAATCTATTAAGAAAGCTTTTGGTGTTATAACCAAATATTTATTGTTACAGACTTTAAGTTTAACATAATTTTCTATTTTGATATTGTATTCTTATGAATTGCAAGTTGGATCATTGTTAGAACGAGCAATTTTTGGTTTTCTCCGAGAAGAAAGATTCGTGTTAGATATTAAACTATGGTTAGAGAAATGAAATCAAGGTCTGAAAACCTGTACAAGGTAAGTAGAAGTTCCTTTCTGGATGAAGGGTTCTCTTCTGCATAAGATTAAGCCCTGCAAGAGTTCTTGATTTGGTCATCAAGTCAAGGACTTGAGTCACAGTTTAGGACTTCTGGAGATGCTGACTCATCTGGCTTCTCTGGAACTTCCAAAAATTAGGATAGTAAGGAGAAAACATGATAATACGGAATCTGGCTACCCTGGAACCCTGTGAATGGTCTTTACATTTTTCCAATATTTTAAAAATGTAAATGTGTGCAGCTAATCTTTATCTCTAAATGAGCAAGCAGTGAATAGATGGACAATGAAAATGTTGCTGTATAATGTTTGTTACCGAATGGAATTAATTTATTGCAAAATGTGGCAATAAACATCTAAAAGAGGCACTAAGAATCATTGTTGCTCTGTGAATCCTCCTGAAAGGATAGACGTGTTGAAGCCAAACACTATAATAAGCACTTCAGCATATGTATAAAAATAGATGTCACTCTAGTAAAGACGTATCCGTCTGTGTTGCTAAAGTAAAGTAGTGAATAGAAAGGCCTGTACATTATTCCTTAGCAAGTCAGCAGTAACAATGCAAAGTAATTTAACTCAAAAATTTTCAAAGATACTGTTTAAAAGGAAGTGTCCCGATTTTCAAGGTGATTCAAGCAGTTCAACATTTGGGCAGTGCAATGTTTAATGTTGAGTTATTTAGGCAAGAATAATTTGATGACTGGGAAACAGTCATGCCTGAAGTTTACAGAACGTTCAAACCAGTAAATTACCGAATCATATATCTAACTGATTTTGTAGTTTGTAAATCTGGGCCTTATGTAAACTTAGTGGAAGATCTTTATTTGCTATACGTGAAAGCAGTACTAAATTATAAGAATGGTGTGACTGAGAAGACCACAGATGTCATGATACATAAACTACGTAACACTACATGAATATTAGGGATGTCTTATTTCTCATTTAAATCATTTCTGTGGCAATAAGTTGATGGGAAGAGGAAGCAAATAGTTGTACCTGCAATGGCTCGGTCTGTGGTTGAACATATTTGGGGAATGCTAATAATTCATAAAAATAGCGAACTGACTCTTCAAAGATAAAATCGATTCACGCTATGGGTATTTTATTGCAACATTAATGGGTAGAAAAGCTTCTCACAGTCTGTTAATGTAGCTACACCATTACTACAGTAGGAAAATATATCCACATGGTGTTTTGAAAAAGAGAGATGAAATACATGTATTTGCTTCATTTGTGGACTGGTGAACACGGGATATATTGGTCATATTTTGTTGTGCAACAAGAAATACAGTAGTTTTTTTACTACCCAACTGCCAGCCAACAGCAGGATTTACGATAAGTGGTAATTAACATAGCTTCAGCTACATTAAACTAGTAGATCTCAGGTTGGACTTTGTCGCAAAGGATTAGCAGCAAATTCGTTTCATGAAGTGTCTTGGTATGTATATTTTAAAAAACATAAGAACGATATTTAGTTTCTTATTAACACAAGAACCTTCAGGATTCTGACTAAATTCATGGTGCACCAGACACTCTGACTATAGCCAACACTCAAGGCATATAATATTATTTTTTTTTTTGTCTAATGAAGATATAACTGCAAGTCTGTAAAAAACAAATCGATTTCAGGCAGCGTCAACTCAGAAACACTTAATTGTATTGGTGCATCTAGAATTAAAAGTTTCTACTCCCTCAAATGCACAAGTGGTGTTTTACATGTGTATGAAAACTCAGTTTTATGTATTACCACTGACTTCTAAAGTCATGGGACTCGTATATAAAAGAATAGTGGTTTCTATTCAGAAATTAACCTGTACTTAGGAATTAAACAGTTATCTTTCTAAGTGCAACATCCATTCCACTTACGATTTGTAATCAGGGCCGGATTAATACCTTTATAGTCTCTAAGCACTGAAAGGCTTATAGTACCCCATATATGCAATTTAAGATAAAAAAAAATTAAACCAAAAATAAATTTTTATCTTTCGAAATGAAACAAAACTTAGACGTATGCTTAATTTAAAATAGCTTCTTTCAAGATCTTCTGAATGGAAAATTCTGGATAATTTCATCGACGCCGAGGAAAGTGTTTGTTTGTTTTTGAATTTCGCACAAAGCTACTCGAGGGCTATCTGTGTTAGCCGTCCCTAATTTAGCAGTGTAAGACTAGAGAGAAGGCAGCTAGTCATCACCATTCACCGCCAACTCTTGGGCTACTCTTTTACCAACGAATAGTGAGATTGACCGTAACATTATAACGCCCCCACGGCTGAAAGGGCAAGCATGTTTGGCGTGACGGGGATGCGAACCCACGACCCTCAGATTACGAGTCGCACGCCTTAACACGCTTGGACATGCCGAGCCCCGAGGAAAGTGAATCAAGTCTCTCCTGACAGATTGTTCTTCTCAATGCCGACCTGGTTTAGGTGAGAAAAAGTAATAAAAAGAGAAAAAACAAAACACGGAAGAATAATGTGCAAGGAAGTCAAAAACGTTTTGATTTTTCCCGTGATGACTATTCCATGCTTTCTTTAAAATATGAAATCATTTAAAAAAAAATGTCTCTCTTGTATGTGCCCCTGTATTGCTGGTGTCCTAAGCACGTGCTTAGTCTGCCTATTAGGTAATCCAGGACTGTTTGTGATTATGAGCATCCAGTTATCACGTCTAAAACTGGAATGATTATAAACAATGTTTCTGAAACTACTCATATAGCTGGTATTAGTTCAGCTTCATTGCTTAAAATAGCAAAATGCATAATAGTTACATCACTAAGATCACTGACTGAAGGTTGTGTAGACAGTATAAAAAATAACCAATGACCGTAACTGAGTAAACAGCTTGCAGAGTTCAGCAATGTATTTGTCAAACCAGATGGCCACACAAGCTCAACTATCATTAAGGCTTCCTTGAAGCATCACAAATGTTGAATGATGGAAAAATAAAACCTTCAAACAGCCACACTAATGTCAGCTAAAGTAGATCCACATTTTGCATGAACTGAAGCAGGTGAACAGCTATTTCAGTCATTAAATTTGCACTTTAGTAATGTAAGGGAAAACAAACAACAATGTCCCTAAATGTTTATATTTTAGTGGAATTACAAATCTAGAATTGCGTATAAAAATAAAGGAGACAATAAAAATAACCTTAAACTTTTAATGTATGAGAGAAAATAATAACTGGATGAGAATAATGATTTCTTTGGTTGTTCTAAAGCACAAAACTACGCAATGGACTATTTGTGATCTGCCCACCACGAGTATTGAAATCTCGATTTTTAGCGTGTTATCGTGGTGGGGGAGGGTAAAAGACACGATTTCATGTTGATTAATGTAGACTAAGAAAAATAAACATTTATTTAGAAAGGCATTGATGTGGAAAAGATAACCAACATTTATTAACTCTTCCACTATTTTTTATGTACGCTATTGAACAAGTTCATAGTTTTCTAATCCTTTATCGAACAGTATTCGGTAATTTTCTTTCTTTCTTTTTTACGTATTAAATTAAACAGTCCCTTACTTTAATTTTCTTGGTGCAGATTCCGAAACATTAGGTTGACACGTCTTTCAATCAAGTTTGTAGACCCCGTAGTATTCGTTTTACGAACAAAGATTAGCTGCTGGTATATCGGTCGTTAGCTGTAAGGGAAATCATCGTTATAAATCAATATTTGATAAGGTAGTATGAAGTAATTAATATAATGTTTTAATTATTTTGAACATCTAGTTTACAAATATTAGTTTTTAAGATTATTCTTGTGTTTTTTATATATATATTTCTGAGTTTTGTTAAGTCGAGGTTACTTTAATTAAATCTGGTGAGTTTGCTAAGCTTGGAAGTTGAAATTTGGATCTCTTGAATATTTTATTATTAAATAAAATAAAATATTGTGATTGATCTACTTTTCATTTGTGTTCGGTAGATCAGCTTGAATAATATTACTAAGTTTATCTTAAGTTTTAAAACTGACATACTAGTTTAAGTCGAACACTTTTTAGGTTTGGCATTACGTTAGGCTTAACGCTTAAGAGTACTGTTCTTGAGCTTATGAATATAAGTATTTGTTTTACTTTAGTTTAATTTGCTAAAGTAAATTATCTGCCTATCATTGATTCATAAGTAGGTCTGAAAGCTTATAATTCTAAAATCCGTGTTTGGATACTCACGGTATTTAGTTTTTGGTAGTTTCTGTACAGATACTTTGAGTCAGCATATTGTGAACTTTGTGTCAATTTAAAAATTACAATATAAACGCAAAATGTGAAAAATAACTTTTTTAATAATTAACCCAAGTGTTAATTTAATGAGAATTTAAGTTGAGAGTTAAAATTAATGTTCCTGATATTATTTCATAGCTGTGATATATTTATTCATTCTTGCATTGTAGTAATGGTAGTTTACTATTTTAAAGTTTTTATTAAGTAAATTATGTGTATTGGAAGATACAGGGTAACATCTTTTATTTAAGGGGCTGAAGTTAAATAATTGCTGTATGTATACTAAATAGCATATAGTTATGAAAATTTTGAGTGTTTCATTATTAGTCTGTATGCAAAGTGACTTCATATTATGGTTTTAAAAAATGCTATTCTTTATTCCGAAAATTTTGATATTATTTGCATAATCACTAAAACACCCTAAATACATTTCAAACATTTGTTTTCAATAAGATTGTGTTTTTTGTACTCTGTGGGGTCTATCAATTGAACAATCCTGTAAACATGAAATAAATATAAATTATGCTTCCAGGCTTATTGACATAATTTCATAAAATAGTACAGTAAAATTTTGAATGCAAATCAACAAATGAGATGACATGGCTTTTGACCTGTAACTTGTTGCAAAATTTGGGAGTGTTGATGTGTAGGTCAAATGCAATATTACAAGTTTTGTTTGTGGGAACTTTGGGAAAAGTGACAACCTTAAGGCTTTTATTTAGCTGGTCTTGTGTGTTTCTGAAATTTAACTTTTCATTTGTAACAAAAGTGTTCAGTTATTTTTCATGTATTTAGTTTTGTTTTTATAGTTTTAATGTTTCTCTTTTTATATTAAAATTTCATTCTGTCATTTGAAAGGGTAATTTTCAGTTTTGTTTTGATTTACTAAGTTAATGGTCTTTAGGAAATTTCCACAAAAATCACTTAAAATTTTTAAAATATCCTAAATGTTATCATAGTATGCTCTTTATATTTGTACAGTTGAGCCATTGAAAAGTCAAATAAGGTTAGTGAGTTGTTGCTTGGTTTTATTATTTGCTTTTGTTTGCACCAATGTGGCATTTTGCTTAGATCTTGAAGGGTTTCCAAGAAGTATGAATTTTTAAATTGTCATCTCTTCTATAAAATGATTTGTGATTTTCTAGCATCATTGTAACACAGCAGGTATCAACTTTAAAACAAAACAGTGAGTAATGAAAAATGGTAATGAATGTTTTTGTGTATATTCCTTACTGAAATATAAGTGATTATCTTCCATCAGTAGGTAATAATTAAACCAAGGTGAATTAGAATTGGCAATAGACAACACAGGATACCACTATGTTGCATGTTGCACTATTTGTAACAAAAGTCGCTTATTTGCAAAATGCGTGAAAGCACAGTTCTTAAAAGTTGTCATTCATACAATACTTTTCACATATGCAATCATAATGCAATTTAAACTATGAACAATATTTGTATTGGTCCAAATATTTGGCTAGGTACTATAACTCAGAATTTATTTCCACATGAGGCAAAACACCACTACTATCATTGATGGATTCTAAAATCACTTGGATAAAAATCTGAAATATTCTTCTAATTTGGTTTTGAATTTAAAATGTAACTTTCTTTTGAGGGTGTTTTGTTTGAATAAAGGTCAGTAAACATTAACTGTGCTTTCCAAATAAGTTTCCAGTATTGAAAGTATTTTAAGCCTAACCCCATAACTCCCATGTGAATAATTGTCTTAATATGAATAATTGTATTAATATCAGTTTCTTAGAATAATTTATTATTCTGACTTGTAAAATGGGAAACATGCTGACAAGGTAAAACTGATCTGAAATAAGATTTAAGTGCATCTGTGAGAGAAAATTTGCGAGTGTTGTAGTGTCATTGTTGGGATGTGATCAGGTTTTGGGAAAAAGAATGTTACACGGAAATATTTTTTTTATATAGTCTACCTTTTTATTATTATTTTTTTAAGACAAGCTTGTTTGCAATCTTAGGTTTGTTTCAAAATGAGAAATGAGAACTTAGGAAAATTACTTAGTGTTTGTTTTGAAGTGAATATCTAATGAGGCAGGTAAATTGTAGCTTTTATTTTTCAAGATGAGAAATTACACGTAAACAAGTTAGCATTTTATTTGCGTGAATATTGGCTTCTAATTAGAAAAAAATGGTTCTATTTTGACAACAGATTTTTCAATCAAATAGAAAATCAAAAAATGTTTGGGAAAAAACATCTGAAAACAAACAAATCCTAGTTCATTTCATATAAAGAAAATCTTAGAGCAATTGTCCACAGTTGAAACATTCTTTAAAATACATTTTGAATATTTATACAAGTTACAGAAAGTTTGATGGTAGACTTTGCTAGTGATAAAGTATTGTGCTATAATATATTATAACACATGCTATAATATGTGTTACTATACATGAAATATCCTAGAATATAATGATTAATTTTTGTAATGTAAAATAGAGCAATAAAAAATAATGTATTTCTATAAGTTTTTCTGCTGGTGAAACTTTGTTCTGGATTGATCATTATCAGCATAAAATAAGCTGAAGCCTTGTTTTTGTAGAATTCTAAAATAAAGAGCATGGGCATTTAAGAGTCTGATTCATTCCTTAAGATGAGGCCATAAAGCCCATGGGCAAAAGTATGCTGCTGTGAATGCATTCTACATAACAAAGCAAGTATCATTATTAAAGTAAAATAAAAGTAAAAATAGTATTTTGAGTGATAAAGAACTGGGCATCAGCTTTGTCACATTAAACTTTCCCAGCAATTCAAATGTCAGCATAAATAGTAAAATAACTGTTTTTTCAAATAGTCATTTCTCATTCTCAAAATATTGTATAACTGAACTGTAAAGCAGTGGTAAACTAGTGTGAAGCTAGGTATAGTTATAAAATTTCACTAATCAAAAATTGAAGTTTTTCATATAATACATTGTTTTGACAGAACATATTCTGGTTTTTAATCACATTTTGATTGAAACAAATGTTTTGTTTGTCAAACTAATAAACTGTAATCACTACACGTAAATAGCATGTTCAGAAAAGAAAGGGACCACTGATTTACACATCACTTGAATATATGAAAAGTGCAATACTAGTACAGATCTGAGTTTCTCCTTATGCAGTAGTCTACAAAATTTATATCTGAACCTTTAAAGTGAGCAGCTTTGACAATAGTTTCAATAAAAACAAGTTCTTGGTAGTTTTATTTTTATGTTAAAATCTTTATTATTCACATAAAGAAAAAAAATTCACAATTTTACAAAATGCAGCAGCTTTGGCTGAAGGCTATAGTTTTCAGATTTCTATTTATTCTTCCTTATTGCATAAACTTAAGTAATAAAATGATGCAAATCTAGATAGCAAAAATATAAGCTATAGGCTTAATTGCTGTGCATTAAATAGTGAAATATTGTTATTAAATACAGTCCATTAAACTTGTTAGGTCACTTGGTATATTGTGATGTACAGTTCATTTGTTTATTGTTAATGAATAAAGATGGTCCTTTGCAGGTGTAGACCAGGCACAGTAATTTCAGATGAATAACATTTCAAGTAGTCAAATGAGTAAACAATTGGCAATTATATAATTATTGATAAATTATTATGTTTAAAATCATAATGGGTATGTTATGCTCTCCCACAAAATGGGGCTGTGAAGAAAAAAATGAACAATGCATATGTGCATATAGAAATCACATTATGTTAGTGAAATCATAATACAATATGCTCAGTAACCAGTCTGTTTAATTATGTGGGGATTTGTTCCAACATTTATTGGACTAGTTATGCGAGATATGGGTTATCCATTTTCTGAACCTACTTCCATTAGCAAGATCTCAATATTATTTACTTTTTTTTTTATGGGACTAAGATGAAGTAAATACAAAATCATAATAATTAGTTATTACCATATTAAATGCCAGTAAGAAAATAATTGATTGCTTCAAAAAATTTTGTAATATCCCATATAAGAGATAAGCATTTTTCCTAAAAATAAGAAGCCACCTTTTACCATACTGCATAAACATGTACATTCCAATGATTCTTCAAGATTGGATCTGCTTTTGTGAAATACAGTATTTGTAATATATATATATATTATAGATTATTTTCACAATGAGACTTTGATAATTATATAATAATAATAAAGTAGTTGATTAAACTGAACAACCTTGAATTAACTAAATAATATAGTAGTGGTGATGTTTCAGTTAATTATTTTCATGATGGTGATCAGCTTGATTGTAACATTTTAAATGACACTGTATGGTGTCATCAATGCTTGTATATAATTGAGTTTGTTACCTGACACAATTAAATAATTTTGCTATTATCTGTAGGGATTCAAGTCCACCAAATAGAAACCTAAATAGATAGCATATTACATTACTAAATGGGGAAGCAAAATGGACTCAAAACTCTACAAATATTATATACACATCACTGTTGTAAGAACTTAATGGTATTTTTTGTTTTGTTGACCCAAGCTGTGCAAATGAGTTCTGAATAAATGGATCTGTAGTCTCAGGCTAAGGATATAAAGCTAAGGAATGCATTAGATCTCTGTGGTATAAATTCTCTTCAGTTTTGCCTTTAGAGTAAGAAACCTTTTTCACACATATACATAAATTTTACTGTTGCATGTCTACAATTAAGGATTATAAAATCTGTAAATTTGTGTGAGTTTAATATTTGTCATTGTCTTGCTTTGATTATTATTACAGGTTTAAAATGGGAACAAGAGTTTATATTGGTCGACTGAGTCATGACTGTCGTGAAAGAGACTTGGAAAGATTTTTTAAAGGTTATGGAAGAATAAGAGAAATTCTAATAAAAAATGGTTTTGGTTTTGTGGTAAGTGAATATTTATCTTCAGTAGTTTGTAATTGAATATTTATCTTCAGTAGTTTATAATAGGCCTTGTCTTTAGTATAACTTGGTTTTTCAATTTTTGGTGAAAGGTGGAGTTTTTAATTTATCTACTGCTACTATGTGATATGCCAACTTTATATTTTTATAAATAAGAAATAACTTATTTCACCAAATATGAAAGTCATTTAATATAAATGAAATATTACAATTTTTGAAATATGATTGAATTTTTTGTCAAAATTGTAATACAGTAACCATTAAATAATGCAACCAAGTTACTTTTGAGTGTATTCAAATGTTGTGTAATGGTTGATTGATAGTCAGTGGTTATGCATGTTCTAAGAATGTGTACATTAAGCCACTTTTAAAAAAATATGTACAATAAAATATCAATTAAAGTATTGAAATTAACATAAACAATCTTGTTTGTGTGTGTGTGTGTGTGTGTATATATATGTGTATAGTGTTAAAAATTTAGTTAAGATGGCAGTTATACAAACAAAGGTAAGACATTTAATGTGCCTAGTTGGTGTTGTGGGGGGAATACACATTTTGTTAGTCTTCACATCTGTTTGCCAGTTTCACATTAAAAAAAACATCATAATAATAATAAAATAATGAAAATTAAATAACAAAGTAATCAAAAGAAATATAAATTAGGAGAGCTTCATCTCTTATCTTCCATTGCCTCCAGATAGTTGTAGGAAGGTTACTGCTCTCCAAAGTAAATAATAGAGTTTAAAATTAATAAATTTACTTTATCACATATAAAGTTGAAGTACCATATTATTTCATTAATTAAAAAATAAGATTGAAGAATTACAAGAAAAATGTCAAGTTCATATTAATAAAGGTAACTATAATTTTGGCTTTGCCTGTAAAGTTCTATGCATTAATTATAAGAAACCAATAGTACACAAACATTTAAACTCATTAGCCAGTCTAAAGATACAGTAATTAATGATTTCATTAAAATTTATAAGAACTTAATTCTAAACCAAATTCTTTAATTTACTTTTTCTGTATGCTGTTCCTAAACTTCATAAATCTCCAATTAAATTTAGATTTGTTTTCAGTTCAGTTAGAATAGTTATTAAACATCTGGCCATTTTATTAAATAAATTATGTAATATTTGGTAAAATTTAAAATGTAAGTGTCAATAAACATTTTGGACGATAGAAAATAATCGACCTATTTTAGAATATATAAGAAATTGTGAATAAGTAAAGAGTATTCAAATGTTTGATTTTACCACATTGTACACCACATCTTGATTAAAAGATTTAGTTTCTGTTATGAATGTATTAATAGAACAGTTCTGTTGTCCTTTCATAGTTCTGAAAGAAAACATTTAGCTGCAAAAATGTAAAAGAAATATATAATTTTTGCTTTAATGATATATTTTTTTCAATAAGCAGGTATTTAATTTATACAAGTAATACAAGTTTCATTGGGATCTAACTGTTCTACTTGTATTGAAAATTACATAAACCTGACATATTTGCCTTAAATAATGCTATTAATTATTTATGTGGTAGAATCAGAAATTGAAATTTCTGATATAGAGGTAAATTATTTAGATCTAGGAATTAAAATAATTTATAATGATATCAATCTAATATTTTATAAAATATTTTTCCAACATATGTTTTGCCCTCTGTTAATAGTAATGTACCATACTCCTCTGTTGTGAATACAACTTACCAATTATTCAATTTTGTGAAATTTGTAATTACAATATTTTATTATAAGTGTTGAAATACCAAGTGCAGAAATAAATATTTAATGATTTAATAAAGAAACGAGATATAGTTAAAATATTCTGTGATGAATGTAATAAAGAAATAAAAAATGAAGGAAATGTTATTTGAACTTCTGATAAATACTTGTAGCTGTTAATATTAGCATTTAAACAATTTGGCACTATATGTGTGTGTGAACACCTCAGTGCAAGATAAAGGCTTGTTTGGTCTGACAATTTGTAGTTACAGTGGACTTGGTGGTTGGGAATTACACTAGTTAATTTACATAACTGTTTGGGGTTATCTGTACTAGTATAATTTATCTACTGTGCTACTAGTGTTTTTACTGCTGTAATGGGGCTAGAGTGCTAACTTTAGGGGTGTTTGTGTTGCTGTCAAGTGGTAGTACCTTATGTTTCTTTGGAGAGCAGTCACCTTCCTACAACTGTTTGCAGGCAGTGTAGGGTAATATAAGTGTGGGCTTGAATACCCACATTTTACTCTCCTAATTTCTGTTTATTATTTTATTGTTATTTAATTTTTATTATTAAGTTTTGTTATTTTTATGAATTTATTCATGCAAGACTGGCAAATATAGGTTAATACTAATAGACGGTGTATCCCCATTGCAACATGGGTCATACTTTCATAGTTAACTCCAGAATCTAAGATACATTTGATATCCCTCATTATAGCCTGTATTCTGGGATTGTGTTGATTTGTGTATTCTTTATTTTTGTTTGGGATTTTTTTTTTTGTTTTTGTTTTACTTGACTGTATATTTATGTGTACGGACATACAGAGTGCTGATTTTTAGTTCTTGACCTTTAAATTTTAAAATTATTATAGAAAATATTTTTGTGAAAGTTTTATGAATCTATGCATTACTACATTTGTCTTGACAGGTTTTCTTTGTGCAGGGTAGAATTTAATTTATCTCAATTAATTAAATGCAAATTTTAACAGAATGCTCAATATTGACAGTTAGGGCTAGAGTTCTTATTTGTTTTAGTTATTTCATCCGAAACTGTTGATGTAACTTGTATCAAAAGAAAATTTAAGATTCTGATGTTTTAGTTGTAATTATGTGGAGACAATTTGTTGGCATACGTTACAAGTGATTTTTCAAAATTTGATTTTGCACATTTTACACTGTTGATATGAGGAATGTATGGGCTGTAAAGGGCTGAAAGACAACCCACTTTCTAAGTTTCATATTAGCGTTTACAGGTAATTACTGTTTTATCAATTTCTGGATTAACATTATCTATTCATCAAGTGCATGTGTATCCTTTTGGGGGTCAGCAATAAATTTATGGAGTTGTAATGCTAAAACCAGCAGAGGATAAAGTGCAGATAGCACATTTTGTGGCTTTGCACTAAAAAGTACCAACAGCAATGGGGCAAAAAATGAGACATTTAATTTTTTATTTATCTGTGTGTGCATATTTCTGTTTTTTATTTGATTTGCATATGACATTTTGGAGAGTGACTTGGAGATACTAGTTCAGACCAATTTCCTTCATTAAAGATTTCATTTATTGTTTATATGTTTTAATGCACCACACTTTGTTTTTTAAAAAAAGTAATCAGCTTTGCAAATGTAAAATAAATAACATTATATGCAATTGACAGTTTTCTGCAATTTAGATTGAAAAGTGTCAGTCTAGTTATACCCAACATAAATTAATTTTGCCTACCAGATATAAACTGGACACACTGTATTGAAACTTATCACAAGTAGATGTTTGTTTCGTTAAAGTAAAATTTCTTGTTACAATTTTTTTTATTTCTCATAGATGAATAATGAACATAACTAATTCTTGCTGGTGTTATCTCCAGACATGTCCAGTGAGATTATTATGCTGAATTCTGATAAATATTTGCTATTTTCAAAATATTTATGATAACCTTATATTTGTATATGTTTAAAAATCAACAAACATTGTCGTGAGGAACACACATTCTACAAGTTTATATGATGCTGTGATGAATTTCTTTCGGGTCTTAAACATGGTGAAGAAGATATATCCCAACGTGTTCTGAGCATCACTAAACATTTAATGTATGAATTTGCTTGTATCAAATTAAAAATCTAGTTTCAAGGATATATTATTTTTGTTTGGAAATTTAGTTTAGAATATTCTGTCACAAGCATGTAACCTATACTTATATCAGGAATTTTATTTTGTACAGGAATTTGAAGACTATCGTGATGCTGATGATGCTGTGTATGAACTTAATGGAAAAGACCTTTTAGGAGAACGGTAAATATATTTTATCTCTTCATTTATTAATTTACATTTTTGCAGAACAACAATTTATTTTTAGCCCTTTTATTGCTACATTAATAATGTTATAAATAACGGACACCTTTCAAATATAAAGTGCACACCTCTCAGTTAATTTTGGAAATATCCCAACTCCTGACCACAAGAATACATCTTTACCAGCAAACTAACACCTTTGGCAAGTGTAAACAAAGAAGCACAAATTCCTGTACATTAAAGTATGTTTTGTTTTGTTTTCTGTTGGCTACAAACTTGACCAATAGGCAGTGTAAAAAATTACGTTTCTTAAAAGATGGTATAGTATGAGAGGGGTATGTGGGTTGAAAAGTGTAATGATATCTTGGTAAATCAAGAAAGATGTTAAGTTATAGATTACAATGTCTAAAACATGCTTCTTATTGGTTGCATGACCTAAGTCTTGTAAAGCAAGAGAAAAATCTGTAAATACAAAAAAAAATCATAGCATTACTGAGTCATGTGACTGAAATTGTAGATTGAAAATAGTTTTAAATATTTCCTGTTACTCTCCTCCAAATACAAGTAGATCAAATTACACATTAAGACTTTAGCTTGATTTCAAACTTAATTCAAATACGTTTATAAACATAGTGACATCAAAACACAGTGTATAATTCAGATATCAATATTTAAGTTTTAATTTTCATACTTTCAAAAGGAAATATTTAAACAAGTTCTCAGCTTCATTTCTGTGTATGAAATAACACTTGCTCTGAATTTCACATTTCACAACTTCTCTGTACCTCTTGTGAGCTTAAATACATATTAGATATTTTGAGATAAGGTAAATTTGTACCATGTTTTTTTTTACTTTAATGAGATGTATAGCATAAAATGAAACTTGATACACCCCTTGTAGCAACTGGTGTTTTTTATAAACTATTGGATTCTTTATAACCAATAGAAAGATTAAATTTTAATTTATTGCTTTCCTTTTGAGATTAGTTTGATTTTGTGATTGGTTTAGAATTAATCTGTATTAGTTTCTTAGTTTACTATCACTGCAATTGTTTCAGTCAGGTAAGGAAAATATCTTAATGCACATGTAAAACATGTATCTTAGTTTAAAAACCTGTTAAGTTATAATAACTTTAGGACATTGTTTTCTGTCGCATGATTTGTATTAGTTTTGTGTGTAAAGAATAATATATAATTGTCATTAACAATATGCATTAATTCTAGAAAGAGTAAAGGGTAATTTAGATTTTCTTATGTGGTTGTTACAAGGTCAGTCTAATATACTAAACTGGAAGGAAAACTGCCTAGAATGTTATGAATTTGAAAAGTGTAAAATGGAAAAAATATTTTTAATCTTTAGATGAAAATCACTGTGTACTAGAATAGTTAGTCTGTGTCAGACTCTGATTCCATAGATTTGCCAGATTTCTTCAGTATATAGTTAGAACATTAAGAGTTATAGTATTTGTAACTTCATGGTGAATAAAGTTCCATTAAAGTGACTAAGCCCCTGCTTATGACGAGTTAAAGCAAGAAGCTTAAAAAATTTAAATCACCAAGTTGCATTATAAACTACATTTTAATGCCAAGCTTATTCCTGTACATTGATAATAAAGTTTTTTAAATTAAAATTGGAATATAACCTATGGGAAAACATGTTTAGGTTTACATTTATAAAACTTAAATAATAAATGCTGAAGAATTGTGTATTGTTTTTAAAATTTGTGCTCTTAATATCTTTGCCGAAATTCCATCATGGTAAAAATAACCAATAGAAATGTAGTTAACTTTTGTTTTGTTAGTGTAATTGTGGAACTAGCCCGTGGTCCACTTCGTAGGAATACTTCGTATGGTGCATCAAGTTCTAGAAGACGTGGTAGTTGGATAGACAAGTAAGCTGTGCTCTATTCTATTGTTCTTTCAGGGTGTCAGTTGAAAAAGCCCGAGGTCAGCCTCGCGGAAGTGACCTCTGGACCTCCAGAAGTCGGAGCAGGAGGGCACCTCCGCGCTGGCAGACGGGACGAAACAAGTAAGATTTCATTATTTGTATTGCATATTATTCCTTAACTTGTAAAAAAAAAATATTTAGTAATAACATGCACTATTGGAAATAAGTTATGGAAACGGTGAATAACATGGATATAAAAGATAATGATTCTCCAATAATGTATTGAAATGAATTTCATCAGTGTACAGCTAAGTGTTGATAGTTTACATTGATTGTCGTCCAACCAATCACAGTGTGCATCCATTGTAATGCCTGTAAAAGTACAGGCAGTTGTACTGTTCTCAGGAGTAGTGTGGTGAATACAGCTGTGGTTTCTAAAACAGAAGTATTGCATGACTGGTGTGTAAAACTTAAGTTTTGACTGATAAATGCTACTCTGTGCAACATATTTCAGTAGGCTACATATGTAAACTGTAAAAAAAAGGTGGTGGTGTTGGAAGTGATTAAAGTGAATATTTTAGACTTCATTTTAACATTATAATGAATGAGCATGTTTACATAGATGTTTTCAGAATTTTTATGCCTATTTCAAAGCATAGGTTTATATTTGGTTAGAAATTATCACTCAGAATATAATTATCAGTTGTTTTTTTCTGTATTCATAATTTTATTACAAGGTTTTCTATAGATGTATCTGATTATAAAAAATATTTTCATGTTGAATATTATTTATCTGAAATTACAAAATTTTATTTTTCTACTGTTACATCCCAAAAATAACTGGAATAATATTCTACTGGTGCATTTTTTGGCACTGATTAAGAATCTGAAATCCGTTGTTCTGCATATAGTGTTTTTGCAGAGACATCTGACCCTGAAGTCTGGAATTTTCATCATTAAACGTGTAGGAATGTTCCCATCCTCCTTGCAACTAACCCAACATGACCTGGGGGTGAAAGCTGGCATGTTTTGTTGTGTAGGTTGAAGTCTTGAATCAAACCCTCACAAAATAACCTTTTTTATGATTTTTGATAAAAATTGTACAGAACTTGTCAAATGAAATGCTTTTTAAATGTTTCAAATACTCATTGAGATATTTCCCAGGTAAAAATCCATAAAACGAATACAATCTGAAAATAAGCAATCATATTTCAACCTGAGAAACTGCTAATAATTTTAAAGTTTATTTTTTAACATTACAGTGAAATTTCCCCAAAGTTGTGAATTCATACAAATAAACTATATAATCTTTAAAATGTTTGTGTGAAATTTCAAACTATTTCATCTATTTATTTTGAATTTTTGCAACGCAGTAAAATAAATCATACACCACATGTGTTGGTTTAACAAACATTGGCATTTGAGAGTTATTAGAAATGGAAATGTTGGTTCTAGAACAGTAAGATACGCATCAGCGAAATAAATCTCATTTGTTGTGTAGCTGTTTGAAAACTTAATGGAGAGAAAGCCAAACCACAAGTCTGAAATGGACATGAAACATGAAACAATAAGATTAAATCTTAAGGATCTGTTATATACAGATAAATTCATGTTCTCTACAAACAATCAACTATAGTTTGCTCAGTCATATAGAAAGTTTATGACAGAATGAACATATAAAGTGAAGCAAGAGCATCATCTTTGCAAACGAAGTGGAGATGTACACAAAAATTGATGGCACTCATACTGATGACAGGTACATGTTGGTTTCATCATGTTGTTGGGCAGGAATTTGTTACCCAAGTGACAGTAATACTACTCGTGTAGTAGATACATTGAAATTGATACCTCTGTTAAAGTAATCAGTGGAACACATATAACCATGGTTTGATCTTCACAGTTCTGATATAAATATTAACTATTTAGGGCAGGGGTTCCCAACCGGTGGGTCGCTGAGCCTGAGGGGTCGCAAAGCCTTGGCAGGGGAGTCGCATAGCCTTGTTAGAAGTAGCTTGGGATAACATTAATTTTATTTCATTAATTACATTTTCATGTCGCAAGTGCCAAAAGGTTGGGAACCCCTGATTTAGGGGCTCGTGTAAATTGAGAAGGTCAAATGGCTGATTTGAGGTTATGTAATGAAGGGTGTTTGGAACTGTTTCACAATGGTACATTAAAACAAACTTCTGTTTTGTTTAAAGCAAATGTGAAACAATTTGTCTTTTGTATTATATATAAAAGTTAATTGTATTAATAATAAATTAACACTTTCCTTATAACTACTTGTTTGTGACTCTTGTACATTTCCATAAGTATTTCCAATGATGCATGTCCTTGTAAAAACTAGCTTTTAGTTAATTATCTATACATATAATTTTCAGGTTTTTCCTGATTATAGCAGTGTAGCTATGATAACTAATTAGTAGTAATATTTTAAAAGAATATAGAGTTAACAAGCTTAAAACTTGTATTATTTTTATTGTGTATCATAACATTACCTCACTTCTTTCTTAGTATTTGATGTATGATAACTGTAAAAACATGTTCCCTTAACAAAATCTTGAATGTTGGATCTCTACAAGTTCTTGATAATCTTTTAGATTTTCAATTTTTTGATGTATGCTGGGAAATAATTTAGACTGGTATTAAGCAGAATTTTCAGGTTTACTGAGAATTTATAAAAAAAAAAACATTGTAAGCTTAGGTTTATTTTGCTCACCAGTTTAAGTAGAAACAGTGGTAAAAAGAGCTATCCAGTAATGTTGTATAAGTGAACATGACTGTGTAGCTGTTTTGTTACATTACGGGTACCTAGTTTTATTTAAGTATGACACTTTTGTTTATATTTTGTGTCAGTCTTGATAATATAGTGAAATTTGTTAGCACTGCTATCCTGGAAAAATGAAATGTTTCATTGAACATTTGTATCACTATTGGATCTTCACATAGGATGCTAGTGAAAACAAGAAAAACAGAATTTTTGGTAATATATATGTAAAAACAACTTGTTTGGGTTGAGAAAATATTTTATGTAGAATTTTTGATAACCTCACTCTGAAATGAATGGTATACTATTTATAAATGGCAAAATAAATTATTAATTAATATAAATATTTTTGTTTTTAATTTTTATTGGAGATGTGATCTTTATTTTATTCAAAATATTCTTAAATTTAAATTAATATGCAAGTCTTTTCTAATGTTAATTTTGTTTTCTTATACTAAGTGTATTTTGCAATACTTGTCTATTTATAGACAAGAAACATAAGTAAATTCATTTAATTAAAATTTCACATGCCTGATATGGTGGCATGTTTTTCAAACATCTCATTTCCTGTACTTTTCTTTGCTGCTACATGATTGTTCTTTGTGTGTATAATTGTTTCTCTTTTCTTTTTACTCAATCAGTCATGGTTTCACTCCCAGGTATGGCCCACCTACTAGAACAGAGTATCGTGTTATTGTTGAAAACCTCAGTAGCCGTGTTAGTTGGCAGGTAAGCTTCCATCATCCCAGGTGCTGTAGGAGTTTAGTAAAAAAAAAAAGAAAAAATGAGAGAGCTTAAGTGTGAAACTGTCACCCATTCAAGGTTTTTTAAACTTCTTGGTTTTGGAGCTTATTAAATTAACGAAATTGGTTACGTCTTTGAACAGCATTATCAGTTCAATTTTAAAACTTTGTGGTGCTTTAGTAAAAATATGCAAGTCAGACTTTCATAATAGTTTGAAAAAAAGGCATTTTATAAGTCTGAAAAAAATAACTTCCTGTGCAAATTTCGGTAAACAAAAGTTTAGACATTCATGCTTTTGATACTTTAAAGTAAGGTACAGTGTGATGGCAATTTTTTTCACTGTCAATTGTTTTTAAGTGGGAAATCTCAATTCATATTTCTACCAAATCTGCTATGCTAGGGAGCAAACACACAAGAATTAACATTTTTATTGATACTGTCACTGGTGTTAAACTGGTCAGATCTGACATTAATTTAAAAAGATTAACTTATGAAAGTCTCAAACTTCAAAGATATAACTGTAGGACATTTTGAAATAAAATTAGTTTTTCTCGATTAATTTATAATGCAATAAAAACTTTGGCCCGATAACCTTTACTCTGAAAGCTAGTTTTCATACATAAACTATAGAAGGCCTAGAAATGACATGTTAGGCCACTTTGTTGAAAGAAGCAGTGTATTAAAACATCAAAATAAATATAAGTTTTTGTATTTTTTTTATTCTATTTTACAAATAACTAATTTGTATGTGTTGTTCCCAAAGATCACTGTCATGGTCTTTTCTGTCAAAACAAATATTAAGATACAATCAAACTAAATTTCCAGCTGTAATTTATGTTGCACATAGTTAAGGGGATGCAACAGAATCATTGTTATTTGCCTGTAAAAAACATGAACTAAGCTGGAAGGAATAGAATAACAGTTCACTCATCACACCTGTTATCTTTACCAGCTTTATATCTTGTAATACCAGTAAACATTTCAAAGCAAACAACGAGATATGTAGATGTTACAATTTTTGTCCACTTCACAGCTTCAGTAAACCCTTCCTCATGAATTTGGCCATATTTCTGAAATGTTAACTATATGTTTGAATCTTGTGTTATTTTGGAGATCTTTACAAATATATAATTAAAGGTATAAATGCTGAAATAACCTAAATATGTTTTGGCACTTTCCATCTTGAGTAATTGCTGAAAACGTTGATTCTTAATAATTGCCATTGAAACATATTCCTGACTACTATGGACTTTAGAATGTTTTTATGGTACGTGTGTGTTTTTTACTTAGTTTTGTTGATACATAGTGTTATTATGGTAGGATGCATTTGAATAATGTAGTTTGAAATACAAAGTTTCTGGACCTGGCTCAGAACAAAGCTTTTCATTAAATGTATGGCTTATGAGCGACCTATGCTCTGATGCTTCAGTTTTCACTTGTTTTGGTTTCTCTCTCTTTTCCATTTTGTTTTATTTGTTAAGCAGGAAAGTTTTACTTGTTACTTTCATTGTTGAATAAATATAAAATAACATTTGTTGTTTTTTTAAGTAAGGACATTTTATTTGTTGTTTACAGTTTACAAACATACCTAGACTAGTTGTGCTGCACCCTGTTTCAGACCATGTTTACAATATACAAGTTTGAGAGATTTTATATTCATTATATATTCTGTTTGTGTTGGCATGTCTTTACATCTAGTAGTTATATTAACAAAAAGTCTACAAATCTTGGTTATTTACGTATGTGTACAAATATTTCCATGTTTGTACTAAAACTAGTTTTACAAAGTAGAAGTATATCTTAGTGACCAGAGAAAATTGGATTCACAAAGATCTCAAACATTAGAAACTTGTGTTTACTTTTATAAAACAACTGCCAAATCTGAAATTCTGTAAAAAAAAAAGTTTTTATTGCAGAATTATAACCTTTTGTATTTGCTGTAATTAGCAACTATGTCTAGTTGTCTGAAATCTCTGCGTAACCCCTGTTTTATGACAGTGTGAAAGTGAATGTCATTTTTATTTTTTTGCATGTTTTATATGCTCACATGCTATTAATATTACTTTTAGATATTGAAACGCATTCCACAGTTTTGCAAAAAAAAATTTTGACATGTAGCACCTAAATTCCTAGAGTAATTCATCAGAGAGCTGGAGAATTATAATAATTGCCCCAGTTTACTGTATTATCAGAGAGGGTGTAATGATTGTATGTGAAGATTGTTTGTCCAAGTCTAACATATTGCTTTTACAGTAAATGTTTTTCAAAGTTACTTTTAGGAGTGTAGTAATTACTTGTAAAGGTAATATCATGGATTGGTATATTTATCTATCAGTCTCATTACATTTAGTACTCACTAAACTTCAGCAAGCTTTCCACTATACATTTTTTAAATTTTAGGCAGTACCCGATAATTTATCTCGTACTGCACAGGGTTGTTAGGCAGATACTTGAATCATGACTCTGTATTTTGTATATCATTTTGAGAATTATTTCCAGGAAGACAGAGCATTGTCATTAAGGTTTAAAACCCTGTGAATGTCGGAAATCTATGTACACAGAATACATCGTTATTGATGTGTTATATAAGCTTAATAACATGACCAGTACTATGCAACACGTTGTTATATGGTTGATTCTGTAGTGTTGTACTGCTAAATAGGCCCATATATCCTCAACAGTATCATCAGTGGATGTTTTTTCATTTTTGTTTGTTAACAAATCTGTTTTTGGTACACTTCTACAGGATGTTCGGAAAGTCACTGTGCAGTTTTGTCCATTAATAAATATATAAGTGCACAGTGACTTTCTGAACACCCTGTATAAATGATCTTAGCACTCAAAAAGAAAAAGAAACGATTTTAACTCTTAGCTTGTTGGGAAGGAGGATCTTATTTTCTAAAAGCTGTTATATCTTGGCTTTTCGTCTGTTGTTTCTGTTCAATTCCATATTTTACTTCAAGATGTCTTTTTCTGGCATTGTACAAGAATGTATTCTCCTTAAACTAAAAAAGTGCTGTCTCTTTCAGCGTTGGAGATGGATCAGGTGGCTCCAGTTGAGTTTCTTTTGGTTAAATAAGTCTATGGACTTGCAACACTAAAATCAGGGGGTTGATTCCCCTCGGTGGGCTCAGCAGATAGCCCAGTGTGGCTTTGCCACATGAAAACACAAACTTCTGACTTAGATGATCATCTCACAGAATGTAATTAGCTGTCCTGGCTTATGTGAATTGAGTTTAATTGTAAAATTTTAGTGTTGGTGTTTTAAACTTCAGGATTATATAGCGTCTTTTTCTTAAGAAGTTGTCACCATGTGGGTGGTGTATAAATTAACCCTTTTTGTTTTCAGTTTAGATAGCACGTTGAGAAAAATGTTTTCTAAACTCTACATTGAGCTAGAAGAAAGCTGTCTTCAGGATTATGTAGCGTCTTTTTGTGAAGAAGTCGTCACCATGTGGGTGTATAAATTAACCCTTTTTATTTTCAGGTACTGGTTTAGATAGCACATTGAGAAAAATGTTATCTAAACTCTACATTGAGCTAGAAGAAAGCTTTCTACAGAATTTTAGTTTTGAGTATAAAAAATGTGGACAACAATCAATATGCATATAAGTAGAAAGCTGTAGTAAAGTTCTTATTAAAGATAAAATTGTTTTATTTTCAGAATATTTATTGTATCAGGAAATGGAATAAGAGAAGAAATTGCAGTGCTATAAATTGTATGCTACTGATAGTTTATAGGATATAGTAACTGACGTGCATATATGAAACATTAAATAAAATCAAATCTCATAAATAAGAAAAAATTGGAGTGAATAGTGTAGCATTATTGTAACTAACATTGCTTTCAAAACGTATGTTGTACTAAAATAATGTTTTAAATTACACATTACTGACAGTGTACAGATATAAGTAAGTAAATGTACACACAAAGGTTTTATTTTATTTTATATATAAGATAATATATTAGAATGCTAAGTTGCATTAGCTGTGTGAAACTCTCAAGTAATAATTTTACCCTCTCTGAAAACAGCACCTTTGTCTTAACATGGAAATGGTGCTCGAGAAGTATGTTGGTAAAATAAATAACTGTTAATTACTGAGTTGTTTGGAAAGCAGTCACATCTACCAGTTTCTATAAATGTGTACAAAACCTAAGTTTTTGTATGTGAGAATAATAACATTCTCTCAGCATGTACACCAAGTTGCATGTCTGTGGACCCACTTTAGAAGTTCAACATGCAAACAAACACCAGTAGAATGTTTGTTACTTTTCAATAACCTGGCTCTACTTTTTGCAGTGTTAGTATAATGTCACAGCTTATAACCAAAGCACTGTAAACTCTGCTGTTGGTAATAAGTGTACATACAGATGTTTTTCATTCTTCTAACTGCTTTGCATATCCAAAAATAACTTCCATTGTGTTACTAATTTTACACTAACTCTTTCATATCTTTTAACACCAGTATCTCTAGAGATCCTTAATAGATGATCTAGTATGATAAAGTTTGGTATGAAGATGTCTTTATTCTTGTAACTCAGCTTGAGATGACAGAAACCAAATTAATGAAACAAAGGTTGTGTATCGTGTTTACAGATAGTTACAGGAAAAGTACACACACAAGTAAACTTAAGTATAAATGTTTTCACTGTTGTTTTCCAAATTTTGTAGATCTGTAACACACAGTAATACTACTGCAACTACACTAGTCTCCTGGAACTTACCTGTGACTTTTGTGTACCTATTATAAATCCATAAACATTCATTCAGACAAGAAGTGTCAGTCTTGCAGTTGCTTTGGTTGTTTTTATGGCTAATTTACTGCTTAACTTTATAAGATGAAATATAAGAGAATAGTTATGCAAAACTATTAAGAAAGGTAACACAATTTGACAAAAAAAATTATGACTGATTTATTTCTAAGTTCCAGCATTATAT
Organism: Tachypleus tridentatus; assembly: GCF_004210375.1. Taxonomy (NCBI): domain Eukaryota; kingdom Metazoa; phylum Arthropoda; class Merostomata; order Xiphosura; family Limulidae; genus Tachypleus; species Tachypleus tridentatus. Next base: position 160,959,741 of record NC_134825.1, read on the forward strand.
CACTGTCACTGATTTGTGTACAGATACAAGAATTGTGCATGTCACTACTTTAACAGAATTTCTATATTTGTGGCCACAAATCGTGAATGTATTATGTTGGAACATTTTGAAAATACTTTAAAAAACAGTTAAGGGGGGGAGTACTATTTTGTGATGTAAAAAAATTACAACAGGTTTCGTAAGTTTATAGAAATAACGCTATATGAAATGGTATGAAGTTAACCATAGCAACAATTGTATTGTTCTTCATTTTTTAGTTAAGCACTTTTATGATATTCAAAACTACTCTGCAGTTAACATTAAACATTTTCATCTTAAGGTTTTGTTTGTATTCAGTTTCTGGAATTTTTCAAAAATAGTTATTAAATTAATACATGTACTAGAACCACAGGTATTGGTAACCGTGTTGATTATGATCCTCACTGTTTCTCACCTTATCAAATATCAATTTATATACATCCACCTTTCAGGAACAGTGAGTTTGAAAATCTCTGTTTTCTTATCTCATAAGTGGTTTGACATCAAATGTCAAATAAAAAAAGTATGAACTAAGAAATTGTTAATTGCTTATGGTTATCTAGTTATGAAGTTTTTCCACTAGTTTATTTACTCAGATTGTTTTGTTTTTTTAACAAAGCTTAAACATTATGTATTGGATATTCAGGATTTTATTTCTTGAAAAAGGACTTATCCATTATTCATCATTAAATAGGGTTTATTTTTTAAGTGTGTATTGGTGAAAATACTTGTATGAATTATGATTTATAGCTTGAGTTACCTCAAACTGTGCAGTTGTGTGTATTAGTAATTATGCTTCTGGTTCAATATATTTGTAAATTATAGCCAGTATTTTGTGCTTCTCAAGCCTAAAGCTTGAAGCCCAATGTGTGATTGAGAATTGTACAAGTGTCATAGAGGTACTTGAAAACTGAGATCATAAAACAGTGGATATGTCACAGATAAATTGTTTATTTGTGGCAGTGGTATAATTCATGACAGTCATCTGACCTGAAGCTTTCTGTGAAATTTAAATAGTGCTACATCAGTCTATGCTACTGTTATATATGTGTATATCCGTATATCCTAGGTTAAGGTGTATTTAAATGTGCATATAGTTTTATCACAATTAAGTTTTTTTATCTATCTGCCAGAACTTGTGAAAGTATGGGCATATTTTTCTCAGGATGCTTGTGTTGACATTTCATTTTTTGACTCATTCCACTTTGAGAGTTGTCAGGCTTGGAACAAATAAATAGTTAACATTTTCTCTAATCAAAGTTTTAATATTTACAAGTCTTACAAGGAACTTCATTAAAATAAGATGGCTCGTTTTCATCCTTGTCTAGACCACAAGTTTGTGAATTTATCAATACTGGAATTGGTTGTTAACCAGTTAATTTTCTGCCAGTAATTGAGCAGGTAATATTTTTTGTATGCTGCTTTGTTTGTTGATAATCTAGATAAATTTTATTTAATATTTTAAATTTTGTAACAGGTTTTTGAATTGCTGCTTTAGTGTGTACATGAACTACGTTTTGATTGTATTTGAAATACTGTTCTTTGAAACCTGGTACGTGTTGAATGGTTCAGAACTTGTACATATAAAGTTTTTTAAAACACTGGGCTGAGGAAAGGTGTGTCCATACTTTTTACCTCTTGTTTTTAAATTTAAAATTGCATACATGATTCTCATGTGTGAGCACTCGTGTACAGTGTATCTAGATTATTGACTCTGTGTTTTTGTCAATTTGAAAAATAGCACATTCATGATAAAGTAGAACTTTTGAAAGTGAAATTAGTCTAATACTCACTATTCATAGAGATTATGCAAAACAGTAATCAGAAATTTAAAAAGCCTAGAAATTATTGTTTTCCTAATCCTTTTATCTGATTTTAGTGATGGAAGAATTTAATTTTATCAGTACCTTAATGTCAAATAAATTCTAATTACCTAGCACATCCATCATGAATTCAGATGACAGAAAAACATGTTGATAAAAACTTATGAATTTACCAAATTAAAAACATAACTTTCACGGTCAAGAATAAATAATGTTTCTGTACGTAATGTAAAACATTTTGGCTTAATTTTTAAAGATGGCAGATTATTTGTTTTAGGTAAACAAAACTGTGTTTTTCCCATGAGTAACTGGAATCTATTCATGACTCTTATGGTACATATTATTAAACTACAAGATTTTATGCTGCTGATTGCATTTTTCTCGTGTGTCATGAGTGGTCTCAAATATTGGCTGTGCATGTTTTTCAGGATTGTTCATTTTATACAGATTGCTGACAAGTTCCCCACACAATGGGTTTAAGCAACTCTATACATAGGAGTAGTGTGTTTTAATAATTACTGATACCTGTACTAGATGAAAACATATCTAGTTCTTCAAATCAGATTTTAACATCTGGAGGACTGTTTTATTATCATCGAGATAAGTCTGACCTTAGCTTTGGGAAGTTGTGTGTTTTTTACTGACAATGCACAAATTAATCTACAAATATGTAAAATAATAGTTGCAACTGGGGTCTTGGACAAGATGGTTAATTGGTATTTGCTTATTAAAAGAACTACCTTGTTAGGACATCCCCTTTCTGTGTTTTGTGTGGTGTGATTGTAGTAGATATATTAATAATTAATGTTTGATAATGATTTTTAGAGTTAATTATGTAATTTTATATCAGTACTTTTTCAGGTTTTCTGTTTTTATATGCTTTGTTTAGCTTCGTGGATGTAAAAATTATTTTAAGAGCTAATGTTTTAAACTTACTAGAATAGTCTAATAAATTTTATGAAAAAAATCGGTACCCACTGTGATGACATCAGAATATAAATGTTTTATACATGGTGAATAAAGTATTTTTAATGTTTCTGAAGTTGAAGAAATCAGTAATTTTGTTCATTTGATTGACAAGAAATTAATACTTTTAGTTTCCTTAACATTTCGTATATTGTACATAATAAATTCCAGTAATAGTAGCCACTAAGTTGATAGATTTGATTGAACAGAGAATAAGTTAAACTAATCCTTGTGGTTTCCTGAACCTTTCAAATGATGTACGTAATAATTAACAATGTGGCTTGCAGCTGTCTGGATCTCCCTAGATGTATGTGAGGGTCAATGAGCATTTGTTGTCTAAGCTGGTGTAGCCGCCCGCCGAAGGGTCATGTAAGTGGGTGAGAACACCTTCCTAAAGCTTGAGGTCTGGTTCCATAATCTAAGAAGCCTGGCGTGTGTGCTTCCGGGAGGTCTGTCACTGATGGTTGTGACAGACTCCACCAAAGGGTCCATTTGATAAAGCCAGGCTCCCTGCTTGAATGCACTGTGGTAGTCGATCAGTCAGCCTGTCTGGCCTGTACACTGGTGTGCTAGCCTCTTTTTCCTAGGGATCATTTTCTGACTAGCAAGGTAACTTTCTGTCCCTTGTTTTAAGAAGCTAACTCAAGGTAGTTGCCTTTGTCTTTATTTGTAAACTGAAAAATTGGCATCTTTATTAAGACAATAGGCAATAAATTTTAAATTTTATATTGTGAATTATGCATTTTTTTAACTTAAATTAATGCAAAAGTGTGTTCAGACTAAGAATTCCCATATTTTTTTTAAAGTTGATGTTTATATATAAAAATTATGGGGTTTTTTCCATGTAGAATTAGTTATTTTTCATCAGTTGAACATGTTTTTTAACAATTTAATGTTCACTAAAGGATCTCAAGGATTACATGAGACAAGCAGGAGAGGTTACTTATGCTGATGCTCACAAACAAAGGAGAAATGAAGGGTGATTATAGAACATTTAAATTTGTTTAACATTCAAAGTCAGTGTAATGACATTAGCAACTTAAGTAGTTACGGATCAAATGTAATGTATCAGTACACAGAAAGTTAAATTCTTACATTTTATAAATATTTTCTTTAACAATGCAATTTGCTTGTTCCTTTTTAAAAGATTTGGACCCCAGTTTTCAACATAAAGCAATAATCACTTAGCAGAAGCTTTAAGGAAATTTTTGTGTGTTTTTAATAACTTTCAGGAAGAATAAGCTTTTAACATTCCAATTTAATGTTGCAATTAACTCTTTCATTAAATATGTAACAAACTTGCTTTTAATCAACAATAGAAACAAATGTATCAAATATTGGCTGGTTTTGAGAATTATTTCAAACCTGTATTAAATATTTTTGTTTTTCAGTGTTGTGGAGTTTGCAACATATTCTGACATGAAAAATGCATTAGACAAGCTGGATAACACTGAATTAAATGGCAGAAAAGTCAGATTGTCTGAAGATAGGTCAAGGAAACGAAGGTGAACTGATGTTTATGTATATTTGTTGTTAATTTTATGTATATAAAGTGGTGTTTTTTAAGAGTTTAGCAAAATTTAGGTTAAAGTTTACATTGTGCATTTTTAATTTAGTCATCACAAAGTTAATATGTGAGAATGCATTTCACTTAAATTTTGCACTGCTATAACATTTTCAGTTTGAGAAGTAATATTGTAGTCTCGGTTTCTGAACTTGGCATTGTTGGGTTTCAAAACACTGGTGTGAAAATATGTCAAGTGAGGTGTTTTTTGAAGGATAACGTTAATGTATTTGACAGGATATAAACTACCACTTTTCTCCAACATGGCCTTTTGTAAAAAAGATCCCAAATTAACTATCCTTTATAAGTTTTCATTTTTGTGTAATTATCTGTATTAGTTCCTTATTTTGTTTATTCTTCCATACAGTGAAGTGTTACCTTGGTTTCATTCATTTAGCAGTAGATGTTGTTCTTGTAAAACGGTACTAGTAATATCCTGAAAAGTCCTGCTTTTAACCTTATCACAACAGGCAACCTTTACTGCAAGTCATGAGGTTTCTGAGTATTGATCTAAATTTTGTTTATAATTATATGAACTAAATAGCATACAGTCTTAAACAATAGTCCATATTTAAATAGTATAAAAGTTTATGAGGCAATAGTTTAAATTTAGAATTTCCCCTTGAGTGTGACACATGACACATTTTTTTTGGGCATCTCTTTTCTATCCTCCTTCCTGGGAATGATTATGAAATTTAATGTAAATTACTTAAAATTGTAATTGTCCAGACAAACCATAAATTTTATAGCCTTTAATTTTGTTTGATTAAAGGGCCATCAGATAGAAAATTAGACCCACCTGTTATATTCTGGAGCAGGAATTGTTAATAGTTCTCTTACATTTAATTGTATATTGCCAATAACCAATAGAAATCCAAAGTTTTCAACCATTTCCAAATGAAAAATTCTGAGGGAAAAAATAATGACTAGCTTGGATGATTTTGTAATTGTTGTTGTTGCTGCATAGTTAGAATAATAACATGCAAAAATTTCTTACAAATACTACAATTCTTCTGGCTTTCTATGCTTTTCTTGTGCATTATTTAATTAAATAAAAATTAATTAGTGCATTACTACCATTATTATTAAAAAGTAGGGTTAAGTGTCGTTGACAGTCACCAGCATGAAAAAGGATTTGGGTAAATACTTTTTTTTTAAAGCTTTATTTATTTATTATTATAAAAGTAAAATATAAAAATAGGGATATCTGTGTCAGATAAGGTTAGATTAAGTAAATTATAATGATGAAAATATTTTGCAAGGCTTGCACACATGAACAACTCGTGGGTAACATAATTTGATAGTGTAACTAACACATGACCTGCATGTTCCCAAAATGATTTACAACTTATAATAATATATAAGTTGTAGTTATACATGATCCAAAGGGCAGTGAACTTATAATTAACTTCAAGTAGATGTATGCTGTTAACAATTTTAAAGCTATCTTAGTTTAAAGTTATTTTAGAAACGGAAAAAAGGGGTAATTTAGATTTTCTGGTTATGAGGTCGGTCAGATTGACCAATGTTGTATACAGTTAGGGTTTAGAAAAATGTTTTACTGAAAAGATTTGAAATTAGTTTTTAAAGATAACACAAATCAAATCTGAATTTTTTAGATGAAGAAAAATATTTTTGATCTTAACATAATCAATTAACACTATTCAGAACAACTATTCAATACATTTAAAGAGAAATCTTCCTTGTAGTGTATTTAAAATACTTCACAAAAATTAATTTTATATATGAAGGACTTAAAATGTTTACTGAAAGACTGCCAGATTTTGTGGATATATGTGGTGTATTAAAAATAAGTTGTATGTATAAGAGCACAGAGAGGTCACATGGTCAGTGATGTTTACAGAGCCCTGTTGAGAATTGATTTTAAATAGTTCATTTTCTGATTTCTTCACCATACTAAGGTTCTTTGTAATCATAGTGATAAATATAGTCAGTATGTAATTTTATCTGTGGGGCAGGAAAACAAGTTTCATCATAGAATATTTACAGGTATATAAAATGTGTTATGTTTCTGAAATAACTCAAAATACGTGAATTTCTAGGTCTAGGACAAAGTCTCACTCAAGAAGTCGCAGTAGATCTCCAACAAAAAGCCATAGCCGTAGTAGATCTCGCTCCAGGTCTCGGTCAAAGTCTGCATCAAGAAGTTCTAGAAACACCCACAGTAGATCCCAGAGTAAGTCTGTCAGTCCAGAGAGAAAAGAGAAAGCTTCAAAGAGTAAGTCCAGGTCAAAATCTCCCACACAGTCACCAAAAGGTGGCTCACCTCCACCAGAAGAAAATGATAGGGAGGATAGAGACTAAAACCCATGTTGTACATGTGTATTAAATTGAATTACATCTACAGTCTTTTTGTTTTCTTGCACATGTTCATATTCATGGACCCAAGAGAGTATTAAGATAACCTGTTCTTTTGAGAACTTTATAGTGCTATCAGCAGGAACTGTATTTTGTATCTTGTGCCTTTTTAATTTTGATTCAGTTACAACAGTTTCCATTTTTTTAATGTGAAAAATTTAGTTGTAAAAGGTTTTATTTTTTTTCTTGTAAATCTGAAAGTAAATGTCTGTGAAGATTGCTTTCCTCTGAAACAGGCATGTTGGAGCATATAAATGTAATACTGTGTAAGATAATAGTAAGTTTTTAGTATTTGGTATGCTGTAGTTTTTATTAAAATCTAAAATGCAAGTGATTTTTTGTCAGTTTATAGTAGTACAAAGATTTTGATCAGGACTGTATTTTAACTTTTTCAGAGGTACTAAATAGTATTGTAAACATTTGATAACACTAGCTGAGATGTAATTTATCTTTCATCTTGATTGTATCATCTAAAAATCTAATTGGACTACACAACACCTTGATTAAGGTAACAGTGAAGGTTTCAGTGGATATACACAATCCATCTTTGTCATTTCTACTTTTCTTGAAGTTCAGTTTTTTAATGTAATAACAAATAGGACGAGAATGTTGAGTAGCATTACAAAGAAAGATGTCTGAAAGTCATACTGAAAATGTTTGTGTTTATTTAGTGGGGAGGATTGATAGTTCTATGTAAACAAATGTTCCCCTTGTTTTTGCAATAAATGTTACATGTTTAGATTTCTGTTGTTTCTACTTCTGATAATATTAAAGTTGTTAAACAAAAACTGTACAATAGGCCATAGGTTTTGATACCTTCATTCATAAGAAGTTATAATAATATTGAAAATTTTAAAGGTCTTGAGACTCGTGGGGTAAAAATTTATGATTGACTTTCATTTAATTGTCAGATGAAGCCTAAATTAGAACTACAGAGTTGTAGACAAGTGTGGATAGATCTGTTTACATTGTTGGGAGGCTATTTTGAAATGGTATATTTCTGTCTCCATAAATATACATACCCATTTTTATTGTAATATTATAATTCACCGATTCCAAAGAATGATAAAGATTTGATTAGGAAACTGAGATAAAACAATTGTCTTAAAAGGTGTAATTTGCTAAGCTTCAGGTGAAGATTTAAAACCTTAAATACTCATGAACATTCTATATCATATAAGGCCATTCTCTCTCTGTTAAGTGTTATTTCAGTAGCATTAACTCTTAGTTGTTTACAAGCAAAGTCATTCAAAAGTTTTTACTAATCTAATAATGTGCTATCTTTAATTTAAGCCTTAATATCGATGAAATTTATGAATGAGGTAATATGATTGAGACAATTAACTAGTAGCTGTAATATATTCATAACATTACTGATATCTAATGATAAATGGTTCATAAAAATACAAACTGTTTATTGGTTTTAAACATTAAGAAAAAGTTACAAGCTTTTTTTTTCATAATGGACATAGTGTGTAGGTGTATATAACTACATGCCTATTGAATGGTACCACAAACAAAAATACAAACATTTTGGGTATTCTAGGTCCAGGAATTGTGAAAAATAATTATGGTATGTAGAAAACTGTTTCTTTATAACCGAACTGTTTTATATGAAAGTACCCACCCACACAACAAGAACTTTTACTAGGACTGTATGTGAGGGTTTGATTATCTTTAAACATGGTACTAAGAATTGGTGTTTTTAACTTTTTCTATAAAAGATAGCACATTAACATAAACTGTAAAGTTTTTATATAAGTAAAATAATTGATACAGTAATTTGAATTTAACACATTTACCATGTATTACTTACCAGAAGGAAAAATTTAGAAATGTTTTAATGTATGGTATGAATACTGATTAGAAATTACCACTAATTACTGCTGAGATTTCTTATGTATTTTACATAGAAAGTGAAGATTATCACTGGGGAGGGGGTCAGTTTCTTTCTCCGTGAAATGCCAGATAATGAACCACAAATAGTGAGCTGACAGTAAAATCTATCATTAGTTATAATGAAAAACAATTTTAGGTTACTCCACAAACATTTCAATACAATCCTCTACTTTTATTATTAGCAAGTAGTTATTTTTACAGGCAAAGCTGTATTTAAAGCAGAACATACCTAGTGATAGCTTACAGTGACAAGGTTTTAATACATCAAACTGACCAGTAGCACAAGTTTTAAGTACACAAGAAGAGTTTGTTCGTCATAGCCACTCCAAGAATTACAAAGTGAAATTCACTGGCAGTAATACTACAGTTTAAAAGCTTTTTTGTTCATTTTAAAAGGTATGCAAAAAGACTTCAATTTGTTAGATGATACGGTTCTCAAGTTTAATGCAGTTTGACTTTCCATATAATAAGTTATTTTTGAGCTTCGTTTAGAAATTTGTAGAACAGGTAAGAGGCTTAGGTAAATAAGAATTTATCGATTTTATTGTATGTTTTTCAAATAATTATTTGTGATATTTCATAAAATTAAAGGTTGGAGAAGACTGTTGGTTATTAACTCACCGTTACTCCATAACAAGACAAAGTTGATTGAGTTAAATGTTATCTTAATTCCACATTCATTTTGTCCATGTAATTATGCTGTTTATCAATTAAAATGTATAAAGATAAGTCATCACTATTGCTGTTACTAGCACTACCAAGAAAAATCTGACTTGACAATCTTATGGTAACTAATTATTGTTGGCAAAAGAGGAAAACAAGAACATTTTAAAGTTACATAAATTTTACACAAGAATAAATTTAACTTGTTCTGCAGTACTATTTAAGTAGCAAGTTTGTATTAACCAATTTTTGTGTAAGAATGAAGTATCTATGAAGTGTAAGATTGGCACTTCTAATACACAGTAGTACCAGTATCTGCATAAATTTTATTGGTAATGAAAACATTTAATGTATTGTTTTATTAACATTTGAATCTACAACAATTTTCTTATAATTTAACAAAAATAGAAGTGATCATTCTGAGGTTACTGGCTGTTGAAGTTAACACCAATATTCTCCAAATTCCATGGGAAGTTGTTCTTTTTTTCTACATTTGGTTGTTACAATAATAGTTTTAGCATAAACCTGATATTTTATTTAAACAGATTTCTAGGATTTATTTTGAAACTGCCTTTTGTGTATTTGAAGCCAGTACTACTTCTATAACAAATAAATTTCATGTAATATGGCTTACCGCACATCTTCAGTACTAAAAACGATCATTGAAAGTGTTATATTTCTGGTCATTTAATAATTGTTTACTGTCATAAAACGTTTTCTTGCTCTTAATCCAGAATATACTAACTTTTGCAATAAAAGGATAACCCTAATAATTACATCAAGTTACAACAGTTAAGTACTCTACAATTGGTATTGATTTGAGGGAAGAAATATTTTGATTACAAGATGGTAATACAATCATTATAATAAATAGAAATTTACAACTTGCATATCAGATACTAAATGTTAATGGTCATGTACATGGTTTGTGATAAAAGTGTAGTAGTTGTATGAAATTATTAAAGTGATAACCCTTTAGCAGAATTGATACTGCACATGTCTGATGTACACCACATCTCAAGTTCACATAAGAAAATGGATGTTGTGAAAACATTAACTCCCACAATAATGGGATTGCAGCAGATATAAACACAAATTATGTAATGATTCCCTTCAGCAATAAAATGACTTTTATTCTACAACCAGCAAGATTCCTTTAACTAAACATGGCTATTGTTCAAAGAAAGTATATTTCAACTAAATATTAAGTATTGGCCATTACAGGTGAAAATATATCTAAGAGAACTGTGCACTCCTAGAATACATCATAAACTTGTGTGATGTTTTAATCAATCAGATTTAGTATAATGATACTGTAATGAAAAACTGGTATTGAAACAACTTATTTTACAAGCTACACCACCTACATCTATATTTAATATATAAAAAAGTTGCTAACCTTTCTATATCACTTCAAAATCATATCTCAACCTCCCCCAACTTTTATCATAATTTTATGGTTTTCAGTACCCACAGAATAGCTACAAAAACCCTTAGTATGGCATTCGACAGTCAGTTGTATTATAGTGTGGCAATTTGCCTCGACTAACCATACTAAATCTTTGCATGGCATATTTACTTATCACTAATGAGCAACATATATATAATACAACTGAACCACTCACATGTTCAAAAGCTGCCTTTAACAAAAAGAGAAACAACATAGTCTATATTCCTATAGATTTGGTATCAACATTCAGAAAGTCTGGCATGAAAAATATAAAATTAAAACTTGGAAAAAAGGTCAAGTATCATTTAGTTGTGTGTTTTGATATTTGCCTTCTGAGAGCTCAAAGGGTAGATTTACCAAAACTTCTTAAAACAAGACATTACAGATATGTGAAACAAACTAACTAAAATGAAATAAATAGTACTGAAACTACCATCTACAAATGGTATATATATATACATATAGAACAAGTGAGATAAAAATCTCTTAATCAGAAAGCATACTTTCAACGTTCACAGATAAATACGAGTTCCTGAGAATCTGACATTATCTTAACAATACCTATAGTTTTCATTTATTAAAAATAATGTAAACTAATGCTTTATCTCAGCTATGGAAGAAAGCAAGTTGTTAAACCTCAAACAGTTGTAGTCATAGGGAGAAGTATTACCCACGTATGTTTTTAAACTTCTCAACTGAAAATGTGAAATCCAATACAAAGTCCTAATCATATCATATGCATGTAATTTCATCTTCATTTCATAATCTGGAGATAAAATTGTCACTCAAAGTCTGTGGAGACCATATATATTTCAGTCATTTAAGATGAATTTTTCAAATCTGATTCCATATATATATCAAATGTCATCTATAATTTTATCAGATTTAGAAACATTGAACTTACTCATTTTGGTAAACTTTGTTGGAAGAATTTTTACTGAAGAAATTACCTATAGTTATTTTCAAATGCAATTCCATATTGAATTGGCATATGTATTAAACTTACACTTGAAGGATTTGTTTTATAGTTTACAATTCATTAACAAGGCTTAAAATATCATTTATAAACTTTACAAAACAATGAAAAAACATTTAAAAGCTGTCTATCAAAGTACATAAATATAACAAAAACCAAAATATCACCAATATATTCCTTAAGGTAAGTGTAAAAATATTTTAACTGAAAAGCAGCAAAACTAGAATTTAGTATTAAAAGCAAAAGTATGTAATTTCATAAAAGGTATTAAAGGGTGTTATTTTTATGTACGAGGTTGTACAATTTACTGAATTTTAAATGTAGTATACAGATAAATCTTTTATATGATGTTACTTCAGTAAAGAACACATTTTTACCCATGACTACATAACTGTTCTATTTGTTGAATATAAATTAGTTTGTACAAGATAATTTACAAAATTGTATTTGTTAAAGAATGCTTTCATTATTAACTCATAACATGTTTGTTTTAAATTAAAGCTTTCTTTTGAAGTACAATGAACACAAGTAAATATAACTACAAAAAAAGTATGATGGCAACATAGAATTCTGAGGAAAACACAATACAACAGTCCATCTTTCTTTTGGAGTTCACCGAGACGATTCTCATGTCGGACACAAAACTGGAAAGTACAACAAAACATTTCATACCAGATTTTTGGTTTCTCTCAAGGTTTCTGCACTCAATATATACAAAGCAATGTTAATTTAGTTTGCATTTCTAATTTTAGTCAAACAAGTTGGCAACAAACATTCTCTGAAATTTAAAAGTCTTGAAACTGATCAGGGGGCCTAATTTAACAAAAAAGGGTAAAAAAAATTAGTCACCCCTTAAGTTAAAAGTGTTCTTCAATAAACCTTAATAACCAAGTAATAAAAATGGTTCATGTGGTTTACTATAACTTTGTCTTGCAGACATATAACTATCACCTCCAGTTAATCTGTAAAAAACTCTTAATAATGGATAATCTTACCATTAATAATAACCTCCAAGATTATAGTTACTTGTTAATTTATGATAATACAGTAGAATGTGTAAAAAACTTATAAACCAAAATGTTTACTTCACAGTCCTGCATCAATTAGTAAGCTGAATTGAAAAAACAAACATTGCTGTGAAAATGTGTTTCTGCTAATTCAATACTCCATTATAATATCAGGAAATCAAAATACGTTTTAATCTTACTATTTTTCACATAACATTATAAAAAAAATAGTTTTTTGTTGAGGATTAAAGTTTCCAACAGAGGACTTTCATACTTTCTCATTTACTGAATAGATTACCCATAAACACTTCCATAACAATGAGACTTGGATGTTTCATGTATATTTCTATTGCAATAGGAAAATGATCCGTTATTGAAATTCTAATAGTTGTTCTGTATACAAACATGATATACACAAGATGTTTGACTCACCTGTAATCTTTTTTTTTCCTGTACGATTCAAAACCAAACATGGTTAATATGTCAATGTAACCATCATTATAATTCATTTCTCCAAGTAAATATAGGTATCACCAACAAGAGTTCCATTGTTAATATTAATTCCTCCAAATGTATATTTCATAGAACAATTTTTTAATGTTTGTTGTGTAAAGTTTATTACTTGTATACCTGTGTATAATATTTAAAATATTACATTGTCCATAACAACTAAAGTTTTTACAACTGAACAGTTCATAAAATAGACACACAGGTAAAAACATAAAACCATTTGGTTGATCTAGTAAATTTATGGTAATTAGCTTTACACAGTCCGATAGGAAATAAAATTTTTTAAAAAATGTCTTACCTTTCAGGATGTAGTCCGTCAGAAGTATTGGTACCATAGGACTGTCATCGTTGATTGCTTGCAGGACTAAAACAAACGTGAACATCAGAAAGGCATTTCTAATGTTTGAAACAATTAGTTATAAAACTTTCATGACACATTCAATATAGGCAGCAAACTGGTAACTGCTTTACATATAAGTGTTACAATGAAAAGATATTTACCATTAATGTATATAGATAACAAAGATTTCTGTAACACATGAATCAAAATGGCCATGTTGTATTACATAAACCAACATGTAATAATGTTGTATCATGTGAATTACACAGATTACTACAATCACTGTATTACCCAAATCAACACACAACACAGTATTACACTAATTACTATAGTTACTGTATCACATGAATCAGTATGATTATTGTGTCTCATAAACCAATGTACTAAGTATCTGAAACAACACAGTTAATGTGCATACAGATAAATGTATCTCACAGAATGACGTAAGTGTATAAAATATGGTCAGTGTGAACAGAAATTAACATATTAAAACCCTATGTGGTTACAGCTATCTGTATCTCAGAGTGACACAGAAAATATATATACATAGAATATGGTGGTCACTGTGTACCTGAATTATCTCTCTCTCTGTGTGTGTGTCTATATGGGGCTATCTGCTGTGTCCACAGAGAGGAATCATAACCCTGATTTTAATGTTGTAAATCTGAAGACTTAGCACTTATTAACTGTATCACACAGAACAACATTATAACAAGATGATCTCATGAAACAGTACTGTATTACAAATAATAGGTTAACTGCATACAACACAGTGCGTTACACTTGATAATGAATACAGACATCAACACTCACTTTTGATAAGAACCTGCAATGACCTGTTGGATGGTGGTCCTTCTTCAGCATTGTATGGAATAACTGTGGTTAGATACTGTAAACAAGATCAAATTAAACCATCTAATGTTGTTAAATATTTGTACAAAGATCCTTTAAAAGTTACATCCCACCTCATATTCAGTGATTCAGGTTGTTTTTACATTTAAAAATGTAGTTGTAACATGCTTGTCTCATGATTAAGAGCTGGTTTTCTTAGCTTAATTGGCATGAGATTCTCACATTCTAAAGTGGAATTCTTCCTATATATGGAAAATGATGCAGAAAAAACTGGAGGCAGGCATAGCATCATACTTATTTAGTGATACTACTCAAGTTGTAGGTTTTAGCATCATAGTATTACTTTATTTGACTGCAGAGCCTTCTAGTGGTTGATCTCGTGCATCCTCAATTGCACCACGGACACGTGAACTCACATATCACTAAATGAGGTATTTAATGGATGTTAAATGTCTTTAACTGAACTTGTGGATATAGTGATTTGATAATTATCTCAATCATTATGAAGAAAATTATCAAAGTTATATCTACAAGATTAGTTAACATTGTCCTTAAAACTGTCTAGGTTGAAAGAGTTCTTACACAAATAGCATCCACCAAATAATTCATCAGCTGCATACAATTTCAAGTGCCAGAGAAGGAACAAGAGTAGGACGTGCAATGTAATATAAGAAAACCTTGATGCTGAAACTTACAACATAAGAAACTGTACATAATCCTAATAAAATATTTGGACAAGAAACAGTAAAGATTCATCAACATTTTCAAACCTTTACTACTGACCACTAAGGATTTTCACACATAAAAATGCATGTTAGACTTACAAGGAAAAGAAAATATGTTCAAAATAGCCCATTTCCAATTCCTCTTGTTAGCCTACAGCAAAAAAGTTTGGTATATTGCAACTGAACCTTTTGTAGTATACTAAATAAAATAGTGTCAATTTGTTTCTTCTATGTTTCATAAACTATAAACAAGTATTATTCTAATGTAAACGATGTTATAATTTCCCTTTAAAGGTAGCTTTCTGACAAATATTTGGCATTTATCTAAAAAACGTAAAATACAGAGTGAGTGAAACAGAAATTACCAACCAATAATAGATGACTGTAGCATGTAGACATGCAATGCTTTGTACACTATACAAGTGGTATCTTCAGGGAGCCAATCCCTATATTACGTACAAAGTCAAGGAGTAAAACATTCAACACTCATAATATTAAATCCTATTACAGACATTAGTAGACAAGTGCTTTGCAAAACACAGTTTTATTTAAAGTAGTGCTTTATATGTACATGTTATTTGAAAAAGCTGCTTTTATACTGTTAAAATATTTTTGCAAAGCTATTCCTAGAGTAATATATTTGCCCATTGCTATGAATTTTATGTAGAAAATATCTAAAAACTATCTCTGGAGGGTGGTGGAGGTTGTTTGGCATTTAATGGTGCAAAGAAACTAGGCACCTATGCCAAAGAACTGGTTGATAAACAAACAGTGTATTATAAAGTGTAAAGGGAAATTAAGTTAAAACAGTAGCCCAATGTTGGATAAAAACTTAAATTGAATTAAAAAAGGCTAATGGTTCTTAAAACCTAAAAACATTTGTAAGGTGGACAGTGTCACCATTGTCAATGACACTGTCCAATGTCAGAGGTAAACCCATGGTAAAAACGTGTCTAAAATGGTGTCGTTGCTCGCACTCATAAAGATGGCATGACAGTTAAATGTGGGCTATTGTGACTTTGACACACATTGATGCATCAGTCCTAGATAACAGAAAATGATGAGTTAAAAAACTGTGACCAATACGTGGCCTAGTTAAGACAACTTCCTCCTTCCAACTCAAGGAAACATGGACAGCTACATCCTCTAAGGGTATATCGAGTGGCAAAGACAGGGAGGGCACATACTGATTGACCAGCAGTGCCATCTCTCCATGCACTCATCTATCACACAACCTGTCAATTCTGTACAAAGAAAACTGCTGAAAGGCGACTGCATTGGCAGGTTTTGGAAATGCTTCCTGTAAGGAGACACACAGAATAGTAAGAATCAATCAAATCCTTAATATCATCTTGATTCAAACAAAAACCGCAACAGTTCCACTGTATCAAAGTAGACATTTTTATTTATGTGGAGGAGGATGGAGTAAGGAACCCTTTTGTTTCTGACCACGTTTTTTTTTCTTTATTGGAACTGAGGGCATGAACAAAAATAATCATTTTACATCTCAGGGCTGGAGAAGAAGATAACATGTGGAAAAGCTTGAACCCAAAGCCAAAGAAATGGACTGAGACAGCCACCAGAAGGAGTGGTGAGGACAGAGATGGGAGTCAACACATATTCGTCAACTCTTTTAATCATGGAAGGCAGAAGACTCTTCAGATGTTTTGCAAACAACTCTGCTGGAGGCACAGAGAGATCTGTCTGCACTGTGGCAGTGGAACAGAATGCATCAGCACATGTTTGAGATGGAATGTAGAGTAATAACGTCTGAGCTTCTGGGTAGAAGATATTGTTCACAGTATTCAATCACTGCACCTCTTTCTCCTCCACCCACTTTGGGCAAGAACTAGAGTAAGAGGAAAGTAAACCACTATAGTTAACACAGTGTGGTTCTAGCTCGCACTTGTAGGTGTCGTGGTCTTTGCCACCACAACCAGCACATATTGAAAAACCACAACATGTCTTTGAGTGACCGAACCACTGACACTGGAAACATCTGAGAGGGTTGGGAATGTATGGCCATACCTTACAGTTCATGTCCACCTGCCTAGATTGTGGCAGGTGGACATGGTGATACAAATGTCAAAATCAGACATCAGTAGGCATCATAACTGCATCTCTAAGAGTGGATATTTGGTGCTCCACAGAAAAACAGCAAGATTCTCTGACTTGGGAATGTTCTTCAAGTTCCTCTTAAAAATAATTCCTCTTGAGGAATTCAGAGTAGTACGGGGAGTAACCTTGATGGGTATATTCCCAATGCTCTTTGAACTTTGGGAAAGTTTGGCGTGTTGCGTAGAAGATGTTTCCACTAAGATGTCTTCTGAGTGCAGCTTCCTAACTGACTTGGTGGGGTCCAACAAGCCCCTCTAATCCCTTCTTAATAAAAAAAAAGGGAGACAACAGCCCTAAATATTTCTCAAACAATAAATGCAGAATGTGAAATCGATGTGTTGAGTCTGACTTCGATGGTGACTGTATAACAAGTCTTTCACATGTGGTCGTTTTCCAATAATCTATTTTTTCTCTGTTTCTTCATTTTTATATTTTTGTTCATGTATAGATGTATCCATAATAAAATAAGAACATTTCAGTTCCCACTCACCACAGAGCCCTACAAGCAGACACACTGTAATGTCGAACAATGACATTGCAGTAATGCCAGGGTTACATGAGCACAAAATCCAAACATTAGCATCAGGCATAAGGTTCACAACACCTGTTGAGTACGTCAAACACTGGTATCTCGTTGACCCTCACCCAAGTGGACCAGCTGAATGACCCTGGAGTGGCCACCTATTTACAGGAATTTGAGGCCAAAGAGGTGTGTTAGGGTTGGACCTCTCAACCACCAGGATCCTATCCTCCCATTCACAGGTTGCCAAGCATGGCAAACATGTGGGTGGATGTTCAGATCCAGAGAAGGTAAACTGAAATTAAAGAACCTTCTCTTGGAGGTCCCCATGTCATGTACAGGAATCCATCTCGAGATGGGGGGTTGGTGCAAGGAATTAGGAGAATCAATAGTACACTAATGTAAAATTAAATTTTAATGTTTTTTTCATTTTTTAATTAATGAAAATAGTAGATAATTACTGTATCACATACAAAATTTTTAGACATTGTGTATTTTTTCTTATCGCTTAACTCTGTCTTTCACTCATTTTAACAAAAAATAGGGTGAGCCCAAAGGAAAACATGTTTATTAAAAGGAGGGCATAGATAAAAAAAACAAAGTTTGGGAAATGTTGCATTAAGCTAAGAAAACCAACTCAGCCAAAAGACAAGCTTGCTATCCCTATATCTACAAATGTGAAAATGTAAAGAAAACAGAGCATGGATTGTGATCATGAAAAATAATTACCTTGTATTGCCTTTACCCTTGCAATCTAGAAATTGCAATGTACTTAATGCAACTTTATTGGTTAACACTCCTACGAAAAGTGGGGCCTAATAGGCCCCAGAGCAACTTGAAAGGTTATTAATATTAGGCTAATAATTTTGTATTTAAATGAAATTGCCATTTAAATCCATTAATGAATGGATTAACGAGATTCCCACTGTCCCTATCTACTATCTAGCGAAACCACAGCCAGGGGAACGGGCTTGGAGAAATCAGGACTAGAAACGTCTTTTCGTAGGAGTGTTAAAAGACAGATCATATGGTATAAACATACACTTTGATGGACTAGATTACACTGTAGCCTTTTTCTCAATTATGAGATCAATCTTTTAGAAGATTAAGTTACTTCTCTAAGAAAGATAAAATAAATAATTAACTCTTAAGAGTAACAGCAGCCTCAAATCTTTTAACTCAAAAGTTCTTGTGATCTGTCAAATCTGTAACCATCTGGGAATTCAAGGTTTCAGATGACAAAAACACAATAAAAACAAAAGTACACATTCTTTGACAGATTGATTAGGCAGAGTATTCATGATGAAACTTTGTAGAATGGACGACAACTGCCTGTTGTGGATATAAGAGTGTAGAGGACGATGTTTCGAAAGTCTTCCACGGTTGCTGCACATTCTACAAAGTTTCATCAAAAGTATACATGGTACAGGAATTGTAAATTGTTTAGCTAGTTACAAAATCCACATTATATATATGTAGTTTATTAATATTACTTCAACAGTCAATTTGTCATACTTTGAAAAAAAAATGAAGACAACAAGCTTTATGACTGACAAAATAAAATAAGAACATAGAATGCAGCTTACTGTTCAATGAAATTTTAAACATATGATGATGAAATCTAGATCAATTTTTGCTCTCTCTCTCAAAACTGATATTGTAATGTTTATAAAATACTAGTCCTACAAAATACATTATTGTTGTACCAGTTAATTTTGTTAACATTAAAACAATCTCATGGAGTTAAGATAAAACTTCTATTTCTCAAATATACCTGAATCTTAAAATTTCAATTTCCAAGACTATATATATTTTACAGGACACATACAAACTGCTTTTTGAAATAAATTTTGAAAGTACAAATATAGAAAATTTGTCAGAATCTTCCTACATAAACAGAATGACCAAAATCATGAAAGGTATTACCCAATAATTCAAAACTAGCTACCTTTGGCTCCATGCCATTGCTTCCAACAGTTCGACCCTTCTTCTTGTCCATGTGGTACTGACGTCTCTTATTCTGAATGCCCAGCAGAAATGAGATAAAACTATTTTTAAGTTCTTTTTCAAACTCTAGCTCATCTCTTAAAGCCAGCTGCTGGACCAAGGTTTCTGAATGGTTCTTAATCAAAGTTTCCAGTTCAAGTAATACCTCGTTTAACTGTGACATGGTGAGAGTTTTCAGTTCTAAACAGAAACAATCATATTAAATAAAACTTTGAATTGAAAAGTTTTATAAAAAACATGAATTAGACATTTTTAAAACTAAAAACATCCAACAATGCATCTAGTTTGAAAAAGGTAAATGTCATCAAACTCCTTGTTAAGAGTTTACTTCTACAAATATTGCTGAAAATAAGAAAAACCTTCAGAATATAGATAATCAACAGCTCACTTGTTTTCTATGTGCTAGTACAACTGCCCAGAAGAATATGTAAATAATAATATTAAACATTAACACAACATAATTACAAACAACACTTTGACACAGTTTTTTGTTTTCTTTTAGATTTCAGACTTAAGTAGATTATTTTAATCCAAATAAAACAACTAAAAGTTGGTAAATATACAGACTGAGTTTTATGAAAAGCAAATGCGTATCAGATTTCATACTGTAAAGATAAAGAGTTTAACTTCCATTTG
The DNA here is from genome assembly GCF_004210375.1 of Tachypleus tridentatus. Classification (NCBI taxonomy): domain Eukaryota; kingdom Metazoa; phylum Arthropoda; class Merostomata; order Xiphosura; family Limulidae; genus Tachypleus; species Tachypleus tridentatus. The sequence continues at coordinate 160,980,194 of NC_134825.1, forward strand.
CCTATGATAAGCGTATATAATTCCATGCATACAAACAGACACTGCTGAAATAACTTAGTTTTAAATGTTTTTTGACAATGTTTGGAAAATTCATGAGGTACTATCTCTCTTATACAATTCTATTTTGTCACAAAACTGAACTGTATTCTGAAATACAGCAAAAATTATTAATAAGATTTACAATGAAAAAATATTCCTGAGAGACCTTGGATGCAGAAATTTGGCTGGTATTTTCCCCATGTTTTTCTTAGCCATGGATGGCACAGTAGCTCATAGAATTGTTCCATTTTATTTTTATTATTTTTAAGTACAAACTTTTAGCTCATAGCTTTGTCATCTCTTGACCAACATGAGATTAATTACAGTTTTGGACACAGGAGATCAAACCCTTTCAATTGATGTATGTGACCATGCTCAAGATCTCATAAATTAATTTGTTCCAATCTTGCCTAAAAGAACTTCAATTTAAAGGAAAACTGGTAGAGATCCTGATGAATAACAAAATCAAATCAGGTGTATGTGCACCCTGTACCTGAAAGAATTAAGTGCTGCAACAATCAATGACCTAAACAAACTTCACTTTAAAGGAAAACTGGTAGAGATCCTGATGAATAACAAAATCAAATCAGGTGTATGTGCACCCTGTACCTGAAAGAATTAAATGCTGCAACAATCAATGATTCCACACACCCTTATTTTTTTTATCTGATACAAAAATAAAATACATGTATTTATTTTAAGCTATACAACTGAAAAAAACAAGAAACAAAAGTAAAAAAAAAGAATCCAATATTATTTTTCAAAATCTTCAATAACTTTATATTTGAACTTGATCACAAATACTTTGTTGGAGTGAAAAAAAACACATCATATCAGAGTTTTAAAGAATCATTAAAAAAACCAAAAACACCATAAATACTTTAAAATTTTTAAATTTAAAAGTATCTTCTTATCACATTAAAAATAAATGGAAACAATCTTTTCAAAATATCAAATGAACTCAGAGAGATGGGATCATGATACAGTCCTTACTTCCATCAGATATTAAGGAAGAAATTGCTGCTTTGCAACTTTCTTTAGGTTCCTCTGGATAATCATCAGAAAATGTTCCTTCTGTAGATGGGCTTTCTTGCTGAAAATACAACACATGAACTAACAAACTGATGTTCAAAATGATTTTTACAATTATTTATCCAGAATTTTATGAACATCATTTATTTTACAAGAAATTCAACCTAATTATTAAAATCTGCTTGTGGTATAATAATAATCTGAACAATGTGTATATTTAAAAAAAGCTACAAAATCTTGACAACAAACTACATCGAAAGAAAAGAGAATATGATATTTTACCCAATATACCTAAACCTTATATCAAATATAGTTAAGATTTAATTTTGTGGAGAACAGAAAATGCACCCACAAAATAATAGTTTGTGCCTCAGTGTTGGATGTTTGTTTTGTGGTTGCATTTACTTTTATATCTGTTTTTACTTTCTTCTCTACAAAATTAAATCCAACTATGTAACATGCATGTGTGTAGGTCTAAAAATTTTAGAATGTTATGTGTAGAAAACACCAAAAACACATTCAATTTTTTAATCATATGTAAAACCTTTATCTTCTTTTTGTAATCATGAAAAATGTAACAGTTCCATTCACTAATTTTCCTTCTTCTGCATCTTAGCCTTACCCCATTCCACAACATTACTTCTCCAATAATCACAGTAGAGTTCAGTGGCCACAGCTTGCACAAGATATTATATTCGAAATATAAAAAGAGAACACTGAAAGGGGTCCAGAATAAAATATTTTGCATTTATAAATTTTAAGTTCCCTTTTCATAAGTTTTTATTACTGGAAAAGAACTTAAACAATAAAGAATCTCAAACTGATCAAATAATTTGAATCATAATATTATGGAAGAAAATCCTTCAACATCATTAAAGAATATATCTGCTGATTTCTGAATAAGATAAAATCATTTTATATCAGAAGCATCTTTAGTGAAAACTTTGAAAAATTAAATCTTTGTTTGAACTAATTTAATAAATTCCCATCAGCACTCTCACTACTATCTGGTGCACTTCCACCAATTTTCAATACGTGTCTGGAGCCACTTTAAAAATACTGACATCACAGTCTTGGAAACCATAATCCATTACAATTGATGAATTTGCAACCACCACCCATCCCAGTGCTACCAGTGATGGAAAATTTCTATCATCTATATTCCCAGGTCTAGGGCAATGCAGATAGTGCAACATCTACTTTACCCACAACTCCAGATTCCATGCACAGCAGAAGACATTGCGACAGCAAGTAAACATGCAATCAGATGTTTGCAGTACTGGATGGAAACCATACAGGAATATGCCAAAATAACAATAATATGTGATTTAATCTCTAAAGTAGTGGAAGAAAGTACAATTACATACATCAACACTGGTAATATATACATGTACATATTGTGCAGATTAATACTGACAATATATCTATGTCCACATCAGTCTTAAAAATTAAAGCCAACATTAGTAACATCAGAATACAAGTCATACAGGTACTTTTAATATTAAGACTATTTAAATCTTTCTGGACTGAGAGGAGAAGACAACTAATGATAGCTGCTAATTTTTTCCTTCTCACAATGAAAATACTTAGCCTAATTATACGAATCTGACTACAACAGCCACCACTTACTGTTATAATAAAATATGGCATATAAACTATAAAGATTTATCAGAGCCCTCAACCAGATCTTTCATAATATCATATCAGATTAGGTAGAAATATTTTGGCTAAGAACATAATTTTCAATAAGTAAGTTCTTTAACCATGTTGCCTGAATAAAATAAATATTCAATAAATACAGTTTTGAGCCACCAATATTTTGCTGTCGTGTACAATATTCTCTAAATCTAATTTGGCTTCCCTAATATTTTGTCACAGAAGAAAATTCCCTTAGCTTTAAAACAAACATAATTAAACATAAAACATTTTCAGGGGCAAAAAAATGTGTACAGAAACTACACAAACTCTCAGGTCTGTAGTTTGTTCCCAAGACTTCTAAACTTTCTACTAAATTCAATTGTTCTTCTCTGCAGAAACTAGATTAATAAACTTCCCACAAAACCACAAATAGTTTCTCACACCATCTTATATGAGAACTTCATTTATTATACTTAGCAAAAAACCTTACTTACTGCAAGGATATTTTATGTGAAACTTAACAGACACTCTAAAATACCCTGTACAGTTGCTAAGGTAAATCTTTAGATTTTTTAATTAGTTTTACTTTTAATAATACTAACAAAAGAAAATTCCCAGTTTATGAACTAACACGTATAATATACAAATTGCTTTGATGAACAACAGATGTTCTCAGCTTCTTTTAACTGTTACATTTACTTAGAAATATCAAACCTGCATAATTTCCTCAATCTCCTCTAAAACCTCTTCTGCTGTAACAATAGGTTCCTGACACATAGAATTATAAATAAGGGAATGCATGTCCAGATCTTTAGCAAGTTCTTCATCTTCAGAAAGATCAAGTTCATTTTCAAAATCAGTATCCTGAAACAATGCAACCAAGAAAAGAAACATTCATACATAACTGCATAACCAAAAATTAGTTTATTTCATATTCTTGTACTACGGGTGTTTATTTTTCTTCTAGTTATATAACTAACCCACTTCCAAGATCCTAAGATATCTTGTAATCAACTACAATGTGCATCTGACCGGAAAATATACTCTCAGTTGATAATCTCTCAACTTCAGTATCATAAATAGCCATGTCACAATACTTCAACTGAAATAATCTATTACCTTTTATAGTTGAAATAAATGCAACAGAATATTGGTTGGCATGTTATACTGAATTAACAAACGTTAACTGAAATTGCATAAATGAGATTGTTTTGTCCTAACTTCTAATTACTTTAATACTGTTTCAAAGTTTCAGATTTCCAACATATGTAACTCAACAGTTTTTTCTGGTACTTAAGTATTTATGTAGTCTTCTTAATTTACTCACCTTGCGTGGTTCTAATTTTAAACATTTCATATTGACTTAAATGATAATTATTTGTAATTCAACTAAGACTTATTCATTTCAAGCCATATTTGTACATGAATTTTATTACTTCTCTATGATTCAGCACAAGACTGTCTATATATCTTCAACTGACTTAGTTCTATACGATTAAAACTAAGCACACCTATATTATGCCGACAGAGTGTATGTGTAAGTGTGCTTGACACCTCTGTAATAGATACATTCACACAATTGTTTCTTCTCTGCTTTTATTGAATACTCAAGTGATTTTTGCTTCATGGCATATATTGAAAAATGTCATAAAGCATGCAATTCTAATAAGTTTCAAATTTACTTCATGTCATGCTTACAGACATGTATTCTCATTTTAGTTTCAGTTGTGTGTAACCTTAATAGTATGATTTTCAATGATACTTTGCTACACCTACAAAGAATGTTATCAATGTTCTTATTTTTAAGGACAAATATTATGGCATTACAACAGCACACAGATTTAACTTCCTTGTGTTTGTGGGCAAGAAGAATGATGCCATACATTGGTGAAATTTCACTTGACTGTATTTCAAACTAATATGAATAAAAACAAATTTATCTACAATACTATAACATCTTAAGATAAAAAAAATAAAATTCATGAAAGCAAAAACGGAATTATCATGTGGTCAACAATTTGGCGAAACAACTATGCAGATTATTACAATGTTATACATGCACATGAAATTCGATCTGTGAACCCAGAGAAGCATTTTTAACGTATAAGCATAATTTCTCTAATATTTTGGTTTAAAAACTGATTATTTTTTAAATACTTACAGGCACATGTTTTACTTACTTTTTCTTCATTCAGATTAAGAGCAGGAAGCTGAATTTTGCGAGCATATGACTTGGACCAATCAATGGGAAGAATATTTCCATAATTCCCTGTAATTGTCCACCACATTCTGCCCAAACAAGAACCAAACTTATTACACCATGAAGTTTTAGCTAACTAGGTTATAGTTAGACACATAGGAAGAAAAAGAAACAAGTTTGGAAGTACGCCTTCCAACAATAACCATAAAAATATAGATTTTACTAAAGGAGCAGTTTAAGGCTGTAATGGAACTAAAATAAGGAATAACTGTACACATGAAATTATCAACTCTAATATAACTACTTTTTACATGTGAACTAAATTGTATATGGACATATTTGTGTAGTTTTGCACAGTTTAAGGTTATTTTCTTACTTTATATCATTTTTCTTATCATACCATTTTTAAACAGCTTCAGTCTGTTTATTATAAGTTAACAGATATATTTTACTACTAGCAGCCACTTTCAATATAAAATGTATTGTTTGTGCTAAAGTATTAAGACACATCTTTTCATGTTTAAATAAACCTTTTAATGTACAGCATGCCAGAAGGATACCAGTAAATAAATCTCCATTGATCCTCTGAACACTACACATCATCCAAGAAAACTAAAACATTGTTAGTAGAGTCAACTGCATGTTAGAAACTACATTATACAAGAAAACTAACAAACTTTTATAGCTAATGCAACCAATTACTGTTTTGCCATATTGTTTACTGAACAGCTTAAGAAGCTCAAACAGAAAATGTTAAAGTTATTGTTATGCTGAAGGAATTCAGTTATGTTTTAACCTCCTAAAGCATAGACCTAAAGGTAGAAGGCACATGTTATGTCCATGTAACAGTGAACTAAAACCATTTCTTAAAAGACAGAATTAAGCTACTGCAAATATGATGTGACCTGCACCAAATGACCCCAATTGTACTATAATTAGTGGCAAACAATCTTTGTTAACCAGAAGATGATCTAAAAAGGTCGAAACACTGTTCTTACTTTATTTTAATTAAAGTTTTAATATCTATAGCAGCTGCCTTGAGAATACCATTTTATAATCTGATGATCCTTTCCATGTGAGAATGAAACTGATAAAACTGATCCAAGCCATGTTCTTCTTTTCTACATTTTACTTTGGTACATCACTTGGTAAACAAGATTATACGAACCTTAAATATTTCCTCAAAACAACTTTGAATATTATTCATGTATTACACTGCTATCATTGCAACATTACAGAAGTACAAAAATTTCCTGAACAAAAGCTAGTCTGTACCAAATTCATACTAGATAGTAAATACAAAAAACAACAAATTACCAAATCAACTATAACATAACAGACACCAGTGATAAAAAAGATCTACCAGACTGGTTAAGTCTCAATTTTATGATTCAATCCTTTAAAGATGTACAACTGTCCACCAATCATGTTACAGTAAATAGAGAAGTGAAGAAGCAAACAATTAGTTCTTCTAGTTGTGATCTTTGTACAAGGTTGCTAAGCGTTAAGAAATTTTGCATGTGGAGTATTTTAAATGAAATAATTTTTATGCTTTATATATATATATACACACACATTTAAGTAATAATAAAATCATCAATTACTATAATGATATCACAGAATTCCATTATAATTTATCAAATTTAGTACCCAAGCTGCATTTGAGTCTACAAAATATAAAAGTTCAAACACACTAAACTTATTACCAGCATGAAAGTTTCTCTAGAAAGAAAGAGTGGACACTATTATATTCAAAAATGGGTGAGAAAACTGCCTATGGGATATTATGAGCTTTAAACTGGTTATTCAGATGTCATATATAGAATTAGGTGTGTATAAGGAATATTTTCTGAAAATAGGTGAGTGGAGCACTCTGTTTGATTAAGTACATTAATCATAATTCAGCATACAGATAAAATAGGAGGAGGTGAGTGGAGCACTCTGTTTGATTAAGTACATTAATCATAATTCAGCATACAGATAAAATAGGAGGTGAGTGAAGCACTCTGTTTGATTAAGTACATTAACCATAATTCAGCATACAAATAAAATAGGAGGTTTTTATTTTATATTCTAACTTTTACATATTGGTAATTTGAGTTCCTAATTCATACAAAACTGCAGACTTTGTATTATGACATCATATTCATCTAATTTGAACCAACGATGCATTCAACATCCCACGTAACACACAAAAATAAATGTTTAAGTTTTTTAATATTTACTTTTAAGTTAAGAAATTAGATAATGTATAATACTAAAATTTGATTTAAAATCTACAGTTTGATACCAAAGTTAAGGACACTAATTGAAAAAATGGTGGTTTAATAAAATTTTGAATGCAAGTCAACAAATGCAATGACATGACCTTTAACCAATGACCCTTCATGACAGGGTTAAATCACTCTTGGTGTCTAACATCAAAGATAAATGATACTCTTGTCACATTTAATGATGTTCCACAATGTCAGAAAAACACCATATTCAAGAAGTCTTAACACAAAATAATAATAATAAGCCTATGACTGGTTTATTCCTGAAAAATAAAGGTCCACCTTTGAAAAATGATCAGGTTATAGTGTTTCTATCATTTTATAATGATTATGTTACAGTTTAAACTGTACTGAGTTAGTAGTAGTAATTTTCCAATAGTACAGCAACAAAATTATTAAGATACAAAATAATATATCAAAAAGAATACCTGAATCACCTACAAAAATATAACAATGTTAGATGTAATTCATAGAAAGCTTATTTTGTGGTGTGTCTAATCTAACACTATTACTCTAACTCACCTAGGATACTTAAAACTTAGAACTGGCTATAGGAAGTAACAAGAAGCATAAGATCTTTTGTAAGAGACAAAACATAAGCTTCTGGAAAGTTCAATGAAATTAATAAGACTTAAAAATGACAGTTACAACATCATTATTATGGAGAAGAAAATAATTAACAAAAATTAATTTAAGTAAAGGTGTAATATCATACTATGCACAGAACTGTTATATAGCATGTATTAACTTTACATGACAGGAGATAAAATCAGTGATTGTTAACAAACTAAAAGAGGTTCACTATTATCCTAAACAATATTCAAAGGAACTAAAATGTAGACATGAAAGTTTTGAAGTAGTCATGGTACTTTGAAACTTCTAAACTAATAACCAGTAGCAAAAATATTGTTGAACTTTCCACATAATTAAATAATTTCATGCTTATAATGTTTAGTGAGGAACCTCATTTGTGAAAAATGAAAGTTAATGAGTCTTGTCAGCAAAACCTTGTATCATAAAAAAAAAGAAAGAAAAAAAAATCATATTAGCTAATAATATGAAAGTAGTAGACATTGTAACATTTCTTGCTTGGAACATTTGTAGTTGAAAATGGAAGCTCTGGAATTTCAATGTTAAAATAATACATCTGACATAAAACTTTAAACTTGGGTATCGTATTAATGATGCTAATATCTGAATACAAATATTGTGCTCTGTTGTTAGTGACAATGTGGTTTTCTTGATGAGTTCCTGTGGATAAATTTCCTTGCTGTATCTAGAAAACCTCATTCTGGTATAAGAGTATCAACTATGTATCTGCAAGTAAATAATGTGAACTTTTTTACAAGTCTTTCTTAATAAGGTTTTTAATACAAATTACAGTAAAAAAAACAAATGTTTCATTTCTGGGCTGAAGTTATTTCCTACCGAAATTCCCTGTACCTGTTGGAAGACATTAATAAATAATACATAGCTTACAAGTGATTTAATGTTAAACAGTTGCAATTTTTGTGAGTAATACAGAAATTTCTGTGTTTATTGATGCATTGTAATTATTTACTCAAATTATTAAAGTCTTTGAAATAACTGTTTCAAAGTCATCTTCTTAAGTTTGTAAATATGAAAACTAGTCCACATATTTCTTATTTCTACTATCAGTGCAAAACTGTCTGAAGGTTCTCCTCAAATATCATGCCAGTTTATTTAAAAAAAAATTTGGTTTACATCAAAGCTAATCAACCTGTAGTGCAAGAGGTGAAAATGAGCAGAATGCCTGTCATTCATAAAATATCACATTATAGCACATCATATTACTAATCATTTTGTTTAAATTGCAAAGCCTTTTGACTTAACTTTTTATTCCTACTCCTCATTCCTATGGACTTTACTTTGGAGAGCTTTTCTCGAGTCAGTCTCAAAATTACATACCCCTTTTAAAGCCAGGTAACACTTTAGACAAATTTAATAAATTTATAAAACAGAATAAATAATGAGTCATATATACATAACATTCCTTTACAGTGTAATTGTAACACCTATGTTGGTACTACCACTGTTTTCTAGTGTAGAAAAGCTATTTTAAACAAGACGGAATTGGCTTTCCATCTTTCATGTGTGGTAGGGTAAACCAAAGCATAATTTATCTATCTATTAATGTTTATGTGGAATATATGATACATACTTCAAATATCAGTTGAAGGGAAGTTTATTTAATACAAAATAAGGTGTACATCTTCCACCTGTATGAAATAGCGTCAAGCAAAAGAGCTGCAAATCAAACATCTGTGCTCTGGAGGTTGTGGTGGTTCAACATACCAACATATAAATATGTGCATACTTTTATGTTCCAACCATGTTTAGTTGCTCATTGTAAATCACTGCACCACCATATTCAAGAAAGTTTCCAAAGGTTTGGTGTCTTGGCTCTGAAAATCTTTGACATTCTGCTTCCCTGAGTATAAAAATTGAAAGTTCATGAGAGATGATTTCCCTCAAAAACAACATCTGTACAAAGAAAAAATATAAACCTACTTTGTCAAATATTAACAAAGAAGAAAATGAAGGGTGATCACCACCAATTTTACATATACTATCATTACTACAGATTGGTGAAATGATCTACATACAAAGTACAAGTCATGTGGTTTCTAGGACCCAAACAGAAAAAGCAACATAGACTCACAAGACCAGATTCCACATTTGAAGAAGTTCAGGATGCTGTGACAATCAACAATCACACTTCCAATGAACCACTGAACAAGGTAAACTGTAAATACTAAGTACATAAAAGGTACAAATGTTATAATTTTCATAAACAGAAATGTAGTTTTAATAGATACTTACATCCCTAACAAGATTAACTTTTCTCATTTTGTACTGCTCTTTGTTTGTGAACTCTTTTGAATGCAACACTTTGTCGGAATACAAAGTTCTAACATATCTCAACCAATAGGAAAGCACTACTATAACATGACACCTTCTACGTGCCACCACTGAACTATCACATTGAAGATGCGAGCAGCAGAAGATAATATGGAAGAAAGGTGGGAAATGTGAGCAGAAGGAGGTACTTATCAAAAATGCATTATGAAAATTATAACTTCTGATACAGTATGACAGGTTTCAGAGTCAACCACCACCTCAAAAGCTTTAGAACCTCACCAATAGGAAGTAAAGAAGCAAACAGAGCAGTCAAAACAGCCATCCCATAGAATGGAAACTGAGAGAAGATAGAGCCCAACCTAGAAGGGTGTTGAATAAAACACACAGATTTACAATGTACTGGAGAGCATAAAGGAAGGACCTCTCTAAAGTGATCAACCATCCCACCAGCATGTCTTGAAGAAGGAGCTGATGAGTAAGACTGGCTGATTTCCATTTGAAAATGGCAAGAAGAAGCCAACATTCCATGTACCTGTAGAAGCGTAGTCCTCAAAGTATGAATATACCAAGCAGTGGGGGCAAATAGTCGACAAAAACAGATGCTACAGAAGCAAGACAAAAAAAACAGGGCCCTAAAAGGTACACCATTCCAAGATGGGCAAAGTGACAGCAGTAAAACCCACTTGGAGCAGGTATGACACCAGTTGAAGTAGACAGACAAGAATTGCAATGTATTGCAGTGAAAATGGCAGACAGCAGAAAACTGTAACAGACAGGGTCAGCGATGGAAGGTCAGGAGATGGAACTTGGAACTACACCCCGAGAATACAGTCTCTCTCGTAAAGAAGGGCAGAGCCTTGTTGGGCAGAAGCCACCCAAGACAACAAGAACACAGTAATAGTGTCAAACTTGAAATTTCATAAAAACAGGGCATAGCTGAAGACAACACCCAGCCAGCAGAGGAAAAATCCCATTTGGTTCCTGCACCAAACCTCACACAAGAAGAGCAAGGGCAATGGTAATAAAATGGGGCAGAAGTAGGATGAACAGGGACTTTTTGAGACCCTCCTCCCAAGTAGGGAAAACTGAACTCATAACTGGTAGTCCAGAATGTAGGAGACCACATAATAGTTCCAAAGGTTGACTGACCTGAAACCCACAAAAGATAGGCATATTAGTTCCACCACTTAATGAGATTGCAAAAGCACAACATAAGCCCAAACAAAAACAAATGGAAAGAAAAAAAACAGCAAGAAATAATGCAACACACACCTGAGATATAAGTTCTGAGAACTTCAACAAAGGCTGAACAGAGCCCTCATGATGGTGTGGAAGAATATGGTGAACTCTGGAGATGGGTAAAGAAGGTCAAAATTATCGTCATCATACACCTGTAAAAGTTTCAGAAAGTATATAAAGAATAAGGGCATTAAAAGGAGATAACAAGCATTCTATATAGTGCTTCATCTTTCCACAAATAAAGGCCACAATATTTCCAGACAAGTCATCCTCCCCTGTAGCTGAAAGTCCAAAAATAGACAAATGATATGCACCTGAAGTGGTAACAGCAGCTTCAAAATTCATGTGTGATATGAAACCAGAAAAAATGTATGGCACACATGGTTAAACCTAACGCTCTCAAACAAAACTGAAGTTGAGCAAAGTTAATCTGAACAAAGTTAAAGTGAAAGCACTTCTAGGGTAATAGCTGTTATAAAGAAAAATGTCTGCACTCGAGTAGTGCCAAAAAGAAGTGATAGTTCGGTGGTAGTACATAGAGGGTGTCACATCTGTCATGAGAGTAGTGCTCTCTTATTGGTGGAGAGGTACTGCTTGGTGATTTACGTAAAAGACATGTTGGAACTTTAGATTCTAACAACAACAACAAAAAAAAGGGGGTTAAAGGTTCATGTCATGCATTAAAAAATGTCTACAAATTGAAGGCAGCACTAAACATGAAAAGTTAACATTGTGAAGAGAGAGAAAATTGTACTGTGTCAGAATTTTTTTTTCAACACTTCAAGGATAAAGCAAGTACAACACATGTAAATAAGTCTGTAGAGGACAAAAGCTTTACCTCATAGAAATGTCTTTTTATAACACTGAAAATCTAATTAGTTTCACATGTACTAAACTGTGTCTATTCCTATAAATCACACAGAAATATTTAGACACTTAGTCCAAATATCAGTTCACTATTGAACAACAATTATACTTTTTCCCACGTTTTATGTTTCAAAGTAAGAAAAAAAAATGAACCATGCTCTCTCCAAAGTCTACAAATTCATTACACGTGTAATATATTATGAGTATAAAATAATTTTATAATTTCTTGGTCTTAAATACTGCAACAAAAAAAAGTAATTATTCATTACCTATTTATACTTTTCTACAAGTTTCTACTATTGTTAATCTTTATAATAACAAGTTGTTGAAAAACTGAACATTTAAAAAGTTCAAAATTTGTGACTCAAGACTACAGCATGACATTTGGTTTAATAGTTTCTTTTTGTGTAACTTTTTAAGCAAGACCTTCATTTACGTCAAAAAAATTTAACAAAATAATCAGGATTTTTATTCTGAAGCTATTTTAACACATCAAAAATTTCTTAATGCATATCATGATTTATGGCATCTCTAATTTCACCTCAAAAGGAACAAGTTTGATGCATCATTGTTTCTGGTAAGAGAGGATATCAATCATGTGTGTTTAACAAAGAAGAAAAACACAACTTTATATCATTACAAGTCCCAGTGGGAGGTTCCTGCTTCTACCACTTTACATGTACACTACGGCTACATGTATAGCCATGAGCCATTTACCAAAATAACCATATTAGTACATCAGGAAATTACTCTTATCCTCACTTCCCTTAATTACATGTATATATTTTAGCATCAAGAACTTAAAGGATCTGTATAATTTATAGATACGTGTGTCAGTGCCAGGGAAGCAACAGCAAAACATATATATAATATATTTAAATATAAAACTTGAAATTACAGATATATACAAAATGAAAAACTAAATCAAACAACCATTACACCTAAATGTTTAAACTTTTAGGATTAAAATTCAACCTAGTTACAAAATAAATGTTCAGATGTTTTTTGTTAAATAATTCATTTGAATAGTGTTTGTTATTTAACTATAACCACAATCAAAGAATATTTACATTATTTCAACATCTCATACAATTATGCTATATTGCTGTTACCCCAAACTGTGATGTCCTTTAAACAATTTTTATAATCCACAGTTTTCAACTTACCCAGCAACCAAATATTTATAACCCATAATGATATGGTGAAGCAGATTTGGTAATGAATTACGATATTTTAACGGATTTGTTAAAGATTAAGGTTAGCAGCCGACAGACATACTTTATTTCCTTCAATACTGACAATAAACAGTATGTAGTCCAGACCAGTTTTATTTCAATTTTTTAATCTTGAATATTTACAACTCTGGCTTGATCCTAACTCCAAGGATATTTAATGATAATTTTTGATTTGGAATCATTATCCTTAGACTGGCTATATGAGAGATCCAATGAAAACTAATTTCAAAATAAATAAGGAATATTGAATAACACAACATAGTTCATAGTTTCCTTTACTCTAGTGCTATAGCTCATCAGTATGGTCTTGCATCTTCTGTCTTTCAAGTTTTAACTATATACTTCACTATACAGTTTAAATTCAGGCAGTTGTACCTTTTTGACATTGTATTTAAAAAAAAAAAAGAATCTAAGTTTCAAAACTGATGGCAATACAAATAAATCCCATTAACCCTAGTTCAAACAACATATCATATTTTACAGTTACATTCAATATTTAAACTTTTTTAATATAAATTTATACAAATAAAGTTGGTATTAAAATGTAGTTATTAAATCAAATTTTGATATTAATTTTAAGTTCTTAATCTTATAGGGTAATACTTTAAAGAATATTTAATCTCCCCTTAGGATATGAATTGTGATATTTATCTGTCTTCTCACTTCTCCTAATTATTGACCATATCTCCAAGAACAGAATTCAAAATAAATTATGTATTATAATACAGATATTACTCAAGCAAAGTATAATTTTCATAAACTTAAATTTTATTTGTTTATAGACCCATAAACAAGAAAACAAAATCCGATTATGTCTGTCTGTCTGTCTGTCACACCCTCTTTTCCACAAATTTCAGTAGTTCTCACATTTTATAGTACATTATTTATAATTTTTATTGTAATCTATCAAACATTATATTGCATTGTTTTCAATACATAGCACAGACTATTTCATCACTCAGTTTCAAATTTTTTCTCGTGAACACACCGACAAGATTAACTAAATTTTTAAACATAACATTTGGGAACAACATGAGCCCTACTGGTCCATCCTATAAACTAAATTAAGATAATTTAAAAAATAAATAAATCTTAAAGCTAGTGCTTATCAGTCATATTCTTATCAAACTTCTTAAACTCACTTAAATTTTCTATCTTTATAACAACCAAAAGCAACTCACTCCAAAGGCCAGCCACACTATTAGAAAAATGAAACTGTCATAGCTGAAGATGACTCTTATGCTGCCAAAATTTATGCTTGTGTCCCCCACCATTCCTACTATTCTTACTGTTAAATATTAAAATTGTCAAATATTATAGTAATCCTTTCCAATAATTCAATGTCTTTCCTTAGGTATGGAACCCAAGACTGAAAGCAATATTCCAAATGTGACCTAATCAGTGACTTGTACAATGAAATTATAACCTATTTAGACTTTTATTCAACATTCCTGCAAATACAACCTAAAATCCTACTTGTTCTACCACTAGCACTAGTATACTAGCTGGATGGCTTTATACTGACTATTACAGCAAGCTTTCTTTCCTTTATAACACTATTAAGGCTATTCTCATCTAAATTATACTTACAATTCAAATTATGATAACCCACATGCATTATCTTGCATTTATTGTATTAAAATGACCTCAACCTATTTTCAAACTTTAAATGGACAAAGAGTCCAGCTTGCTCAGCTGAAGCCTGGACATACAGATGTGAGTGTCTAGTGGGCCACTTTTGATAAGCAGAACTGGTACTGTGGAATGAACCAAAAGCCAGGATAAGGTGCCTGATGCAAAGACATCCATGGGATCTCATGAAAGGTGTTGGTTGCTAATTATATATTATAATAAATTTATTTTACTATTTATTAAAACACATTTTACATCTATTTGCCTAACTCACTAAATGGTCTAATTCCTTTTGTAAATCAGCAGCATCTTCTTCAAGAACAGCCAGCAACACCATTCTTATCACAGTCAAAAAGCCAGGACAATTATGACAGTTATAGGACATTTGTTTGCTTTTTGTATGCTATTATTTTGTGTTCTTAGGTGTATTACGTAATTAAGTAAAGAAGTATTAGTGTAGTAATTAGCACAGAAAAGTAGGCTTAAGTTTAACTAACAGACAACAGCAAGAAAAAAAAAACCTAGATAAGTGTTTATATATTCTTTACTTGTTATTATAAAACAACTAAAACAAAAATTAGAAGCTTATTGGAGTAGTTACAGGTAGATTAGGAAGGTAAATGAAAAAAATTCTTTAAGAGGTATGCTTGTGTGTAGCTTGTGCAATATATAATTTATTGGGTTGAGGAATAATTCGTGAGCGTTTTTTCAAGTTAACAAAATATATTCATAAATGAAACGCTTTCGAAAAATATTTCATGTCATTTGGTAGATAATTTTTTGCTCTAATAGATGGTGTGTTTGATTTTCATGTCTTTAATTTTTGCTTTCATTTTCAGCTCATTAAATGGAATGTCAAGTGGACAAAATCGAGCATTTTGACACCATCTGCTTTTTTGCATTTAATTTCTTGCAATTTCGTTTAAAACAATGCATACTATATACCTAGGTATTACATGAAATAAAGTATCATAATAAATGTTTTGGGTGTAATGTGTTCATGCATTGAAGTATTGTATAGTCTTGCATGTAATGCTTGAATGAAATTATTTAAAAATGCTCACGAATTATTCCTCAACCTAATAATATGGCAACAAGCAGCACATTCACTGAATGATTTACAACTTGTGCAGCATGATGGTTCAAAGGTCAAGACAACAACAACAACAAACAGATGTATACTATTATGAGCTTTACGTTATTTATGATAAACATTTATGGTTTCTTGTTACAATACGTGATCATTTGAGAAAGAAAAGAAGGTGATTTATATTTATTTTTTAATTTTATATGGTAGTTTCAAGATTAGTCAAAATCAAATCTATATGGATAGAGCGACTGCAGAAAAAATAACAGAACATAGTTTTTCTGACAAATATTTAATATTTAGTTATAAGGTTTTAGAGATTATGTCAATGAAATTTGAAAATTTAAGTGATCAAGTAAAATATACAAACCCATTACAAAAATATTAAAGCACAGGCACTTTAGTTTGAGAATTATGTCAAAGCTTCTTCATTCAGTTCCTAGTAGATCCCAAATTGGCCTCAACTTCTAGAAGTTCCTTATTAATCTACATAAATGCTTATGAAACCTCGTCTCACTTTAGGCTAATGTTCGTAATAGCATCAATTCATTCCATGACATCCATGGTGTAAAAGAATTTCTTCATTGTATAGTGCAAAATATTTGTTGAAAAAATCTAAACTCACAATTACACTTCAGGACATCTACACAACAGAACCGTCTTAAATACTGATTCCATATTAGAAGAGGAATATTTACTATAATTCCACATCTACTATTTATATTTACATGAAATGTGGCAAGATTTTAGTAAAATATATGTCTAGTTTATAAAAGCAACCAACTATGTTACAAAACATTTTTACTCACAGAACTGAGATCAGTCTGACTCAGGATCTGACAAATCTAAGTGCAAGATGATGTACCAGTGAAAAATAAAAATACTTTGTAACTTCATAAGTTAAGGACCAAAGGTTCATTATTCTCAAGTGTTTTGTTTGACTAAGAGATACCACACAAGTATTCATACTAAGATTTAATAATTGATTTTACATGAAAAAATAAACAATTAAAATAGCATACATGTCAGAAGAAAGTTTTGCATTAATAAATATATAAATAATTACATTATGCTAGGACTAAGAAATATAAAATTTTCTTCTCCACAAACATATACTGTGTTGAACAGATCCAAGATAATGTCTCAGTGGATAATGTCTAACCTCCAAGATCACACAGACTTTCACTTGATGTTGCATTCCTATTCATAAATACATAGTTTCACAAAAATTCCATGTTATTTTGATAAAGCATAAGATGCATACTCAGTGAAAAATTATAAGATTTGAATGCAATAATCAAATTAAGTCGACCACTAAAATTTCTCTAATATTTATAAATATTCAAGAACTTTGTTTGAACAATGTTTCAACTGTGGATAATTGCTCTAAGCTTTTCTTTAGGTGAATCATCATATTCTTTGTGTTGTGTTCATACAAATGTGTTGGGTTTTTGTATACCTATGCCTTTTATATTTTTCAAACACGTTTCTGAAAATTTTTAGTCTCTTTTATTGGACTGAAAAATGTGTTTAACAATTGTTTTATTGAAACAGAACCAAATTACTTACCTAACTAGATTCTCACTTTGAAAGAAATAAACCTAAAAGTGGAAACAAACTTTCAAGATGTCTTCAAAAAAGTAATAAAAAATATATAAAAAGGTAGACTATATACAAATAATATGGGTGAGACACTGTCCTTTTTTTCGAAAACCTGGTAAGACATTGTCCATATAACTGTATTGAATGTGCAATTTGCAGTCCCACTTCAGCTTTCCGCTTCTTAAAGTTCTTTACCTATTTTAACATGTCCAACAAATGTATCTAATTCAACTCAACTATAATGTGATAATAAAAAAAATACTCACTGACATTCATTCATAATTTCTTCCTGCGTTCTTACTTGAACTGGTGCATACTTTTCAACTTTTTCGTCATAATTATAAAAGCATTTTGTGATTTTGTCGTCGAAAGTATTGACTAGATCTTCAAGAGAGTCAGAAAACGTATCTTTAAAGTTTTCCGCAAAAGAATTATCAACTGTCTCTGGACTTGAAAAAGTGTTTTTGTTATAATTTTCGAAATCTTCAGAACTCTGAAGCTCACTAAAATCAAAATAATCTTCTGTTTTAGCTAGAGGTGCTTCTATCCTAAGTTCAGCCATTTTTCATCCTTGCGCTGAACGTCGGCAAGAGCCGGAAATTACGTAATTAGTGTGTCAAGTTCGATCAGTGTACGAATCAATGGATTATTTTCGTCGAGTGCCCTGATTTAGATGTGCATATCAAAAGAACATTGTATAAAATAACATATTTTAATATACTATTATGCTAAACAGTTTTTCGAATGATTTATGTGACACACCTTAAAAACTGCGTTGGTTTGTATTTTAAATACTTGTTGCTTATTTTTACAATTTTGTTATTAGGAGTTTAACCGATAGATGTCCTATTTTCATTATTGTTTGTAGCGCAAAACTAAATACATAACAGTATATTTGCGCTCTGTCTACCGCAAGGAATCGAATCCTAGATTTTAGTGTCATAAGTCCATAAAGTTAACACTGACTCGTCGAATAGTAACGGTTTTTAATATAAATATGTGTGTTATTATGTGACGTAAATATCTATCGGTTTAGAACACTGGCATAGCCGAACATTTTGAAGTAATATTTGTCTGATACAATACATGGCAACAAAAAAGGTCACCATTTGTAAGCGAATACAGCATGTCTTTCTTCTTCCAACTTATTCGATAATATCGTCAGAAAACAGAAAATTTTGAAAGAGAGTGGTATTCAAGGTAGGCTAAGAGGCATAAACTACAATATATATATATACATACACACACACATATACATTAGAGTCAGATGGATAGACATTTCAAATATCATGAACTTCAGACTTCTTTGTGAGAATGATGGTCTGCAACTTACTAAATTGTTACATCATATTATAATATATATAAGTCAGTTTATAAATAAATAACTTTATTCACAATGAAAAACTTTATATGTAATATTTGAGCAAATAAGATACATTATACACAGGAATGGTAGACTCAAATCTTAATTCTGAGAAGTATTTTTATCGCTCCTTGTGAAATTGCGATAGAGGCACACATCTCATATATATAATTATATATATATATATATATATATATATATAAATTTCTTGGGTGTATTAGACCAAGATATACTTTCTCCAACTTTCTAGAAGCTTTCCGCTAGTACAGCGGTAAGTTGACGGATTTACAACGCTAAAATCAGCGGTTCGATTCCCCTCGGTAGGCTCAGAAGATATCCCTATGTGGCTTTGATATAAGAAAAACACACACACATTTCATGAAGTTCGACAAAGTAAGAAAGGAGTAACACAAAGTATTGTAATCGTTGGAAGTAAGAAGAAAATGGAAACAATATTCCTAACATTCACTGAAACACATATTTGGGTGAGAAATAAAACTTTACAAATAGGATTTGTTTGTTTGGAAATTTCGCACAAAGCTACTCGAGGGCTATCTGTGCTAGCCGTCCCTAATTTTGCAGTGTAAGACTAGAGGGAAGGCAGCTAGTCATCACCACCCACCGCCAACTCTTGGGCTACTCTTTTACCAACGAAAAGTGGGATTGACCGTCACATTATACACCCCCACGGGGGGGAGGGCAGGCATGTTTAGCGCGACGCGGGCGCGAACCCGCGACCCTCGGATTACGAGTCGCACGCCTTACGCGCTAGGCCATGCCGGGCCATTACAAATAGGAGTAATGATAATTTGAAAAACATCATTCCTTATTGAGACGATTGAGGCTTCCAATAACAAGAATGCATTAATGTTATTTAACTGTTTACTAGAGGGAGCTATAAGTCGTAATGATGACATTAATTAGGCTTAAACTTTTAAGATACGATATCAAATTTTTTGAGAAAATAGTTTAAATTTTGGGTCAGCAAAGCTTTAAAAACCGACTAAGAAAATAGTTCAGAAGCTAGAGAGTTGTTCCTAAGTGGTAGAGCATATCAGTCAGTATGTATTAGATTTTAGTGAAGCATTTGGATGTTTGTTGGTTATTAAGTTATTGTGCATTTTGAATTAATATGTACAAATTGGTACTTTTTATCTTAAAAGTTAAAGTGTATTATTACTAGTAATTAGTGAGTAAGTGTCATTTGTTAATGTGGCCTACTTCCGAAGGAACCTCACCAAAGAAAAAAAGACATTACACGAGATTGTATCCAAAGTAGTAATAATAATAATATGTTGATATGGTAATTCTGTCAGAAGTAAAGAATGCATTTTGCCACCATTCATGTGGGAAAAAAGTTAAGCCTACAAATTACCAATAGAGGTACACTTGCTGCTGGTATAAAATTTATGTGAAAAGGAATGACATTTCGTAATTTTGATATTTCAAGAAATCACGGATTATGAAAAGGAACTCGTTTGTTACTAAAAAGCAATTTGTGTGTACTGTGTCGTGCACTGGGAATTGTGGAACTGCCAGCGAATTGCTTTGTGGTGTTATGAACTTGAACCCACCAAATACACAGAAGTCTTAGGACAACCATTTTACGTTTTGAAAATTACTGAAACAGTCATTAGGGAAAGCTTGGAAAATGTATCCTACTTAGGGCATATTCATTGTTGCTGTAATTTGACTTTGAATCAATTTTTGAGTTTTCCTTATTTCTGACTAATTCTTCACATCCAATCAAAACCTGGACCCATTTTTTTCAGAGCACTGATTCATTCAAGTTTATAGAACATATATCAAGCACATAAGATACTTCTTTTGTTTTCTTTATTTTTATAATGTACAAATTAGCTATAGTGGTAATGTTACACAACATGTGCTGCAATATGACTTTTCACTTATTTTAATATACTTTAATATAAAAAGCATAATATGAAGATCTTTTTTCTGATGAAAAGGTCAAAACCTAGATAACACTATGTAAGAAAGTATATGCTACCTTGATTACAGTACAGTCACTTGTAAATGTGGTCTACAAATTACCATGATTTTAAACTTGTAGAAACAGTAAAGGAGGAAATAACTAATTTGTTATCAGTACATATGCTGGACATTGAATTACTTTCACCAGGTAAGTTAAAAGAACCCACCAACAAAAAAAGAACAATGTTACAACAGTTATATCAGGAGTGTGATTAATTTGACAAAAACAAAACATGTTCAATTTCAACAACTTAATATGGCATTTTTCAACACACATTCATTAGTTTTTTAGAGCAGACCTTTCTTCCAGTAAAAGTGCTGTTTCCAATCATTTTGATTGTATTTTTTTTTAAATGAAGAAAGATTGTTTTCTGCTGTATCCAGTCTATTTCTTATTACATCTCCGTCAAGGTTCAGAGAATTTAGATTTGTTGCCACAAAACATCTTTTGTCGAATCTGCTGGTATTTTATGGATCCCATCAGAGTACTCTTACAGGGAGTCAATACACTGAAAACATCACACTTCTATCCATATTCTAGGAATATATTATGGGGACTGTAAACCTGCTGTGATGACTGTTTGATTGACCGAGTAAATCACCAAAATAAGATCATAGTTCCTCAGCCACAATAGTCAAGGTTTAGAGAATTTAGATTTGTTGCCACAAAACATCTTTTGTCGAATCTGCTGGTATTTTATGGATCCCATCAGAGTACTCTTACAGGGAGTCAATACACTGAAAACATCACACTTCTATCCATATTCTAGGAATATATTACGGGGACTGTAAACCTGCTGTGATGACTGTTTGATTGACCGAGTAAATCACCAAAATAAGATCATAGTTCCTCAGCCACAATAGTCATTTGCTGCAAAATGATCTTAAATTTTGAAGAAAGCTTAACAAGTATGTCCCTTTCTGATAAAAACTGATAAACTCAGACTAGCTTTATAAAGATTAGCAGGTTTCTTAGGTATTGAATCTTTTGAGATCTTTACTTAGCTGACTACACAAGTGCCTGTGCACTTAGCTAGAACAACTGTGGCTGTTAATCTTTGAGTTAACTTTGATGACCAATCTGATGTCAACTAATTGAAAATTATTGATTCTAATAATTATTATTTTTGATTAATTATTGGTATTATGTTGGTTTGTGGTTAAGCAAAAAAGTACATGATTGGTTATATGTGCTTTGCCCAGTTGTAGCCTTATAAGTTTTTTGACCTTAAATTTGTTAGTTTTGGTGACTTAGAGGGAGGGGGGAAAAAAGTGTTTCATGACTTGAGAGCCTTAACTTAAATTTCTCATTGGCACCAAACTCATTTGCCCTGTCATTGTTATGGCAAAACTACTAAGACTATATGCCATTGTCACTAATCCTGAACTGCTGCCTAGATAGAGGGGAAGCAACTGGCTGGGAGTAACAGTCACTACTGTTTCTTCTTTTTCCCCTTGTAATATAACATGGTTGAGAATGGTGCAGTCGTTAATTACTAATGTGATTGATTAATGTATAAGTAAATACTACCTGTCGCTTACCTGTAACTGTAGATTAAGTAATAATAATTAGTTCTTTATAATTTTGAAATAAGTACATTTATAACTTTGATAATGAAAATGATTACTTGCTATAAAAAACAAGAAAAGTTTGGTGTGATGTCACTTAATGTTTCATCTTCATTTGATGTTGATGGTGTAATTGAACTGCATTTGGTTACATGACAAATACATTTATTAATTTTCTTCTCAAAAGGCAGAATACTGACATACATAGAGAACTAACAGCTCAAACACTTTAAACAACAAAAGTATGACAAGTTCCACTACTCAGAACTTTGAAAAGCTCAATATTTATTGATCTAGTCATGTAACAAGCACAAAACTAAACCCCATGGAAAGCACTGAAACATTAAAATGTTGAAAGTAATTAAGAGTCTTCCAGGAAAACAGCTAAAATGTGAAGAATGTGCAAGTCTCCCTCCAGCAATGAATTGTGATGAAGGAAAAAAAACATTCTTAGCAACAATATTGGTGGAAAAAGTATTATTGTCTTGAATTAACATAAGTTTATTGTAACTATACCAAATTTTATAAATGTAGACAATTTATAAATATTTTTCAAACTACAACTTTAATTATTTCTTAGCATGAATTTGTAAATAAATGAAATTTCAACTATCCCTTACTCTGTCATCATTTAGCAACGATAAGTTTAGTTATTGTTACTGTCATCAGAGAGCGAGGCGAGAGTGGTGTAAATATTCCATTAACAATTTATTCTCGTTGAAATCTCAGAAGACATCACTACAATGACCAAAACTTAAAACAGTAAGCAATGCTTTCAGATGTCAACAAAAATTAAAACTTTCACACTTTTGTCATTTAAAATGTTTTTCAAATATAAAACTAATCTTAAGTTTCATTTTAAATTGTCAGAAGAAATTTAAAATGTCGATAGTCATGTTATTCAACATACATTGCCAGATGATTGAGTGTAACACAATTTTTAATCATCAACATTCACACAAGTATCCATACAGACAGGAGCATCACTAATTCTTTAGAAAGTTTTTGTGGACTGCTTCTCTTTTGTCTGTGGTGATAACGTTTAAGGTTTTATGTAGATTTCTTCTCTGAAGCCTTGTATGGAGCTTGAAAAGTTTACACCTACTAACAAAAGGCAGGAAGTGTCTTTAAAAGAAAATCTTAAACATTGATTACAACATAAACTAACTTTCAAAGAACAAGGAAGTAATGTCACTAAGTTTTGGAGTAACAGGTCAAAAAGGAAAGGAGAGGAGAAGTCTAAGATTTTCTCCCAACATTAGGTAACAATAAAAACAACATTAAAAATGTCATTTTTGTTAAAAAAAAGAACTTTAATATTCTTTTTCCTTTGAAAACATGAACTTAAAAATATACACAATTTACTATGAATTTTAATCCCACTGAGATGAAATGAAAATATATTTTTCATTGTATATGTCTAATATGGGTTAGCTGATGAGAAAAGGATGTGTTTGCGTACTTCTGAAAATGGGTTATCATATACAATTTTTTTTTTAAATACAGTTCATTAAAAACATTTCCTTGCACATAGTACCTATGTTTCTTAACAATGCTTTTCAACATGGATGTTTTTTCCTTTAAAAATGTATTATTACAAGCCAAACTACTGATTACAACTAACTGTATAAAAAAACAAACTTGCATCCTGTTGAAATGCTTTAAGTTTCAGTTTCAAGGACATATTTCATCCATATCAAGGTAATTTCCAAGACATTTAATAAGGGTTTAGAACAGGTTTCTTCCAGAAATGTTAAATGATCTGTGCTGTGAAGAAAATTTCTTGAATGTATTTTTTTAAGCATCTGCAACAGTTCTAAACATCACTGAGTTAACCACAATACTGATTACGGCAACGTAAAAACATATAAATAGTTTGCATATGGTAAGTACTTTCAAGACAATACTCTTAAAATTGCATTTTAATAATATGTTTATAGTTTCTATCATTTTTATGGAAAAAATAAAAGATTCATAAATGATACTAGACCCAAAGATGAAGTAGACAGAAGAAATACAAAGGTCTGATATTAATAACACTAATCGACACATACAAAATACAGGTAAACATCGATATAAAACGCATCGATAAAGCGCGATAATCAGTTGGGCGCGATGGGGTCTTAGGCCCCACATTTTTTTGGATTTCTACAGAGGTCGCCGCTTAATATTACCACTGCTTAATGTAATCAGCCGGTTAATGTGATCAAAAATCAAAAACCAAATCCACTTCAATCTTTTTGTATGGTTTTCACGCCGCATATTGTGATCAAACCCCGGCCTGCATGTAATAATTCATGGCGCTGTCAACTGCAGTAAAGTACATAATCTGCCAGTCATAGGATAGCTCTCAGTGCGTAGGCAAGAAGTATCAAAACTTTATTTTCATTAAAACCACAAGTCATCCTTGATCGACCGATGGATGAGTCATATACACTCATACACCAGTGACAGTGGCATGAAGTGCTGCAAACGATAGCGTCAATGTTGAAACCATATAAATTTCTAAGAAACAGCTCGCTCCCCAGAAGCTTTCAGACGAAATAGTTTCTTGGAAATCTGTGACGTCAGCTATTCCCTTTTATTCTAATATCGCCGAATAACTGAAAGGTCTTGTAACACCAGCTCGTAGGCAGAATTTCGTCGACCGAATCAATTTTGTCGTGAGTGAATGGGATAGTGACCATCCGGTGGCGACAGACTGCGATTTTCATATTTTTTCAACATACAGCGTATTTATACCCATGGAGAAGAGAGGCACCAAAAGGAATGCTTACACAGTACAAGAGAAGATACAGATTGTGCAGCGAATCCGGAACGGGGAAGCAAGGACCAAGATTATGAAAGAAATAGGAGTTCCAGAGTCTACACTTCGAGGTTGGCTGAAGAATGAAGATCAACTGAGAGAATTCTGCAACCAGGTAGACAGAATGACAGGACTACAGAGGAAGAAAGCCAAGACAGCAGCAGACCCAGCAGTGGACATGGAAGTTTATGATTGGTTTGTGAGACTTCGAGCAGACAACATTCCCATCTCAGGATCCATGGTCCTTGCAAAGGCAGAGAAGACCTACCAGCAACTATACCAGAAAGAAGATTGGCAGCCTACCCATGGATGGCTACAGAGATTCAAGGAGCGGCACGGCATCAACCAGATCAAGATTTGTGGAGAGGCAAAGTCGGCAGATATAGCAGCAGCAGTGGAATTCATCCCTCAACTACAGGATTACATCAAGGAGAATAACTTGGAACTGAACCAGATCTACAATTGTGATGAGACAGCACTTTACTACAAGGCTATGCCAGATAGGACATTTGCACTTCGGACAGAGACCCAGACATCAGGATACAAGCAAGTCAAAGACAGAGCACCAGAACCACAACCAGAACCAATAGAAAAAAAAGATGACATTTTCCATGGATTTACAGCAGAAGAAGTAGCAAAGGCAGAAAGGAAGTTTGTAGACTACCAGGATGGACTCCCCCTTGACAACCCTTGTGAACCAGTGGGCCGAGATTGACGAAGTAGCACCAGTTACCCAGCCACCCCTCACAGATGAAGAGATCCAGAAAGCAATAGAGAACCCAGCGGCAGCACCCACAGATTTTACCACTCCAGATGAAGAAGAAGAAGATGACCCCATTCCAGAAGAACTCAGGAATTGCATCACCTCAACTCAGGCAGTACAGTACACAGAACAACTTCTATATTGGGCAGAACACCACAATCTAGGAATTTGCAAGATACTACAGATCCAGGACCTAATGAGAACTGCGAAGAGGATGCGGAACCAAGGAAGAAGACAACAGACACTTATGGAGGCTTTTGAAAGAAAGAAGACTACCGAGTAACTATAAATTTGTGCATTTCAACTTGTTTTATGTGCTTACTATATTTTATTGTTATTAAATTTTTTGAAAAATCCGTTTTTGTTTCAGTACTGAATTCGTATTTTAAACTTTGCCATGACATTTTTTTATCTGGTAATTATTTGACTTCAGTTTGTACTTAGATTTTAATAATTAGTAAATAAATTATCAAAACTAATTACTATATGTATTAACTTTTAAAATTGAACTAATTTTAATCAGCGTCTAATCGTAAAAACGATCACATGATTGCTCTGACGGAACTACTTTTAGAATATCAGCCCCCATCAAAGTAATGAATTCGATAAATTTCTTTAGAATTCTGCTTTTTACATTTAATTTCAGTCTTAAAATTGAGTTTAATAAATAAAAATAAATAAAAAATGCTATATCATTGGTGTAAGTAGTTTTGTTTGTTTTTCTTTATTTCACTACAAAACGCGTAAATTTTGCATTATCGCTCACCCCGAGGGTCAAAAAAATATATAATCAAATCGGTATAAGGCGCAATCAGATACAACGCGGTCGAATTTTTTGGACCCCAACTAGCGCCTTATATCGATGTTTGACTGTATAAAAGACACTCAATGAGATTTTCATATCAGTAGAAAGGATAAGAAATCCTGAATTAAACCAAAATACATAATCTTTCTATTAGTACTTTTTATTTCCTTAAAACAAGTGTATATGTAATAATAAAATCAAGCTGTCTGGGGGGAAAAAATACATTAGTGATAAGTGACATAAATTTGATTGTGATACTTGGTTTCAAATATTTCACCAGAACAACCCCATGCAACTTTCATCAGAAAATATACAACATGTATGAATCATACCAAGATGTCGATCTTCTATGCAGTACATTAGTACAATTAAACAAAACTGATTCTTTAAGGCGTATATAGCTTGAAATGTTTTAGAAATTATCTCAGTTCAAAATATAGCATGTCAAAATAAAATGAAACATAGCTTCCATCATGTTCTGTGTAATATAATGCTAAGTTTTACTTCCTTTTACTGGATATATTACCCATCATATTTTGATCACCTGATGTAACGTGACAAGTTTGAATTTTTTGTTGTGTGAGTGCATCTGACCCTTACCCTTGAATGAATGTTTAATTATAGCTTTGTTACACATTTTTAAAGCAGTATCTGAATGATTACAAAAGTATGATTCTCTTAGAAGGTTTAGTGGCTATACAATTCAATCTTCAGTAGTAACTTTGAAAACAATTCTACTTAAACCAATTATATTCTATGATTAGGTCCACACAATGTCAAATACAATAAGCGAAAGAAAAAATACTAGATCTATAATATTTTATGACACAAATTTAAACTACCTAACGTATTCGTGAGATGTATCGTTTTTTTTTTTTTTTTGTTTTTTGGAATTTCGCACAAAGCTACTCGAGGGCTATCTGTGCTAGCCGTCCCTAATTTAGCAGTGTAAGACTAGAGGGAAGGCAGCTAGTCATCACCACCCACCGCCAACTCTTGGGCTACTCTTTTACCAACGAATAGTGGGATTGACCGTCACATTATACACCCCCACGGCTGGGAGGGCGAGCATGTTTAGCACGACGGGGGCGCGAACCCGCGACCCTCGGATTACGAGTCGCACGCCTTACGCGCTAGGCCATGCCGGGCCGAGATGTATCGAATGTTTTAATTTAAACTACCTAACGTATTCTTGAGATTTATTGAATGTTTTAATTTAAACTAAACTCTTACTAGATATTCCCATTTACTTTTGTTTTAATGCTTTCAGGATAGGCTTCTAGACTAATGGAACAAAAACTTCACCCAAATACCACATTTATTTGCATGGACCCTACTGAGAACTTCCTAACACTAGGCTTCACACATGTTAACTAAACTTATAAGGTAACTTTATTTTTGATCCTGAGAAATATTTCCTCTATATTTATCAAATTCTGAAAGCATGAAAATAAAAAAAAAAACACGTTAAGTTTTTTTTATTAACATATCTGAATAGCCTGAGACAAATTTTATCTAAAAAAGATGTTTGAACTGAATTCTATATTCATTTATTCACTAATTGTAGAAACCAATTTATTTTATCAAACTCCATGATTGATAAATGCTTAATAACACTATAAACATTTTTGTACAATTTTAATAATTAAAATCTGAAGGATAGTATTCAGTAAATTTAAATATTCAACTTATAGTACTAGAACGATTTTTTTTACAAAGTCGTCTTTATTTTCATTTTCTGAATGTTTGCGTGTTTAACCACATCCGTTTCTTCCTCTTCAGTTATAACAAGATCATCATCTTCAGCTTCTTCCTCAAATATCTCCTCATTTTGTTTATGCATTTAGTTGTTTTCTTCAGATAGGGTTTTCAACATCACCAATAATTAAAAATTCCACTCCATCTTCCCGATGTTCCTTTTATACTATGTTTAATACAGATTGGAAGTTTTGAAGAAAATTGTCAAATATTAACCCAAAACCATTTTTTATTCCAAATTCTTCAAGCACTGTAGCCTTATTTTCATCTGTTTCTTCTTCTTCACTAGAAATTAAAATTGTTCCTTTTCCATCATCTGTTTCCACATTAGGGGCAACCATGTGTAAATGTTCTTTAATGACCCATTCTTCCAAGGTCTTTATTGTTAAAGTCTTGCAATTTACTTGGACTGCTACTTCAAGTTTGGAAGAACACACATAATATTTAGGATTTGGTTTGTCTTAAAAGCAGGGAACCAGTAACTTCTTTTTAGGATAAGGTTGTTTAGTAAGATACGATACATAGTACGACATATTCTGTTCTGGCTTAGTAAAACTTTACATGCTTGAAGAACCATAAGTCCTGCAATTACTGCATTTGTTGTGGCTATTGCAGCAATTATATTCTGTGCCATTGACTTCACATCAAACTGACTCTTTTGTGGTATATGGAAACAAATGGCCCTTATACTAGTACAAGGTGTCACAAAATTCATGCAATCATCATTGTCTTTATCCCACACTAAGTGGTCTCCACATAAAAGTGATTATAATTTTTTCTTGAGACTATTTATTGTATTCTCAAATAACTCTGCACACTTTCTAAGGCTCCAAATATCTTGTTCTCTGATCCTAGTTATTTGGCTATCTGCTACAAGGTACAGAATTGGAAAGCTTTCCCCAGTCAAGGGGCTGTGATGGTATACGTTTTTGCCATAATTTATTTATAAAAAGTATTTAATATCATCACAGAAGAACTTGTTAAAAGATTGATAGGATTGTATCATGAGGAATTTGCTCATTCTTGTGTTGAAATCCTTTGAATATTTTCATCTAAACCCAAATCAGAATTCATGGCTTCTTTTCCTGCTTCTACTCCTAGCTCAGGATCTGCCATATCTGGGGAAACATCTTCGTCTGGATCAGCATCCCCAAAAAATTGATTGAAAGGATGCTTGGCCCAAACAATACGATTAATTGGCTCTAATGGGGTATTTCGAATTGTACAGCCAGGAAAGACTTTTGTCTTGGTTTAGGTTGGCATTAGTAGCACTCTGTTTGACCTTTAATAATCATTGTTACTTGTCCCAAGTAGCCGACTGTTCCACTTTCTATCAATGGGACATCAGCTGATAAACACATTAT
The DNA here is from genome assembly GCF_004210375.1 of Tachypleus tridentatus. NCBI lineage: Eukaryota > Metazoa > Arthropoda > Merostomata > Xiphosura > Limulidae > Tachypleus > Tachypleus tridentatus. Next base: position 161,010,341 of record NC_134825.1, read on the forward strand.
GTTCATATGACTTCTTGCCGCTCTATTGTGAAGTGCATTCAAAACTATCGAAAATTGCTTTAAAAATTCACACTATGACCATGATTTGTTACGCTATTATAATTAGCTACAAACTTTGCTTTGGAGTTGAATTTCTAGACACTACTCTTCGCAACTTGAGCTTTAGATTTCCCCACGTGCTCTCTTTAAAACAAGAACTTGTTGAAGGTTACTGAAATCAATAGTATCCAGATCAATAACTTCAATATCCTAAGTAGTAAATGTTTCAAAAGTTCACATTCGACACCAACAATAAGTATTTTAGCTGACTTTATTAAATTGCGAGTATTTTTATTAAATATTTCTTGTTCAGCCACCATTTTTAAGACAAATGCTAATTTCACTTTTTCGTACAATTGTCGGGTCTTAAAGAAATATAAACCCTCTATTATAGTTTTGACAATGCTGGTATCACAGTGAAATATACGATCTTTGTGAGGTAATGAATGTTTAGACAGAGACACAGACCTATATAACGATAGAAAATAAAGAAAAACAACAGGCTGTTGTTACATTTTATTGTTCAGACAAAAAATGTGACTGTTACTTGTAACAAGAAAACTTGATTTTGTAATTTAGTTTAGGATTGGCTTCTAGAGTTATGTTTGTGTTTGCATATGTATATTGTTATGATATTGGTAAAGCAGGAAATGTAATTGAAAGTAAAACATGTACAACAGACATAATGCATGGAAGTAATTTAATACCTTTGATTAATTGTTACAATTATAATACTAGTGATATTAGAAACAAAATTGATGGGTTCAAAGCAGTTGTGTGTGGCCCGGGATGACCAGGTGGTTAAGGGGCTCGACTCGTAATCCAAGGGTCCGGGTTCGAAGTCCCGTCACACCAAAAATGCTTGCCCTTTCAGCCGTGGGGGCGTTACAATGTGATGGTCAATTCCACTATTCGTTGGTAAAAGAGTAGCCCAACAGTTGGTGGTGGGTGGTGATGACTAACTGCCTTTCCTCTAGTGTTACACTGCCAAATTAAGGATGGCTAGCGCAGATAGCCCTCGAGTAGCTTTACGCAAATTTCAAAACAAACCAAAGTAGTTGTGGAAGCTGATAATTTTTATATTATGGGTATCATTGAGACTTGGTTGGATTTAAACAATTTTTATGATATTTTTTTTTGAAATACCAGGCTACATATTGTTTATTAGAAGAAGAAAATTTAAAGAAAGGGTGAAGACTAATTTTATGTCTAATGAGTAAATTGCATCCTGTTCAGTCAGTTTGGGTTAGTGTTAGTGGATATAAATGGAAAAGTTTTGGAACTGGAATTTGTAGACCACCAGGTCAGAATGTGGAAGTTAATAAGAAAATGTGTAATGAGATTAGAATGCTAGCTAGAATGAAAAAGATGTTATTATGAGAAATCTTGATTTCAGGGGTATTGATTGGGCAAATGTCGAGTCTAACAGTGAGGGAAATAGATTCTTGGAAATTATCAAGATACTTTTATGCACCAACTAGTGATGGAACCTACAAGAGAGGAAGTTATATTAGATTTATTATTAGCATCCAATGTCAACATGATAAACGGAGGTGTAGTCGTTGAGCATTTAAGTACAAGCGACCATTTCACTATTAGGTGTAGGACTTTACTATGCGTAGAATTGTGGAAGAATAGTACCATGATTTTAAATTTCAGAAAAGCCAATTTTGATTGAATGAAACGTGGTCTGGCTTCTATATATTGGACAAAAGAGTTGGGAGGGAAAGTTGAACAGATGTCGGAAGCATTTGGGGAGAAATTGATATGTATACAGAACATACATGTTCACTACAGAAAAAAATATGGCGGGCAACAGTGTGATTTAGTAGTAAAGATATAAAATATCGTATTGAGGATAAACATAATAAATTCAGGAAATATAAACTTACTGGAAATAACATGTACTTAGACAAATATAAAAAATAAATAAAACTGATTAAAAATGAAATCAAAAGGGTAAAAATTGTTGAAGAAAGATGTTTGAATTGAGTTAGTTAAATCAATTAAGGAATTCGTTAAGTAAATGATAGGTAAGCAAAATGTCAGGATAGGAATTGGGCTTTTTAAAATTATAGTAGATAGCTGATCTCGGAAGATTATGAGATGGTAAGCTTATTAAATTATATGTTCTATTCGATTTTTACGAAGGAAAATATAAATATTTTGCCTCAACCAGAGCATTTAATGTGTGTGTGGGGGGAGTGTAAATTTTAATTTATAAAGTTCTAAAAGAAACGTAGGGAAACCCAAAAATTGGTATAAGTCCCCTGACAACTTTTATTCTATAATTTGTAAATCGCTAATTAATATTTTTATAGGATCATTGAGTAGTGGAAAAGTATTAGAGGACTAGAAATTGAGTAATGTTAGTTCAAAATTATAAGAGGTGATAAACGTTATCTACGCAGTTATAGGCCAGTTAGTCTTACATCAGCAGTTGAAAAGGTTTTGAAAATTGTAATAAAAGATGTAAAGTTATGCAATTTGATATCATGTCAAACAGACCATGTGGATTTCAATGAAGGAAAATCTTGCCTAACAAACCTACTAATAATATTTGAGGGCATTAGTGCGAGAAGTAATGAAGGAAATACTGTATATTTGGTTTATGCTAGGATTTTACATATATGTGGTCTGGTATTCTTCTACATGAGGTGTCTGTGGTTTGTTGACGATAAATTCGAACAATAAACGGACAGTACACAATCTACTTGTTTCAAAATTATATATGTATTCAAAACAAGTCAAATGTATTCACACTTTTTTCACTGTAGGTAATTCCAGTTGTATTTAAAATTTTAAATAATTCTCTGTTCTTGTCAAAACTTCACACAGGCTGATTTAGAATTTAAAATCCAAGTGACAAAACGATATATTTTTCTATGCCCTGTTTCTTGCTAAAGTCTGGGTGGTTTACTACAGTTGCATGCAAAACTTTAAATAATTGACTACTTTTCGTTAAAGTTCACATATATGGGTTCAGCTACATTAGAACACCCTTTTTATGTGAGAAGTTATTGTTCTTATCTCTATTCAACTGTGAAACTTACTTTAATATATCGCCCGTTATGGCTAATAACTCACATGTTGGATAACTTCAAGTATTCTAACTTTTTTCTGACTGAACATTTATGTGGACAACTGAGCATCGCACCCATATGTGCTTGTTGAACATCTCATTCCAAAACCTTGGGCATTAATATGGAGTTGATCTCCCTTTGCTGCTATAACAGCCTCCCCTCTGCTGAAAAGGCTTTTCACTAGAATTTGGAACATGGCTACGGGGATTCGCTCTTATTCAGCCACAAGAGCATTAGTGAGGTCAGGCGAGAAGGTCTGGCTCGCAGTCGGCGTTCTAATTCATCCCAAAGGTGTTCAATGGGTTTTAGGTCAGGTCTTTGTGCAGGCCAGTCAAGTTCTTCCACACCAACCTCGACAAACCATTTCTTTATAAACCTCGCTTCATGCACGGGGGCATTGTCATGCAGAAACAAAAACTTCTCCAAACTGTTGCTACAAAGTTGGAAGCACACAATTCTCTAGGATGTCACTGTGTGCTGTACCATTAAGATTTCCTTTCACTAGAACTAATGAGCCTAGCCCAAACCATGAAAAACAGTCCAGACCATTATTCCTCCGCCACAAAACTTTACAGTTGGCACTATGCATTCAGACAGGTTGCGTTCTCCTGGCATCCGTCAAACCCAGGTTCGTCCATCAGACTGCCAGATAGTGAAGCGTGATTCATCATTCCAGAGAACGCGTTTCCATTGCTCCAGGGTCCAATGGTGTGTGCTTTACACCACTCCAGCCGACGCTTGACATTGTACTTGGTGATCTCAGGCTTGTGTGCGGCTACTCGACCAAGGAAACTCATTTCATGAAGCTGCCGACGAACAGTTCTTGTGCTGACGTTGCTTCCAGAAGCTGTTTGGAACTCGGTAGTGAGTGTTGCAACTGTGGACAGATGATTTTTACACGCTCAGCACACAGTGGTCCCGTTCTGTGAGCTTGTGTGTCCTACTGTTTCGTGGCTGAGTTGCTCCTAGACGTTTCCACTTCACAATAACAGCACTTACAGTTGACCGGGGCAGCTCTAACAGGGCAAAGCTTTAACAAACTGACTTGTTGGAAAGGTGGCATCCTATGACAGTGCCACGTTGAAAGTCACTGAGCTCTTCAGTACGACCTATTCTACTGCCAATGTTTGTCCAAGGAGGTTGCATGGCGGTATGCTTGAGTTTATGCACCTGTTAGCAATGGGTGTTGCTGAAATTGCTGAACCCACTAACTAGAGGGGAGTACACATACTTTTGGCCATGTAGTGTGTGTACGTACATATATATATGTTTGTTATAACAAACTAATATAATAAGTCAGAAGTTTGGATTTGCCGTTTTTAATGCAGACCTTCCTTTTAATTTTGTTTTAATTTCATTTACTCAACTCTATCAGTATTAATTTTCTCTAAAAAAAATATATATATATATATATATATATCTTGCCCAACGGAGGCCTAGAATTTTCTACAAACTGCGCGAGCGACGTTATAATTAGTATAACAATTCTTAATTAAGGTAACGAGAAAAACACCGAAGATTCGAGTAACGTAACGCCAACGATATTGGTAAAGCACAGAAACAATGTAATTGCAAACACAACATGCGCTTCGTAGAGAGTTACGAGTGAAAATATGCCACAACTTCAACAACCGTTAAATGTTAATTCACAAAATAAAGTAAGCTAATAACCCCTACACTGTCTTGTATATCCAACAGTTTACCTTGATTTTCATAAAGTATTTGATAAGGCGCCTCACAAAAGACGTATTAGGAAAATGAAATTTGTGGGTATGGGGAAACGTTATTAACTGGGGTAGAAAAGTGATAGGAGTAGAAAGCAGAGTAATAATAAATAGAGTTAGATTTGATTGGATCACAGATACAAGCGGTATGCGCCGGGGCTCTGTGCTAGGTTCTCTGCTGTTTGTGATTTACATGAGTGGTATTGACTCTGGAAGAACTGATAACATATTGACGTTTGTAGATGGCATTGAGATGTTTACAGTGGCTAACTGTATTAAAGATACTATAATTTTATAGGAAGATTTAGATCATTTGTTACAGCATTGGGGCAATATTTGACAGATGATGTTTAACTGTCCAAAATGTAAGTGATGCATATAGGTTTTCACATTCAAATTATTGTTATGATTTAAATAAGAATATATTAAATACTGTGGTTGAATTAAAATAACTCGGTATTATGATTGAAAAAATACTTAAGTCTTCTAAGCAGTATATTGTAGGTAGCAATAGAGCTAATAGGGTTTTGAGATGCTGCAGAAATATTGAATACAAGACAAGAAGGATATTGCATTGTTGGTGAAGATTCAGAGAAGAGCCACTAAAAGATACCTTGGATGGTTGGATTGTTCTCTGATGAGAAACTAAAATAAGAAAGGTCAGAGGATTTTATTGAAGTGTTCATGATTACTAAAGGTGTTTATAAAATACATCCATCAAACCTTTTTGTGTTTAGTAGTACAAAACAATAGTACAAGAAGCATTAAATCCAAATTTTGGCAACATAGGAATCGTCTACAGTTTTACATTTCAAACAGGGTGGTTGACTTTTGAAATGAACTGCGTTCAAGGGCGTTGAAGATCAATAATTCGATTACCTAAGTTCAAGAAAAGATTGGACGAATATGTGATTTGTAAATGGTTATTATAGTTGGGAGATTGAAGGGATATCCTTCATGGACTAACATACTTCTTTTGGTATTTTTAAATGTTTCATGAATTTTTATTTATAAGCTAGATTATTAATTTTGTAATTTGCCTGTTAAATAGGAAAGGCTGCATGTCGTAAATGACATTAATATAGACTTAAAAATTCGAAAAAATAGGGTAAAATGTTCTAGTACATTCAAAACTACATTATCAAAACAGGATATTTGTTTCAAGATTAGAGTGAGTTAAAAGATGGTTAATAAGATGGTAGATAAGAGTTATTTCAAAATACAGTTCAACCAATTAGCATGTTTTCGTGAAGTATTTGAATGTCTTTTAATTTCCATTTTTATTGAATTAGTTTGTATAAATAAGTTGATTTTACGTCAGTCCTAGTGTTGTTAGAAAGGTTTTTAACGCTAATTAACATATAAGCCCACAACAATTTTTGGCAATGCATACTTGTTCAAACGTGGAGAATCTTAAAATGAAGAAATAATCTAATTTGTTCTTAGTACTGGACGTTTAATAATCTTCATCAAATAATTTAAAGCACCTGCCAACAAAATAACGATACAACAATGTATATTACTAATATTTGGATAACTTGTACTACTTGGTAACTTAATCTTATACTTGTGATTAACAAAAAAAAAAAAAAGCTACATATTTAACCCTTTAATAAGTGTTATTAAATACATTCTTAGCCATGTATGTTTGAATGATATAGTTTTCAAAATGTTTGTGTTGGTCGTGTTCTGTACGTAGGATAACATACTTAAATACACTTATCCAGAGAAGTGAGGGTTAAATTGCGCATGTCACAACATTTAACAGAATGTCATCCAACATGATATTGTATGTATTGTTCTATTTGTATCTATTTGATCAGGGTTATAAACTGTTCACTTTACCCTACATTGTTGACTTAGTTCACAAAACAATAGATTTTACCCGACATTGTTGATTTATCGATAGTTCATATGGAGGAGGGTAGATATCAGATAGAATATATAAAGATATTTAAACAACTTTAGATCCACAAGTCCTAGAGGTTACGCAAATCCAATGTGAAAACTATAAGACGGGCAGAAGTATTTTTATTTTTTGATATGAGCATCACCTTATACACTAACGTGTCTCAATCTTAGTAATATTGGCGTGTCAATTCCCAGAGACATATCTTTTTGACTCACCTGACTTATATGTATGTGTAGGACAAACTTTTATATTTTACTGAAAACCTGTCACACTTCATATGGACAATCGTGACATGTGACCCCAGCATAGCCAGGTGGTTAGGGCGCTCGATTTTCAATCTGAGGGTCACGGGCTCGAATCCCCATCACACCAAACATGCTCGTTCTTTCAGCCGTGGGGGTGTTATAATGTGATAGTCAACCCTACTATTTGTTGGTAAAAGAGTAGCCCAAAAGTTGGCAGTACAATTTTTTTTGTGCTCTAGCGTTGGTTCTTTAACGACTAGGGCGCAAGTCTACTAAAGTAATTAAACAATTAAGAATTTGCTCAGCGATCTCATTTTTACAGAATCGGAAATTTACGCACCTTACAAAATGTTTAAAACTGTAAACAAATATATCTCATAATGCCTCAAATGAACAGTAACGTTTTCAGTCTTCCGTCATTGGTTTTACTCAAAATGCAAAAAATGTATAAACATTATTAAGATATGTGAAGCAGTTGCACTTTATGTTACTAGTTTAAGTTCATAAAACTTGCAGACTTTTTTGTTTAGTTGTGGAAACTCGTAACGTATTCTAAGACACCAGGAAACAGTTTTTCTCTTTGTAACTGCAAGAAAAAGATAGGAATGTAGCTATTTTTGAAATGCTATTTCAACGAAAACCATTACAATATACATAAATAACTTGTCAGTTTTTGTTTGAATACTTGCTTTTATGAAATGTCACAGATTGATGCCAATGGAGTAATTCTTTCTAATAAAGAGCACATCTATGCCCTTAGTGAATGATCCCGTTCTTTGAGTAACTAGAGCGAGAGAAACTTCGTGGTTCCCCTAACTGGTTTTCTAGAGGAAGCACAGAATACCCAAGGTACAAAGAGTTTTTTGAAAAATCATATTTTAATCAAGCAGTAAAAATCAAAGGGCAAGTTTATTTTCCTTAGTTAGCTTTAGCTTCCATGTGGTCTTAGGAAAGATACAAAGTACAGGATCACTCATAATATTCGTCAATACAACATAATAAGGAACGGTTCATACTGAGTAAACGGTATGATTATTAAGTTTTGCAGTTTCACGTTTAAGAAGCACTCATAAGAACACCTATGCAGTTTCTTCATAGTAATGATCCTTAAGCAACTGTCTTACTTCCCTTACCTAAAGGTATTTATTACATATAACCTTTGACATCTAGGATGCAAAAGTAATAAACAGTTGTGAATGATGCCCTCTTCCATCCACGTGAAGTGTTGTGAAAATTGGTAAATAAATAACTTATAAATAAGAAGACTTTCTGGTTTAATACTACACAATAGTATTTTATTAATATAATTGTGACTGAATAACCTGATTATTTGATTTATGGTTGTAGTTTTTGATTAACCATTAGGTCCGTGGCTTTGTAGGTACATAGCCAAAAGAATTATACCTTGTATACGTTTCTAAAATTACCAGATGACTTCTTTTCACTGGTAATTTTAGAAATGTATTCAAGGTATAATTTTTTAGGTGGTTCCCAGTTGCACAGACAAAGTTACGTATATGTGGTAGTGAAGTCTTTTCTGATGAATTGAGTTTAACTGACGGGGCTTAAAACTCCATCTTAGTACTGTCAAAATGGAGTTTTAAGCTCCGTCAGTGAAACTTAATTCATCAGAAAAAGACTTCACTACCACATATACGTAACTTTGTTTGTGCACCTGGGAACCACCTAAACTCCGTAATGAGTATAGCTTACGTAAGTAGTTACGTAAGCTACTGAATAATAGATATTAATAACATTTCAATATTATTTACGTATAGGCTAGTGTACTTTAGGTCCCAGGTGAGTTAAGGCGTTCAACTCGTAACTGAGGGTCACGGGTTCGAATCCCCGTCGCACCAAACATGCTCGCCCTTTCACCCGTTGGGGCGTTATAATGTTACGGTCAATCCCACTATTCGTCGGTAAAAGCGTGGCCCAAGAGTTGGCGGTGGGTGCTGATGACTAGCTACCTTCTCTCTAGTCTTACACTGCTAAATTAAGGACGGCAAGCGCAGACAGCCCTCGTATAGCTTTGCGCGAAATAAAAAAACAAACAGTTTTAGGTCACGTCAAGAAACGTATTTTATCAATAAGACACCAGTCCTCATACGCATGTATACTTTGTCCATCCGAGAAGCCACTTCAACTCTGTAATAAACATAGTAAGAGTGCATAATTAAATAATTGAATACAAAAAATATATAACCATTCCACTTCTTACAGATGTTTAAAAAGCCTTAAGAATAAATTTAAGCAACGTCTTTAATGTAAGTTGGATAATTAGCTATATTATTTACATAACATCAAAAATGCCTCCTTTTTTAAACCTCATGTAAATAGATGAGTATGTATAGAAGTGTGTATTTCCAAGCGGTCAAGTCTGTAAATATCCAAAACCCAAGCACGAAAATAAAATAAGTATACTTTTCTGCACATGGAAATAGTGAACCTAAAAGTTCTTCCATACGTATGTACGATGTAAGTTTATTATACTGTATAATTCAATGCATCAAACTGCTCTTAATTTTTCGAAATGTTTATGATGAAATAATAACATTTTTATTTTTAATAAATCTCTTGTTTCATAAAATAAGTCGATTTCATTTTTTGTCAACTTCGTACACTTGGAAATTCGAAAATTTCGTAAGAAATACTTCATACATTTCTTCTTAAAAGCAAATTATACGTGGAATGTTTAGAAAAACTGAGAATAGTAGTAATAGATATTCTAAAAAAAAACAGTTTCAATTTCGTAGAAATAAAATTAAGAAAAAAAGATATATATATAGCCTGTTGTTTACAAAATTGTTATCTTGGTCCATCAAATACAGTAATATGGCCATAAAAACAACAAAAAGTACCAGAATTATAATGGTAACATTGCCAAGTGTTATTTCTTGGAGGTTTGCGAAATGTTTTTGGTTAAGATTTCATCGAAATACAGAAACGCACGCGCGCACGCATACACGTGACATGAAAGTGACAATGCTCTTTCTAAAACCCAAATAAAAAACACTGCGTTTATTGGCTGTTAGAAACATTTTTTTTCCATTACTACTGAGATTATACAGTACAGGGAAGGTGATGATAAACATAATACAACAACAGTAAAGTAACTGTAATTAGACGAGTTTTATTCAAGAAAATAAGGAGAACTTCTGTGAAGGAAATGAAAGATCCCAAACTCTCTACACTAAAAGGTAATTCCATTGCAGCAAACCAGAACCGTAATTTTGTGTTTTTTAAACTATATTTCTTACTAACGTATGTTTTATTGAGGGGTAAAAAGGAGACGAATCAATTTAAAACTGCGGTTGTTGAGTCACTGTTTCTCTCTTGTAACATGACGGGCGCGCAGCAGTTTTTCAAAGTCGATTCTTGCACATATCTTTTCCTCTTTGAAAGGGGAACGGCCCGGCATGGCCAAGTGTGTTAAGGCGTTCGACTCGTAATCTGAGGGTCGCGCGTTCGAATCCCGGTCGCACCAAACATGCTCGCTCTTTCAGCCGTGATAGCGTTATAATGTAACGGTCAATCCCACTATTCGTTTGTTAAAGAGTAACTCAAGAGTTGGCGGTGGATGGTGATAACTAGTTGCCTTCCCTCTAGTCTTACACTGCTAAATTAGGAACGGCTAGCGCAGATAGCCCTCGAGTAGCTTTGTGCGAAATTCAAAACAAACAAACTTTGAAAGGGGTTCTCTCTGAGATTCTCTACAGAACATAAGGTTATTATTTAGAACCATACAGTCACTGAAGCATATATAGTTCTTGAAAATAGTAAGGATCTTTTGGTGTATCAAAATGGTTCTGTTTAGAAACAGTAAAAGTTCATAATTTAAATTAGATATTTTATTTAATAATAAAATGCAGTTTTCTTAGTTTCTGATTAGTATCCCGAAAACAATTTATGGCTGAATTCTAATGACGAGGATATGTAAGTATAAGAATATAGTGCTTTTAGGTTGTTTTTTCACTAACAACTAAAAATGTTGCACAAACACACATCTTCATACATTATTATTAATTTACCGTTCAGAAGTTCTCTAAAGCACACACAAAAACGAGTAATTTATTTCCTAGTGCAAAATCTTTTCCCCATGTTTATGCGGTTAATCTAGACAAATAGGTAAAACCGATGTAAAGCCAACACTCACCACAAATTTACGGTATTAGGTCTTCCATTTTCCAATGTTTTCAACTTATTTCATATAAATTTATAATAACCACTTCTCATTCCATTTAACACTCCTACGAAAAGTGGGGCCTAATAGGCCCCAGAGCAACTTGAAAGGTTATTAATATTAGGCTAATAATTTTGTATTTAAATGAAATTGCCATTTAAATCCATTAATGAATGGATTAACGAGATTCCCACTGTCCCTATCTACTATCTAGCGAAACCACAGCCAGCGGAACGGGCTTGGAGAAATCAGGACTAGAAATGTCTTTTCGTAGGAGTGTTAAAAGATTATTACTTCCATTTAGAAGATAAAGATACTTGAAACAAAGTTAAAAATGGTTTGACAAACACTCTCTGTGTAACAACTCAATGGCCAAAATGTTGTACACAAACAAATGTTATAAACCGAAATATGTGCGTGTGTTTTCTTATAGCGAGACCACATCGGGCTATCTGCTGAACCCACCGAGGGGAATCGAACTCCTGATTTTAGCGTTGTAAATCCGTAGACGTATCGCTGTACTAGCGGGGAGCAAACCGAAGCAAAGCGTCTATCATTTGTTTGAGAAGCAAACCTTTTTTCCTATGGTTTGAGCACGCGATATTCAACAACTACATCTATGTTAACATTACTGTATAACTGACAAACCAAACCAAAAGAAAAACAACAACATAAATGGGGTTTTCCTTTAAGATAACAAGTATCTTCATAAGCTCCGCAACCTACAACAAAATTCTTAGACAATGTATTGAACGAAGTTATTGAACATGGTTGTTCCCCTGTTAATGTATCGAAAGCTGGTTTTTAGCATTATAAGCTTTCAGTCTTAGCATCGAGCCACTGAGGGGTGGGGGGCACAGCATAGATAGCCCATTGTGTAGCTTCGCGCTTAACAAAAAACAAACAATAAAAACTTTTATCTTCAATTTCGACAGAATTGAAACTAAAACAGCCAAGAATGTAATTTTTGAGGCAACAGGTGTCGCATGTGTGCATTGATGAGAATAATATTAAGACCTTTTTTACTGCCACGCATTTTAATTATTCCATTTGTTTTCTGATATGAAACATTCAAAAGCTATCTTAATAATTGATGAAATGCTTTTGAGGATTAGTATACCACACTTGGTCAGGAACAAGAAGAAAGTATTTGGATCAAGGATTTTTGCATCATTTATCAAGTAATCGTTATGGTACTTTGTAAATGTTGAAGTTATTAATATAGAAACGTAGCTTCTCTCACAAAGTACCTGTAAGAACTAAAACCACAAAGTCTTGAGTTTAATTTGCCTAAGTTTTCTATCGTACTGCGATTTGAAAAATTACATCCAGGTACATGATACGAGTATTAATTACAAAAAATAATTTATTAAGTTGTAGGCCGAATTAGGAAAAATTGGCCCGGCATCGCCAGGTGGGTTAAGGCGTTCGACTCGTAACCCTAGGGTCGCGGGTTCGAATCCCGGTCGCACAAAACATGCTCCCCTTTCAGCTGTGGGGGCGTTATAATATTGCGGCCAATCCCACTATTCGTTGATAAAAGAGTAGTCCAAGAGTTGGCGGTGGGTGGTGATGACTAGCTGCCTTCTCTCTAGTCTTACACGGCTAAATTAAGGACGGCTAGCGCAAATAGCCCTCGGGTAGCTTTGCATGAAATTCAAAATAACTTAACTTAGGAAAATTTGAGACCAGAGTTCCACAAACGCAAAGGCATAAAAACAGAAAGTTTGTCAATGTTACTTAACCTCGGAAGTATAACAAAATTTATTATATGTGATAAAATAATATTTTTATTTTTCATACTCAAACCATACTTTAAAAAAAACAAACGACAAGAAATATTCTAAACTGCTGACCAGAGAGAAGTCAACTAGTCAAAGGAATTGTACCATCCCCTTTTCATCTTAACACGTTGGTTCCCACATGACCCATCGGTTGGTCGCGACAGTCTTCCAGTAAGACCAACACGAACTATCAGTGAGTCGTGCTCTATTTTCTTTTCAAATGGCCACTTAATGGTTGGGACACAACGGCTACATATACAGATGAGAGTGGGACATCACCACAACACTTCTTCTTCTAAATCCACCTACTTTTTATTTTTTATGTTTTATGAAGCTGATAAACATAGACTAGGCAAAGTAATTTTACAGTGCATGTAAAAAAAACAACATAAAAATAATTGAGATTTGTTTGTTGAGCTATAAAATTATAAATGTCATCATTGATCATGAGCTCAAACACGTCAAACACATCAAAATGTACATTAGTGTATAACTGACAAACCAAACATAAAGAAAAAACATAAATAGGGTTTTCCTTTAAGATAAGTATATTCATAAGCTCCGCAACCTACAACAAAATTCTTAGCCAATGTATTGAATCAAGTTATTGAACATGGTTATTCCCCTGTTCGTGTACCGAAATGAATTTTGCAACAAAATCATTATTTTAATATAGTGGAAGTAAAACAAGCATAAAAAATAATTGATATTTGTTAGAATACCTTTAGCCCGAATACACATACACAGATAGTCCGATGTGGCTTTGCTTTTAGAAAACATATACACACATGCTTCGGTTTATAACATTTGTTTGTGTACTACATTTTTATCATTGAGTTACACTGAGAGTGTTTGTCAAACCATTTTTTACCTTAATTTTGGAGACTCCAGACGTAAAGGAAATTGAACGAGCATTTTTGCCTACATAAAACTTTTTCTGTATACTTTTCTTGTCAAATCGTATTTAAAACTTCAGGGTTGTGTTGCTTTTATCTAGAATTCAGTTTTCCAAAACACATTGATAACGTTTTCTGTACCATCAGATATTGTGCTGTGGTATATTATATTTATTATATTTTTACCTTATGCTCTTGACTATTTATTCCCATAAACAAACAACTGAAAGATTTAAGTGTAAACAACTCTTTGAATAAAAATATAATACTTTTAGTTTAAATAGTTTTAATACTTTTAAATATTTCAATTTAGTTCAGAATACTAATAGTTCAACTATATATATTTTTATTAGACAGAACTCGTCCTTATGTTTCTTAGGTTTACAAAATAGAAAAAACATACCAGTTATCAAAGAGAAATTAGTACTGAAGTCTCACAGCTGTTTCAGATTCATGAATTGTTCAAATATTTGAATTTTCGTGAAGGAACAAGTTTACATTACATTTTTAAATTATTTTGTTTAACAAAACTAAAATTATTTTTTAATATAAAGAAGTTAGAATATATAGAAAAATTAAATATGTGTGACAAAATCACGTGCATGTATTTAACCGTAGATGATTGGGCCTAAGTTTAAGTACTACTTTCAGTGACAAATGTTCTTTTTTTTTTGTAATTCTGTGATATTAATAAACTCTCGAACACAGGGTTGATCTATTTTACACGTCTTTGTTTTAATATTTCAATCAAATAAACACACGTAGTCAAACGTTTGTGTAAGCCTAGTTTGACAGGCATTATTTATTACAAAGCCCGGCGTAGTCAGGTGGTTAGAGCGCTCTATTCGTAATGTGAGGGTCGCGGGTTTGAATCTTTTTCACACCAAACGTGTTTACCCCTATAGCCGTGGGAGCGTTATAAAGGGATAGTAAATCCCATTATTCGTTAATAAGGAGTAACCCAATAGTTTATGCAAATAGCCCTCGTGTAACTTTGGTGTGAAATTGAAAAAAACAAATTTATTGCAATAAAAGTTAAAATTTAAAACACGTGATTGTTTTGATTGTCTTGGTTTTTCACAGACAGGTTGCAAAATGCGAAATTTGAATTTTTCAACATATTATTGACGCCAAGAAATGAAAAACAAAAAACGTTTGCTATAGTTTTATAATGAACAATTTGTTTAAGGTAGGCTGTCCAGTTAACAAATTTAAGGATATATTATTCAGCACGAGTTATATATAAAATAAAAATCAATTTTATCTCCTACAATATTTTGACACGATCATTGAATATTTATGCGCATTACCTTTATTTGGATTCTTAGTAGAATTTATAACCAAGTCTTAAAAAATTTTAAAAAACAATTTTATGATTATACGATGAATAAATTTCAAATGAAACCAATTTCAGAACGTCTTGGCATTCAAATAGACGTTTTATCCAGCTTCTTATACGAAACTTTATTGAGTAATTACGATCCTAACCAAAAGATAATATAAAACTTAATAAACTTCTTTAGTTGAGAACGTTGAAAGGTTCGTTATTAAACTTTCTTAAGGGCTCTTACAATGAATTCCATTGAGGACGTTTTGGGTTTCTACTATGAAGAAAAGCAAAATAACGCAAAAAGGTTCTATACTGCATGCAGCTGTGTTCTTTGTTATATTGTGCGCGCTTTAGGCCTAAAGAAAATTACTTAATTTCAGCCATGATATCACATTTTATGTAAGTTAGATACTGAGATTTGTAATCCAAAGATAAAACTAAGTTAAGCACTTAAGAGTTTGTTTGTTCTCGAAATCGAATGCTGGATTTTAACATTACAAGTCCGTAAACTTACCAGTGATCTGGTAGAATTAAGTACTTAAGGTAATATTGTTGCGATCACATATCAGTTGTCATCATGATTATTAGTGGCCTCTACAATCACCTATGTTACTAATATTTTTTAATTAATTACTAGAAACAAACAAACAAAGACTAGCGGAAGCTAGAATTTTGAAACTGACAAACATTCAAGATTCTCTAATACCGGTTCATCTGTAAATGTCTACCTATCGTGGCAGGGAATAACATAAGTGGAATTATAGTAAAATGAATGGATACGATACATAAACTACACGCGAGGATTTAAAAAAAAAGAAGAAGAAAGAAGTCTTCTCCACCCACATAACTCACTTAGTGCACCAGAACGGAAATATCCCTCTTGAAAGCATTCAGCTAAGTTAGTTGATTAAAGTTCTGATGGAAAGGACCCCACCATTCTCTCAAGAAGACTCATTTTTCAGTCACAATCATAACTACCACAGCAACAGTCCTTCTTGGGACTTCCCTAAAGACTGTAGCGAGATTAGCAACCAAATCTAGCTACAGATAGTAACTAGTAATTAATACTAAAAGTAACGAATGACTAGTTAGGTGATCATATAGGCTACTAGTTACGACAATGAGCTGTTACTTTGATGAGTTAAGCTTAGATTACTAGTTCCGCGGGCCCTTCCATAGCTTAATGATGAGCTCAAGAGCTTATAAAGCTAAAATTTAGGATCATATCCTTGCAGTAGGCACATGCCACTGTACCACTGGAGAGGGCTTATATTATAAAAGTGATACTTAACCTGTAATGGTAATATCATGTGCAACTGGCTGGCTGCTTTTCCTCTGGTCAGCTGTTTGTTTTTAAATTTCGCGCACAGCTACTCGAGGGGTACAAACCTGTGACCCACTTATTGAAACTCAAGCGCTCTAACCGCAATACTATGCCAGTACCTCAAAACGTGGGCAAGCTAAACCCTAATCCCATGGAGTCTATGATCTAGCCATTTATCCCATATATACATAAGATGGCACTCAGGTTCAAAGAGTTAATAAAAGTTGAAAATTTTGGCATCGACATAAAATAGGTGTTTATTTTGCCTTGTCTTTAAGATTTTACGATAAAAGATGTGACAATCATGTTTAAAATTATTAATATCTGGTTAACTGCCAAGAGGAATTTCTAGGACCTGTTATTAAAATAATGCTCAGTGAAACGTATAGTAAATCTGATCCACCTTATACTTTTTTTTAAAGCACGCTTTGAGGATCTGACACAATTCGCCTTGAAATATGTCCAGCACTGAGTGGGTTGATAATATGTAGCTACGATTCATTTACTGCTTCAAGGCTACTTTGCCATTATGTTTTCATTTGATTTCCAACGAATTATTCGTGTACTAAGTACATCATATTGTATTTTGGGGAAGACGGGGAGATTGCTTTTGTCGTAAAAAATGAATTGGTT
This sequence comes from Tachypleus tridentatus, assembly GCF_004210375.1. Classification (NCBI taxonomy): domain Eukaryota; kingdom Metazoa; phylum Arthropoda; class Merostomata; order Xiphosura; family Limulidae; genus Tachypleus; species Tachypleus tridentatus. The sequence continues at coordinate 161,027,494 of NC_134825.1, forward strand.
TTTTCCCTAGGAATTTTTTTTTTCTTACAGTTTACCAAGTCTTGAGTTTAGAAGCCAACTTGTTCTCCCCACATTTAATATTATGGTACTTTAGCAGTTCAGGCTAGTAGAAACTGCCAATGAACCAGTTTTTAAAGTGGCTTGGGAAGGTAAACGATTATACGTCAGTTTGTATTTGGCAGTTTTGCCTACTATTGTAGCCAACATGGTTTTAATTAAATATCATTGTAGGCTATCACGAATTACCGAAATAAATCGTTTTTTTTATTTTTATGTATTTATTTTAGCGAAAAAAGTAATCTTTGAATGTGACAAGTTTTCTCTGTCAGTTTCTGAAAATGATGCCCTTAAAATATGTTCTGTTTGTACGGCACGTGAAAAAAAAATCCAACAACATTCATTTACGGTATATAAAGAACTAGCGACGATTAAACGGAAGCTCAGTTGAATATTTCGTGGAAGCTGCTGGAAGTATACGACAGAGCAGAAAGAAACTACAACTGTTGAACCGGGTAGGATATAGTTATATTTAAAAGTTAAAATCCGTATTAAATAATATAAGGAAGGATGTTTCAAAAATATTTTCATTTTAGACGCTAGGGAACTTCCTGTAAATATCACCAGTTATGATGCTGATATGCTTCTTTCAAAATAAGACTTGTGATTAATTCGAATTACTTTTATAGCATAAAGTTTGTATCGCGAAACAAATTATGAGCAAGGAAGCGTTTAATCTTTAGTAAGTCTTATACTGTACTTCCAAAACTAAAACTGTGTGAAAACTTAGTTTCAGTTAATTCATTAATTTCATACATTTATATTTCTATAAAACTGAATCGCAAAAAAAGTTATTCTTTTTCAATCAAATTACTAAGAAATATGAAAAGATAAAGCACTCACGAATAATATCAAACCCCAATATAATAATACAGTATCTATTGAATGCATCAAAACATTATAATTAATTATAATATATTGTACGATATTGTGAAAATATTCCGATTCATTAACTTCCTAAAACAAATATACTATACGATGACGATAAAACAACATTAATAATACATACAGTTTAGTTATGATTTGTAATGGCGATGGATAATTTACATTTAGCTTCTTATATTTAAAATTTATTTGTTGACTAAACTTATACCATTTGATGTTAGTTTCATTAAAGGTAGTAATTCGAATATTTATATATTTACTTTTTGTTTTTTACTATATCAATAATTATTACTAGTCGATTACCCGTGACGCCAATGCATTAGATTCGTGTGTGACGTATTAATGACGGGAAAATCATGACCTCTATTGCAAATCTACATATACAAAGGATAAAAATTTCGCGAAGTTGAGGTTGCGCATCACGAAATAATAAAAGGTTTTCCAGTATCATATAAGTAAGAGTTCCGTTATAGAATAGATATTACCTAGCTTTTCCCTCCGCTGAGAGAGCGGCAAGTCTTTGAATTAACATAGCTAAAATCAGAGATCCGATTTCCCTCGATAGACACGGAAGATAGCTCGCTGTGGCTTTGCTGTAAGAAAACACACATACATACGTAGTGTGAGCTATGTATGTGAATTTAAGAGCAACCTACATATTCAATTTTTTTAATTATGACACTATATTCCTTGTTAGACCGTTATATTTATTTAGCCATAATAATAATGAAAGGGTTAAGTTTGGTTTATATTCGTTTATTTATTTTGAATTAAGCAAAAAGCTACACAATTGTCTGTCTGTATCCCGCCCACAAAGAGTATCGAAACCCGGTTTCTCGCATTGTGAGTTCATAGACATGACTTTGTGGGGCTAGGTTTATGTAGGTAGCTTGTTTTCACCAAAAGCTAGCACAAAAATATTTTAAAATATCAAGATAATGTAATCAGTAGTATCAATACATTTGAAATAATTGTTTTCTTATTAAAATCAATTTAAATGATAAAAATCAAATATACCTGAAGATATCTAAATTCAAGCCAACTTTGGAATGAACGTATTCCAAAATTTAATGGATTTTTTTCACTATGTTCAATCCTAACTACTTTATTGTTTCATATTCGAGTTTGTTCCATTGTCTTGGTGCCTCCCAATGGCTCAGCAGTATGTCTGCGGACTTACAACGCTAAAAACCGGGTTTCGATACTCGTGGTGGGCAGAGTACAGATAGCCCATTGTGTAGCTTTGTGCTTAATTCAAAACAACAATCCATTGTCTTGGCCCGGCATGGCCAAGCGTGTTAAGGCGTGCGACTCGTAATCTGAAGGTGGCTGGTTCGAATCCCCCTCGCACCAAACATGCTTGCTCTTTCAGCCGTGGGGGCGTTATAATGTGATGGTCAATCCCACTTTTCGTTGGTAAAAGAGGTGGTGGGGGTGGTGATGACTAGCTGTCTGCCCTCTAGCCTTACACTGCTAAATTAGGGATAGCTAGTACAGATAGCCCTCGAGTAACTTTGTGCGAAATTCAAAACAAACAATCCATTGTCTTTTTACAATTTAAAGTTTTTGGTTTTTTTGCAATGTAATGCTATTTGATACAATACAGATATGAACATTGTTTAAGCTGTATATCCAAAAAAGCTGTAACGCAATATTGTGTAATATGGTGCTTTAATACCATCCTCTCCTCACTTCACTAAGCGTCCATTGTATTAATCTCGACGGTAAAACACACGTATAAAGATACAATTTAACCGTTAAACGGCAGCCATCAATGATGCTACCTACAACATTTCCGCTGTTGAAGGGTTAAAGGAATGTCCATATTTTGAAATTTTCTATTCTTTTATGATTTTAAGGTTAGTGTATTATCTAAATACAAAGGATTGATATGTGATGAGAATATTAGGCATGTGCTTTTTAAAATAATAATATAAAATGTAAAAATGACACTTTAAAGATTAATAATTTGTTTCTCAAATTTTACAGAAATGGCTTCTTGTCGTAGCATTACGTTAATCTTTGAACAATTGTTCCTTGCTTTGTTTCTGTGGTCTGCTTCGGCAGAAAACATAGAAGTGACCACAAAATCTGGAGTTGTGGAAGGGATTGAGCATCCAGTGATCGTAGGAGAAGGAGTATATGTCTTTAATGGAATTCCGTATGCAAAACCGCCCGTCGGAGACCACCGTTTCGGCAAACCGGTACCCATTGGAAGTTGGGAAGGAAAAGTGGGCGGTGAAGCCAAACCTAATTCCTGCTACCAAACAAATGTACATCACAATCAAGAGGTTCACGAACTATGGAAGTTGAAGTCACCTGTAAGTGAAGACTGTCTTTATTTGAATATTTATGTTCCTCAAAATTCCACATTAGGGTACGGCATTGACAACCCACAGCCACAAGATTTGATCCCTGTGATGGTTTTTATCCATGGCGGAAAATTCCATTATGGGTCTTCTTCACTAGATGCTTATGACGGAACTATTCTTGCTGCTGCCACAGATGTCATTGTGGTCACAATGAACTACAGACTTGGTCCAATGGGTTTCTTGCACCTGAATGATGCCGATGCTCCTGGCAATCAAGGCTTGATGGATCAGCAGACTGCACTTCGATGGGTCAAAGAAAACATACATGCTTTTGGTGGCGATTCAGAAAATATCACCCTCTTTGGTGAAGGTTCTGGGTCTGTTTGTGTTGGACTTCACACCATGATGGAAGAGAGTAAAGGACTATTCCGCCATGCTATAATGGAGAGTATGAGTCCCTTGTTTCCACACTCTTCCCACAACGTTGAAGAATCAAATGAGGTGACAGAACTTTTTGCTGAAAAAGCAGGCTGTACCTCTAAAGATCCCAATGAAATTCTTTCTTGTCTTCGTGAAATGGAACCTGAAAAGCTGATTGTTGCTACAGAAGAACTTATTCACGAAGGCCATGAAATGCCTTTTGTTCCAACATATGGTCCAAACAATATGATCCCGAAGTCTCCTTTTGAAATGGCACAAGAAGGGCATTTCAATGACGTAGTTTTACTCATTGGAACAAATCAGGATGAAGGCTCAAGAGCTCTCGAACATTTTATTCCAGAAGATAAAGAAGAGATCACCAGAGAAGAAGCCATTGAGGTAGTGCAGAAAGCAATTTATAACAAACACCCAGGTACCGCCAAAAAAATCGTAGAACACTATATGAGCAACATAGATCCTTCCAATACCAAGGGAAACTTTCATGCCCTTACAGACGCTTTTGGAGACTACTTTTACATGTGTCCTTGTTTATATTTTGCAGAAAATTTCAGCAAGAGTGGAAAGAATGCATATTATTACTTTTTAAACTTTATACCTAAAAGATACCATCAAGCTGAGCTGATCAATCAAGGAGACGAAGTGGAGTTTGTATTTGGTTTGCCCTTCCAGAAGATAGCTCTGCAGGAGTATGCTTCTTCTGAAAGAGATCTGAGTTTGAGAATAATGTCTCATTTTGCCACCTTTGCTGAGAGAGGGTAAGACTCAATTGTTAATTTATTTAAAACATTTAGTATCTCATAACGTTTATTAATTTGTGTGTGATACTTTATACTGTTACATCTTTCATGTTATTAAAAAATGGTAACTATCACTTTATCTTAACTATCATGAGTTGAACGATTCTCGTGATTTGCTATAAAAAAATAAAAGTCGTTCACCTCACTAGCTTTAAAATAATCTAATTTTGTTGTGCAAAGATAATTCTTTAGCCTTTTTCTCATTTTCCTTATTAAATAATTTACTGTACATTTTCCGAATATGTGTGTTTAGGTTTTTAAAACAGGCTTAATGCATGCTATTTGTAACCATAACGTTTAAGAAACGTTGTGACAAATTTATATTTTAATAAATTAGATTGATCACTAGTTTAACAAGAAAGTTACTTTTTACCTTCAACAAACAGACCTTTGACAATTAAGGGAAATAATTCATAACGACTCTGTATAATTTGATTTCTTTCTTCCTAGCAACCCTTCGCTTGCTTTGAATGAGTGGCCTGCTTTTCATGAAGGATGGCCAGTTTATCAAGAACTCAACACACTCACACCGAATTTTGCTTACATCTATAACCAGGTTCACTGCGACTTCTGGCGAGACATTGTTGCTGAAAAGCATTAGGTTGTCTACAATGACAAAAGAAACTTCGCAAAATTTATGAATAAATTGATACTGTAACATCGAAAGAAACGAAATAAAATAACTTTTGGTCAAAAGATTTTTCTCTGGTGACGTTTAACGATATTTCATTGTGGCGTTGTGCGATATGTTAAGTAAAAATCTCATTTATTATTGATTTGCAATTTTCGCCTAACATTTAACTTGAAGGTAAAATATTGTCATAAGACAAACGTTGGATGGTTTTGATTGTCATATAACTGACAAAAAGAGCAATTTTGCATTACTTTCTGTCCAATAAAGAACAGTGCCATATATACGAAATAATCTTCTTTATCATTATCAACTTTAAAATAACCGATTATGAGATGTCACTGAGCAATACCAACTTCATTTATGACATCTTATTCAGTATATTTTAAGAAGTATTTTCTGAGTCAAAGTATACTGGTAATTTGGGGTATTTCATCAGATCCGGAAGCTTAAGAATAAAATACATGTCTGGTCATGTTATTTCACCATTATCTTAGTATTGCTCTTTTTATCATTGCACTATTTTCGCATTTCATTCACAAAAAGTCTTCGTATTTTCCATTGCTAACCTTATCCTCAATCGTTTTGTGTTTTTTTTTCCTTTCTCGTTCCCTTTTCAGGGCAAGTCGTCGGATACACGTACATGTTTACGTAATTCTCTTGACACAACCTTCTCCGCCAAAGCTTCTCTGATTATTCATACGGCTGACTTTTTCTGAGCAACTGATGTGTTGACGTGATCACATCTACATCTTCTACACTTGTAATACCTCAGACATTTTGCTACTTTACATTCAGAAATCTCCTTTCAATCCGACCTCTCTTTCCATCAACACAAGAACAAACTCAGAGAATATGAGTTTGTCTCAACAGATCATGATAGGTTTCACAAAACGTACAGTAATGGTTAATGGTCCGTGGATAACGTAATACAATAATACAATTGCTTGAATTGGGGTAAACAATCACCCAGTTCTACTGAAAAACTGATCATAACCTTTTAGGTTTGTTTGTTTGGGAATTTCGCACAAAGCTACTCGAGGGCTATCTGTGCTAGCCGTCCCTAATTTAGCAGTGTAAGACTAGAGGGAAGGCAGCTAGTCATCACCACCCACCGCCAACTCTTGGGCTACTCTTTTACCAACGAATAGTGGGATTAACCATCACATTATACACCCCCACGGCTGGGAGGGCGAGCATGTTCCCGAGAACCCGCGACCCTCGGATTACGAGTCGCACGCCTTACGCGCTTGGCCATGCTATCCAATCATAGACGGGAAAAACATCTGGATTCCTTTTAGAATAATTAATATTTCTGAAGACTTTTAGAGAGAGAGAAAAACACACCAACACACTGGCCACTGTTTCTACAAAGTATTACACGATTTTTGCCACCGTTGAGTCTGAGATTGCGTGTTAAAATCAATATTACAGAAAAGCGTATTCTAATAAGCAACGTTAATACTGAAATAACATTGCTCACTTTTTATAGAATATTAAAAAATTAAACAACCTAAATGCCGACAATTTGGTAAAATAATCTAACATTTGCATTACAAAGTTTTTAGTTAAGTGTTAATATCCAATCGCTAGAAGACCTGCGTGTGTTCAGTTCCTGATAGTCGTTAATTGTTTGTTTACTTGTTTTTGGATATTCGCACAAAAATACTGAAGATAGGAACATCTGCGCTTGTCTTTTAAACTTTAAACAGATAGAATGGAGGGAAAGTACCAAGTCAACAGTACACACCGATAATTTTCCCCATCGAGTGTCGCCCGATAATACAACTATAGTCCAAGGGTGATCTTTTTTCCAGTAACGGAATACAAAAGATATATAGTTTTGCATTTCGCGCAATGCGTGTTGAGGCATGTGACTCGTAATCTGAGGGTCGCGGGTTCGCATCCGCGTCACGCCAAACATGCTCGCCCTTTCAGCTGTGGGGTCGTTATAATGTGACGATCAATCCCACTATTCGTTGGTAAAAGAGTAGCCAAAACGTTGGCGGTGGGTGGTGATGACTAGCTGCCTTCCCTCTAGTCTTACACTGCTGAATTAGGGACGGCTAGCACAGATAGCCTTCGAGTAGCTTTGTGCGAAATTCAAAAAACTAATGAACTGGAATTTTGGGATGTTCTTTTTTATATGTGTGGGGTGGTTAGGATTCAAATGCAAACAGTTGTGGGTTTATAATAAACACTGGTTATTATTTTATCAGAAGAATATCCAAGAATGGTGGTGATGAATCGGATACGTCATGTGTGCAAGACAATGAAGGATGGAAGTTAGTTACGTAACGAAGAAAGGTTTCTAGCCCGTGGAGATCCCAACAACATCGTCGCTCTATCTCTTGTAAAGTAGTGGTAAGGGACTATCATACTGTGTAAACACGTGTTCTTCGATATATCTAACACAAGGCTTGCAAAATTGGGGCTCATATTAGTTCCCATAGATATGCTGGTAACCTGTTCAGATAATTCATTGTTAAAACATAACCCACTGCATTTTAAAAGTAGTTTTGCTACGTAAACTGTGGAGTGAAGCCGATGGTTTGAATAACCGCTCAACAGAACTGGAATGATTTTTCCTTGGTCGCAACACCCCCCTCCCCAAAAAAACAAACAAAAAACTCTGTAAATAAGACACAGAAACAAGTTCCATAAACTTTTCTGTAACAGAACGCCCCTTATCCACTTACAAGAAACAAGTTAAAGACATTATTCTAAATATTTTATAGGAACCTGACAACATTAAACATATTTTTCTATGTCACCCCTCATAATTTTTTACCGTCACGATATCATTATTGGAAACTACGCAAATACAGTGACCTTAGAACAAACAAGTTACCAGATAAATTTTACTGTAAGTGGTTATCCTTGTAACAGAAAGTGTTGTAACACGTGTGCTTACAGTGATTCAAATACATCCGTGCAGTGTCTTAAGTCGAGTTTTTACATTAAGAATTAATATACTGCGTATCAAAGAGCGTCATATATTCTGTTGTTTAATCATGTTGTGTAAAATTATACATAGAAGAAACCGTAGATTATTAGCATCACGTACCCGTGAACATCTTAGAGATATAAAAACATTGTAACAAAGATAAAACAGTGGGCTGACACTTTAACTTACACAACCATGCCCTTGACCATTTAAAAATACTTATTTTGAAGAAGACCCCAATAAACAAACATAACTGTAAATTATAAGAAAGCAAAATAATTTTTTACCTTGGAACTTTTCATCCCAATGGGCTAAATGAACCTTTTAATTCCTTGTAACAATTCTGGCTTTAGTTTTACCCAAGCTTAAATGGTTTTATACACTGGATTATGTTCATTGTTTTAAAACTATATTCCATAAATATTCATATATGTGTGTACGTAAGTGCATGCGTGTAGATATTTGGATGTATCTATGAATATACAAGTAGAAGTGTGTGTGTTCATATATACATATACAATTTCCTATTGTTCCAAGTGTTTGTAGCATTGTTATACACGTTCATTTGTTACATTGTAACGTGATCTCCGATTTATGTTTTCGTCAATTAGTGATAACTGAGGAAGGGCATTGCGCGAAGCGTTGTATCGAGAACAGTGTGTGTGTGTGTGTGCATATATATCTGTAGTTAACTTCATGATGGTTTGACCTTCAACATTTTTTTCAACCACTACGCATAATTTCCAACACTATGTTTTCAGGCATACCACAATAGTGTGCTGCTGCTAGTTAACACTAAAAACCGACCGGGTTTCGATATGTGTAGCGAGAACAACATAGATAGCACGTTGTTTATCTTTACGCTCAACAACAAACAAACGAACCTCTTCACAACTGTGCAAGCTTTACACGAATAACCTGCGGACTATACAGATTGATAACAGTAAAATTAAAAGTATTTAGATGTAATATGTAAGAAATTGCTCATAAAAGTTGAAAAAAAAATGTAATAAATACGAGAAACGTTCTACAATACGTCAAACTACCACTAATAAATCACTTCTTCCACGCCAATTTAGTGAACAGTACTTTTTAAAGTGCAACTGACATACGCTTTTAGAAGTTTCTCTCAGAAGTACTTTGAAAAAGTCTTGATAAAAATAAACAGAAATAAAACTGTATTTATACGTTCATCTTACATTATGACTGAAATATTTTAATTTTGTGCCTGATTTATATATAGTAAATAATATTATTCATTTTCGTTATTTGCACAGAGCTTCCACATCCCTAATTTTGGACTGAAATACTCGATGAAAGACATCTAGTCAAAAGCGCCCACAGCCAACTCCTGAGTTAGTCCTAATCAAATAGTGGGATTTGAATACCACTCTCAAAACATACCTATTAAGCCAAAATGCAGTGTGCTATTGTCGTGGTAACAGGACAGGAACCATGAACTTTTGGACAAACAGTCTACTATACAAAGTACTAGGTCACGTCTACAATGATTAAATGTAAACTAAAATAATATATATATATAGGCAGTTCTAGTCTTTATTATTATACTAGCATCTGTATTTTCGTAACAAAATAACTGAGGAAACAAAAAAATACAATCACACATACAAAAAAGACGAAAATGCCACCTGTTGGTCACACGTTACATATTTCTTTTAAGACTCAAAAACACAGACATTTACACACACACCATAAACAGGTTTAGGAAGAACGTATACAAAGTGTATAATTTACAACTTTATATAATATAAGCTTGAGAATATCATGCATTAATAAAAGTGATCATTTTTCTTAATATTAACAAATTACAAGGCTAAATGCAGAGATGCCAACTATTTCAAATGACTGAGCGTAATGATTGTAGACAGTCCTTTCACAGTTTTAGTCATCTTAGATTTGCCAGAAACAAGACAATCTGGTGAACATGGCCTCTTTTTATTCCACTTGTGAACCATCGCATTGATGTTTCTATGCCGCTTAGAAAACGAGAAATACCCATCTACGCGAGCGCTGATTGGTTGACAAGCACTGATGACGTAACTATGGATTCCCCCATGTACCCAGTATGGAGAATCACCGCACTTAAACTATTGGTAGACGTCAGAGATACAAATATTTTTTATTATTTCAAGCACAAACATGATTATCGCAAGTAGCCATTTGGACTATGTATTTTTTTTATCATCAAAATTTATTTGTATCTCACGAGAAATTTTCTTTTCACCCTATCATGCCTTGGGGAAACAATTTATCACTTTATTGTATAGGCCTATATAATATATAATAATTTGGGAGTTGCAACAAGTCGTAACATTTGTCTGTATGAGCGTATAGTCGTAAACTATACACCAAAATAGTAATGATTGACAAAAAAAAATCCATTTAAGTTGGCATATGCTCTAAATTAGAAAAAAATAAGGCAGTCTTGATCTATAAAATATAAGAAAAAATTAAAGGCCTTCTAAATACCATGATAAATCACGTACAAGACATTGCATGCCCCAGTACAATACCTTTATCTCTAGTACAATTACTGCTTATTGATTTCCCATGAAACTCAGAAAAAGTTAAAGATACTTATAATCTATAAAAGCTTAATGATGGAGAAAAAGTAATTTAGAACTAATGGAAAGAAAAACAAAACAAAAAGAATGAAAATTCTGAGCTGTGAAAGTATAAACAATCATTGATGCTAAAATAGTAAAGAAATATTTTGTCATATTTGCAAACAAGGCTCATTCATAAATGTTTTGTCACATCCATGTAACAAGTTGCCCAAATGGCCAGCATACTGTATATTTTTGTTTGTTTTTTTAATTCCACGTAAAGCTACACAAGGACTATCTGCATTATCTGTCCCTAATTTAGCAGTGTACGACTAGAGGGAAGACAGCTAGTCATCACCACCCACCGCCAACTCTTGGGCTACTCTTTTACCAACGAATAGTGCGATTGACTGTCACATTATAATGCCCCATTGTCTCAAAAGGCGAGCATGTTTGGTGCAACTGATTTCAAACCCGATATTTTTCTGAAAAATCGGTTTTATCAAGTCACATAGTGAACACTCCATACAATGTTCATTTGGTTAACACAACCCATTGCACCAGTGACATTCTTATTACAAGCATAATGTGACTTGACTTTGAAATGCCAAGTATGATTATCTAAGTTACTGTTAATTATCTGTTCTGATACTCACAGTTGTTATAGAAGTTTACAAAATTTAAACCACCTTACGCTTGTGTAACATAAACTCATCTTCTGATCTAAAATAGTTCCAAGTTTGTTTGTTTTTTTTTAAGATATGTTGAACACTGATAAAACAAATACAAAATAAATAAAATACTTCTCTTTCCCCAAATTTTTCTGTAACACCATTACTAAAAACATTTGTGAGAAGTTAAGGAAAATGGAAATATTTTACTTTCTTTAATTAAAATTTTAACGTCTGTAAAAAACTACATTACTGTACTTTTTCTTAACCTTTCTTAAATGGTTAACAGTGAAGACTTTTGAATAGATATATTTTCAAGTTTATGACCAGCTGGACTTATGAAATATTTATTTTGTTAATGTAAAAACATTTTCCAATTCTTTAAACATCATTTACATTCTAAGATAAGGCTACTGAAGAAAGAGTACTCTTCAAAACAAAACTTCAGTATAATTTGCATTACATATATAAACAACTGACAAGTGTACATTCTGTCACACTGATATTAAAGAAGAATAAAGCTCTGAAGACCAGTACCTGTTATAAAAAATTTTCAGAATTGCACAATTGGTCAGCTGTGATTTTGAAATATATATTATATACTGACGCTCCCAAATTTGGCTGTTAAAAGATTTCATATTCAGTTTTTCACTTCATAATCAAATTTATGAAACAACTCTAAAGTTTATCATAATTTCTATAAATTTTAAGGCATGATTAAAAACCTTCTTAAAAACTTTCATAGCTGACTGTACTATTCTTAAAATACTAGGTATTCTGAAAGGTCAGTCATCCCTATAATCATCATAACATACAAGCCTGTACACAGACTGTTTAAAAGAGAATTCTAATATATGAGAGATCAAAAGATAATGCATTATGTACAGAGTAGAATCAACACAAAGCATGATAATGCTACAGTACAGGGGTTTGAGGACATGCTATAGTTTCAAGCCAAAAATTGCTAAAGCTTCAAAAGAATGTTGAATTACAAGCATAATTTTGTTACATCACAAAAACAGGTTGTTTAGCCAAACGTTCCCTTTTTCCATGCACATGAAATGCTTTCAATTATTAACAAATCACATAGCAAGACAAGAAATTTCAAACAATATTAAAAGGAAGCTTGAAGAGAATGTTCCTAGTCTTTGATTTACAGTAGCATGCAGTTTTCTAACATGGAAGATGAGACAAGAGAATTAGGAAAAAAAAAAAGTTGTGAAATTTCTAATAATGGTTAAAACCTTCTTACTTTTGTAATACAAACAATTCTTGAACACCATTAAACTACTTATCTAAAGATAAATGTCATAATGGAATCAAAACAATTTCCAGAGTATTTCATGCATCACTGTGTGAACATACTACAGATAAGAAACATTACCTTGGTGAAAGTAAACAAAATCTCATATGTAAACTAAGTATTATTATAAAAATGGTTTACATCACCCTAATACAAGGTTTCTCCATTTATTAATCATGGATCAGTAAACCTGAAATAAATACTTGACATACTTTTTTATATTATAATTTATATACAAGTTTTTGCTTCCCAAACAAATAACATTTTTTAAAAGTATGTCTGGAAAATAATTTCCATGTTGTTAACACAACCTCTACCATGTTTAATTTTCCCCTTTCTGGATTTCAAGTTTTACATAAAATAGTGTTCCATAGTTTTCATGTTTTGAGGTTTCTTAAGTGGAACTGTTTTGATTTCTTTCTTCCTGCGTTTTTTCTTTCCTTTAGTTAGGGTCTTGGAAAGCATTTCTGGATTAGAACAAACATGTGGTCTACCAGATACAAAACTTCCAGCAACCTCACAGGCAAATTTTGACTGTAGATCTTCAGCTACATGGAAATCTTGATGCTCCTGGCTTTCCCAGATAGGAATGTTCTTTCCACATTTACCACAATTTTCACAGAGATCTTCAGCAAGTGATGAAGAGCTTTTAACTAAAGCTAATGACTGCTCGATCATGTCTTTAGTATCTTCTGTTTTTTTATCATTTGTGAATTTATAAAAAGGCTCTACAGATGATGCTGATGATAACTGTTTTAAAGTTGATGATTCTACTTTGTTACTATATGTATCTGATAAATTAATACACTTTGTTACAGTAATCATTTCATCCTTGGAGATACTCTCTGGTTCTATTGTTACATCATTTTTAGAATGCCACTGCTCCAGGTTTCCTTCCACATTATTTTTTAAAATAGTTTCTGGTTTTCTAATTTCATAATCTATTGAGGCTTTGCCTTCCAATTTTGTGGTTGCTAACAGGTTAAATTGGGCTGATGATTCAGCCACCTCCTTACTTACTTCTTCACTGATACTCACAGTTTCATGTTCTTTTTCAAAATATTTGTCTAGGTGAGTCACTTTATCATTAGCTAAAGATTGTGCAGTGTACTTTCGTGCTTCTTTAGGCAAGTACTGTTCCACCTCTTTTCTAATACTATCTGGTAAGAAGGGTAAGACTGACAGATCAACTGATGAAGGACCTATTGGTGGAGAATGACTACACCTGAGAGATATTTTGCCCTCTGATAAGTCAGGATAAGATGTATTGAATAACTGGGGGGGATTTGGCTTTGACCTTTGCAAAGTAGCATCCACTGATGGGCAGCATGTTTCATTAACTGGTTTTGCTTCTTTCTTTGCAGATATTTCTTCTAGTTTTCTTTCAAAAAAACCCTTTTTAACTTCCTGTTTCTTGTTTTGGGTGATGTTACATTTATTTTTGTCTTTGTCTGAAGAGAACAAAAGTTTGTCAGAAACAGGATTGTCAGGTGACTCTTCTTGCTGAAAAAGCTCCTGAGAAGTTTTCTCTGGTGAACTTTTTAGTGAAACCTTTCCTCTCTGATCTCTGTCACCATCTTTAAGGTCACAGTTCACTGTTGAATTTGATGCAGAGTACTGGTCAGCAAAGTCAGATTTAACAGACTGGCAATTCAAGAATGATTTAATTATGTTAGGGGAACTATACAAAGATACAGTAGGTTTTCTGTTAACAGCAACACTAACTTCAGAGTTCCTTTCGTGATGAATTCCCTGGGTGTCTGCTACACTGATGCTCTTTTCATTGCTACTTCCAGACTGTTTAGAAGGAGAATGTTTGGCTTTAGTGGAGAAGAAACTCTCAATATTTTGCATCCCATTTTCAATGTCATCCTGAAATTTTCCTGCTGACAAGGTAATATTCAACAGAGCGGGAGACCTAGTACATACAAAGATTAACTCAGTAAAACATGCACGTCTTCAACATGTCTACTTACGTATCCACAAACAATAAACTTTACAATGTTAATCACATTCTTGCAACAAACAGCATCAGACTTAAACAAAAATGGGGATACTACTATAGTCAGAACTTTAAAGGTCATTTCTAAACATTTTCCAGCTAATATACTTAAAAAATATAGAAAATAGTAGAAGTTAATTTTTAGTATTTTACATTGAGACACGTCTTTTTAATGGATAGCTTTTTACAGTCTCGAAAAACACACAATATTTATAAGTAAAAAAACCAAAAAACTGAATATTGCATCATGCATTCAATGTATTATTATGATATATATTTTCATCTCACATTCAGAAATGGATTTGTGCTCTCACTTCAGTCATCTTAGGGAAACATTTTACTTATTTTAAAGATCACAGAAACACAGATGTATAGATATAGCTCATTTGGATATTTACTGGTTTTAGATCAAGCCAGATATTTTCAATTCACTAAGAAGTTACAATAGTCCACTCACTTTTTTTTTTATATAAATTTGAAAAATTCTTACAAAAGTAATTGCTACATATTTCTTTACTGCAGTTTCAAAACTAAAGATGTGGTAAAAATGTAGCTTGAAAAACTGACTCTTAACTGAAAATAATCAATAATCTAATATGATATATAAAAAAGGTGTTTTGTTTAATAATGGAAGTAATATTCTTTTAATTTGATCCCAATGGTTCTAGATTCAATTTCTATTACCACCAAATTTGATCACCCTTTCTTTGTTATGAAAAGCTAAAGCTATATACCACTGTTGAACTGCTAATCAGAAGGAAGGGAATTGTCTGACATCATCTACCATCACCAGTTTTCTTGTTGTACACATCATGGTTTGAGAAACTAATCAATTAATCAAACAATCCATCAACAGGACTGTCAATTGATCTATTACCAATTACCACTTGTAGTTCAGCTCTATTCCACTTATACCATACGAGAGACATGACAAAACCTAAGCAATATACATCAACTGTAGACATTTTAAACTGGAAACATCAAGACAAAGATGTTTGAAACCCAACTAGAGCATAATTTAAAGGAAGTCTAAATTATAATTTGAGGATACGGACTATCAGTACTGTTTTAGACTATGTACTTGGTATTTCAACTTGGACATTTAGTATTATTTACTAGTAGTAGTTTTGGAATGGTACAATAACATGTAACATCTATAAATTACCTGAATGTCTAGATTTGACATATTGTCTCAAATTTTTGCAAGATATGGAAAAACAACTGTTGTATAAAACACCAGATAAATTATCCATTTGGAGAATTAGTGAACTAGAGAGTTAATGTGCAAGTTGGTGAATGAGTGCATTGACCCTAAAGCGATGGGTCATGGGTGAAAGATCATGTCATCACATTTGTTGACTGGCATTAAAATGTTTTATTGAACTACTGTTTTATGAATTTAGGTTAATAAGTTTAGTACCAAATTGTAGATTATGATTCACATTCTATCATTATACATTAGTTAATTTCTTAATTTAAAGGTAAATATTAAAAGAACACACCTAAATATTGATTTAGTAAGCTGAATGTCGCATTGGCTCAACTTAGATGTTTGTGATGTCAAAAAAATAAGTGCATGGTTTCATAGAAATTAGAAACCCAAATTACCAATATTGACAAGTTATAAAATAACAGCCTCATATCTTTTAATTTGACTAAGACATCACTTATGTACTGAAAGAAACAAGTGTCCTCATTCACTTATTTCCATTTTTGAAAATGGTCCCTTATATACATTTAAATCAATATATGACATATGAATAACCAATCAACAATTTAGAATGTCCCCCTTGTGATTTTCTCAGCCACTTGAATCTGGTTAAAGGCTGCCTTGTTCTTTTAAACCAAGAATTCAAGGAAGTAGATTGTGTCTTTAGTCTGCTTCAAGTTTTTTTTTTTTTTTAAGCCTAAATACACCTTAGTTACTAAGCTTGATAAATTATAGTGAAATCCTATGATACTGATACAGTAATGTATGATTTTTGTGGTTATTCAACTATAAATATAAAAACTAAAAAAGCTGTTTTGTTTCATATCCTCCATGTGTGAAGCTTTAAAAGGCTTAGCAACCTACGTCAAGCAGCAACCGAGTTCAAACGTCATAGCTTGAAAAAGATAATTGTTTACTTTATTTACTGTTCCACATTTTAAGTAAAGTTTAATAACTTATTTCTAAATAATAATAACTTGTATACGTATATAATGTACAATATTTGAAATGTGACTGAATATTACAAAATACTAGTCCACTAAAACACAGTCAAGATAAGGTCACTTCGTAAAGACTAAAGGTCATTTTTATATTAATGGATACGGTAATACGAGAGAACGTGTACTGTGCCAATACAAATTCTGTAATATTAACCAGGCATAACTGAAAGATCAATATAATAAAAAATAATAAATACATAACGTTATGTGACTTAAGCTATTTAGAATAAACATTTGTATTTTCATATTATAATTTTTAGCTAATCTAGAAAGAAGAAAGGATAATTTATATTTCCTAATTTTTTTATGGTGGTTACAAGGTTAGTCAAATTAACAATCCCAACATAGTGACGACAGAGAAAACAACAGACAAAATATAGTCTCACTGATCACAAAGACTTGAATGTACTTAGGTTTTACAGATTACATAAATAATATCTAAGATTATTGTGATGAACAATAATTTTTTAATCATAAGATGAAAAATCACTTTGCATTTGAACTAAGAAAATAGACTAAATATTTTCATAAACAAATTTTCAATAAAAATATTTCATTGAAAAATCCAATTTTTTTATACACAAAAAATTTGCACTCTTTACTAAAAGTCTACCAAACATAGTGAAAATATACACACTGCATCAAAGTTATAGTATAAGTACTTAATGTGTATCCAAACTTGTGTACATTATATTAAGCCTGCTATGAAAGGGTTAATTAGTCAGTTGAAAGTTTATGTTATAGATACAAAAGGACATTACACAAGTGAACAACTTTAAGTTTTAACTGTTAGTTAGATCTATCAACAAACATAGATAATAGAACTTATATGTTACAGAAGAAGAAATAAATAACATGTTACAAGCAGAGTGTATTATTCTTACCAAATCACAAGACAAAAAGGCCAACTAAAGGCGCCATCAACTTCCTCCTACAGTAGTCTTAGAAGAAATGACAAGACTAATTTGACAACTGGTTACAATGTACAGAAAAAGGAAGAACAGGCTACAAGACATGTATTTGGACAGTAACTTAACAGGACATATTGTCAAAGACTTTAGACAAAAGCTTTCAAGAAATAAAAACTCTTCCCAATGAACGTAAGATAAAAGAAACTGTTATAAATGTAGGAAGCATGTAAATTACAACTAATACTGTAACGAATCAACAAAGAAATAAAACTTAAGGATCAAAAGAAGAAAATAAATGCTAACAAGAATTAATTGGATCTAAAGGGCAAAGTTCAGCTAAGAATACTCCATCTTCCCCAACTGTAAAACTGGGGAATTTGATTGGTTACTCTTTGAGGGATATCCCTGATGACCATTTGCAGAACCTATAGGTCTTGCATAACACAGATTGAAACCCACTACAGTAGAAGGAAGCTAGCTTATCAACAGTATCCATTGCTAACTTTTTGATCACTCTAATCAATTAGTGTGATTTGACTGTTACTTTTATAATCATTCATGACTTCAAAGGGTAGGATCTCCTGTTATAAACCCATCTAAGCTGAAGCTCAAGGACTACCACAGTTGGACTTTGTTGATTGATGCAAGTTGAAAATCAACAAAACCTTTATTTTTAAGTTTGACTAAAATCTAATCTTACTTTGAACACTGATAAAAAAAAACAACATTACAGCGCAACTGAATTACACTGGACAAAAAGTTATGTGGTTAACAACAGTATAATCAAAGGCTTTGCTTACCATTCTTTACTAGATGATGGAGCTGTGTTAATCTTCTGAAGAAGATTCAGAGCATCATGAGCCAATTTTTTGGTATCATAAATATGAATTGGGCAGGATCGAGATGTTAAACCTGAACCCTGGTCACCATAGCAACGAACACTGACAGTTAGGAGTTTGGCCATTCTTTTATTCTATAATGAGAATTTAATGAAATAAATAATTAAAGCATATTCACTAAGATAAATTAACCAATATCTTAAACCAGTTCTACAGAATACAAACAAGAAAACCTTCAAGGATGAAAACTTAAGTCTATTTCTGTATTACTGAGATACTACAAAAAAATCTATTTGAACTACCTTGTTTCTACTGTAAAGTATGTTTATACATCAGTGCTGTTTCTAGAATCTCTTTATACATAAATATCTAACTCGTATCTTGTAGAAAAATCTATAATGAAGTCTTACATCACTTCGATCTCTCCGCAATCGTTCATCCAGCTCTGCTGTCAGTTGCTGCAGCCAGTACTGCACCTGTTGAAAGAATGCAAGATTACTTCAGTAACATCACATATCACTAATATTTTATCCTCATGATTTCATAACTTCTTTTCAATGTTAATCCGCACTACTGATGCAATGCCCACAGTTGATTAAAAAATACTGATTAAAATTTATTTAAAAATCTTTGGAGCTTATAACTGATTGGTTTGTTTTGAATTTCGTGCAAAGCTACACAAAGGCTATCTGCACTAGCCATCCCTAATTTAGCAGTATAAGACAAAAGGGAAGGTAGCTAGTCATTGCTACTCATTGCCGACTCTTGAATTACTCTTTTACCAACAAATAGTGGGATTGACCATCACATTATAATGCTCCCACAGCTAAAAGGGTGAACATGTTTGGTGTGATGGGGATTTGAACCCGTGACTCTTGGATTATGAGTCAAGCTCCTTAAATCGCCTGGCCAGCTTATAATTGATTCCAAACATTATTATTCTTAAGCTGGTATAAATTTTTAATTTCAAGATTTATGATTATTGCAATTCTTTGAAAAAACGGTTTTGCATTTTTGAGTGTAATGAAAAATTATCTATTTATTCATATATAATGTTAGTGCTTAAAACCTAGCCATTACAATTCTAAACATAATTTATTGTTTTATTTACTGGCTTATACTTGAAGCCACTAGAATCTAAAAGAGAAATAAGATAAGTTAAGAAAGTCACTGTTTTCAAGAGAAAATATTTTTCTCACCCTGCAGCATTTTTTTTAACAAAATAAGAAAAAAATGCTGTTACCTGCACAGGCTTTAAATTCACCACCATTTAAAATGTGCAAAACTATACACACACACACACACACACACACACACACACACACACACTGTGGAATTGAATATATTAATTTTCTACATCCTTTTTGCATTTGTAAGAAAGCAAAATGGTGAATGTTATAAAAGAGCATTTTGTATGGAACATTCATGATTGTTTTTTGGACTCAGATTTAACAATCCACAAACAGAACATTCTTGACACTATTTTTAAATATTAAAAAGAGCTTCTAATATTATAGTGCAAAAATTATATACACGTTAGACTAGTGTTTTGAACTAAAAAAAAGAAATCACTACAGAACACTATACAGAGGAGAAAAAGTTAATCTTATGATTCTTAAAAAGACTTAAACTCACTAAAAGAAAAATATTTCATAAACAATGCACTGCAACATACTAATATCATGTAAACTTGCCTCTTCCTTAGTTTTCAATGATGACTTCCCTGCAAAGTTTTTACCACAACCAATTGATTTGGGAAGTTGTCTTGCTGTGACAGGCTCATTATCCAAGCCATGAGCAACTTCAAAAAGCCATGAACTGGTACAAAAAATATGAGGAAATAGAAAACAATGGTAGACATCAATGACATGAGTGAAAGAATTGTGTAATCAAACAGAAAACTCTTAATAGCAGTTACTTCTTAGCAAGAATTATACATATAGATATATATTTTGAAAAAAAAATGAACAAAATGATGATGAAAGCCCCTTTACTTCGTCAACTCTTTAAATTTCCATTCTGCTGGAATTATTTTCATGATTTCCTAATAACTGTCACCAAAACTTATAAAATTACAATTTTCTTAAATTTTTTTAAAGAACAATACTATATGGATTAGTTTTAAGCTAAAGATATTTAAATTTTATTGGACCCTGTCACAGTACAAATCAGGATTTTTGGCTAGATGCTGGCAGCATCCACTTGGGTTAAAGAGTTCAAGTAAGTCACAACAACCATGATATGGGGCTGATATGGGGCAGTAGCATTACCTTCAAACAATCTAATAGTACATTTTACTAGAGTATGAATTAAATACACACCTTCAATTTACAGTCTCTAAAATAATAATTTGACTGAATGATAAAAAATTTCTGCTTGGTGACCAATGTTATTTCTTTTATGATTTTTTTTCCCCATTTTTATAAAGAAATATTTGGAACATTTCAACAAGAAACAACTTGCTAGTTACGAGAGTTAAGCAAAAGTAATACAAATAAAGAAGGAAAATCACCAATAATTCTAAAATGACAACAATTAAAAGACAAGAAAAAGCAACTTTTAAAGCTTCCTTTAATCAAAACTGATACAAAAAACGATAACAAAGAATATATTCTGGAAGGGGGGTGGAAGTTATAATAGGTGAAAAGAAAGTGAGAGATACTGTTTGACAGCAGTTCAGTAAGTTAGGTGTAACCAAAGAAAGTGGTAGGAGTACATAGCACAAAAGAAATCTATACAAGATATTGGCCGAAATGTTTTATTTATAGCTTAAAAGTATACCACAATAGAGTTATTCTGCAGTATTTTAATTTTACACTACAACAAACAAAAATAAGTATTCAAAAAATTAGGTAACTTTACACATGTAAAATTAAAAATATTATTATATTTCTAGCTTGTTTTTCAAATTGTGCAACAACAGCTAATCTGTATTTTCCCTTACCCAGTTTTCTCACCAAAACTACGTTGAAGTTGTCTGACAGAAATATCTGAAAGTTCTCCCATTGTTTGTATTCCCAATTTTTCTTTTACTTCTTCCCCAAGTTTTCCTCCTAGGTTTCGTCTACAGAAATTAAGAAATAAAAACAGCAAGTGTAGAAGATTACATGTAAGTTTTAATCTTAATTTAACTATCTAAACAAGTCACAAAGAATGTTCAGTTTTTTTCATGCTTACAACTTGCTATTTTAAATCTTAATATCAGTACAGCAATAAAAGCAAAATAACCTCAAAAGGCTAAAATGAATAATTAAAGCAAATACTAAAGTGAAAAATATAGTTTCTTAATTTGTTTTATATTATTTTATGTTGGACACATAGCCACTTTAGTTTTCTTTTACTGAATATGTTTTAAATACTTTTTTATAAAAATAGTTTCATAAAATATGCATAATGCTAAGGATACACCTGTTTATGGAAAAGCTATTAAAGTTACATGCTCTGTTTTTTGGTTGGTTGGTTGATTTAGTTTTATGGCACAAAGCGACTAGGCTACCTGCACCAAACATTCAGTAAAAAGGTAAAAATAAATTAAATGTAGTAAAATACACAAAAGGAAATGAAGGTAAAACAAAACAACATTGAAAAACAAAAAAGCATAAAACCAATGTTAACACCTAGTTTACAATGTTAAGAGAGAAAGCTGAGTAAGAGAAGTTGTAAAGGACTTTCTTTAGTATAATGGTAATGATCATAATCCACCAGGAAGACTAACAGGTAAGTACAAGAATCACTGCCAGTCACCTGAAGTTGGCCTTTCCAGTCCTGGTTCTGGGTTATGTGTCATAATAGCCATTATCAAAAGGTAAAGTAATAAAAGTGTTAAAAGACATGCAGCAAAATTGTAATAACAACTCGCCAGGACGACTAACGGGTAGTTCAAATGGATAGTTGGCCTTTCGAATCCTGGTGTCGAGTTATTTAATATTATGGCTATTTTACAATGTCAAATTGAACAAGAGAGATTGAGACTCTTAAAAGGGAACCACAATTGAAAAGGTGTAATGAATAAATATCAAACACTTAAATGACATTAAAAAGGTAAATGGCCATTAAAAAACTAAAAACTTTATCAAGGTGGACAGTGTCACCATCACCAATAATAAATGGCATTAAAAAGATTAATGGCCATTACAAAACTAAAAACTTTATTAAGGTGGACAGCATCACCATCACCAATAACACTGTCTAACGTTATGGACAAACCCTGAGATAGAACAGGTTTAAAATTGTGCCATCGTTGAGAGTTATAACGATGGCAAGAAAGTAAAATGTGGCTCATAGTGATTTGAGTGTTACACAAACTACACACTGGTGCAACTATTCCAGATAAAAAAAAATGATGAGTTAAAAAACTGTGACCAATGCGTAGTCTAGTTAGAACAAATTCCTCCTTCCAAACCTTACGGAAGCTAGATGGCCAAAGTCCAATATAGGGTTTTATTTGGAAAAGCTTGTTGTCGTGTTGCTCACTCTAAGCTCCATTTTTTAATTTTGAGCTGTCGACCACAGGAAAGGCAACCCACCAGCAGTACCCATTTCTATCTCTTGGGCTAATTTTTACCAACAAATAATTGGATTAACCCTCACATTATCATGTCCCCATGGCTAAAAAGTTGAGCACATTCAGTGTTAAATTTTGATTCTCTGACCTATAGGTTGTAAGTCAAGCACCCAACAACTAGGACATAAGAATACAATCTTCATAAGATGTGGTAAACAGATGGGTTCTAAACTAAGGATATATTTCATCTTGTTACAGCCTTCTTTTTACTGATCATTAATGATTCAAGAAATCTAATTATTCCTCATGATTCCAGAAAAAAACCAAAAACCAAAACAAACTAAAATAGCTATAATAAAAACCAGTGAATCCTTTAATTATTAAATCCAATATTTCAGATTTCTGGATGCATTCAAATGATTGTTTGAAAAGGTAAGAAAGAGGATAACAAGAAATACCAAACCAAACCTAAGTTTCCCCACTGTAATCTTCTACATGCACAAGTAATGTTTATGGTTGTGCTACCACAATACAGTCACATCTCTCTCACACAAGCATAGTTAAATTTTGGCCACACATAATTAACTGTAGATATTTTTTAACTTTTAAATATTTGACACAGTTTATTTATTAGAACTGCCATTTTACACCTGACATAATTTAAGCCTAAATAATAAAGCAGCAGAACTTAATCTTATATTACGTAAAGTGTAGGTCAAAAAATATAACAAAACCCTTGAACATTCTATAGAAACACAGTTGTAAGTGAAATTTTTACAAGGCTGCAAAATAACATTATAAAAACAATTACAAGCACATACAAAAATGAAATTTTATATACCTCTCAACTCATACCATACATGCAATAAGAACTATTCACAATATTAATAAAAACATGTAGGTTGGTTGATTGATGTTTATTGGTGCAAAGTGACTAGGCTATCTGTGCCAAACAACTGGTAAAAAATTAAAAATAAAAGAAATATTATTAAAATATGTAAAAACAAAACAAAGTCCAATTTTATAATTAAAAACCTAGAGTTGAAAAGGTCAATGGCCCTTAAAATTTTAAAACCACAACTGAGGTGGACAATATCACCACTGCCAATGACACTGTTCAACATCAGGGATAAACCCACAGCAAAAACATATCTAAAATGGTGTTGCTTATGATTGTAACAATGGCATAACAGTAAAATGTAGGCTATTGTGACTTGAGTGTCACACAGTCCACACACTGGTGCATTTAGTCCCAGATAAAAGAAATCAATGAGTTAAAAAACTGCAACCAATGCCTAGTCCAGCCAAGACAACTTCCTTCTTCTGATCCTTACAGAAGTAAGATGATTAAGGAACAATAGAAGATCTGATGTGGAAATGCTTGTCATCACACTGTTTACTCCAATTCGATTGCCAACTGGTGCAGAGCTGAGCCTTGAATACAGGACCATAGTCCATATATGGGATAGGCAAGGCTGTGATAGCACCAGAGCAGACAGATGTAGCTGCAATGTCAGTGAGCCCATTTACATGAATACCAACGTGGCCTGATATCCAGAAAAACTGGATAGAAGTAAATGATAGTAAGAAATGGGCCAGTCTGTTTTGAATATCAATGAGAACAGGGTGAGAACTAACATGGAGCAATTCCAGGGCCAGTAGAGAGCTAAGTGAATTGGTATAAATAGTACAATTTGTGTACTGTATAGCTTTCACATGATCCAGGGCAAGAAAAATGGCATACAATTCAGACGTGGACACAGAAACTGTAGAGGGGATTCTATGTGCAACAACCAAACCACAACATACCATAGTAGATCCTACAGAATCAACTGATTTTGAACCATCTGTATAAATGGGAATGGAAGGATGGTTTAAAAGATGATTGGCAAATCGAAGATGGTACTACCAATCAGGAGTATCTACCTTCTTCAGATGACTCAAAGAAAGGTCACATTTGAGGATGGTAACAAGTCATGGTGGGATGGGTTGATCTGTGGATACAAAGGCCAAAAGGAACAATGGCAGACTGTCTATTTTGAAAAAGCATGGCCCACTGAGAAAGGAAAACATAACCTCAGATGGGATGCTGTGGCAAGGATTGAAGTTTTGAAGCATACAGTAAAAATGGCAAATGGCAGAGGTGTAGAGAAGGTTCATGAGAATCAGTGTACAAACTTTGAACTGGAAAAGTATGGAAAATCCTGTGCAGATATGACCAAATAATTGGGCTGGAGAAGAGGATGGACCCGAGGAAAAACCTGAACCGAAAGCCAAAGGAAGTGGGCTCAGGCAGTTACTGGAAGGAGTGGCAGGGACAGAGATGGACATAGACATAGATTTGTCTATCCTTTTAACTATAGAGGGCAAAAGACTCTTCAGGTATTTTGCAAATGACTCTGCTGAAGGCAAGGAGAGATCTTTCTGCATTCCCATTGTAGTAGAGGAGAGAAGTGCAGCAGCATATGTCTGAGGTGGAGTGGGGAACAATAACTTCTGAGCCTCTGGGTAGAAGACATTGTTTAGTCTTCAAGTGTTGCACCTCCTGCTCCTTGACCTAGAAAAAGAGTAAGAAGGGTGTGAACCATTACAGCTAATACAGTGCAGTTTCAGGTTACACTCATAGGCATCACGGTCTTTGCCACCACAATGGTCACATTAAAGAACCATGACATGATGTCTTTAAGTAACTGAACCATTGACACTGGAAACATTTGAGAGGGATTGGAATTACAGTTCAAATAATCTGTAGGCATCATAATTCTGATGATGTAAACATCAATATCAGAACATTAGTAGGCATCATAATTCTGATGATGTAAACATCAATATCAGAACATTAGTAGGCATCATAATTCTGATGATGTAAACATCAATATCAGAACATTAGTAGGCATCATAATTCTGATGATGTAAACATCAATATCAGAACATTAGTAGGCATCATAATCCTGATGATGTAAACATCAATATCAGAACATTAGTAGGCATCATAATCCTGATGATGTAAACATCAATATCAGAACATTAGTAGGCATCATAATCCTGATAATGTAAACATCAATATCAGAACATTAGTAGGCATCATAATCCTGATGATGTAAACATCAATATCAGAACATTAGTAGGCATCATAATCCTGATGATGTAAACATCAATATCAGAACATTAGTAGGCATCATAATTCTGATGATGTAAACATCAATATCAGAACATTAGTAGGCATCATAATTCTGATGATGTAAACATCAATATCAGAACATTAGTAGGCATCATAATTCTGATGATGTAAACATCAATATCAGAACATTAGTAGGCATCATAATCCTGATGATGTAAACATCAATATCAGAACATTAGTAGGCATCATAATTCTGATGATGTAAACATCAATATCAGAACATTAGTAGGCATCATAATTCTGATGATGTAAACATCAATATCAGAACATTAGTAGGCATCATAATCCTGATGATGTAAACATCAATATCAGAACATTAGTAGGCATCATAATCCTGATGATGTAAACATCAATATCAGAACATTAGTAGGCATCATAATTCTGATGATGTAAACATCAATATCAGAACATTAGTAGGCATCATAATCCTGATGATGTAAACATCAATATCAGAACATTAGTAGGCATCATAATTCTGATGATGTAAACATCAATATCAGAACATTAGTAGGCATCATAATTCTGATGATGTAAACATCAATATCAGAACATTAGTAGGCATCATAATTCTGATGATGTAAACATCAATATCAGAACATTAGTAGGCATCATAATTCTGATGATGTAAACATCAATATCAGAACATTAGTAGGCATAATTCTGATGATGTAAACATCAATATCAGAACATTAGTAGGCATAATTCTGATGATGTAAACATCAATATCAGAACATTAGTAGGCATCATAATTCTGATGATGTAAACATCAATATCAGAACATTACTAGGCATCATAATTCTGATGATGTAAACATCAATATCAGAACATTAGTAGGCATCATAATTCTGATGATGTAAACATCAATATCAGAACATTAGTAGGCATCATAATTCTGATGATGTAAACATCAATATCAGAACATTAGTAGGCATCATAATTCTGTTTTTGCAGAGTAGAGATTTGGTGCACTGCAGAAATGCTTTGGCTGGACAAACCAGTGAGGATCTCTGACTCAGGAATGTTCTTTAGATCCCTTTCAACTACAATTCCTCTTGAAAAATTCAAAGTTGCATGGGGAGTAACCTTGAGGTGTATAACCCCAGTGGCCTTTAGGATTTCTGGGATAAGGAATGCATAATTAGAAATTGAGGTAGGGTCTGATTGTGATGGTGACTGTAAAACAGAGTTGTCCATGCATGGTCTTTTCTGATAATTTGTTTTTTTTTCCATTTTTATTTATTTTTTCTTGAATGGGGGGTATCCATAATAAAGGCAATACATTTCAGTGCCCATTGACCCCACCCACCATGAAGCTCTACAAGGGGATGAACCACACTACCAAACAAGGACACTGCAGCAACATCAGAGTTTCATGAGCACTATACCCAAAGAGCAGCATCAGAAACAATGTCCACAACACCCATTAAGAGCATTCAACATTGGTACTCAGTTGACCCTAGTGCAAGTCGGCCAGCCGACTGACCCTGGTGGAAGAAAACCCCAAGGCCACCTGTCTTCATGAATTCAAGACTAAAGTGGTGTGTTACAGTTAGACCTCTCAAACACCAGGATCTTTTCCACCCCTTCACGGGTCACCAGACACGATGAACAACTGGGTAGATGTTTAAATCCCACTGGATGTAAATTGAAAGTATGGAACCTTCTCTGGGAGGTCCCCTCTCCAAGTACAGGAATCCACCTTGAGGGAAAAACATGTAGGTTCAAGAAGTCTTGAAATGAAAGAAAAACCTTAGAACTATAACTCAAGCACATTTGAACGATGGACCTTTCTTCTTCAGGGGCAATCTGGGAATAAATTTGCCATTGAAGAAGAAAGGTGCACAACAATAACTATTGATCCATGTTTACAGATGAATCTTAATTGTTACATATTTATTTTTACACATCAGTGGTTTATATACACTCGAACACACACATATACATATTAGTATCTTAAAAACTGTTCCTTACACCTTGTGAACTGGAAGTTCTCTGTAAAGAAGTAAAACTGAATCCTGAGGAAATATAGTCTGTTGCTGTGGTTTGTGGAGTCCACATGACAATTTGGCCAACATCTGAAAAATCGATACAAATATGAAAGTTATAAAATAATACATAATAAAAATTTGCTCTGCAAACCTTTTTACAACCTGTAATGTAGAATGCATTTTTGTTTTCCTTGCAATGCATGAATCCTGTACATTATATAAAACTACTATTTTTTCTCACCAACACAAAACTTACAGTAAACACAAAATTAAAAATTTCTACAAGTTGTAACTAAAACTCACTCTTTTATCTATTAATATCACACATAAATAAGATTATCAAAACATTACATCTACCAACATCCCAAAGTTAACAAATACCAGCTGACCTAAAGATAACTCTTTATATCAATGTACATACTGAAATAAACTTACAACATCATGATTATCATAAAACACACACCATTAAATACACTATTTCATACATCTAAGCATTTGAATCATTACCTTTAATATTCATGCTCCAATTATCCAGGAAAAAAAATTCCTGAAACACATCTTTTTACATAGCTTAACCCAGGGTTTCCCAACCTTTTGGCACTCGCGACTTGAAAATGTAATTGATGAAATAAAATTAATGTTATCCCAAGCTACTTCTAACAAGGCTACGCGACTCCCCTGCCAAGGCTTCGTGACCCAGGGGGTCGCGACCCACCGGTTGGGAACCCCTGGCTTAACCCTTCCTAAACCAGGAAGGTGTCACTGATACCGCTTAATCCTTTCACTCCTATCCAGTTTCAACTTATAAAAATGCATATCACTTGACAAAGTCTTCAATCATTTTTTTTTTATTTTGTTAAATTCCCTAAATTATTTTGTTAGAAACTGTTTCAGAAAATTTATACAAAATACTTTATTTGATTTTAGAATTAAATATACTACTAATCAAACAGTCTCATTTCATATATCCATTCAGTTTGAACTTGATTTATATTCATAAAGATATGTCTTTTTAATAGTTTATGTTGCTGCAGTAGTTACTACTTCCAACTATAAATCAAAAGCATTATGGTGAAAAACTAATGAAGATTTAGTGATGAACAAAGATTTACCTTTCACAACAGTACCACCATTACTTTTGGCAGGCTAGGTAACAATATTCTTGATAAGATAACTTTACAGCTAATAAATAGTTTATTTTCTATGAATAATAAGATATATTATTTGCACCTATCATTTGAATAGAACAAACTTCACAATAACATTCATACGTATGGAGTTAGATCACTGGAATATTTTGTCACTGCCTTCTGTACTAGCTAAACGTAACTAGGCTTTAATGTCTAAAGTTTTATGAAAATAAGTTTTCATACCTGTTAAGTTTGAAATTATATTATTTGTGCCTATCATTTAAATATAACAAACTTCACAATAACATTCATACATAACGAGTTAAGTCACTAGAATATTTTGTTACTGCCTTCTATACTAGCTAAACCTAACTAAGCTTTAATGTCTGAAGTTTTGTCGTAAACACGTTTTTGTACCTTTAAAGATATAAAATTTTCGAAGAAAACATTTTCAGGAACAAAAAATATAAAACATTTCAAGATTTTTGGTTTTTCCTGACTCTTCCAACTTTCATTTGTTCATCTCTGCAGAAGTTCCATCTAGTCAGAATTCACAAATTATTGTTTAAACTACTTTACTTATTCTACATTGATATAAACAACTAACAATCTGCTCTCTTCAACAGCATATTTATTTTCATTACAGTTACACAAATGATTATCAGCAATCTTTCCCCAACAGGGAATCAAACTCTATCTATCCAATAATATTTAAAATTTGCCTGTAACTATTTTCAAATGTTTGCTTCATTAACAATTACTTAGACCAGGCAATGTGACATTCTAAAAGTGTGGGAACAGTAATTTGAGATCTGTAATAATAAGTCTCTACTGTCTTTATGTTTGTTTGGCTATTGTCATAATTTCTCAGAATATTCAGATCACACTAGCACCATTCATAACACTTACACATGTCCAAAGCAACACTACACACATATTAATAAATAAAGAAAATGAACAGTATATGTTGATACCCAGTTCTAATGACCTGGTTTAAAACATAGTGTGACAAAGTTACATGGTTACAGCAACATTTAACATACAGTATAATGTTCTGAGGTCTTCAAGTTTTTGAATGGGATTTGTGAAACTGATGACCTAGAAGTCATGGACTTCCTGCCTGTTTTTGCAAATTTCTGAAAGGCTGATAACCCTTTATCTTCATCAACATATAAATACTGGATCTGATTTTCTCTGATATCCTATTTTTAACTGATATTAACATTTGAAAGTGCAAGGTTCCCCAAATGGATCAGATCCTGTTCAACACATGCAATGGTGCAGGAAGAGATGAAGAATATCAGCCACTTTGTCCAATACATAAAGAATGAACAACCCTTTCCATCACATTAATAGAAAGATTATAAACATAGATAACATCAAAGTGTTGTGATTATATAAACTATATTAGACAGCCTTAATAATCAATGGCCATTTCTTGACACTCAGATTTCTACAGATAGTGTAAATCAGTTAAGTATGTTGTGTTGAGTATTCAAGTTACAACTTGCTCATAACAACTTCTTTGATGTTGTATTTCATCTGTTTCTTATTGCATGTGCAAAGTGAGAATTTACTGCTTGTACCAGTGACTGGAGAACACATCATCATCAAGAATATCATAATAAAGTCCCTTAAGACTTAAAACATTTGGTTAAACACACAAGGTAAGTAGTTTTAACAAATATATTATTAAATAGGAAGAATTCCTGAATGAGCAAAAGAGAAGAAAAAAAAAAGACTTGTCCATTTATAATCCATCAGAAGTTAACTTACTGTCATAAAATGGAATATTTTTAATACTGAACATCAACTTTAATGTCAGTGGAGTTGTTTTAGACTAAGTGTTAAAAAGCCCACTAATCAAGGTTTATTTTGCTAATATGAAAGATAAAGGGATCTTTCTTCAAAAGCTAGAGTGATGCTGTTTCTTTATGTCCCTAATGGCTAGACTAAAAAAAATTATTATTTAATTCATGACTCAGGTTTACCCTATTTATAAAAACTAATTATTTCATATACTTCTAGAAGTTTCTTGAAAGACAAAAGTGAACAAATATAGCAAAGCCTTACATGTGTGTATCATCTTTACCCAATCAATTAATTTAGACTATAAATCAACAAAAATTGAAACAGGGTCACATATTAAAAAACAAAAAGTATACTAATTATCAAAAAACAAGACAAAACTTTAGAAGATATCCCCAGAAAAAACACTGAAAGCTGTTGGGAATATCCTGTTTCTCTAGAAATCTTCCAAATCACATAATAAAAATCAACTGTGTACCAGCAAAGATACTCGCATTCAGATCCTTTAACTCTTAATATCCTAAACTCTATTACCAATCATTATCCACAGTCAGTCGTGGGGAAGGTAATTAGTCATTATGATTCTTAAGTAAAAAAAAATAATTTGTTAAAAATTAAACTATTCTATCTGCTCACATTTCAAGCACATTGTTTGCTTAAAATAACTGTAGTTAAACCTATCACTAGGAGTCATGGGTCAAAGGCCATGCCATATCACATTTGTTGATTCACATTCAAAAGTTTATTGAAATACTATTTTATGAATCTGTGTCAATAAGTTTGGTAAAACAATTGTAGATTATAATTCAAATTCTAGTATCATCCATTAGTAATTCCTTAACTTAAAAGTAAATATTAAAAAAACACCTAAATATTCATATTTGTATGTCATGGAATGTTGAAAGCAACATTGCATTGATTCAAATTAGATGTTTGTGATGTCAAAATGTAAAGTCTAAAGCTAAAGTCTAAATTAAGAACTCAGATTACCAATACTGAGAAGCTAGAATATCAAACAAGAACCTT
The DNA here is from genome assembly GCF_004210375.1 of Tachypleus tridentatus. Classification (NCBI taxonomy): domain Eukaryota; kingdom Metazoa; phylum Arthropoda; class Merostomata; order Xiphosura; family Limulidae; genus Tachypleus; species Tachypleus tridentatus. The sequence continues at coordinate 161,059,706 of NC_134825.1, forward strand.
CTATCTTTTCTATTTGCAGAAATGTTGCTCATGTGTTGAATAAGTCGGCCCTTCTGTCACCCCTTTCGATTACTAAAAACGGTCCATTATATGTACTTATTTCTGTCTGTGGCATGTGAATAATCAATTGCAAGCTGAGAATATCCCCATAGTGGCTTTCTCAACATCTTCAAATGTTATGATATCAAATCAACCTTTTGTTACAAATGTTAAAGCTGGTAAGCTGAATCTTTAGTCTGCTTAAATTTTTTTATTTTTTTTTTATACCAAAAATATAGCTCAATTACTTAGCTTGATAAATTATGCTGGAATTCTACAGTATTAATAGAGTAATTTAGGAGTTTTTGGCCATTTTAAATGTATATATAAAACTAAAATAAAGTTATTTTGTTTACATCCTCTAATAACCTGCAAAATTGTGTATACATAATCAAAAATTATAGTATAATTACTTTCGTAGTTACAAGCTGGATGGAATCCACCAAATCCCTTGACACTTGGGAGCAATTAAAATAACAGAAAATATATAACTGCCCATAATAATGAAATTATTCATTGAATATCACTTGTTACCTTATTATGAGCAATTCCAGCAGAACAATGAAAACCTGTCTCAGATAGGACTGCAGCTCTCATTTCCTCTACAATAACAGCTGCTACTGCCAGTCGTTGTTCTGGTGAAAATTTCCCTGTTGCACTACGAATGTGGTCTAACCAGCAATTGAGACCCATTTCTCTTGGGCCTATAGCCATGGAAATACAAGTACCTTTTAGTTGTTATTAATAAATAAAAGTAAAAAATATACTAAATAAAACAGTCAATGTTCACAAAAATATAAATATGATGCTCACAATGTAATAAGTGATAAACAGTACTTACATTATAAGATGACAGGTAATGTTACCAGAATAGCAATTACCAATCAGTATATTTACCTCTATCCATATTTATGTACATAGATGAGAATTGCAAAATGACTTAAGTTACACTTCCAAACAATTACCATTATTATTACTGATCAATCCAATCACTATAAACCTCCCTTTTAAACTCTGTGGTTATTCTGTAATGAATAAAACATGGCAAATAACAAAAATTACCACATAAATAAAGTGACTGTTTTTTTTTTTTTTTTATCAAGATGGGCTTCTCTAACTTTCAGGACTGATGTTGTTTTTTGAAATAATCCAATCATCACCTTTCCCTATAAATAACATTATCATAAATTTTATTCTTATAAGTCCATGTTTAAAATTGAATTTGTTTAAGGGGAACTTGAAATACAAGTTATACATCATGGTACTTTTAAGTGATTTCATATATTCTTCCACAAAACAAATAACCTATAAAGGTATTTTTATGCCAAGGAAAAGTGATTAAGTTTATTTTACATTATAATATAAATTCAACAGTGCAGCATTACCCTTAAGGTAGATAACATCCAACCAGATGTTAAAAATCTAAAATTTATGTCTTAATTATACAAATATTTTTTTCCTATTGAAATTCTTACATGTCACTTCATCTGAGCCACAGTCAGTCAGTAGCATCCCAACCAACAACGAAAGTTTTTGGTAACATTGAAACTGTCACGTTAAATCCATCCTTTTCAAGTCTTTGTTCCACAGCACCAGTCAAGTCAAGGTATGCTTCATCAATACTGGCTCTCTCCACACAGTCACTGAAGTTACACAATACTGACATAACTTCCGCTCCAGCATTTCTATACCTATTTACCATTAGAACATAAGCAGGATGACAAATGCATAAACAGATAGATCCCACTTCATTAAAAAAAACCTACAACAATTTACTTACTCTATTTTGATATTTATACACTAAAACAATGTTATAACTTTAAACTACAGAGATTTTATAGAAATAATGAAATACTGGTTGGATGATTTCGTGTTTTATGGCACAAATCAGCTAGGCTATCTGTGCCAAACATCTGGTAAAAATTTAAATTAAAGTAAATTCAGTAAAATTCATAAAAGGAAATTAAGGTAAAACAAAACAAAGTTTAAAAAAACAAATAGCATAAAACCAATTTTTACATCTAGTCTACAGCAGTAAGAGAAAAACTACAGTAATACAAGTTAAGAACTTTCTGTAGCATAACTGTAATTATCATTACTGACCAGGAAGACTAACAGATAAGTACAAAACCCACTGTCAGTCACCTGAAGTTGGAATAATGAAATATAAAAATTAAAATAGAAACAGGTTGTAAAGTCTGATATTTAGATGTATAAATAAAAAGATAAGCCACTGGGAAAATTTCTAATGAGTGGAAGATTATTAAAACAATTCTATTTTAAAAAAATAAATGTATACACAAGATCTGGAAAACAAATACAAGATGTTAGAATTTATTCTCTGCATAGTTTTAGGAAAGCAGGTTCTATTATTTGACTTCCAAGAAGCATATGATGAGGTGGCTCTCATAAGAGATTTAGTAAATTGTGCTTGTGAAATTTTTAAAAAAATACAGGACAGAATACTGAATTAGTACTAGAAAGTAGAGTATACACACTTGGACTTCATTTTTTAATTGGAAGAACACAACCCAGTAGAGTCCTTCATTTTTTATTGGAAGAACACAAGCTAGAGGACTCCTTCATTTTTTAATTGGAAGAACAACAACCAAGTGGACTCCTTCATTTTTTAGTTGGAAGAACACAAGCCAGAGATGTCCATCATTTTTTAACTCGAAGAACACAACCCAGTAGAGTCCTTCAGGTTTGTTGGTCATTATTTATAACAACAATTTGGACAGCTGTTTGTGAATTTTTGTTGTTCATTATTTGCAACAAACATTTGAATAATTTTTGGATGAGCATTATTTAGAATACTGTTCATCCACAATCTTGTTTGGGTTAGAAACTGAAGATGTGGTATAGGTAATATAATTTAACCCTCAAACAGCAGGGAAGCTGTAGGTAACAGCATAAACTGATAATAGCTGTCGTTTAAGGGTAAATGGAGAGCAGAGTTCTCCATCTGTCTAATGTTACAAGTTGTTGAGAGGAACTGGCCAAATCCATTTCAACGAAATTTAATGGAAAAACTAAAATGGATCTCTAAAATATTAAGTTTAAATAAATAATATAAGTATATAAATGGTTTGAGTTTAAAATGCATTTAAATGTTTATTACATGAAGTTGAATCCAAAAATAATTAGCATGTAATATGCAAATACTTTATAAAATATATAACAATTTAATAGGTACATGGATGTGAGGGGCTATATCTTAATTTCTTCATGTTTCAATTAGTTGTTTTAGTGCATGAAGGGTAAACAATATTTAGCCATATTAAAGCAATTTTTAATGAAAATGGAAATAAGCAAGCAACTTAAGCTTCATACAGGTACAGAAGAAAATATACTCAAGATATATAATCTGTAAATATATTACTTACTATTCATTTAAATAAATACTTCCTCTTCAAAGAAAACATTTAACATGAATTTTCTATCAAATTTTAGTTCCTACAATAAAAGTCTTCTATCTGTTCAATCAGTTGCAATGTTCTTTTACACCATAAACACTGAATATGAAACTTAAATATTTAGAATTTACTTTAATGCAATAAAAATATTTTAAGTTTCTAACCTGTATGAATATTGCTAAAAAAAATTATATATTTTAAGTGGTCAAAAAGTAAATACTCAAAATATTTCTGTCAAGACATTTTGGGATACTTTCTTAGGTGTTCTCTGTATAGCTTGTTTTGATTGGTTTTGAATTTCGTGCAAAGCTACTCAAGGGCTATCTGTGCTAGCTGTCCCTAATTTAGCAGTGTAAGACTAGAGGGCCACCTCTTGGGCTACTCTTTTACCAATGAATAGTGGGATTGACCATCATATTATAACACCCCCACAGCTGAAATGGCGAGCATCTTTGGTGTGATGGGGATTCAAACATGCAACACTCAGATTATGAGTTGAGGGCCTTAACCACCTGACCATGTCAGGCCAGCATGTTTTGATCAGAAGCTAATAGTTTTCACCATCTTCTATCTGATGTTCACTTTTCAACATATACAGAATGTTTCTATATTCAAATATTGCTTTCATATAAAAAATAGTACACATTCATTCTTTTTAAATGTTCCACCTAAAAATATACTAGTATTTACCTAATACACTACATTACAAATGCATACACTAGAAATATAATAGTAAATATTTCTTTACTCAGGAAATTGACTCTACAAACTAAACAATCATCCAAGACTACTTTATAATTTACAGATGGCAAACAAATGTACTTAGTTTCTACCTTGTAAGATCTGCTTTACCACGAACCTCAGGTACACGAAAAAGATGAAGATCAGGGCATATTGACTTTGCAGCATCTCCACGCATATTTCGGGTGACACCAAATGCTCGAGCTTCATAATTCACAGCAATCAGACTAAATTTAGAGATGTTTTCTTTAGTACACAGTCTTATAAAATTGATCTTTTATCAATAAACTAATTTTTTTCATTAAATGTCAAGTATCCATTTAAAAAGTTATCTTTTCCATTGTATTTACATTATTAAGATATTTATAGTTAAATTTTGAGATAAATAGTAAACATAATATTCTGACTTACAAGTTTAAATTAGATTTACAGAAACAGTCTCATACAAAACTTTACAGTATATAAAGTAATTTACGTGTTTTTTAATATTGAAAATCACCTTTCTCCTGATTTTTTAAACTTCTAACATGAGCTGTAAAAATTCATTAACCTGGAAAACCCTTTTGAAAATGGCAGGCTGTAACTTAAACCAATTAGTTTCTGTTGAGTTATCAGTAAACATGTTTCAAGGTAGAGTAAAATCCTTTTAACTATCTATTTTAGTGTGTTGACAAGTGTTTCAATTTTTTTAAGGATAAATATGTTTTTCAAAACAAGTTTAACTAAAAAGATTCATATAGAACTTCTAAAGAGAAATTTATCAGTCAAAAACTAAAGTAAAACCATTTAAAACATGGTCTGTATTTTCCAGAATTGATAAAAAGCTTGTTAGATACAAACTATTTATTAATTCGTATTTCAAAGAACCCATAATTGAAAATAAAATGTTATACCAACTATATTTGTACAAGTTACATTTGCCACACCCTTTATACCGGACTCATGAGAATGTTTGAAATACAGCAGATATACATAATAATACATTAACTTTTATGTACAGCAACTGTTAATGTGTGAATGTATATATATTATTTTACTTACCCTCCACCCTGCCATGTGTTATACTGAGCAACAACACACGGTTTTCCTTGATATGCGGGATTAAGTCTCTCTTCTACCTGGACATAGAAACAGTCCATATCCACAAGAACAATGACTCTGTCCGTCATTTTTTGTTGAATATTTTACTTTGAGGTTTTGAATATTTAAAGTTTAAATAATTAATAAAATTAACATATTACCTTAGTCTTTGTATTTAATGAAGTTAGTTTTAATAACTTAAAAAAAAGTTAATTTGTTGAAACGACCAAGGCAATAAACTTTGTTTTGTTTTCGTCTAAATTTGCATTCCAGGAGCGATAACTTTAAAGGCAGTCAAAATCTAACATTATACAAGTTACACACCTTAATAGAAACTTTGAAAACCGTTAACGGAAAGAAGTCTCAACATCAAGTTACAAATCGACAACAAGTTTCATCTTGAATTCTGAACGCTCCAAACCTCATAACTCCCTCTAACACTAAGTAAATGTATTCTGCAAATAATTGTTCGTAAATAAAATAAAACTGAGTGAGATTTTAATATTCTTGAAGTCATTTGAAAATTTCAAAAACACAAATACTTTCAAGTGTTTTTAATGTTGCTTTGACAAAAATTTCTATTTGAACTTGTATATTTTCAGTTTTAATATAATGTGTATACGATTCAAGTAAACATGCCATATGCGATAGATAACAGCCAGTTTTATAGTTTTCTGCATACATTTGTTTGTTTTGGATTTTCACACAAAGCCACAAGAGGGCTATTGCGCTAGCCGTCCGTAATTTAGCAGTGTAAGACTAGAGGTAAGGCAGGTAGACATCACCACCCAGCGCTTGGGCTACTATTTTACCAAAGAATAATGGGATTGGTTATGACATTATAACGCCCCTATGTATAACGGGGATTCAAACTCTAGACCCTCAAAATTACGAGTCGAGCACCCTAACCACCTGGCCATGCCGAGCCATTGTTTTTTGAAGTTAAAAGTTAAGCACAAAGCTACATGATGAGCCATCTGTTCTCTGTCCACCACGGGTATCGAAACTCGGTTTCTAGCGTTGTAAGTCCACAGACATGCTGCTGTGCAACTGGGAGGCTTTCTACATACAACAAGGGAAAATGTGTGGTTATCACTAGATTCTCCGATTGACCAAACAGCAAGTTTGAGAACCTATCGCGGTAAAATGGAGAAGATTCTCCAATATGTAGCGGTGAGCTGAAACAAAAAAAAAAACACTATACATAAAATTAAAATGTCAATTTTTCAATTTTCTAATTTCTTTATTTACATATGCTGCGTCAGTCATCAAAATGTTTTGGATTCAGTTTAAGTTTAATTGTTAGTTTTATAACTTGAGAGTACGAGAAATGAAGAAACGTTTGACCAACATTTTGCAATAGGTGATAGAGCAGACTCGAATGGAGAATCTCAACCTGTGAGCAGATGAAAAGTCTCTAAATTTCTTGGTTTTTGCATCAGATTACCAACAGTTTATACCCAACTTCTTCAAGATTGTCGCACTGTCATCTTATCTTAGTAATAATGATGCACATCTTAGATGAATTGAGGAATGTTAGCAAGGGTTCCTGTTCCTAAGGCAGGGCTTAGTTGGAGCTCTAGTATTGACAAATCTGTGACAGAACTATGAGTTCTTGTTGGATTTCGACGCCAGTAATAGTGTAATCAGGACAGTGTTGAGCAGGACATATAATCCGATTTACTAATTGCAAGCTCTTGAATGCAGATACTGCGCAACAAAGTGATAACTGCTTACATTTGAGTACTTCGTTATATACTATTGGCACTACATGTAAAGAAGAAAGAGTACTTTGTAGCTGTATCATGTATTGATTAAATAACTTATGAATTTTCAAAATCCAGGAAAAGCAACTGAAGGACACAGAACAAGCAAAAATGCTTTTTACCATGAAACGAGATGGTGCATGGCCAACACGAGATGTGGAATGTAACATAGAAGCACACAATATTTGTTACTTTAATGAGCAGCAACTAATTCAGGGAGGTGTGATGTAGAGTTATTACCAACCGTCAAGATGTCGTTCTAAACCTGTGTTGAAACTAACGTTTTCTTTAATTTTTTTTTCAATTCATGTGCGTAATGAATTTTTTTATACACATCAGCATCAAGGCAATTTGTGGATGTGTGCTATCAATTTTTAAAGGATGGATCATTAGGCCGTTTTGTAATGCAACGAGTTAATTATTTGGGCTTCAGACCCACATACTGACAAGATCATTTAGGCCGTCAGCGTGGTTGCAATAATAAGTACGCGGTACTTGATTGAATGTTGCACAGCAGTGCAGCCGCACAACTTAGAGGGGATACTGGTTACAACTAGTGGCTCCCTTAACTTGGAAATTATTTGGACTTTGTATGATACATCTACTGGAAGCCATTAAAATGTTACATGCTGATTCATCAGTGGTTTTACTGGCCATATTTTAGTCAAGTAGTTAAGAAGGGGTGTAAACATTGTACAGATGCAATGTCCAAGGAAAAGCAGACTAAAACCAAGTAAAATTCATCAAATAATTCTTGTTCTCCTTTACAGGGAATAGTCATGGATATAACCGTTCATTTCCTGTAAACTGGGTGGGTTTAGACTTATTAATAATTCAGCCCAGTCTATTGTAGACTTGTTGGCTGAACTTTTGATAACCTGATGTTAGAAACCTGAAAAATCCACACGGTCAGGAAGCTCATTTTAATTGCTAATTAGTCTCTGTAGCTTACGCTGTGCCAGTATTTAATTGGTTGTAATTGAATATTCCCAACTGTGTAATTCCAACGGATGTTTCTAATGTAGTGTCAGTAAAGGGTGCAGTCAAAATGGAAGAAAATGTAGATTTTAAGTGTACTGTTCATTGAATAAAGTAACATCCATGAGGCACCGCCTTTGGCCTGTGCTAAACTTGTATCCGAAAGGACTTGGATAAGAAATGTTATATCAGCAATAACGCATTGCCTTACTCGAAAGTTAGAGGCTGGGGTTGTGCGGTGGCTTGCGAATTTCATTTATTAATGTAGGAAGTAGTGTCTGCAGTTTGTATATATTTCTTCCGTACTGGACCTAAGTTCTCTTTGTATAACAAACAGGTAGTAAGAAAGAGAATGTAGCTGGATCGCAGAATAGTTGTGTTAGTTATTGTCATGGCAATTATCAGAGTGAATAGCACAACTGGGTTATCGTCAAGCGAAATATCTGATGAAGCCTATGGGACCAGGATGTCCAAAGGTGCAATGGATACAACATTTACAGTTAATAGGTATTTGACGACACATAGCATGTAGAAACGTCAATCGACCACAAACTTCTATTCGTAACACTGTTCATACCACAAAATTTCTCTCGAAAAAACACTTGCAACGACCTTAGTTTTGTTTATGGATTTCGCGCAAAGCTACTCGAGGGCTAACTGCGCTAGCCGTCCCTAATTTAGCAGTGTAAGACTAGAGGGAAGGCAATTAGTTATCACCACCCACCGCCAACTATTGTAGGATTGATCGTCACATTATAATGCCTCAACGGCTGAAATGCCGAGCATGTTTGGTGTGACGGGGATTTGATCTCGCGACCCTCAGATTGCGAGTAGGGCTTGCACCCGGTTAAAAATAACCGATTAATAATTGGTTAAGACTTGTTACTGCTTAACCGTTAATCGATCTCGATAATCGCAAATAATCGGCTAAGCTAGTTGTATGAGCGATAATGGCAGATCGAGTCACTCGATGGTAAAAAAATATTTTATTGCCCTGCGTTACGTACATAATTATATATTTCTTTTTCGAAGTATTTTCAGGCATTTTATGTGGCATTTTAGTTTACATTGGGAGCATTTGGTGTGCAATATACCAATTATATCATAAAATATTATTGATAGGAGAAAACTTCGAAAACTTCTTGTTGCTACGTCGTGATTAATTATTCTATTATTTACGTCATAATTACTTCTTTCATAATTATTTCTTTTATAATATTATGGCATTATATTATTAAATACACTCAAGGAATGTTCTAAATTGATAAAATGGTTGTCACCTTCTGAAAGCATTGTAAAAATGACTTTGAAGTGGGGTTCCAAAGGGGATTATTTTCACTAAAAGTCGTAAAAATGTGTGAATCAGATGACGTAGATATATTCTTGCGCAAGTAATGCGGCTCGGGTTTAATCGATAGCTTCTATGATATTGCGCATTGTCATTAAATTTTGAACAGACGGAACTAAATAAATAGCGTTTACCACTGAACTATATTTTTTTACCACAAAAATGAAGAAAGGTTCTAAAAAAAGGAAATCTAATGTTTGGGAACACTTCGATAAAAATACTGCTGGTGCTAAATGTAAAATATGTACTAAAGAGTTGAAATGTATTGGTGGGTCAACTTCTTCTTTGTTTCACCATCTACGTGTGATGCATGGTATTGACCCTAACACTGAGGGCACTGTTCAACGACCATTGGATGCTTTCATCAAGAAACCTGACATTGATGAAGAGATTGCGAGGTTAGCTAGTCTGGATGGGCTGAGCTTTAAACAGATTGCATCTAGTCACTTTATACAAGAAAGTCTCAAGAAAAAGAAATATGATAAACCTGTATCAACCAGTGTTTCAGGCGTGAAAAAAATAGTAGTAAATTATGCTTTACAGAAAAAGCAAGAATTACGCAGTTATTTTCAAGCCCAGGTTGAGTCTGGTGCTAGATATTCCTTGACCCTTGATGAATATACGTCAATTCAAAACAGACGATACATCAATATCAATGTTCATAGTGATGAAAAGCACTGGTCTCTAGGATTAACAAAAATCTGTGGATCTTTAACAAGTGCTAGAACAATAGAAATTGTGTCCAGGAAACTTGAAGATTTTGGTCTCAGCCTCAACCATCATATTGTGGAATGTACAACAGATGGGGCTTCAGTCATGGTCAAATTTGGAAATGATATTAGCCCCTTTCACCAGCAATGTGTCGCACACACTATACACTTGGCAGTTTGTGATGTATTATATGCAAAAAGGAAGGAGGTCAAGGAACATGAGGGTGAGAAAGAAGATGAGAATTTAGAAGCTGCAAGTGACAATGAAACAGAGAGTGATAATGAAGATGGTGAAAGCTGTTTTACTTTTGAACAAATAAAGGATATTGATGATTCAGATGGTAAGATTCACGAAAATTTTCAACAAGTGATTGACAAAGTCAGAAAAATATGCAAACTCTTTAGAAAGTCACCATTAAAAAACGAAAAGTTGCAGGACTTCATTAAAGGTGAAATTGGAAAAGAACTGAAATTGTCTCTTGATTGTAAAACAAGATGGGACAGTATTTTGATAATGATAGAAAGATTTGTGAAGGTTAAAGCTTGCATACCCAAAGCTCTGAGAATTATTGGGTCAGTTGAAACTATCACTGATGATGAATGGAAAACATTAGACAACCTTGTTGATGCTCTGAAACCTGTCCAAATCGTGCTGAAAAATCTTTGCTCTGAAGCAAACAACTTGCTAAAAGCTGAAAATTCAGTTCATTTTTTATTGTCTAAACTCAAAAGCCAAGAAAATCTCGTAGCTGAACAATTGTATAAGCATCTTTTAGACAGATACACTGCCAGGCGACAAAGGGATGCTGTTTCACTTCTTTGTTACCTTCACAACCCTGAGTTAATAAGTCAATCAGGATATGACTTCGTTTATTGCACAAAAGGAAATATAAAAAAACATTGGAGAGCATACATTTGAAAGATTGCATAACATGCAGGAGAAAAAGGCAGAAGATAAAGACCAGTCAGTTGAGCCTGAAAATGAAGAGGACTCAGCTGTCTCACTTTATAAGGAGTATATGGAGGCTATGAACACTTTCGACAAGGGACTGGAGGGAGTTGATTAAAAAAAGATAACTATGAAAGATGAGCTGAAATCATATAAAGCAACTGGGACAAGAAGTGAGAATGTCCTTAAGTTATACCATGACATGAAAAGTATACAAGCCACAAGCGTTCAGGCAGAAAGAAGTTTTTCTGCAGCAGGTCTTTTTATTACGAAGATTAGATCAAGTCTCTCCGATGAAACTGTCAATGCTTTGTGTTTCTTAAAGGATCTGTTCAAGAATAAATATTGATTTATTGAGTACTGACATGAATCGACACTAAACAGTTTAAGTTTTATAACAAGTTCTTTTTTAAAAAACTACAAAATTTATTAAATTTAAAACTTGTCAATATGTTGTAAATCTGTAATCCTGTTAATAGTTGGATTTGGAAGTTAGAACTCTTCTTTTGTTCGTTTACTACATGGTCAATATACATGGGTATTTTTTTGCATCTTTGTAATTTTTGTTTGGTGGTATACACTAAATTTTAATAAAATTATTATGTTGTAGCTTTGATATATTTATAACACATGCCCATTTTTGACTTAAAAATAGTAATGAGCCATTGTTATTATGTCCACAATAACAGCTGATGCAGTGAAAGTCAGAAAAAAGTAAACCAGAAAAATTACACCAAGATATACTGTAACTGCACTGATTGTTAATGACTTTTTAAATTGTCGACATCCTGAGCTTTACTTTGATATATTATACTTTTCTGTGGGGCATATCTTTCCAGAGTTATGATGCAAAACGTGATCCATTACAAGAATCGTAGCGGCCATTTATAAATAATATTGAGAGGTAACGATTAATCGATTATGAAATTTTTTTCCGATTATTAATCGATTATGACTTTACCGATTATGTGCAAGCCCTAATTGCCAGTCGAGCGTCTTATGTACTTAGCCAAGCGTGGCAACGACCTTAGTAAAAGCATTTGCATTAAACTAGACAATAACAATACAGGAATAGCAAAACAAAACTAGAGAAGGAAGTATCATAATACAATAAAACCAAGACAAGTCGCAAAACAGAGTAGGGCCTTTTGACAACAAATTTCTTACGATACAGAAATAGCCCTTGAACAATGATCTTCATATATAGATACAAAGCCTTTAACAGTGACGGATTTAAGGTTGTGTGGGCTCAGGGGGCTAATAATTTTTGTGGGCTTTACATTCCACGTAATTTTTCAAATAATAAACTTTTCAATAGGCTTCCATTAAGATTATAGGCCCTGGGGATGAGCAGGAAAATATACCATTGGCTTTTAACAAATAAATTACAAGATGAAAAGAAATAACAACTTTTTTAACAATTACATACATGAAACACACACAAGTAAAAGCCTTTTCTCAAAAATATTAATCTTAATACGAAAATCCTATACAATGCAATTAAGATAAAGCATAATAAAAACAAAATATACACTCATACTAAGTACAAAAGCTAAAAAAATAAACACGTTAACTGAAAGACCCTTATTGTAATTAAAACACAAAACAAACCTTTGTGAAAAAACTCCTTAAAATTGTCTAAACCCTTTCCTATATCACACTAACCAAATTATTGATTTTTTTGGTTGTTTGTTATCAAGCACAAAGGGCTATCTATGCTCTGTCCACCACGGGTATCGAAACGTACTATCTAGCGGTGTGAGTCCGCAGATATGCCGCTGTGCCACTCGTAATCTGAGGGTCGCGGGTTCGAATCCCTGTCGCACCAAATATGCTCGCCCTTTGAGCCGTGAGAGGGTTATAATGTGACAGTCAATCCTACTATTTGGTAAAAGAGTAGCCCAAGAGTTGGTGGTGGGTGGTGACGACTAGCTGCCTTCCCTCTAGTCTTACACTGGTAAATTATGGACAGCTAGCGCAGGTAGCCCTCGAGTAGCTTTGCGCGAAATTCAAAACAAACAAATATTTGGCCCTCTATCTCCGATATTTTTTAGGTGACTAACATTCCTGCTTGTGCACGTGATACCAAGTGCTTCAGACATATAAATCTTGTATCAGTGACTTCAGACATTTTTTTAGACAACTGTGGAATTTTCAAAGCTGAACCTAAATTAAGTGTTTCAATGTTTCATAACATTGACTTCTTTCATTCGTAATGCACAAAAATACGGAATATGTATGGTTGTTACATTAAGTCCAGCATGCTTTTATCAGTATTTGTCAACAATCAGCTTCTGTCCATAATTGCAAAGAGCGTTGGCATTTCTCACATAATTCATCATGAAAGGAACCTGAAAATTTTTAGATACCATGTTTTATACAACCACTTATTACTTCTATCCTTTAATATGCCTTTACTACAAGCTTGAAAGATAGACTTCGTTTTTGGAATGCTGGTTGATCTTTATTTTTACTTTCAAAAGTTAGTGAAGGAGATAAAATGTACACTTGAACACTCTAACCTCAACAGCCATGTCGTGTCTAGGTTCGAATGTTTTCAACATTATTTTAGATGAATAATTACTGCATCAGACTTTCACTCGTCACCAACATGTGGAACATGTACTGAAAAATGTGTCCATCGCTGAATACACGCATTATTGGCTTGACAAGTTGGCTCTGTTTATAAAATGCATACTTTCTACTATGTTTTGAAATTCGCACAAAACTACACGAGGGCTATCTGCGCTAGCCGTCTCTAATTTAACAGTATAAGACAGTATAAGGGAAGGCAGCTAGTCATCACCACCCACTGCCAACTTTTGGACTACTCTTTTACCAACGAATAATGGGATTGACCGAAACATTGTAACGCCCCCATGGCTGAAAAAGCGAGCATGTTTGGTGTGACGGGGATTCGAACCCGCGACATTCAGATTACGAGTCGAACGCCTTAACCCACTTGGCCATGCCGGGCCTTATAAAGCGCATACGCATCAGTTTTTTTTTTATATATATACATAAATATGATGTTTACCACTAGAACGATAATATCGTTTTATTCTGCCAAAACATCCAACGCAAAAAGATAATATAACGAATAGTGGGATTGATCGTCACTTATAACGCCCCCACGGCTGAAAGGGTGAGCATGTTTGGTGTGACAAGGATTCGAACCCGCTACCCTCGAATTACGAGTTAAATGCCTTAACCAGCTGGCCATGATTTCAAAAAGGATACATTGTACTCAAGGAAGATCAAGAAAGGAAGTGAAAGAAAAGAACATGGCTTGGAAAACTTCTGTTAGTTTCACTGTCATCTGAAGGAGGATTATCACGCACGCGATATTTACAATAGTGGTGGTAGCAGTTGATACAAAACATACCATCTTCGGACAGGGTGGAGTTTTCTGTCTTTGAAAAAATTGTCTTCTTTCACCGTTAGTTGGTTTCTGTACGTGTTTTATCCCCTTGGGTCTGTTCTTTACATGACATATAACTAACGCAGCTGTACTTGTTCAATAGGTTTTTTTGTTTTGAATTTTCGCAAAAAGTTACACGAGGGCTATTTGCGCTTGCTATCCCTAATTCAACAGCACAAGACCAGAAGGAGGGCAGCTGGTAATCACTACTCATCGCCAACACTTTTACCCATGAATAGTGGGATTAACCGCGACATAATAACGCCACCATGGCTGAAAAGGTGAGCGTAGTTGGTATGAAGGGATCAAACCCGTGACTATCAGATTACGAGTCGAGCGTCCTAACCATCTGGTCATGCCTGGCTTGTTCAATATAACTGAATCATGTCTTGTTAATATTATTTCAGTGAAAAGCCTTACCAACCAAGTGTATCATTTTCACTGGGTATTGTATATAACTTCTAATGTAATATCATAAAATAAAGATTTAATCAATTTAAATAGTTCAAAAGACGAATCTTAACACTTTACTATAAGCAACAGTTTGTTTTTTCACAATAAAACGGACAGCATCATTTTAAAACAATGTTACATTTTGATATATAATATATATCTTTTAATATAATGTGTCTTATACGTGTTTAAAATTACACTCACAGCTATTAAACTTCAGATGAAAAGTAAGAAAAATGACTTTAAAGTCAGCAAAACTGCACATGTATTTTACATGGGGTTAGGCAAACGTGAGAATAATTCAGTAATAACAAGTCGATTTCTGCAAATGTATAATACGGTGTTTCCGAAGCAGATGAAACAGCCTCCATAGGAAATATTTTTATTTTTGGTCTTACTTGTATCCAAAATCCTCATCTAATAGATCTTTGGTCTTCACTAAATCATGGTTTGGCATGGCCAGGTGGTTAAGGCACTCGACTGATAATTCGAGGGGCACGGGTTCGAATCCCTGTCACACCAAACATGCTCGCCCTTTCAGCCGTGTCACCCGTAGGGGCGTTATAATGTTACAGCCAATCCCACCATTCGTTGGTAAAACAGTAGCCCAAGAGTTGGCGGGGAATGGTGATGACTAGCTGCCTTCTTATACTGCTAAATTAGGGACAGCTAACGCAGGTAGCCCTCGAGTAGCTTTGCGCGAAATTCAAAAACAAAATAATAAATCACAGCATATGATATAGAACGATGATTAAAATATCAAACAAAGAGGCTGTTGACAAGTCTTAGCTTATACCAGCTTTATAGTGGCACAGCGGCATGGCTGCACACTCACACCGCGAGAAATCTGCCGTGGTGGGCAGAACACAAATAGCCCATTGTGTAGCTTTGTGCTTAATTCCAAGCAAGCAAACAAACAAACAAACACTTAGCTTATACTAACTAAATATTCGTTGCTGGGTCCAGGACTTTCAGAAGAAGAGGCGTAGCTTAATTTGTTTGAAGTTAAGCACAAAGCTCCATAATGGGCTTTCTGTGCTTTCTAAATTCTCAGACATACCGCTGTGCGACCATAATCGGAATTTAGATCTTGTGTAGACCTGGACGGGCCAGGTGCTTGTTTGACTTCCACACCTTTTATTGACAAAAACACCTAACTTTCACCTAATTCATTTATAATATAGCGTATTATTACAGTATTAATAGTTGTAGGAGATTTAATAACACAGTATACATATACATACTTACAACATGGTATACACTATGTTATGGTTGCAGTGATTTTGTAGGAAGGGGTATAGACAAAGTAGTGGCGGTAGAGGGGAAGCACTTTCTGTTACTCACTTTCAACACCCAGCTCTTAATATTCTTCCACACTGTTTCACGTAATAATTAATTGACGTCCGTTGGCCACAGAACTGTGTTTACGGGCCTAAGTCATAAGGTCATGGGTTAAAATAGGAAGTGATTATAATTCAAGAAACTGCTGGTCATATCAGCCTTACTGGAACATAAACTTTATCTGAGTTTATCTATTACTGCAAAAGGAGGGAGACATTTGTTATTGAATTCCTCCATAGAGAATTCTGATGCACTTTCTGAGATAAATAAGATGTTTATATGCCCTTTCGTCACAATGTGCCTACGTTACGTTTCAGAAAATTTAGATTTTGTGTGCGTATGTAAAGACGTGGCGCCATCTATGAACTTAGTTAACATTAGCTTACATCAGAGAAAATAAATTGCTCAATAACAGCTATAATGGAGGTGGGATGGAGGGAGGGAGTGAACGATCATGAACATGCCCCTTGTTTGAAACTATAATTCCACATAGTTTAGTTGAGATTGGCCAGCGATCAAGGAACAGTTAGATAACGGATATACAGAATTTTGTGTTTCGTACATTCACATAAATAGAACCTCAATGATGATCGTTCTAACTAACACAATTATTAAGAGAGAACTCTACCGTTGATCATATAGAGAGTTTTGTTGATGAAGAAGTTACAATAGCCCATCTACACTCTCTCAACCTGCAAGTCCGTAAATTTATCGTTGGCCTCTGGGATACCGACAATTTTTTTTCGTTAATGAGCCGTACTTTCTTAGTATTCAATTATTTATGACAATATTTGCATCTGCATGTTAAATCAGTATCACAGTATTCTGCAAAAATATTTGGTTAAATACGAAGTTTTATATGTGTTTTTAACATTTATCATTTAGAAAGCTTCTTGTAATGCACTCAGTTCAGGTCAATCTGTTTTGTTTTATTGAAGAAACAAGCGAGTTCTTCAAGCGTTGTCATAGCTTCTGTCCTCTTGGACTTTATTGTAATTTGCAATAGGTAAATATTTAGAATACCGGCTAAGCAGAGCCCATGCAATTGTTGAAAAAAGCAAAGAAAATATTTAAAAATAGTCGCAAAAGGATTTAAATTGCTTCTTGTTTTGTTTGCAATTGTTGTTACGCAACTCCTCTTGGTGAGAAGGCAGTGAGAAGGCAGGAACTAACTGTTAAACAACTGTTCCTGGTGAGAAGGCAGGAACTAACTGTTAAACAACTGCTCCTGGTGAGAAGGCAGGAACTAACTGTTAAACAACTTCTCCTGGTAGAAGGCAGGAACTAACTGTTACACAACTGCTGTTGGTGAGAAGGCAGGCACTAACTGTTACACAACTCGTGTCGCTGAGAGGAAAACTCTAACTGTTACACTACTGTTATTAATTTTTGATCAGGGAAATTTAACTACTTAGATAAAAATTAAAAATCAGCCTTGTGTAATAAGTAAGACTAATCAAGTATACTTTTCTTTCCATACAAGCATTAGAATATACTATTTCTTTTGTTATGTACAACCTTAGTTAACGATATTTTCTGCCGTAAAACCAAATATATTTCTCGAAATTCAGCCAGCATAGGAGACTTGTTAGTTCAAGATAAATATATTCAACTTATAGTAACACAGCCTCTTATAATAAAATAATAAAACTGTTTGTTTTTAAATTTCGCACAAAGCTACTCGAGGGCCATCTGCTGTAACCGTTCCTAATTTAGCAGCGTAAGACTAGCTAACTTCTGGGCTACTCTTTTACCAAGGAATAGTGAGATTGACCGTCACGTTATAACGCCTCCCCGGCGCGACGGGGATGTCACACGCCTTAATACTCTTGGCCATGCCGGGCCCAATAATAAAACTAACCATATTGAATATCTTAAACATTACTGTAACTAGCATAAATATGTTGTCAAATTAAAAAAAAAAAAAACATAGCCTGCGAGAATTTCTAATGTTTTGACGAATAACATTGTCATAGGAAAAGCTGCTTTTCTAACGTAAAGTATTAATTCATCAGAACTATTAAAATATCTTGAAATTATTAATGAAAGGTTCTTTTTTAAATAGCATAAGTGAGAAGACAAGTGTAAAGATAACTAAAACTAAGCGCAGATAGCCCTCGAGTAGCTTTGGGCGAAATTCAAAACAAACAAACTAAAACTAAAAGTTGACATTTTTTAATTTTTTGTTTGCATTCAATGGTATTACTGATTGTGATAAATAGATTAACCCTGGTTTTTTGTTTGGTGAAGTTATTATAATAAAATGCTTTTATTTAGTTGTACTTGTTTTGTTTTTCTCCTGCAATAAACCAGTACTTGTAGGTGTTTTATGTAATTTGAGAATAACATAGGAATGTTTTAAAGATTTTAAATTAAAAGCTAGTTTTTTTACGTAAGACGTGATATACAGTTACGACAGAAAGTGTTTATACCCCTGCGTCGTGAGTAGTTTTTTCCTCATAACTTAAAAAGTATCACGATTAGGATAATGAAAGTATAGTGTATTATAAATATTATGCTAACACACATCTACATAAATTTGTATGTAAGTTAAACAACAAATAAACTGTTTATAAACAAATAACTAAACATAGGAAGGGCAGAAAGTGTTCGTGCGTATACTTTAGTGGTCAGTTGTGTAGCCTTTCAGGTGAATTACTTGGCGCAATCTCTCCTCATAACCCTCCATGATCGTTTGACAGTACTCGACTGGTATTTTCTTCCATTCTTCTTTACAGAAGGCCTCCAACTCTTGCAAGTTTTTCGGATGACGCTGATGAACCCTGGTCTTCAACTCATGCCAAACGTTTTCAAATGAGTTGAGATCGGGTGACTGCGATGGCCACTCCAAAACGCTTATATGGTTCCTCTGCAACCAGGATTGCACTTATTTCGATGTGTGCTTAGGGTCATTGTTGTGCTGGAAGATACAACGACGCCCAAGCCACAAGTTCCGAGCATCATTTTTGATATAAGTGCCTAATATATCAACGTACTCTTCTTTTTTCATGATTCCGTTGAAGGCTGCCTACATCATAAGAGCTGAAGGATCCCCATAGCATGATTGAGCCATCTCCGTGTTTAACTGTATGGACGGTGTTCTTTGGAAGATTTCGTTCCCCCTTCTTATGGAAAATATTGCGAACATCATTGTGGCCGAAAAGCTCGATTTTAGTCTCGTCTGACCAAAGAATACTCTTCCAATAGGTAAAGGGTTTATCTAAATGCTTTCTTGCATATCTCAATCGTGCTTCTAATTGAACAAGCTTTAAATATGGAGTTTTACGAGGACAGAATGCTTTGAACCCAGAAGAGCGTAACATGTTCGTAACTGTAGAGGTGCTTACTTCAACCCTAGTTTCCCTTACCAGTTTCTGTATGTCATTACGTGTTAAACGAGGGTTCCTACTAACTTCTCTGAGAACTTTCCTCTTGGTTCTCTCTGGAATTTTGATGGGGCGTCCGGAACGAGGGAGGTCAGCAGTTGATCCTGTAAGCTTAAACTTGGCAATTATACTTTAACTAGTATATTTCGGCACATTAAGTTGTGTAGCAATACCGGAAAGAGACACAGGAGACTTGTATTTTACAATAATTCATTTTTTTAAATCACTGGACAGTTGTTTCCTGTTAGCCATGATGACCAAGCAGATAATGACGGAGACGGCGATAAATTGCCGGAAGTAGATTTTTTGCTGGTTGAATTCTAATAATTATGAACCCAGTGTCTGGTTTTGGAATGGTATAATGTAGTTTATTCGCCAAACTAAACAAAATTTTTACGGGAATATCAGTTTTTTCACACGTTCTGAAATGTACGTACACTTTCTGCTCCTACTATTTTTGGTTATTTGTTTATAAACAGTTTATTTGTCGTTTAATTTACATAAACATTTATGTAGATGTGTGTTAGTATAATATCTATAATATACTATGCTTTCATTATCCTAATTGTGATACTTTTTACGTTATAAAGAAAAACTACTCACGACGCAGGGGTACGAACACTTTCTGTCGTAACTGTGATGTTAAAAATTCAGCAAATTTGTTAATTGCTGTAACTGTATGAGGGGACACATCCATAAATAAATAACTCAATTATTTACTACACTTTTCTTGCTCTCAAAATGGACACTGTTGCTAATAGTGAATTTCTTTATACATATTATGATTTTATAAACTAGGTTTTCAACTACATTTACCCACTTCCCAAGTAGGATTTCGCTTAAGTTCTCTTTGTTTTTATTTCACTTTAGACCCCACCCCTCCAATGACACAGCGATATGTCTGCGGAGTGACACCGCTAGAAACCGGGTTTCAATACTTGGGGTGGGCAGAGCACAGATGACCCATCGTGTAGATTTGTACTTAATTAAAAAAAAAAAAAACAGGAAGAAAAAATAACTTTAGTAAACCTTTTTTGAGTGGTTTACTGAACATTTGTTTAAAAGTCTTTGATTGATTATTGGACATTCCCGGAATGTAGGGCATTTGCTCATTAATAACGCAAACCTTTGTTGACTTACGATGTCAAGATCACTGATAAATAGGTCATTCAATGTAAGAAGATAAATGGTATTAGCTTTTGAACTTTAAAATAAGAGATATCTTGGAAGAGGAATGTCAATGAAGTTACCAAGTTTCTTTTGCTCTGGTTACCTCTTGAACTGGGTACTTCACCTAGAGTATCATGTGCGTTTTTCTACACGTGAAAGCAAAGAATGATCTTTCTAACTGACAAATAATGTGATATCTTGATGATAAAATAGGAATGATTAACAGTGACGACTTGGGTAGTGTATGCACCCTGGAAAATAATAGCATTCTTGTTTTGCATTAATAATGCTGTGTTTTCTCACTCTAGAATAAATTATTATTTTCCTTCACAGACACGTTTAGTAGCTCCAATAAATGTGTTATTGGAGCGTACATGGCCTAAAGGTTAGTGTGGTAGGCTGTAGAGATGAGGTTCCATGGTTTGCATGCTGTTACCATCAAAACAAATGGTACTAATAAATCCAATAAGAATAACATAAGAAATGACACTTGGCGGTGTTGACTGGTGTCGTTCTTTCTAGTATTGTTGATATAAATAAATATTATTTTCC
The DNA here is from genome assembly GCF_004210375.1 of Tachypleus tridentatus. Classification (NCBI taxonomy): domain Eukaryota; kingdom Metazoa; phylum Arthropoda; class Merostomata; order Xiphosura; family Limulidae; genus Tachypleus; species Tachypleus tridentatus. The sequence goes on from NC_134825.1 coordinate 161,081,056, forward strand.
CCTGTTATACACTGTGGTCAGTTTTCTTCTTTTCATAGCAAAAAGTCAGACAACTCAGGTTTACTGCTGCAAAACATTTTCTGTCGAATCTTGTGGTAAAATGTGTATCCTACTTGATTACCATTAAGGGAAATTGACGCACCTGAGAATACCACCCCTTTAGGTAGTGTGTGTTCTTTTAACTTGGGCAATGATAATAATTTTAACACTAGCTATATCTCCTGTAGGCTTCTGCATAATGTTTCCCGAAAGGTGGCCAAAGGCTGCCTGGAGATGTTATCTGTGTTTTACCACTCGCACCAATATATAGTAGTGTATTATCTGTAATTCAGTTAGTGAACACTAAGATGACATCACATGAAGGACGCTTAACGTTGCAGTTTGTAATGTCGTGACGTCAATAAAACCTGCGCATGTCATGAATCACGAAAAGGATCATGCACTCTGTGGTATAGAACACAACATGAGATATGAACTTCAAAGCAAGAAATAAAAAAATATTTGTAAAACGTAATTTTGATTTCATTCTCTCTTTAAACAACACTTTCAGGGATTCTGCGAAAGTACATCTAGTATACAAGTGTAATATTTAAACTTACACTCGAATACACCGAGATGTAAACAGAACGATGCTGCATCACTGACGACTCACATACGAGATCCCCACCGGTGACTTAGCGGTAAGTTTGAGAGTATATAACACTGAAAATCTGGTTTTGATACCCGCACAGCTCAGAGTGGTCCATTGTGTAGCTTTATACTTGGTATCAAACAAACACATCATTTTTGTATTAGGCCTTAACTGTTCTTCGAGTTTTTTGGCGTGATTTAGCGATCCTAACCTTCTGTTATGAGCTATGAATGCATTAGTTCATATTATATACATATACATATATATTTATATGCATTTCTTATAGAATTTAAAAATTTCAGCATAAGATTATTATTAGAAGGAAAGAACTAAGAAAGTTTCGAGTAGTTTGACGGTGTGACTTATAGTAAAGGTACAAAAGGTCATTTGTTGTGTTCACCGAGGAGATTCGAACCTCTGATTCTAGGGTTGTAAGTCCATATACTTACGACTTTTCCACCGAAAGACAGTTTGACATATAGATATCGTTATAGAAAATTGGCATTTGTGTACATTTATTGCAGCGTCACACGTTAAAAAGTAATTAAAGTTACTGAATCATATAACACAAAAACAGCTATATGATATAGTTTGCTCAAATGTATAGATACTCACAGACAGTGTAAGAAATATGTTACCTCAACATCACACACACACAAAAAGAAACAGTCGTTTCAATAAATCTGTAATCAAAACAGTGGTTTCTAAACGACCTGGCATCCGAGAAGTTTTTCTGACCATGACCTGATGAGTCCTGATATTGAGTATAAGACCTCGTCGGAGCTGGAAGTGACAAATGTCGTGACATATTAATACATAATCTACTTTATTTTCCCCATACATTTTAGAATTACCCCAAAAGTTTTATGTTTATATAACATACAGTGTAGTTTCTAATATTATTATCATTAGAAGTTTCGATGCACTACGACTGTTGGATAACATATTTGTGATTGTGTCAACGTATTTTCAACTTTCTTTTCGAATACTGTTTATAAATTCACTTGACGAAAAAAAAACAATCAATATATCCTTCTCGTATTAGCTCTCAAGTAGGGTTGGAGATGCTGTACCAACAAGAAGACGTTTGAATGCACGTGGTAAGTTGATAAGTAACATAGAAGTTGAATGCATTGCATTAAAACAATTTTAGAGCCTCACACCGTCTTTACAATCCATGTCACCTCGTCATAACACATAAAAATCTACATGTCCTGCATCCGGTGACTTTACCCATGAAACATCCTGAATACCCATTTCATTCTTCAGCCACTCAAGGTATGGGTCGGTTGGAGAGATATGTCGTGAATGCAACCTGTGCATATATTTGACTTGTGTCACCTTTCCAGATCCTCGTTCATTATGGTGGGTACTGTTGCCTAAAGTATATGGATAGCTTTTCATATTGACCATTGTATTATTCGATTTCAACCTATTACAAGGTGCCACACTTTGCTTACCCCAACTTGGATATGAATTGCTTCAAGGTTCTTTCTAGATGGTCCTGGTACCCCAGATTGATCCACCTTCCTTTTTTTCCAACACTGTTTAGTACAACTGATATACCCGTCTTGGAAATTTTAAATTCTACAGGGTGTTCGGAAAGTCACTGTGCACTTATATATTTATTAACAGACTTGTTTCAATATAGAATACAGGAGGTAAATATGAATGACAATTATAAACAATGTTGAAAGTGACTCCCGTTGTCATAAATACAAGCTTGGATCCTTCTTATTTTGTTTCTAAACACCGCTATCAGATGCTGGCTTGAAATAGACTGAATGAATGCTGTTATCGCTGCTTTCAAAACTGCACAGTGACTTTCCGAACACCCTGTAGATCTGAACACATCTTTATTACCTGATTGTATGAATATTTTACGTGGGAAAGGGTTGTTATTATAAACTTCTTAAAAGCGACCAGTTTTCAATGGTTTCACGGTACTTACAAATATCAACCAACGTGAAAGAGTAGTTCTGACACATGTCATTCGACCAGTATTTTTATGCTAGCTGTGGTTGTCACGTGATTTGCTGATTTACATATTCAAAATCGTTTTAATATAACGTACTCAGTACTCAACCGTCAGTAGACCAAGTTATAATATAAGCACAAATTTAAATTATTATATCTGGTCATACTATTTGCATATGAAATAATAATTAACTATTTAAATTTGGTAAAATTCACGTGATTTACATGAGAGAGAAAAGTACGCGTATTATATAAAATAAACTCTTCTGGTATTTTTTTATTACATGTTCTTTCTCCTTCCGCTTGTTTAAAACATTCCATACAGTTGAACGTTCCACCTTTATTTAACTTGCACTTACAAATGGTAAGAAACTGCGTAAGGCTGTAGTAAGTATTATATGTATACTGTTTTGTTTTGTGCACAGGTGTAAAGCTCCTCACTGGACTATCTGGGCTGTGCTTACCGTAGGAATAGAACCCTTAATTTTAGCATTATAACCCCTTAAATATACCGCAGAGCCACAGAGGGGCTGGAACTGAATATGTGTATTTTATGATCTTTAAAATATGTATTCATAAAAGCTGTCATTCCACATGCACAAAGTGTCGACTGAAGACATTACGGCTATGTTTTATTATACTGATATATCAGGTAATATAGACGTTGTAAGAATGAAATTTGTAATGGACTGCTGTCATCTTCTCTCATGATTGAGACTGCGTTCCGGTTTCTACGCCATCTTCTGGCCTGAAGTAATGCAAACAAATGACGAATACAAAAATTTTCACAAGAAACTCTTCAAGAAACAAGACAGAAGCAGTCTATGGCTTATTTAAATATTACGATTATAACTTCATATATATATGTGTGAGTAGAACTGATATCCTTGTACGGCGAAGATAGGCCAAGTTTGGGAAATCAGTTTCTTTGCTTTATATACGTATATCTGTGTTCACTTTAGGGTACTATACCATAACGTGTATGACAAATCTTGGCTATGGTAAGAGTAAAGAGATCGAATAAAGAAATGTTTAGTTGAATTCTTTTACAAAGTGCTAGCCGTCCCCAATCTTGAACTGATAGACTACACCGAAAACAACTTGTCAAAAACAAATACCTCTAACCCTTGAACTGTGTATGTACTCTTTTCTCATCGAACAGTAGGGCTTGACCATTATTATTCTCCATCACTTCAAAGTGTGCAGCACATCCTTACAACAACTGGATGCGAACAACGAATCTTTGGATTCATAGTCCATGGCACTCTCATTATTAAGCCACACCCGACTCAGATATGATATTAGTTTTTTTAGATACTTCTTCTAATGTTAAAAGCAGGTAACGCTGTTGAATATTTACGAAAGAACTGGTGGCTTATGAAAAACAAAAAGTGTCATTATTTTAAAAACTCCAATGCATTAAGCTAACTTCTTTTCATTGCCGGTGCAATTACGTGATCAAATTTATGGACAAAAAAATGTCTTTAATTTTTTTTCTCTATCAACCTATTAGTTTGAATTGTATAGCAAAATAGAAAACTGTATCGCCTCAATGTCTCCTGTCGTAAACATTTTAAATCCATACTTTAGTCGGACAGAGTACATTTTGAGTTATTTCAAAACGTAAGACGAGTTCTCCGTTTCCTAAGACTATTTTCTCTGTCTCTATAAGCTGTTATTATAACAAGAAGCCGACCCATTTGATGTTTGCGCTTCTTACTGGTAGCAAGCACCTGGTACATCATTTGGACAAATAATAGAAGCCGATCTAGTCACAGTTGTATTCGCGACGTTTGAAACAAAATAGTAATAATGATAATAAAGAACTTTGAACTTCGCTTTCCAGGAAATTTTCAGAAGTCATTTCGAAACGTCGTTGCTATATCAGTAGAAACATAAAATTATCGAATTATCCATAGAAATGTGAATCTATGTACGTAAACTTGTTTTTAACTTTTACTTCGCCAGTGAACAGGATGTAGTTTCATTGCGGGAAGATTTTTAACTTTCTCGTGTCATCAGACGTTAATAAAAAGATATCGATTGTCATATCTTGTCGTCGAACTAATATAAGTTTCAGGACTGAAACTGCACCATAAGAACGTATCTCTTGCTGACACCAACCAATCACTGTATACACGACTGAGATTTATGCAATTATTAAGAAATAGTTAAATACATTTTTAAAAGGTTTAAAATTATTATTTCAACAGTGAGAAGCTAAAAGAACCATATTTGTAAAATTAGTTCTCGGAGTAAGGTAATTAACAATCTTCATTACTAACATAATCACCAGAGTGTAACACAGTGGTAAAACACAAAACTACACTTTAAAATTACAGTATTTTGTCTATTACTCACTTATATTATACACAGTACATATCTAAATGACTGTGCAATACTTTAAATCATTGACCTTAACTTCTATAAAAAGTTATTAATTAATTTGCTGTTAAGGAAAAACTGTACAGTAGGCTGTTTGTGCTGTGCCACCTGGGGATCTAACCCAGAATTTTAGCGTCATAAACTCCCAATATTAACGTATAACAGAGAAATGTTTACATTCACTACTGATAAAAAATAACTGGTTATATCGGTGCGAGCAGTTAAAACAGTTGTCTCCTACACATGGTTTTTGAACTTGTTTTGGAGAAATAACAATGTAGTTTGCTGAAAACTGGGTATATGTGCATATGCAATCATTGTGTGAAAGTTTAATTCGTGACAAGGAATAACAGTTCACTGAATAGAAACTTACGTATTGTTTGAAATACCAAAGAGCATAAAACAAAGAAACAGTTTTAGTTGCAATTAGAAAACCAGTATCCCCGTATTCGAAATGACATCGTACGTTAACCCGTTGATCATATTCTTATTTGATAATAGTCTGAATCTGGACTTATGTTCTTGAACCCTATTTAATAGCGACCGGAAGCAACGTCACTGTTATGAAAATAACATCATTAAGCTTAATGGAAATTACGTCTCAGAAAACCATTTCCTCTTTCAAATGTTTATATTAGAAACTGAATCATGATATGTCTGACCGTAAACAACTCTGCGAGGCCTTGTTTCGTCTGACACTATATTGTGATGGCTTCCAACAGGTTCCCGTCACGTCAATTACGTCGATATCTTATATCAATTCTCCATTTCGTTCAGAAAATCTAGTCTTTTTCTCTATTGCAGTTAAGATTTTTCTTCATTTTATATCTGTAAACATTACCTATTAATTAGAGTAAGACGGCCTGAAGTATCTTTATTTGAACTTTACAGACAACTTAAAGACTTCATTAGAATTGTGTAAGATACAGATAACCAACAACAGCAAAAAATGAATCGAAAGAGAAAATATTTTCAATGGTACATGGAAAGAAGAAAAACAAAGATTTGAGCAAACAAAAATATCAAACTCGTGGAAACAATATAAATTATATAACGTATTAAAACAAAAGTAAAATATGGACATGTATGTAATTACACGTGGTAGGAAGACCGCATCTACAAAAAACGAACGGTAGAAATAAAAAGCAAACAAAATAGCTTTAAAATATATTTCTAGAAGGAGTTTACACGTAAGGTTAGAATATTTGACGTTATTTGAAAGTGTAATAAAATAAGTTTCTAGAATGCTAAATGTTAATTAATAATTTCATATCTATGGGTCTTTAAAATTTTATATTTTGAAATTTTAGAGTTTTTACAAAGTACGTTTTGCGTTTCTTTTGAAAAAAAAAAGAGAAAAGACGGATACAATAAGTAGGAAAATTCATTATGTATGTTGGTGTGTGTACAAGAAAAACAATACAGATAATAATAATACATGGTAACCAGAGTAAAATCAAACAATACAGATAATAATAATACATGGTAACCAGAGTAAACTTAAAGAAACAAAACACACAATAAGAGTACACGGTAACCAGAGTAAACTTAAACTATACAGATAATAATAATACATGACAACCAGAATAAACTTAAAGAAACAATACAGACAATAAGAATACACGGTAATCAGAGTAAACTTAAACAATACATACAATAAGTGTACATGGTGACCAGAGTAAACGTAAAAAATACAGATAATAATAACACATGGTAACCAGAGTAAACTTAAACAATACAGATAATAATAATACATCGTAACCAGAGTATACTTAAACAATACAGATAATAATAATACATGTTAACCAGAGTAAACTTAAAGAAACAATACACACAATAAGAGTACATGGTAACCAGAGTAAACTTAAACTATACAGATAATAATAATAATACATGGTAACCAGAATAAACTTAAACAATACAGATAATAATAATACATGGTAACCAGAGTAAACTTAAACAATACAGATAATAATAATACATGGTAACCAAAGTAAACTTAAACAATACAGATAATAATAGTACATCGTAACCATAGTATACTTAAACAATACAGATAATAATAATACATGGTAACCAGAGTAAACTTAAACAATACAGATAATAATAATACATGGTAACCAGAGTAAACTTAAACAATACAGACAATAAGAATACACGGCAACCAGAGTAAACTTAAACAATACAGATAGTAATAATACATGGTAACCAGAGTAAACGTAAAGAAAGAAAACACACAATAAGAGTACATGGTAACCAGAGTAAACTTAAACAATATAGATAATAATAATACATGATAACCAGAGTAAACTTAAACAATACAGATAATAATAACACATGGTAACCAGAGTAACCTTAAACAATACAGATAATAATAATACATGGTAACCAGAGAAAACTTAAACAATACAGATAATAATAATACATGGTAACCAGAGTAAACTTAAACAACACAGATAGTAATAATACATGGTAACCAGAGTAAACGTAAAGAAAGAAAACACACAATAAGAGTACATGGTAACCAGAGTAAACTTAAACAATATAGATAATAATAATACATGGTAACCAGAGTAAACTTAAACAATACAGACAATAAGAATACAGGGTAACCAAAGTAAACTTAAACAATACAGATAGTAATAATACGTGGTAACCAGAGTAAACGTAAAGAAAGAAAACACACAATAAGAGTATATGGTAACCAGAGTAAACTTAAACAATACAGATAATAATAATACATGGTAACCAGAGTAAACTTAAACAATACAGATAATAATAATACATGGTAACCAGAGTAAACTTTAAGAAACAATACACACAATAAGAGTACATTGTAACCAGTGTAAACTTAAACAATACAGAAAATAATAATACATGGTAACCAGAGTAAACTTAAAGAAACAAAACACACAATAAGAGTACACGGTAACCAGAGTAAACTTAAACAATACAGATAATAAGAATATATGACAAACAGAATAAACTTAAAGAAACAATACAGACAATAAGAATACACGGTAACCAGAGTAAACTTAAACAATACATACAATAAGAGTACATAGTAATCAGAGTAAACATAAAGAAACAATTCACACAATAAGAGTACATGACAAGCAGAATAAACGTAAAGACGCAATACAGACAATAAGACTACATGGTAACCAGAGAAAATTTAAAGAAACAATACATACATTAAAAATAATCAAAGAGACTGCATTTTTCGCTCGTTACACATTTGAGAAAACTCAGTTTTGTTGATTTTTCAAAAATCAATCTATTTCATAAATAATTATTTTTATTACATGTAATTTATTTTAATGTGTTTGTGTGTTTTTCTTTTAGCAAAGCCACCGAGGGGAATCGAACCCCTGATTTTAGCGTTGTAAATCCGGAGACATACCGCTGTACTAGTGGGGTGCTTTATTTTAATTCAGGTTTTAACCACTTCAGCTACCTTTATGTAATTATGATCCATAAGTCTGGAAATATTGACGTGATTGGCATAAATTTGTGAAATTACAAATTATTGTAGCAGTGTAATAAACATATCTGCTCTTGTTTATTTCAAACATCAATTTGTTTAATTAATTTCTACTTGAGATACACGTAATACGTAATAGTATGTGTGTGTTTTCTTAGAGCAAAGCCACATCGGTCTATCTGCTAAGTTCACCGAGGGGAATCGATCTCTGATTTTAGTGTTGTAAATACGTAGATACGTAATAGTAGGTCCGGCATGGCCAGGTGGGTTAAGGTGTTCGACTCGTAATTTTAGGGTCGCGGGTTCGAATCCCGGTCGCACCAAACATGCTCGCCCTTTCAGCCGTGGGGGCGTTATAATGTGACGGTCAATCCCACTATTCGTTGGTAAAAGAGTAGCCCAAGAGTTGGCGGTGGGTGATGATGACTAGCTGCCTTCCCTCTAGTCTTACACTGCTAAATTAGGGACGGCTAGCGCAGATAACTCTCGAATAGCTTTGTGTGAAATTCAAAAACAAGCAAACAAACGTAACAGTAGCTCCATAACTGATGTTGGAGATGCTTATGTTTTACGAGATTTCCGCCTCATTACGATAACTCGAAGAAAAAATTCAAACCCGTTTGTTACTGATTTTTCCCATCACCCATCACTGGTTTTGGATTCACTACTACACTAAAATTCCCCTAATGTTTAACACTTCCCCCTTTAGTTGAGGATGGTTGAATTCACAAACATTAAATACAGTGTTATAAGATGACTAACGGTAGGATACGGAATTCATGACTACTACACTTTCTGTTTATTATAAGCATGTTGTGCCCTTCATGGCCGAGCACGTAAGGCGTGCGACTCGTAATCCGAGGGTCGCGGGTTCGCATCCCAGTCGCGCTAAACATGCACGCCCTTTCAGCCGTGGGGGCGTTATAATGTGACTATCAATCCCACTATTCGTTGGTACAAGAGTAGTCCAAGAGTTGGCGGTGGGTGGTGATGACTAGCTGCCTTCCCTCTAGTCTTACCCTGCAAAATTATGGACGGCTAGCGCAAATAGCCCTCGTGTAGCTTTGCGCGAAATTCAAAACAAACAAGTATAAGCATGTTAAGTGTTGATTAATTCCCTCACCCACAGCCCCTAAACACTAAATTGAAATTTTGGATCCGGATGCACATGATTACTTAAATTGTTACAAGTGTGTATATGTAAAAATAACACAACTGAAAATCATAAATTCGTCTTATAAATTAATGGTACAAAATTCTCCCACTGGATTTAAAATTACGCGTCTTACATAATTCGTTCTGGAGTTGTTACCTATTCTGTATTTCACCATAATGGCAGTGATTTGGAACCGTACGATTCAGGTTCAATATCTTTGTTTTGATCAAGCAGTGTGTTAAGGATTATTGTCCAAATGATAAAACATTTGTATCTGATAACATGCTGTTTTCACAGTAGTTTCATTGCTTCATCGAGAGATATATGTGATTTTATTGAGAGTGTAATAGCGTTAATATCGAGGGATCTTTTTTTTCATGTTTGAGATAGAACGTAAAAAAAAACAGGTCTAATAAAAAACACAAATAAACAGTTTATATGTGTTAAAATTACAGATTGGTATCTTTACAATTTAATTTTTAAAGAATCTTTAGATTTGGCTATCAGAAAGCAACAAAAAAATTAACGGATCCATGTAATTTGCTTTGTAGAATCCGACAGAGTACTAATGGCTGTGAAATCCGATCCAATCACTTGAGTTATTCATGCTCTATCTTCCTAGGTTAAAAAACTTCTCCAAAGTGATCCACACCAGATTTTAGGAGGACAGTTATATGGGACACTTTGTGAACCTGACAATGACCGAAGAAGGTCGAAACGTTGTTCACTCCTCTACGTAAAAAAAAAATTAAAAATACTCAACCCAAACGAGCTGTTTTTACATATATATAGTTATATGGGATACTCTTTCTTCAGTAATAAAAATTGACGTAAATCGGTTAATTATTTTACGAGATACGTGCGCGGACATTCAAAAATGCACATGGTGACTAGAATAAACTTCCAGAGTTTGTAATGATATTAGGTAGATATGGAAACCAAAATAAACTTCAAGAGTTTGTAACGGTATTAGGTGCGTATGGAAACCAGGATAAACTTCAAGAGTTTGTAATGATATTAGATGTATATGGAAACCAGGATAAACTTCAAGAGTTTGTAAAGGTATTGGGTGCGTATGGAAACAAGGATAAACTTTTAAAACTTCCAGACTTTGTAATGGTATTAGGTGTATATGGAAAAACAGGATAAACTTCAAGAGTTTGTAACGGTATTAGGTGTCTGTGGAAACCAGGATAAACTTCAAGAGTTTGTAAAGGTATTAGGTGCGTATGGAAACCAGGATAAACTTCCAGAGTTTGTAATGGTATTAGGTTTATATGGACAATAAGAGAATATTGTAACTTGAGTATAAACTCTTAGTGACAGATACAGACAATTCAAGGAGAACATTCCAACCGGAATTTGTTCCTAGAGGAATCGAGACATTAATAAGTGTATATAAAATTAAGATATTTTTGTAGACCATCTGGAGGTTCTGCCAAAATAACGGTATTATCTGCATAAAGAAAAAAGATACTGTGTAAGATATATTTCCATGTTAATTATTATACACTAGTTGAGTAATATGGTTAATGCTGTTACACATATTTGTGTATAAAATCAAATAAATCGTTTTAAAAAGTTTGAAAAAATGAAAGGAAAAACATTTCCTTCTTGACGAATACCATACCTGCTATTATTAACACCTTTGATCTGAATCTATCAAGTAACTGACCTTGAACTTATATGTTATAGATAATTATTTAAAAAGTTTCCATCAAATGTGTTTTTTAATATTTTAAATCACTGTCTGACAAAAGTGTGTGCATTTGCTTATAATTAGCGAACAGCTGGTCTGATTGTCATCAAACCTGGTATGTGCTCTTAACCCAACCCCCCTCCAGGAACTGACTTAGGGGGATGGACGGTGTATTCTTACTCCCCTATGTTTTCCTGTGTGTTGGACAGGTTTGTTGGCAAGTATAAATGACTTCAATTGACACAGCGGTAATGACGAAGGTTTGTAATATTATATATCGTGGTGAAGACAGCGCAGATAACCCATTTTTTAGATTTTTCCTTTAATAACGAAGAAGAAATATATAAATATACTTAAGGCAATTCAACAATATGATGTAACAACAGTTGAATAAGCTTAATTGTTTTCCGTGTAAAAATAGAAATAACGCCCCCACAAATGTAAGGGCGAGCATGTTTGGTGTGATGAGGATTAGAACCTGCTATCCTCAGATTACAAGTCAATCGCCCGAACTACTTGGTCATGCTAGGCAACGAAAAATAAATAGAGTTATTGATAAATCCCTAAAGTTTTTTTAGATTTGGAACCATTTCAGTAAAAGTACTCAGCTCAATAAATGATGTTATTCTAATTTATACAGATATCACTTTAACAACCAACCAAACTTTTCGGTTAACTCACTTTTTGTACACGTTTATTTTCATGAAAATTAGGTACTCTAAATCACATTTTTCTGCCGCGCAAAGAATTCTGTTTAATGGAATTGTTTCGTTTTTATTTAGCGTATAAAAGCTTATATGAGAACAGCTTTCAAAATAAGTGTTCTAGTCTCAAACAATGTACTTTCCTCAACCTCATTACGTACAATTCATCTGCCTGGCATAATTATATGTGAGGCGGTTTACTTTTCTCAACAAATCATATACACAACTTATATATGTAATTTGTGATACAGATTTCAAACAAGTAATATGGCAATTGGAAAAAAAGATGAGTCGTTCGTTGTAGCTCTTAGTATCCTAAACTATCGTCAAAGTCAAATTACTTATTAAATTATTATTATTTTTAAGACCGAAATATGGCCCTTACCACAACGTACAGTCCTTAACACTTCACTCGGAAAAAAACAGAGTTAGATTAGCAGCCAACTCGTAGAATGAAAGCTAGTAAGAATTTGTTTTTCTTTCTTCAGTAATTAATTAATAATTAGGCTTAAGTGATTGTAGAAACTACTGATCATGACAACCATTGATATCCATTAGCCATAACCTTGTCGTAAGTTTTTAGATATCTCATTTGTTCAACCGTCTTTTAACGTCTGATTTTCGAGACACATTCGCATTGCATAAAAGCCAGTTTGTGGAATTTTTTATTTTTTGTAATTAGTAGTTACCTAGTTATAGTAAATATTATGTAATATAAATGTTGCAGTAATTTCAGAACGCGTAAAAGACGAATCCTAAGATCTCTGTTATATTACTAGATTGAATAATTTTTAACAACATGAGTTTAATTTGTAATTCACTTCTTTGTAAAACAGTTTAGTATCTAAGATATGACTGCATGCTAGATAAGATCAATGACCACCGTAGTCTTTTCATGGAATAACATAAGTTTGAATGCTTTCGTTCGTGGCCTAATTTCATAACTGGGCGACTTGAGACTTAGACTAGGCTTGTTGTGATGCGAGACGTCTGGTGGTGGAAGAAGTATTTATTTTTGGCCCCCTCTTATATGCATGCCTGGCTTCTTACTTGCGAAGCAGAGGCTTCAAAGTCTGGAGTAAAATATTTCGCGCGTTTTCTTAGCTTGTTCACAGTTGACCTTCGAATGGAGAACTGGTGGTTTATACTTTGTGCTATGTAAATACGTAAATAATTACATCTATCAATGGAATCTTATTCTTTAGGGACATATCATGGACGTTGAATTTCCGTCATTTCAATCCATAGACAGTTAAAAAGCAAGTATTCAAGTTCGTCTATGGCACTATTTTATGGCGTTACGTAATAAAACGCTTAGATGTGGTATGGTACGTATCCGTTTCTGACTGAATTAAGATAGACATAATTTATCTCTATGATCTTGACATGCGAATAACACGATTTTAGGCCTACTGATAAGAGTAGATTTAATTACGTTTCTTTGACTTCTAAGGTGTTGAAAAAAAATGTTAACGTAATTTATTTTTATTTATAAGTTAATAGCACCTATTTATATACATTAGGTAGACGGGATGAAGAGTAGGTATATATATATATATATATATACTTATAAAATATGCATGTATTTGGCATGATTCAAGAAGAATGTTTATAGAGATTAAGTGGTCATATCATTGAAAAAACAAATATATACAATATAACCGAGAGTACAACTTTACGGTTTTATAAATGTAACTAGCTTGATATATTTTTAGTTTTTGAAAATTTGAGTTTGTATGGAGTTATAGAAGACGCATTCTCAAGAGTATATTTTGACACTGTATTCCGATATTTTGATAATGTTTATATGGTTCTTTTTACATAAAACCTGAAATTACTCGATTTTTATAGATATAAAAGTTTGATAATTTAAAATGAATGTGACTTTGAAAATTTATAAGTTATCACCTTGACAATCATGTGTAGCATGCAGACATTCTTATTTTTAATAAAAAACTTTCATTTAACTCAAAAGTTCATCCAAGCTCAAATTTTCATGCATATTAATGTATGTAGATTTGAGGTAGAATATTAGTTAATGAAATGATTTGGTTTGCTTTGCTCTGTATACTGTTGTTCTGGGCTATGCCTTTAAAGTATCACGTGTCTGTCAGGTGATATGTTGAGAATATCCTCCCTTTATATTTCCATTGGAATGATCATCAGTGACATAGATTAGTATTAGAGAACTGTGTAAATAATATCACGTTTTCTATGTTTCCTTATGAAAGCTCTCAACCTCCAGTGAAGGTGCTATCTTCTATTGTACTCCCATCACTTTGATTGTGTTGAGAAGGATTTTTTTTTCACACTGTGTCCATTTTCTTTCTGTCTCGAACCCACTTAAAACCGATTGAGCAACTCATATTTTCTACTGTCTAATTTTGTAATCTTGCCGATTTTACCCAGTTACATGAAAGCAAATCAACGAACTTTAGATACTATAGAGTAGGTAGGAAGGACAAATTTTGTCGCTGTGATCATAGTATTTGTTTTTAAGGAGTTTTCTGGTTTCTCTACAAGTGTATTTTTCAGTGCTTTTTTTCGATTCTCGTGCTATTAAATTTAATAAGTGTTTGTTCTTGACAAGATGACAATTTCCACAAGTTAAATGACTTATAATAAGGAGGAAAAGTTAATTTCTGAGGGTAGTTATGGTTGTCAGATAAATTAGTCGCATCTTGGAAAAGTCCTTTACGGAATGTCGTAGTTTCACTGATGCTGCAAAGATATATAACTTAATTCTCGTTGTACCCACAGACTTGGGAAGTAGAACTCCAGAATACGGTGCACTCATTACTCATAATCGAGTTCTCCCCATTAGAATCAATCTCAGTACACTGGAACTATAACTGGAACTGAAGGTATTGTTGATGGATGACATCTGTCAACGTGAGCTATTTTACCAGCAGATGGGACAGCAGGCACAGATTTGTGAAGGTGGTGATTCGTTGGGGAACAGTCATATACCTCTACGTAACACAATATATGATTCCAGAGTGATTATTTGTTACAGAGAGACCTGTATCATCCAAAGTTCAAGGATAAGCTACCACAATAAATCTTTGTTTTACATTCCTCATGGACTAGAGACCTAGACTTGCCCAAGTGAAGGGTCCCTGAATATGTCAACAATAATATTTTGAATGTTTGAGCCTGGTGTTGGCTGAGAATCTACAGAAGAAAGGTTTATGCTGCAACCACAGATCCCTGGCTAAACATATCTTTCCCAAAACACTTAAGAGTGTGTCTGAAGAGAATCTGAACATTTTCCTGAAGTGTCAAAAACAGATCCTTGTTTGAAATGCTTGATCTCAGAATAAAATATGACAATGCTTGATCTTGATTGAATGTTCCAGCACTTGGATATTTCAGGCTCTTAGTCACAAACACAAAAATATTTTAAGTGCAGACAAAGCATCTCTTCCGTCGTAGCTCCTTCCATGTATGTTCCATCAGACTCTCGAGCGTGGTAAGCATATTACACAGGATAAAGAGTATGGCATAATACTAATACTATCCATGGTGACATACCAAAAAAGTAAATTAGGTAGGCCCCTTATAAAACAGTAAGTGATACTGAGTTTAGTTAAAACTAACTGGGTTTCACCAAAGAAACAAAATGGATTGGGTATGATATGTAACACATGATAAAAACAATATTTATCAAAGATACAATACACAATGTCCAAACTTGCTTTTGTAGACTGACCAGTCACATTTCACTGGATTCACGAATTGATCAAACTGGCATTATTTCCTGAAGATGCATTTCCACTAATCAATTCACTCACGATCCAGTACATGATTGTTTAAGTCTAACTTTTTTTCTTTTTACTTAACAGGAAAGGTAAAATGCTCTTAGTAGTTAACATTAACCACGTAACTGGTCATTATAGTTAACATAGAGTGGAGGGTATAACCACGAAATATTATCTGGTCTTATAATTGAAGAACACTGCTGCCTACATTCTCTTCCCATGGGCAGAACAGGTGTTATTTCCATAGAATAACAAAGGAACAAAGGCAGCTAGAACAAAACCAACTTGATCAATTCGTGACCATGTGTTACACAACAAGCTGTTTCGATTTAGAATAAACAAAACATTTTCAAGTATTCTGTATAAAAGTGAGACGTACAAAATGCATAGTATGACTGCATAGTACGAAAAAGCTACTAAAGACCTATGGTTGTGTAAGAGTGTGTGGAATAACTTATTGTTCAAATATAGAAATAATAGACAGTATCCTTTCAACGCAGTATTGTTTCAATCTGTTTGAAATACCATATTTTAAATATAATGATAAAGAGTACTTCTATAGGCACAGTATTGTGTAATCCTGTTTGGAGTACCTTAATGTTCTTTGATTGTTCTGATTTTTCCCTCTTTACACTGTTTCATCAATTCCACCAATTTTTTATTTTGTTTCGAGCACAAGTCGTCATCTTGAAATTTCGTCTTTATTTTATTTTTATTACAATAATTACTCTTTAACAATTGATATACTAATTTTTATTCTATTGTTGGACATGTTCTTTGTGATTATTTTTTAAAAAGAATTATGTAAAGTCCAGTATTCTTAATGATGTAATGTTTGTTTTCGCACAAACCTACTCGAGGGCTATCTGTGCTAGCCGTCCCTAACTTAGCAGTATAAGACTAGAGGGAAGGCAGCTAGTCATCACTACCCACCGCCAACTCTTGGGCTACTCTTTTACCAACGAATAGTGGGATTGACCGCCACATTGTAACGCCCCCATGGCTTAAAAAGCGAGCATGTTTGGTGTGACAAGGATTCGAACCCGCTACCCTCGAATTACGAGTTAAATGCCTTAACCAGCTGGCCATGATTTCAAAAAGGATACATTGTACATTTAATTCATATGTCCGAGATTTTTGTTTTTTCTACAAGTATGTAAGGAATGTATCTGACGCACGTCTGTATCATCTGCCCAGTTTTAACTAATACAAACTGAACCCACAGTAGAAAACTCATCGTCTTTTATCAGAAGTCCTTTCTTTGCTTTAAGGATATCAAAGATTTTAGAATTACGACGCAGGTTTCTTTTGTATTGGTTATGCATGAATGAAAACAATTCACGTACACAGGCGGGAAAAGGCGATATTTTTACCTTGAACATCTCTCGGAGTTCATAAGGAAGTAGGTTCCACCCAATCCTTCATTTTTTCTTTCAAGGTCAAGATAAAAAGAATGATATGAGCACGTGCAGCAAGTAAGGAGTTATCAAGGTCCTAATCGATGCTCCTAGTGATCATGACTTTAATAGGTTAGAAGAACTGTGGATATTTCATGTTTCTCACTAATAACAAGTTTCGAATCGTTACACGTATATTTTAACACATTACAGTTAATATCACGAATTATGATATCGTAAATATTTTAAAATGAGAACTGGGTAAAAAGTGTGGTTGTACTTGGTTAGCGCGTGTTGCGACCAATCTTATTGGACTTAAGTTGTATTTTCTTCCAAGCACCCCAGTGGCACAGTTGTATGTTTACGGATTTATACTGCTAAAAATCGGGTTTTCATTTCCGTGGTGAGCAAAGCACAGCTATCCCTTTGTGTAGCTTTGTGTTTAACTAACTACAAAACAAATAAACTACATTTTCTTCCAAGTTTGCCTTAACTTTTAGGCAAACGGGCTATTCGCTGTTAATGTAATTACTACCTGTATAATTTTCTACAATAGTTTATTCATAGTCCTTTGAAAAATGTCAAATAGCTGTATACGTCCTTCACTTTTTTAGTATAATAGCCAGTTATCAACTCTGTGGGAGTTTAGGAACATCCTGTTTCTCCGTATCGTAACCTTTGATATGATATATTATTCTTTCTGTGTATTTAAATTGATATCTTATTACTACTCTGCTCTTGTCCAAAAAAGAAGTTGACATTTTCATATGAGTGAGAGTCACAATGTATTGTTTGTTTGAAGTCAAGCACAAGGCTACACAATGGGCTATCTGTGTTTTGCCTGCCACGGGTATCGCAACTCGGTTTCTAACATTGCAAGTCCGCAGGCATTCTGCTGTGCCAGTGGGAGGGGGGCGTCACAATGTAGAGAGAACCTTGAAATCGAAAAAAGACTAAATCTTCGTGTCTCCAATGGTGGGACGAGGCTGATGATGAAGAGACAGAGCTGTGCAATTGGGGGTCTTTCCCTTCATGGCAGCTCAATGAACATCGTCATTGTAGAAGTCTAATATAAACCATGGGCTTAAAAGCACGACTAAAATAAATGACTTCACATCGTATATGAATTTTCTTTCTTCGATTTTTTTTTCTGTTGCGAGTCTTTCTGTTTAACCATATTTTACAGCATTGTACTGTATCACATGTAATACCAATATTAATTCGCAAAGTATGTGAATTTGTTTGTTCAGTTGTCCAAGAACTCCTTCCGTAACCTTGGAGATACCAAGACCAAATTTGACTCGCAGACTTGGGGTATTATTTATATAGTGTAGCCCCATACCAAGAAAATCTAAAAGGTTACCGAGGCATGATGAGGTCTAAGGGATAGGTTTGAGGATCGCTAAACCCGAATTTGGTATCGTATTTTGTGTTCCTGGTCCTCCTCCGGGTCTCCAGGGTGCCATTTTGAAGCTGTGTTTATACTCCACTCACAAGTTAGTAGAAGCAATGTTTGTCCACGTACTCAGGTATCACGAGTACAGATATCCTATTTTTTTTTCTCGAGAACAGATCCCTTTTTCATTTTGGCTACTTTGGAGTAGCTATGGAAGTATCCTTATATTAATCCGTGTTGTAGGGAGTTGCTTGTTTGTTTTCTGCCAACTTCTGCCATAGTTTAGGAACTAACAGGACCAAACTTGACCCACTGATTCGTCATAGTTCAGAATGTCCTTATTTATATGCCTAAAGCACGCCCAAAAAGTATGTTTTTCAGGATCTTTGAACTCAAATCTGGTGTCGGAGTTTGTGTGTTCTGGCCCCACTCGTGTTCCCGGGGTTACCATTTTGAAACTATATTCATAATCCCACTCACAAGCTAGTGGGACTAAACTTTACATACATGCTCGGGTACTACAAGCAGGTGTCTCAACAGTTTTCATTCTTCTTTGGCAAGGAACCTCCTTGTGCTAGCTATAGGAAAAACAGGGAATGATAGAAAAGCTTTATTGGTACACTCGTACCTCTCTCAATCGTGATAAGGCCTTTAAGACACCCCCCCCAAAAAGAATAGTTTCTGTTTGTAATATTATTGAAGAAAGCTATTCCTTATTTAGGTCCCCAGTGGCACAGCGTTATGGATGTCTGTGGACTTATATCACTGGAAACCAGGTTTCGATACTCATGGGAGGCAGAGTACAGAGAGCCCTTTGCGCTTAACTACAACAAACCAACTTGTTTAGAGTACAGTAACTCGTTAAAACACCCAAAGGAAAAGCTCGGTATGGGAAGTTTGAAGTATTTATTTGCCAGAAACTGTGAAAGGACATGATACACTACGTATCATGTCAGTGTCTGCAATACTGTGCATGTATAAACATTTTAGAAAATTTTCTTCTTTGTTGTCAGTATATTCTGGAGCTGAGCGTGGCTTCAAAATTAGAAGACTCGGAGCTGTAATTCCTAGGATTCGTGATTCGTGTCCTGTTTCCACAAAAAATCGGCACGGTATAAAGATGACTGAATCGTCAGTCAAAAGTGGCTTAAAAGTTGGCGGTAGATGATGTTGGCTAGCTGCATTTTCTCATGTCTGTCAAGTTAAAATTAGTTACAGTTATGTGCATACAGTTCTTTTTTGTAGATTTGCACAGAAAATTCTAAAAAAAAGAAGCAAATCATCTGTGTCAGGTATTTTATGTGTCTGTCTTTAGGATAGAAGATGTATCCTAAACTCGTGTTGACGAGAAACCCACTTGAAGTAAAAATATATCTCAGGACGGCTGGTATAGGTATTAACACTCTTACTAATAAACCAGAGAACAGTGTTTAGACCTTCTTACGTCATCTTCAGGTTAAAAAAAAGAGAGTTTGCGACTGACCGTTGCCGGGCACACGTCTTAGGGAAGAGAGTGTGAACGGGTATGGGATCGTAGGGGGCGTTGCAGTTAAATGTTAGGTTATTAATCAGTATAGGTATAAAGGTATTCCTTTATGTTAGTTTAATTTTGGTTTTAGTTGCTATATAAGTAGGGTTTCTTTGATTTTGCGTTTGTTTATGTTTCTTTCCCTACTCAGTATCTGGGTGTTTTCTGTGGTTATGTCGTATTTATTTGATTTGCAGTGTTCAAACACGTGTGACGGTGTTTTTTTATGTTCTTTGAATCTGGTTTCCATTTTTCTGCTTGTTTCTCCAATATAGAAGTTGTGGCAGTCATCACATTGTTTTTTATAAATAATGTTGGTGTGGTGTTTGTCAGTGTAGTTTTTACATAGTATGGACCTTAGTTTTGTATCTGATTTTTGAATAAATTTGCTGTTTACTGGAATGTTGTGTTTTGTTATACCTTTTCTCCAAATGTTGGTTATTGTTTTCGCTCATGTCGGGAATATATATGGTGACCAACAGTGTAAGGTATTGTAGTTTGTTGTATCTTGGGATTTATTACTGTTTGTTTGTTGTTGGTCTAGGTGTGTGCGTATAATTTTTTTCAACGGTTTTTGGAGGAAATTTGTTGATGTTGATGAAGTGTTGTTTTATTTTCTTGATCTCATCGTTAATTTTATCAGGTGAACATAGTTTTATGGCTGTGTTTATTTGGTTTCTTAATATGTTGAGTTTTTGTTTTGTTTTATGTGCTGAACCCCAGGGAATGTATAATCCAATATGGGTGATTTTTCTGTGGATTTCTTTTTGAATTGTGTATCGGTTCTTTTGATCTTGAGGTCAAGAAATGCTATTTGGTTAGTTTTACTCCTGTTCACAGATGAACTTAATGTTGGGGTGTATTGAGTTAACGTGGGTGAAAAAACTAGGCGTGTGTTCTGTAGATGTGAATCCGGCAATTCTATTATCAACATATCTGTACCGGTACAGAGGTGAGGATAAGCCTGAATTGATCGCTTGAGATTCAATTTGTGTCATAAATATGTTGACTAGAACTGGTGACACGGGATTCCCCCTTCTTAGGCCATTTATTTGTAGGTAGGTTTGGTCATTAAACATAAAGTTAGTTTTGGTGGTAGTGAATTCTGTAAGGGTTGCTAATTGGTTGCTGGGGATATGTATCAATGTCTTGGATATAAAGTTCTAGAACTTTAATTCCAAACGATAGTTAACACCGTTATAATTATGGGTGAAGCTGATTAGGGGTTAATCGTCAATAATGCCCAGAATTATGGTGCTTTGTTTTCATCGTGAAGCAAACTCTGCGAAGTTTGTGAAATAAGAAACAAATGATAGCTGAGAACACCTGACATTATAGAGTTTTAGGTTTAACAGTTTAACCCATGAAAGCCAATTAATTTGCTGGTAGTTACTCACATTTTCCAACCATTCAAAGCTTAACTGATCATTTTTTAAATTTACTTTTTGTTCATGAGTTTGTTTAGGCACGCCACGGCCAGGTGGGTTAAGGCGTTCGACTCGTAATCCGAGAGTCGCGGGTTCGAATCCCCTTCCCACAAAACATGCCATTTCAGTCGTGGGGGCGTTATAATGTGACGGTCAATCAACTATTCGTTGGTAAAAGAGTAGCCCAAGATTTGGCTGTGGGTGGTGATGACTAGCTGCCTTCCCTCTAGTCTTACACTGCTAAATTAGGGACGGCTAGCACAGATACCCCTCAAGTAGCTTTGCGCGAAATTCAAAACAAACAAACTTGTTTGTTTGTTTTTTGTGAAGCACAAAGATACAAAATGGGCTGTCTGTGCTGTGCCTACCGCAGTTTTTAGCATTTCAAGTTTACAGGTGAGCCACTAAGGTACAGTAATTTATATTTTGAACAGCTTGTTGGTTCCAGGAGTTTGAGACTTTGTCTTTTATCTTTAGAGGATATTTCGGATTATTTGCAGTCGAAAACTTGTTAGAAAATTCATATTAAAATGTTGACGTCAATGAATAGACAATTAAAGTATAAACATATAAATGTCAAAACAAACTCTTATTAACGGCTGTTATGGACAGAACATAAATGTTTATTTAATATCAAACTATACATTTTATTTTCAGTTGTTAAGTACTTCTGTACTACGTTTAATACCAGAATTGTGATGACACTCATTAAATGTTTCCTGGAGCAGGCATGAAACAGAAATCAAAGAAAATATTTTATGAAGGAATTTACATACATTATCGTGAAAAATACACATCTTAAAAATACTTCATTTTTATTACAGAATGTTTATGACTTTAATGTGTTTACAACATGAAATATACTTTTTTCAGTTTTACCTTGAACTTATTTTTCTAAAATGTTAACCTTTTCTGTTATTCAGGTTTGGTCCTAGTGGTTGTTGAATTTGCATTTCTTACCACTCCATACCGTCTCTGCTTTCTCATTGGGTTAATGGTGATTACCGAATTGACTTTTCGAGGTTACTAATCTGAAAGTCAATTGGGACGATAGAGTTGTCTCAACATTAATTTGTTTTCTTGTGATTGGTTCAGCTAGCAAGGTGACGTCATTCCACGATTGGTTGAGTCTTGAAATGAAGGAGCTTATTATTACTTCTGTGTAATTCAAAACATTTAAATTTTCTTTCATCTTTACTTGACTTTTATTTTCATTTTTATTAAAGTATTCTTTTTGTTTGTATCATCTTCTGTTCAATGGTTTCGTTTTTAAGACTTGTTTAGAATAACAAATGTCACGTGATCTTTGGTTGCAACATACGGCCCCCCAGTGGCTCAGCACTATGTCTGCGGACTTACAACACTAAAAACCGGGTTTCGATACCCGTGGTAGGCAGGGCACAGATAGCCTATTGTATAGCTTTGTGCCTATTTCAAAACAGCAAGAGCTTGCAACATGAATAATCATTTTAGGTTCGCTCTTTAGTAACTCTTTTAACACGCGTACATTCATAAATATATATAGTTTTATGTACACCGACGTTAGTTACTATGTTTGTATTAAGCGTATAACTTTATTTATTACAATTATATATATATATACACAGAGAGTGTATATATACATGGCGACAGAAGTTGTTTGTTGTATAATGAAATCATACTAAGCTATGTGTTGCGTCCACCACGGAGAATCGAACCCTACATTTTAGCAGCATAAGTCCGTAGCCTTATCGCTTTTCTACAGGGAAATGAAAAAAAAAAGGTTAAAGATAGCTTTGTTTGTTTCGTAGCTAAGCATAAAGTTACACGTCAGGCCATCTGTGCCATGCCCACCATGAATATTGAAACCCGGATTTTAGCATTGTTAGCTTTCCGACTTACCGCTGTACCTCTGGGTGGAGCAAATGTTTGTTAATTTGCAGTGAATTTCAGTTTTTATTGTGTTGAAAGTGACAGATCTTTAATTGGTTGTTTTAGCTCAAAGTCACATTGGACTATCTTTTTGTCCATCGCGGGAAATTAAACCTCCAGATTTTAGTGTTGTAATTCTGTATACTTATCGCTGTCCCACCGGGAGACAAGAGAGAGATTGAGATACAAAATAACGCATTTAGAGCTGAACGGAGTGTTTATTTGTTTTGAATTTCGCGCAAAGTTGCAGACAGGAGGGTTATCTTTGCTAGCCATCCCTAATTTAGGGGTGTAAGACTAGAGGGAAGACAGCTAGTCATCACCACCCACTGCCAACTTTTGAGCTACTCTTTTACCAATGAATAGTGGGATTCACCGTTGCATTATAATGTCCCCACGACCAAAAGGACGAGCATGTATGATGTGACGGAAATTCAAACTCGCGACCCTCAGAACACAAATCGACGTCCCATAACCACCTGGCAATGTCGAACGTTTTGAATGGATACGAACAGATAATAAACATAAGTATATGCAAATTTCGTAAATTTTAAATTTGGTTTTATTTCATCACCGATTCTCTCGAAGAACAACTTTTACTAACACGAGAATCTTGTGAAACTTTTTGATTAGGTCAATAAAAAAATTTGACGAGCAACGTTAACAAAGGTAATGAAACTTTCACTGAACAGGATGTTATATATACTCTTAAACGAATAACTTTTGTGTGATGTGGCACGTAGTTAAGCACAAAACTACATGGTAGGCTTTGCCCACCACGGATATTAAAGTAAGATTTTTAGTGTTATGCACCTTTAAACTTAGTGTTGTGGTACTGGGGGCACGTTATTTGTGAGGATAATGCTTTGATAAGGTAATGCTTTGATACGGAAGATGAAAATCGAACTCTTGTTCTGTGAGTGGTTCAGTTAAAACAAATATGGGTTTTATTAATTTGCCATAAAAAATCTGCTTTGTATTAGACTGTAACTCAGCTTTACAACATGTGTCAAAAGAAAATAGCTCAGTTCAAAAGATACATCCTGTGTCTCCAAACTTTAAAAAATATTGAAGAATTAAAACTCTTAGTAATATTGAGTTTTATGTGATAGCCGTGAGAGAGATAAATAGGTAGATGTTTCGTGTATTCGTTCTTAATGATGTTTCGTGTATTTGTTCTTAATGATGTAATTTGTGCCATATGCGTACATCGTTTCAAAACATTTTTATTGGCAAGACCTATCGAGAATACTGTCAGTTTACTTGGTCTTCATCGGCGTCATACAAGCCTTGTTAGAAACCAGTTCTCCGTAAGTCTGACAGGATGCTCATACCATAGTCCAGTCCAAAAACTAGTACAGCAAGATAGGCTTGCCATGTAGAGGTTGAGTGAGTGGCTGTTGTTTGTTAGCGCAAAGCTACACAATGGACTATTTGCGCTCTTTACACCGCGGGGAATCGAACCCCGGGATTTTTCATTGTAATTCCACAAGCTTTCCGCTGAACCAATCGGGGGGAATCATGTAGGGGAACTCCTCTCGAGCATACTTTTATAAATAGGAAACGACGAATTAGTTTATAGATATATAAAAAGCAACTACCAGGTTTTAAAGCAGGCATTGGAAATAATTCCAAAGTTATAGTTAAAATTCTGGGGTACAACCTCTACTTTTCCATCCAGCCATCCAGTAAGGGTAAACTGCAACGTTCTTAGTGAAAAATATCTGGTCGGTTATTTTATACGGAATTTACAATAATTTTGTGATAAAATAAGCAATTTAAATTATTACAGACAAGTTTCTAAAGCAACTTCGTGATTACTAAACTTGTATTCTCAGGTGAGAGATTTTCCTCACACGTATTATACAGATTCGCTTAATAATGGTAGGATCGAAAAGAATATTTACAATATAATCTCAGTTTCAGAACGACTGAGTTTTAATTTGTGTGAGAAATAAGGAAAATGGAAATGTGGTGCAAAATGAAAGAATATTTATTAATAGAAAGAACAAAACAACAACAACAAAAACGGTGTTCATATTTGTGTAGACACTTACAGAACCGCCTCTATTGGATCGGTGAATTCAGACGAAGATCTGGGGAACTAGCTACATTAGAATCAAGAAAAGATCTTTTAAATAATATCACCATGTGATTGGTCATTCTCTCACAGCATTCATTACTTGTAACATACAAACATTATCCACTCGGCCAATGAAGGAAGTTGCAGTATTAGAAAGATTACATTGTTCAAAATATGTACAGTGAGTGAACGTTGAACAAGTGGAAAGCTATTTTATTTCAGGCATTTTAGACTTCGTTCTCACTTGAATAATTCCATTAAAATAATTCCTTATACAAAAGGTGTTTAACTGTGTATGCTATAATAACTATTCATACTTTAACTGTATACATATAACTTCATACAAATACACTTGAACCTTCATATTTTACTTTAGACATAAAAAACATAATACTTCAACGTACATGTTTTACTGCATACACTCATTTCACATGAAAAATACTTAAACTTACATGTTTTAATGTATACACTCGTTTCACATGAAAAATACTTAAACTTACATGTTTTAATGTATACACTCGTTTCACATGAAAAATACTTGAATCTACAGACGGAAACTTCATATAAAAGAAATGTGTGCCAACATGTGTCACTATGGATGCAAACTACGTGCTAAAATAAATGACAATTATAACTTACTATAGTTTTTGTGCTTATTTTGTGTACCTGTATATCTATCTATGTAGCAAACTTAGATATTAGATCAGCCTCGATCTGTGTCTGTTAATATAGTAGAAGTTTTGGGATGTTTTTGAAATAATGCTTATTTATTAATTATTTTAATTGAGCTCTTGAAAGTGATTATATAACAGCTCACGTTTTGTGACTGTTATAATCTAATTTGAAGCAGCTGACATTGATTGACGACAGTATTTGTGTTGGATGTGTGGCAAACCAGTATTTTGTTGACAAGTGAATGAGCAGTTAACTTTGATTTACAACACTCTTTGTGTTAGATATGTGGCAACCCTGTATATTGTTGAAAGGTGATTGAGCAGTTAATTTTCGTTCACGACAATATTTGTGTTGGATGTGTGGCAACCCAGTATATAGTTGAAAGGTGATTGAGCAGTTAACCTTTGTTCACGACAATATTTGTGTTGGATGTGTGGCAACCCAGTATATTGTTGAAAGGTGATTGAGCAGTTAACCTTCGTTCACGACAATATTTGTGTTGGATGTGTGGCAACCCAGTATATTGTTGACAGGTGATTGAGCAGTTAAACTTGGCTCATGACACCCTTTGTGCTTGGAAAGAAAGTGGTTTATCCTTATTTAGAGTTATTGGATCCAAATTTTAGATAGAACTGTATATAGATTATGTCGCCAACCTAAATTGAACTGTGTGGTCTATACTATGTTATTACTGTTCATAAACAGTAACTTTTTTAAAACACCTACTTTGCTCTCATCTGGTAACCTTTTTCGGTCATGTTCAGGAAAAAATTACATCAAAATCAGTATAATAATTTTCACATATAAGTATTATATGATTTGAAAAGAAAAATTCCTTTCTAGAGGTATCCTCTGTTTATTTATGTATAGCTTATATAATATATCTTACACAATATAGATCGTTACTGTTTTTTGAGTAGGGTATTTAAATATCTTCATAGCTATCAGTCTGACTATGTAAATATGTATGCCCAGTAACCTGTTTGTCTGTCTCACAGACTTTCTCTGTATCGTTTTGTCACCCTTCCCACAGTGACACAGCAGCATTTCTGCGGACTTACAACGCTAGAAATCGGTTTCGATAACCGTGGTGGGCGGCTAACCGATAGCCCATTGTGTAGCTTTCTGCCTAACTTTAAACGAACAAACTGTCATTTAGTCTCTCAGTTATATGTGCACTGACTTATATTTATTCTGTCTACTACTTTATCTCATCACCAATTAACTACATTCACATGTCTCTGGTACTTGCTGAACGTTCTTTGCAATTTCAGCTGTAGATGCATGAGTAAAGTGACAGTCAACCCCATCATTCGACTCCTGTAGACGGATAAAGCCCGTCTTGTGGTGGATGCTGCTGAATGACTGCTCTTTCTCTCTGGACGCGAATTCAAGGTTAGAGACGACTGTACCTGACACAGCCAGCACTTTAGATCCCACTTCTTTAGAAACAATATCTAGACAATACTGCCATCGTTACATAACTGTGTAAAATCAGGTGCTTATGAATGTATCAAGTGTATTTTGTTTGAAAATAATAATTTCAACACTGTTTATAGGTATTAACTTGTATGCCCGTTTGATTATATCTCTCTTTGTCAACGAGTATAAATACATTTAATAAAACCATAATTTATTTATTATAACTTTGTAGTAGTCACTGATAAATGTCTTTTAAAGAGTTTTTTTTTTTTTACAGGCTTCGAGAAAACTTGACGTACAATATTTTGAGGATTTGTAAATTATTATTTAAGTACTGAAACTTAACCTTTTTATTCGACTCTCTAAATAGGGCCTGTTAGTTACGGATGACTGTGGTATGGTATTTATTATTCAACAAAAAGAAATTTGAGAAACATTGGTCAAATTGATATCGTTAGTGCAACAGTACTTCTATAAACAGGCTTAGCATGACCAGGTGATTAAGGCACTCGACTCGTAATCTGAGGGTCGTGGATTC
The DNA here is from genome assembly GCF_004210375.1 of Tachypleus tridentatus. Taxonomy (NCBI): domain Eukaryota; kingdom Metazoa; phylum Arthropoda; class Merostomata; order Xiphosura; family Limulidae; genus Tachypleus; species Tachypleus tridentatus. The sequence goes on from NC_134825.1 coordinate 161,109,230, forward strand.
GAATCCCTGTTGCACCAACCATGCTCGCCCTTTCGACCATGGGAACGCCATAATGTTACGGTCAATCCCCTACTTGTTGGTGAAGGAGTATCCCAAGAGCTGGCGGTGGGTGGTGATGACTAGCTGCCTTCCCTCTAGTTTTACACTGCTAAATTAGGGACGGCTAGCGCAGATAGCCCTCGTGTAGCTTTGTATGAAATTCAAAACCAAACAAACAAGATGTGCTGTACAGCAAATACATGAACGCTTGTAACCATAGTTACGTCAAAATGAAGAAATATTTAGATTACTGTTGAAAATATCGTTGATTTTAAGGGCAACTAATTTATTATTGAGTGTACTCTGAGAATTACAGTTCTAAAGTTTTTGTACTGATTTGTAGCATTATGTACTTATTATCAGTTTGTTATATATAATTATATAGAATTAGTACCAATAAGTTATAAGATACTTTTTAGTTTTAATATGTATGGTTATCTTGTTATTAATTGAAAATATTAACAATTTCGTACTATCTCAAATTTATTTGATTTTGATACAGAGAACACTACGTAACAAAATTTTTACTTTTTCTTGTTCCTGGGCAGAAAGTGTTATTTCCCAATTGCTTATGTCTAAAGTAAATGGAAAAGACCTATTTTTCTTTTCAAAGTTTCCTTTTGTGACCTGGAAGTGTATAACGAAAACATGATGGGATACTATATTTGGGGGCTGATATGTGAAAGTGATTTACATTAAAGTCGCAAATCTCGAAAAGCTACTCTAAACATTTTTGTATAACTTTAGTGTAAATACATGTAAATCTTGATTCATATGTTGCTTTATTCAAATCTTATGTAAATGAAAATGTGCAAATGTGCATGTTTTTACATAGAAAATAGGTTAATTTCTAAATTTTATCATCCAGGTCACAAGAGCAAAGTTCGAAGGGAATAATGGCCATTTTCTGTACTTTTACAACACAAGCAATTAAGAAATAACACGTACTATCCAGGAACAAAATTTGTGTCACACAGTGTAATCTGATAAACACTTCCTTCCTCTGAGGCAAAATAGAAACAAAAATGTTAAAAGTATTTGCCTTTAACATCGTTATTAATTAATTTCTATTTGTAGGGTAAAATACAAAATACCAAGCGTGTTAGATAAATTAAATTTAAGAAGACACATGAAAGTTTCAAAACTAGTCTCATAGCCCTTGTATTATTACTTACTTTTTTTACTAAAGTGTGGTTTGTACTTCTATTTCATTATACACTCACTAGATGGACCTAGTGCGCATTTTTTTCTTAATTAAAGTAAAATTATTCTTATTCCCTAACGCTATCTCATGTCAAATGGATTCATTGTCCATATTTTCAAAGGGGAAATAAAAATATGTTATTATCATTATTTTCAGATACCCGTAAAATGTAACTCATCAAGCTATGTAAAGAGCTTGTACTTTCTTAATACAAAATCTTTATTTAATATGTGCTTGAAACGGTTAAGTAATCCTACTTTTCGATATGTATTTAGTTTAAAATACTGTGTGTGTAAATTAAGTATGGTTTCTAATGTTATGGAATCTAAATTCGTGAGTAATTATTGCACGTAGTTCAAAATGTATTGGTCTCGGTGTGACCCGGTGTTAAGGGCTCTCAGCTCGCAATTTGTGAATCGCGGGTTCGAATCCTCATCGCAGATCATACTCGCCCTTTGAGCCACAGGAGAGTTACAGTATGACGGTCAAGTGTTGGCGGGGATGCTGTTGGTTGGCTTCCTTCCCTTTAGTTTATTACTGGTGAACTGGGGACAGCTAGTGCGGATTGTCCTCGAGTACAAACAAAGTTTGGTTTGTAAGTTGGTTGAAACTATTTAGTCAAAAACGTACGGCCCCCGCTGGTTGAGCGGTAAGTCTACGGATTTGCAACGCTAAAATTAGGGGTTCAATTCCCCTCGGTGGGCTCAGCAGATGGCCTGATGTGGCCTTGCTATAAGAAAAACACCCAGAAACATTGATCATAAGTTTCGATTGTATTGCAGTAACGTTCTTATATATATACCATTCCACTATATTTTGATACTGTTTTGGCGTTTCGTAGACTGTATTACGTTACCGAAAATTTATCGATTGATAGAAGAGTATGCAACAGACCTCTCCAACGCAAAATATGCGTACGCTCAAATCATAGATTTTTTTTTTTTTTCAGATCGGAGATTGAGAATTTCTAAGACGGGGATATACCTCACTTTATAATAAAAAAATGATTACGAATCATTCTGGGGAACCAGGACCAATCACAAATAAAAATGTGACAAGTCGTAACCAGCGTGATAAGCAAAATAAAGCGTCTTAAAACAAATGAAATTCTATAAACACATCGGTCAGTGGCTATAGACGTCCACGTGACTCAGAGAATTTGTTTGTTTGTTTGTTTTTGAATTTCGCACAAAGCTACTCAAGGGCTATCTGTGCTAGCCGTCCCTAATTTAGCAGTGTAAGACTAGAGGGAAGGCAGCTAGTCATCACCACCCACCGCCAACTCTTGGGCTACTCTTTTACCAACGAATAGTGGGATTGACCGTCACATTATACGCTCCCACGGCTGGAAGGGCAAGCATGTTTAGCGCGACGCGGGCGCGAACCCGCGACCCTCGGATTATGAGTCGTACGCGTTACGCGCTTGGCCATGCCAGGCCGAACTCAGAGAAATGTACATAATAAAATCAAGTCTGTAAAAGCGAAATAAGTCACGCGTATAGAAGCTGATTTCATATACCCTTTCAGCCATCGTGTTCTTCAAGAAACTGGAGAATGGAAACATACTGGTTAAGTCGCTAAATGCTAATGGATTTATGTGCAACCGGACTGTTAAAACAGGCGTTGGGAAATCGTTGTTCTCTTACACTAGATGGAGTAATCTGCAGGTAGGAGAGAGGTGGGATTTAGAAATTAAAGCTATACATACGACGACGCCTACTGTAATGAAATCTACTCTGCAGGATTGTTGTCGAAGATGCATGATCATCAGATAGAGCATGGCAATGTGCAGTGTAAAGACTGTGGAAAGGCTCCAAAAACTGTTGTGGTATATATATATATGTATATTTAAAGATAAGCACAAAGCCACACAATTAGTTATCTATGCTCTGCCCACCAAGGGTATCTAAATCCAGCTTCTAGCGTCCTACGTCTGCAAACATACTGTTGTGCCATTTGAGGGAAGAGGCTAGTATATACAGAGGGTTAAGTATATTATATTAAAACGGTTTTAAATATGCAAATTAGAAAGTCATACGATAACGCAGTCTATATAATGTTGTAGTTTTGACATTGTTTGAACTTTTCTAGATAGTGCGATGCCTTTGGTACTTCAAGTATTAAAAAATTAAAATTATAAATTCGGTTAAACATTCACATATTTTTAAGTGGCAAGAGAAGAAACCCTGGAGAAGGATGATCGTTTTTGAAACATAAAGATTTAAGAGGTTAAATGTTTTTGCATTGTTTCGTGAGTTTTAATGTTCGGATGAACATTTTTAATTATAAATTTAAAACGAGAGAAGTGAATACTTTCCAAAAGCTAAGCTCCCTATTTTTTGTCATCGAACTAACCACTATTGCTTGTTTTTTTTGTTTTAATTTCGCGCAAAGCTACTCTAGGGTTATCTGCGCTAGCCGTCCTTAATTTAGCAGTGTAAGACTGGAGGGAAGGGAGCTAGTCATCACCACCCACCGTTGCCAACTGTTGGGCTACTCTTTTACCAACGAATAGTGGGATTGACCGTCACGATATAACACCCCCGCAGCTGAAAGGGTGAGCATATTTGGTGCGACGGGGATTTGAACTTGCGACCCTCGGATTACGAGTCGAACACCTTAACCCACCGGGCCATGCCGGGCCTCTATTGATCGTAGTAAGTGCTATTCGATGCGTCTCGTGTGTATATACAGGGTATCCCAAAAAAAGGTATACACCCTTTAAATAATTTTAAATACAATGTTTATTAAGATATATCTAGGTTTTATAATCCAAGTTTAAGAATACAAGTGTAAAATGTTTCGAGTTATCGCAGGTGTTCGAACTGATGATAGTTCTAATCCAGGAACTGCTGATAACGCGGACAGATAGAATTGCAAACTTCACGAATCATTTTATTTGGTATTTGGGTGCATTCACTTTCTATTGCTGCTCTCAGCTCATTGATTGTTACAGGTTTTGTGTTATAAATTTTATCTTTGACGTATCCCCATAAAAAAAAAACTCCAGAGGTGTGAGGTCTGGTGAACGTGGGGGAAACTCAGTGCAACCTCTTCACCCAATCCATCTGTTCGGGAAAGTTTTGTCAAGATTGGCCCTCACATTACGATAGTAGTGGGGAGGTGCTCCATCTGGCTGGAAATAAAACTCTCCAAATTGTTCTCGAATGTGTGACACGACAGATTCCTGCAAGTTCAGATAAACGAGACCAGTGACTGTGTTTTCGAAAAATAATGGACCAATTACGCTCAACGCTGATAATCCACACCACAATGTAACCCCTAATAAGTTTACGTGGTGTCCAACCGTAACATGCGGGTTCTGAGGTGCCCAGTAGGTGCAATTGTGGCGATTAACTGGGCCATTTAATTAAATGTGGCCTCATCGCCCCAGACAATTTTGTTTGGAAACTGTGCATCCTCTGCAGATTGTGTCAGGTACCACTCACAAAATTCAACTCTCCGGTCAGGATCATATTCACTGAGGGCGTGAACTAATGCCGAAATAAAACTTTTACCAATGAACGCACTTCAACATGCGATGGACGCTCGATTTTGGGATTCCTGCCTCACGGGCTGTTTGCCGAACAGATTTTCTTGGAGATCGGTGGAGACTTTCCAACAGCTTTGTTTCTCGTGTGGGACTAATAGACGACCGCGGTATTCCAGAACGCCCTTTATGGACCTGTTCAACAGTTCTATTTGTTTCAAACTTATCTCTGATGCGAGTAATGGTGAGTCGTGTTGGTGGATCTGTTTAAAACTCCCTTCTAAACCATCTTTACACTTCAGCTACGTTCTCACACTTCCAGTAACATTTTAAGATAAATTTTCTTTTCTCATAACTTAGTCTTACTTCTGCCATTACTTCACATCAGTTACACCTGTAAAAAAAAGAAAGTTTGAGTGAGTTATAATCATTCAAATTTTTTTTCCATTTTTTGGGACATCCTGTATAGGCTCTCTCCATGTAGCCACCATTCTAAAGTACGTGTTACTTTTTTATTTCAGACATGTAAATATTTACACTGAATGAATATTTCTAACGTTGGCTCATATGTCTTGTATAACAAAAGCCAGTAAAAACAGTGGTCAGCACGTTATACAGATACGTGGATCAGTCACAAAGTGGTGCAAATATTTGTAAAACAAGTAAATAACAGTGTGTATTTTTTATGGCAAAGACACTTTGGGCTATCTGCTGAGTCCACCGCTGGAATCGAACCCCTTATTTTAGTGTTGTAAGTGCCTAGACTGTACTGGTGGGAGACTAACTAATAGTCTTTTAAAACATATTTTCGTTTGAAGAATGTCACTGGAAATTTCTGTGAATTTTAATGGCTAGGTTAACAGTGTTTAGTAAAAGGTAGCCTATCATTTTATTGGAATAAATTGAGGTTTGTTGTTTAGTAAAAGGTAGATTAATATTTTGTTGGAATAAATTTATATTTGTTGTTTAGTAAAAGGTAGATTAATATTTTGTTGGAATAATTGAGGTTTGTTGTTTAGTAAAAGGTAGATTAATATTTTGTTGGAATAAATTGAGGTTTGGTGTTTAGTAGAATCTGTCCTAATATTTTGTAGGAAGAAACTGATACTTAGTGTTTAGTAGAATCTGTCCTAATATTTTGTAGGAAGAAACTGAGACTTCGTGTTTAGTAGAATCTGTCCTAATATTTTGTAGTACTGAGACTTCGTGTTTAGTAGAATCTGTCCTAATATTTTGTAGTACTGAGACTTCGTGTTTAGTAGAATCTGTCCTAATATTTTGTAGTACTGAGACTTAGTGTTTAGTAGAATCTGTCCTAATATTTTGTAGTACTGAGACTTAGTGTTTAGTAGAATCTGTCCTAATATTTTGTAGTACTGAGACTTATTGGTTAGTAGAATCTGTCCTAATATTTTGTAGTACTGAGACTTATTGTTTAGTAGAATCTGTCCTAATATTTTGTAGTACTGATACTTAGTGTTTAGTAGAATCTGTCCTAAAATTTTATAGTACTGAGACTTATTGTTTAGTAGAATCTGTCCTAATATTTTGTAGTACTGAGACTTATTGTTTAGTAGAATCTGTCCTAATATTTTGTAGTACTGAGACTTAGTGTTTAGTGAAAATATATTCTTATCTTTTCTTGATATAAATTAAGTTTGGTGTTTAGTGTGTGTGTTTTCTTATAGCAAGGCCACATCGGGCTGTCTGCTGAGTCCACCGATGGGAATGGAATTGACGTTTGGTATAACGCTAGTTTAACATCTCTTGAATTATATGTGTATATATATATATGTGTGTGTGTGTGTACACACATTGCGCTTGTCGAATGCCAAAGAGACACCAGAAATGTATAATATTTGTTTCTGCTAAAAAGAAAACTACTGAATAAATGTACTCTATCCTAACGAGACCCCTGGTGGGAGAGCAGTAAGTCAATGGACTCGCAAAGTTAAAATCTGGAGTTCGATTCCCCGTGGTGGACGCATCAAATAACCCAATGTGGCTTTTGGTTTTGTTCTAAAAGTTAACTAATTAATTATTCTAGTGTACAAGTGGTAAAAACCAAACTTTTACCACAGATTTCTTGAGCTGCCCTCATGTGTATTAGTTTAAAAAAATTAATATCTCAGGAAGTAGGTTAAAATCAAGTTAAGTTAACTACAGTTAACTTTTGAATAGTTTCATCTTTTAGTTTTATTTGTTGCTGATGATGACATTGGTGTAAATTTTCAGATTTAACATTTCAGAAATTTCATTTAAAATTATTTCGGTCCTTGGTTTATATTATCTTCCTAGATAGTTCTGTTGAGGTAACTGTTTATTAAGTAATCTTAATAATAAACAGTTTAATGAGTAATGTTAACACATTGAACTGGATGTAACAAAAAACAACCTAAGAGTGAATTTTGACGATGCTAGTTTAATTAATGATGTTAACACATTTAACTGGAGTTAACAATTAACAACATAAGAGTGAATTTTAATGATTTTAACTTTCCTCTTGCTAGTTTAATGAGTAATATTAACACATTTAACCGGAAGCAACAATAAAAACTTAAGGGTAAATTTTAACTATGTTAGTTTAACTGGAACTAACAAGAAAAAAACGTAAGAGTGAATTTTAACAATCTTGGCTTTGCTTTTTATAGCCTAATAAGTGGTGTTCACACATTTAAGTTGGGAGTAATAAGAAACAATTAAGAGTGAATTTTACCGGTGTTATCTTTGTTTCTTGTTGGCTGCCCAAAAGGTTTGGAGACTGATTTAGAACTATAATGAGTAAAATACTGCATCTTATTGGATCAGACCGTAAGACTTCCGGTTAGACAATGGTATTTAATGAAGTTTGAAAATAAGTTTATTGAAAAATATACTTTTACATTAAAGCTTCTAGTTCTTTATGAGATAAACTTACTGGTTCGTTTAATAAGGAACTCTTAATTTAAAATATTCAGAAGCATCTCACAAAATACTCTAACAATTAAAATTATATATTAATGTGAAAAAAAGACATTGCTACGACATAACAGTGATATTATTTCACGGTTTCTGTACGAGCTTTATTAAAATATTCTAATATTTCAGCCATGCGCCGTCCAATATTTATGAACTCTGTTTTTGCACCGTGATTAGCTAATTCTGTTGTTTATGACAATCCAGGCAACTGCAGACGCCAAGCGACAGTAAAATACACATTTTAATATGGGTCCAAGGTATTTCTTGGATCACACAGCATATGGGGTTGAATATCTAATTAATTAAAGTACACAGACAGTACTTAGTAACGTGACAGCACCTCATAACTAAATAACTGTAATTAACAGAGTAAACACAGGGAACCGTTTAGTGTTGACTGCCTTGCTTTAACTTCGTTTTGGGGTAAAAGCGTGAGAGTTTGTTTTTGACAGGGCCTAATTTTCTCTGAATTACAGAAATTCAATACTCGGTAATTAAATTGAGCTCCTTCGATAACCACATGTTCCTATGTACACCATTTCCATGAGGCTGTACTTTATTTTGCTGAATAAACGAGAAATACGACACGAGTCTTGAGTGCGTTTTGGCTAATCTTTCCTGACTGAAGTGCACTTTATAAAGCTAGCAGCTAGGTTGTAATTATTTCACTAACTAGCTTGTTTATCATCTCATCTCTAAAGGATAATTATTATAGCCACCGGCAATATAATTATGACGAAGCTATTTGCATAAAAAAATAAATAAATTTATATATTAAAGTGAGACATAAAAAAAATCATTTATTTCTTCAGTGGTATCCAGATAGTCCGCCTCAAGATTCGAATGATACTAACATTGACACTTACCGTGTTTCTCCGAAAATAAGACAGGGCGTATGTTAATTTTCACTCCAAAATATGACACTAGGGCTTATTTTCGGGGGATGTCTTATTTTGATATATTAAAAAAATGAAGTTACAAAGTAAAACTATTAAACTAACCATTTAAAATAAACTATTATTAAACTATTAAACTAACTGATTAATACTTAAACAAACTAATTAACTAACTATTAAACTAATTAATAAATTAATTTTTTTTTATTTCTTTCCTCTTCCTGCCACTCTTAACTAGGGCTTATTTTAAGGGTAGGGCTTATATTAAAACTATCCCCAAAAATCACACTAGGTCTTATTTTATGGGTAGGTCTTATTATCGGAGAAACACGGTAGTTTATTTTATTTTGTAGTTTGTGCAATGCAGTGCCCCTCAGTGGTTCAGTGATAAGTCTGTCAGCTTTTTACGCTTAAAAAATCGTGGTGGACATCGAATATACGTAGCTTTTTGTGTAGCTTTGCGCTTAATAACAAACAACAACTTCTGTTTTAATCTAAAACTAGAATAAATGTTATTGTACATTTGTTGTGAGAATGTGAATTTTGAATAGAAACTATAAGCCATTTTCATTTGCATGTGTATATGTGGTGCATCCTCGTGAAGGTAGGGGTGACAACACGTGCCATACCTTGATTCCTTTGTGAAAAAATTAATTTCCAGCGTATTGCTTTTAAACTTTTGAATGAAGACGTGTTTTGAAAAGTTAGTTCGTGTATGTTTAGAATATATGGAGAAATGTTAACTGGATAAAACAAAAACTAACTTGACAAAACTGTCGATAATAGACTAAACCGTTTAGCCTACTGAACTGATTGAACACAGTTAATGTGGACTGTTTACATGGTATATACTGGTATATCGTTACTAGATTAATGTCAGGTATTGTTCTTGTTGTTGCTTTTCAGCTGATTCTGAAAGTTCACCTAGACGACAATCAAGTCACTGAAGTTCCGATTGTTCCCGAGTCAACAGTTAGGGATGTGCTCGATTGTTGCCGAGAGCCAGGCGAAGAAAATTGCACGCTTGTGGTAATTAGGAAAAACCTCGGTTAGTTATAGTGTAAATGCACTTTTATTTAACCTGTTACTGTTGACGAAATAAATTGTTTTACATTACGGACATGTAGTAACTTGTGATGTCAGCTAGGTTTAATAAAAACTATATCATGAGAAACGTGTATTTCTTCTTATTCTCTTGGTGCTTGGTGAGTTGTAGAGGGTGAATGGATGTTTTGTACATGGGATCTCCTCTCAATAATTCTTAAAAATTATTAATAATAATTTTAAATTTAAGATATACAAATAGTTATTTTTATTATTTTTTTACTGTCTACTTACATTCTGCCCTTCTTTCGCTTTCTAAAATCATTTTCATTTTTGCCATTGTACAGAGCGCCCTCTGAAGGAGAAAGAGAGACCGTGGGATATACTTCAGAGACACAAATCAAATAAAGCTGAAAAAGAAATGGTTTTTCAAGTTCGCTACAGCCCTGTATATACTACAGACACGAGCCGAGGTAATTATCTAGAACATTGTAATCTCATTAGGATAGCATGCACTGATGCTATTTAACAAAATGTTGCTCCTCACTTGTGAAAGAGGTAATTACTGTCTTTCGTACTGCTGTCAAGTTCGAGTGAAATTAGATCAGTCTTGGAATTCGGAATTAGTTCCAACTTCAAATTTAAAGAAGTTTAAAAACAAAAATTACTGGTTTTTGATGGTCTTAAGAAAAGTAATTTATTATTATGCAAAAAAAAATATTAAACAAGTTTCGGGATGAATCTCAAAATGTTTAAGTAAGCCTAGCACCTTAGTTGTTTTGAATAACTTCACGATCCACAACGATCTAAATAAAGCAATAAAAATTACTGTCTCGACATGGACAAGAACATTTGTTAGGCTACCATAGAGAAAGATTTATTTTAAGCATCTTTGAATTGAATCTGTCAGCGTGGTTAATTGGATTTCTCCTTCCAGTTATATAAATATGAATAACATAAAAATAATTGAGATTTTTATTAAGTCTTTTCATTTTCCATTTTAATTTTAGAATTGCATCATTTCACGCCCTCTTCTTAGACTAAGAAAAACATAATATTTCCATTCACTAGCGTGTGTGTTTTGTTATAGCAAACCCACATCGGGCTATCTGCGTTGTGTTCACTGAAGGGAATCAAACCTCTGATTGTAGCATTGCGATTCGAAGACTGATTGCTGTCCCACAGGGGATTCTGTTCATCACCTCTGAACTGGTCAATACGGTCATTCAAAACTATTAGGCTTAGTTTAATATTATGTTTATTATAGTTTAATAATATTTTTATATCTTGGCAATGCATCGCAGCAGTAAATCATTTGGGATCTAAGTTTTCAATTACGATATATTTCCGCTTTCTGTATTAATTAAAACATGACGTGAAGAACTAATTAATCAAATTATTAACATTATACGATACCATTCGCTCTGGAAAAACATAATTACCGAAAATTATTACCAGAAATAACCTAGAGCTACGTGTTAAAAATGTACATTACTACTGGACGCAACCAGAGGGTAATTTATAATACATTTTGGTTTAGTGACACAAATACCTTAAGGCAGCTGTTGTGGTTTTTTAATTTACGTAATCTTCAATCATTTAAGCAGTTAAGTTTAATAAGCGTGCAAAAGTTCTAAAACAATGTTTTTGGTGGTTAGTTTCAAACAATTAGCGTGTTTTTCTTGAATATGTAATGAATGTATACATTATTTTTTGGGCAACATTGTTTAGGAATGATGTGTGCAATCAGCACTAAAGAAGGTTATGTGCTTTTTCCTAAGGTTAAATAATGCGTTGTTAACAAGTTGAATTACATTTTTGAAAATATTTTGAAATTAAACTAATGTTTACATCACGGTTCATCGTAAAGAGTCAGAAACGTAAATGTTATAAATCTAAACCTTGCGTTTCAAAGAAAAAATTTCTGAATATGAAAATGGTGGCCAAAACAAAACATTCATCGGCGGGTTATAATGGAAGTTCCAAATTTACCCAAAAGGGGGAAAAAAACAACTCTTCTTACAACGTTTGTACTTACACAAAGTACATGGAGTACTTGAATTTTAAAGGGACGCCATAAACAATATTATTTCGTTGAAATGATTCTCGCGAGCAGCCATGTAGAAAATAAACTCGGTCTCGCGACGATAATTTAACGAAAATTTATTTCTTGTCAAACCAAAAGCTTATTGTTCCAAGTTGAACTGTTGCTGTAAATTGTTAAGTGTTAATTAACAAAATCTGCTGAAGACTTTTAGTGGCTTGCTGCCATTTTGAAATATTTAATAACACGGCAGCGTTATCCTCAAACGTAAAAGTATTAAGTTTCATGAATGTAGTTTGTAGAACAGCAAAGGCAATTAATCTTAAACTACATTAATCACGTTTCAAATGTTAGTCAAATAGTTTAACAAAACTTTGGTGATTTTTCAGAGTTACAGAGAGATACGAAAGTTGAAAGATACGGTTGATGCATCACCGATTAAACATTCAGTGCGGAAAATATAAGTAACTAATGTCACATTTTTTAGGAAGTAGGGTTGTCGGTGTCTGTTAAGATGGCGGTTAGAAGTGACGCAATAGTACTAAAAATATTCTGCAACATTCTCGAAAGTGGGGGATGACACAGGAATTTAAAATAAAAAAACTGTACGATAAAATTTAAGCAAAAACAAAGTATTTTATATTTCATGTCACATCATTTACTGAAAATATCGAAATTTCCTTTAAAGATAAACACAAGCCTTCTAGTAGCTCAACGGTCAGTCTGCAGGCTTACGATGCTAAAAATAGGGTTTCGATACTCGTGGTGGACAGAGAGCACAGGTAACCAATTGTATAGCTTTCTGCTTAACTACAAGAACCAATAGTGTGTGTTTTTCTTATAGCAAAGCCACAAAGGGCTATCTGCTCAGCCCACCGAGGAGAATCGAACCCCTGATTTTAGCGTTGTAAATCCAGAGAGAACCAATAGAATAACGCAAAAATAAATTTCTTCTATACGTTGTTACAAACTATTAGAAAAAATAAATCTAATTGTTATCGAGTTACAGAAAACTGTGAACGTTTGTTAAAGAACGAATCTGATGAGTAATGAGTTACAAGTATCGAACACCGATTTTTAGCGTTATAAGTCTGTACATCTACGACTGCCCCATCGGGCAAAGCTACATTATTATTATATATGTTATTTTTAAATTTTTTTTTATTTAAAAATTCAATTAGTTATACCAAAATGCCTCAATTACCATATTGTAATTGAAGAGAACATGTGTTATATAATTTTTGTTTCTCTATGCAAGTACCAAAAGTTCATTTTAAGTATTATAAGAATGTAAAAAAACAACAAATTACTCTTTTGTTTTCACCCCTTTTTTCAAGCATTTTTTTCAATGCTTTTCAGCCCTCTAGTACTGTTGTTTTACAGCCACCATATGTGGATGTGATATTTGTCTAATACTGTTGTTTTACAGCCACCATATGTGGATGTGATATTTGTACGAAGTATACAATGATGATATGTATTATAAGTACTGGAGTCCCAGCTCTTTAATACCAGGTAATATGCTTCTGTGTTTAAAATCTAACAGAAAGCATCAGTGGGCTTCATATCATAATACCAACATATGGAAGTAACAACATTATGTTTGCGTATTCGCGGGATAACTTGTTGAAGGAAATGCAGTATTCTATCCGATCGGATATTAGTCCAAGCTCAATTGTTTTTGTAATGCACATCAGGATCAGGGCACGAGATGTTAACAGAACTGGAGTAAATAACGAACTATTTTACATCTTGCAATTTAACTTGGCAATAAATGTTTTATTTTCTTGGATTTCCGTTTTGTAACCAACTGAGCATTCTCTCGAGCAGAATAATCCTTATCTTAAAGATTAAATGGAAGCTGAAATACTTTACCTTTTGGAAAAAAAAATTAAGTTGTCATTTTATCTTTGAAACTTGCTATACGTATCTTGAATTTATAAACGAAATTTAACGTCAGGTTTCTTCAAAGAGTGGAAAGAATACAAAGAAATGTACTTTACATGGACTGATTAAAGTAGGTAATGGATCCTTATGGACCTCTGTTTGAAATGTTGGAGTTTTCAAAGTAGCAGGAAATATTTAATTCTTCAACAAATCGAATTGCCCGGAATATTGATGGACTATTTTTTGCCATCTTTTGCTTCTTGAATTTGCTCTAGGCTTTTAGTTTTAGTGCTTCTGGAATTGTGGTCGTAACAAATCTTTCAAACATGTGTAAATGTCAGTAGGAAGATGTCATGATTAACTGTTTTATAGATTTTTAGAGGCAGACTGGGGTTAAATTGTTTGTTTGTTTTGAATTTTGCGAGAGCTACCTGGGCTAACCGTCCTTAATATAGCAGCGTAAGACTAGAGGGAAGGCAGCTAGTCATTAGCCACCACTCACCGCCTCACTTATATCGTCCCCACGATGATATGGCGAGCATGATTGGTGTGACGGGGATTCGAACCCACGACCCTCACATTACGAGTCGAGCGTCCCCTGATCATCTGGCCATATGGGGCGAAGGGTAAATATTTTCTTTAACTGAGAGAGAACAATGATCGGTTTCTGGGTTTCCTTCAAAATCCATCACTGATTAAAACAAAAACAAAGTAAAAAAAAAACAGTTAAGTTCATTGTTTACACTCAACCAGTACCGTATCTCTCGTATTCCAGACGGCTTAATCAGATTTGGTGTTGAGCAAAAGACTTTGTTGGCATTGGATATAGCAGATATAGTGGGGCTAGCGTATTGTTATTCAGCCCTCTCTACTTTCACTTGCACGTTCTTAGCATTAGGCTGTGATTTCATTAGCGCTATTTGGCTCATAAAAAACTTGTAGTGAAAAGGAAACGAAAACGCACGCGGATATTTTCTTCAAAACTGTGGAGAGTTGAATTTTTTTTATTGTTTATTACTTATTCTTTTACCACAAAGAGCATCGTCTGACCTGTTAAGTTAATTATTGTAACAGAAGGGGACTATTTTCAAAATACCCAAAGTGCTTTTTAGTTTACTTTCAGTTAGAATTTATGTTATACATCGTCATTGCTGCTGGATCAAAGGACAAAGTTCTTTGAGCAGTAAGTTTTTATATTCACGTTGTTTTAGTTTGTGAATACATTCTGAAGGAATGTACGTTAATTTTTTCTTTAACGTGGCCCGGCATGGCCAGGTGATTAGGGGCGCTCGATTCGCAATCTGAGGATCGCGGGTTCGAATCCCCGTAACACCAAACATGCTCGCTTTTTCAGCCGTAGGGGCGTTATCATGTGGTGGTCAATCACCACTGATTTTTAAGAAAAGTGTTTCGAAAAATTAGCGGAAGGTGGTGTTGACTAGGTGCTTTCTCTCTAGTCTATTATTGCTCAATTAGGGAAAGCGCGCTATCGCTGTTAAACCTCGTGTGGTTTGGCACGAAATTCAAAACTGAACAAAACCTTGAATTTCTTCTAATTATTATAGAATTATTCATTCGTAACAGAATAACATTGATCAATGTTTTACAGTTGTGTTCAGTAAAGGGTTTAGAGGTTTTATAATTCTCGTTGTTTACAGTTATCCCTGAAAGTCAGTTATTAACCTGATTGGACAACTAGGTATAGATCATATTTCTGGTCGAGAGATAATCAGAAGCAAAAAAAGAAAAGTATTGTTGCAAATACAGTGGTATCTCGGTTCTCGAACTTAATCCGTTCCAAAAGGCTGTTCGAAAATCGAATCAAATTTTCCCATAAGAAATACTGTAAATTAAACTAATCCGTTACAGACCTCCAAAAATTACGCATTATGAAGCATTTTAAGTAAAAATATTGCTTATTTATACCTGTATAATAATACTTACATGCATAAAGTCAACCACAAAAGCTATAAACACAATAAAAAAAACAATAAATGAAAATTTAACTGCACTTTACATGCGCTGAGGAGAGCTGATGGCGTAAGTGAAAGGTGGTGAGGAACATGGAGAGTAGGAGGGTTATTATTATTTGGAAGGAGAGTCACCTTCCATAAAAACGTCAGGTAACTCTCCTTCTGGGGTTCTTTCTCTTTTATGTCTCTTTGCACTGCTACAACCTGCTCGAGGCTCACTGGACCTATTTCTCACTAAAAACTTGTCTAATGTGGTTTGTTTCTGCCTGCATTTTAAAATGTTTTTGAAGTAAGACATGGCATTGTCATTGAAAAGGTTTATTCTGCGGTTTACTACAACTTTGTTAGGGTGAAAAATTTTCCACAAAACTTTGTAACTCTCCCCATTTTCCACACATTTCCTTGATTAGTGTATTAGAAACATCCTCCCTTTCCTCCTCCTCATCTGAAGACACTTCCTTAGCTGCCTTCTGTTGCTACTCCTGAAAGTCTTGGAGTTCTTCTGTGGTAAGCTCAGTGTTGTGGTCTTCCACCAACCCCTCCACATCATCACCACTCACATTCAAGCCCATATACTTGCTTAGTGAGATAATATCCTCGACAACAGGCTCAGCCTCAAAGCCTTCAAGGTCTCTATCTGCTACTGAGTCTGGCCACAATTTCTTCCAGGCTGAGTTCATGGTCCTCAAAGACACTTCCTTCCAGGCTTTGTCTATGATCCTCAAGCAATGAAGGATATTAAAGTGATTTTTCCAGAATTCTCTGAGGGTTAACTCTGTGTCAGAGGTCACTTCAAAGCACCTTTGAAACAGTGCTTTGGTGTAGAGTTTCTTAAAGTTCGATATGACCTGCTGGTTCATGGGCTGAATAAGAGGAGTCGTGTTAGGGAGCAAGAGCTTCACCGTAATGAAACTGTACTCCTCCACCAACCCGTCCTCCAAGCCTGGTGGGTGAGCAGGTGCATTGTCCATCACAAGAAGGGACTTGAGTGGCAATTGTTTTTCCGTGAGGTAATTCTTTACACTTGGGGCAAACACTTCATGGACCCACTCCATAAAAAATTGCCCGGTTACCCATGCTTTACTATTAGCCCTCCACATGACATTTAGTTTACTTTTTAGGACATTATTTTTCTTAAAAACTCTCGGGTTCTCAGAATGATACACAAGCAAAGGCTTAAGTTTTAAGTCCCCACTTGCATTTCTACATAACAATAGAGTTAGCCTGTTCTTCATTGGCTTGTGTCCTAGTAGTGACTTCTCCTCCTTGGTGTCGTAGGTCCTCTTTGGCATTTTCTTCCAAAAGAGGCCTGTCTCATCACAGTTGAACACTTGTTGGGGAATAAAACCCTCAGCTTCTACATAGTCCTTAAATTCCCTAACAAATTTATCAGCAGTGTCTTTGTTAGAACTGACACCCTCCCCATGTCTCACCACACTGTGTATGCCACTTCTCTTCCTAAATTTTTCAAACCATCCCCTACTAGCCTTAAAGGCATCACTTGTATCAGCACTCGTTCCAGGGGTGTTTTTCAGGAGGTCATCATGCTACTGCTTTGCTTTCTCACAAATGATGGTCTCAGAAATGCTATCACCAGCTGTTTTTTCGTTTACCCAAATCAACAACAGTTTTTCAACCTCTTCCATTGTTTGTGATCTTTGTTTTGTAAGCACTGCCACTCCTTTTGCAACATCAGCTCCTTTGATGACCTCTTTATTTTTCAGTATGGTGCAGACTGTAGACTTCGCCATACCAAACTGTGTAACAAGGTCAGAGACGCGAACATCACTCTTATACTTCGCTATGAGATATTTTTTCACCTCTATTGTGGCTCTAATAACTTTTCTTTTTGGTTTGATGCTTTCACTATCCTTCTTTGATCCCATGGTGGCTTATTTAATCAGAATATTTAGAAAAACAACAACAAAAATAAAATAAAATCGAGAATGTTCACAGCAGATTTTAGCGGGAGTGTGGACTGAGCGACAGGTGCGGGTAAAATGTTTTGGGCAAGCTTGGCGTGGGCCGAAAATGGTCGAAGGGTCGTTCGGGTCATCAGTCGAGTTATTTCGGGGGTTCGGGCCACGACAGCTTGGTTCGGGAACTGAGTTTATGTTCGGCAACCGAGATATTTTTTTCTCAAACAATATGTTCGAAAACCGAATTGTTCGAGAAGGGAGTCGTTCGAGAACCACTGTAGTTTACCCTGCATTACAGGTTAAAGTTTTCACAATCAAAAGTAGTTTTTTTAACAGAATAATTTACTTGAAGACATAACATTTTGTTGTGATAAGAAATCGGCTGGTGGCGCGAATCAAGCAAGAGTTTAACAAACAATATTAATTTGTATAATTCGTTTAATCTATATACTCTTCACGTTATTATTGTATCATAAATACACAGTCTGTTAGCTTCAAGTTAAAGAACAATGTTTAATTTTTATCTGATGACGTTTTGTATTTGTTTATTTGGTTCTATAAGGTTCTATTCTGTGTCCATCACGGAGAATCAAACCTCCGATTTTGACGTTGTAAGTCCATAAACTTACTGCTGTCCCTTCGAGAGGGCCATTATTTTATGAATGTTTTATATATATTATATTGAACATATTGATCTGTAAGTGTGGGAATATGTTTTCCTTTCGACTTGGGCCCGGCATGGCCAGGTGAGTTAAGGCGTTCGACTCGTAATCTGAGGGTAGCGGGCTCGAATCCCCGTCGCGCCAAACATGCCGCGGGGGTGTTATAATGTGACGGTCAATCCCACTATTCGTTGATAAAAGAGTAGCCCAAGAGTTGGCGGTGGATGGTGATGACAAGCTGCCTTCCCTCTAGTCTTACACTTCTAAATTAGGGAGGGCTAGTGCAGATAGCCCTTGTGTAGCTTTGCGCGAAATTCAAAACAAACAATCCTTTCGATTTTATAATTTTTTTGCTGTTTGATGTTGATCGATCTTTATTAAATTTAGCGTGTAAATCTGTATTTATACATTCTGTCAGTATACAAATATACTCCAGACAACAACAGATTCTCACTGTGGACTTCAAAACTGGATTATGTGCAACGACCCCCACATATTTCTTTCACTTTCTTACTAAATCCTGAAAATATAACCTGCTTGTTTTGAAACATTGGTTTTTCTAGATGTATAGTCTATCTGCTGTCTTTTTTACCCTCTCTATTTCCCAATGTTTATTGTAAGTCGCAACGAAATTTTCAGTTCACCTGATATTGTTAGCAACATCGATATGCACTATGCCACTCCAACATCAACCATATACTTCGCAGCTTAACGCATGCATCTTTCGATGTTATTGTTTAAAGTTTGCTTCCTAGCTGTCATTTGTTTTATGTAGAAACTTTCTTTAAATTTGTTGTTAATATATAACACCAACATTTTTCTACTCTTTTATTTTACTTAAAACGTTCAAGAAGTTGCTTGAATGTAACAAAAAGCGCCACCTATAGTTGAAATAAATAATCAATCAATTATAAAAACTCTTTACTTCATATGTATTGATAAAGATTCGGTAAAAAAAGGCAACAATTAAAGGGTAGAATATGATTTCAAAATAATCAATATATTAATTATTTACAGATGGTATAGTAAGCAAATATTTAAAGTTTATATTATATGGTTAAGCCTGTTTATGTTACCCGGACAACTATTGTGTTAATAATAGACAAGGGTGAGTGACGGGTAGCAGGTTCAGTGTGTTTACAGCTGTCAATGATTTCATAAAAAGTTCTTAATTAATGAAGGTTTAAAGCTTTAACGTGAGTTAGGGGAAAATCATGTGCCACTTTAAATCAGAATTATATTTATATGTTAACGTGTTAATACGTAGCATTTTTATCATACAATATAATTTTGAAGCAAGATATTAAGTCCACCACATGTAATGTTATAACTTTAATACCACACTACTCATAATGACAAACCATTATGGGGTCGCTCCAAGGTATTTCATATAACCTTGCTGGTTTGTTTTTTTTACACACGCAAAATAAACTTAACTTGATGGTTTACTTCTTATGTATTATTGGATTTCAGAAAGAAAAAAAGTTGGTTTTCGAATTATATTATACATTTTCATTGAGACATTTTCATAAATTAAAGAGATACTTCCAAAACACCCGGGATCGAATGGATGTACAACTAGGTGCTACTTTTATTGAGAAACTGGAAGTTTAGTGTTGTTCTATTCAACTGTGGTTTTAACTCCAATTCAGTCAATTTACCTTAGTTTATCATCCACATTAAAATTAAATAATTTATTTACCAATACCAATACCTAAGTAAGTGCTTAAAATATCTCGTTTGTTTAAAAACCTATTTTCCATCTTAGATTAACTAGTTTTAGATAGAGAGCCAATATAAGTGTTCCGTCTCACAATGGATAGAAACTATCGTACTTTAATGTTAGTAACTGCCAGTAATAACAACTGGTTCTTTGGTGATCAATTTTCTGTCGAGAAACATTTAGATAAACCTGAAACCGAAGAAACGCAGGCTATTCCTCTGAACTATCAAGAGAAAACAACAATAACAGAGATAAAAGTATTCATATGATATGAACCAATAAGATACATGTATCTATGCATGAGGGCAAAAGGAAATTTTTGTCTGTTGTATAAAGAACAACCAAATTGGAACTTTTATTTCTAAAAAGTACTGATTTAGTGGCCATCAGCATAAAGTATGCAAAAGCAAAAAATATCTGATTAAATAGATGACTGGAAGTCTAAAAAATTCCACATATAAAAATAATGTTTATTTCCTTACTGTTAAAAAAAACTGAATCTTAATTTTTGTCTGGGCGAATAGCAGTTTTTTTTTCTCTGATATTAAAATGAATTAAAAACTTCCACTTAAAAATCTATCCGAATATAAATAAACAAGGAAGCTTGTTTGTTTGTTTTGAATTTCGCGCAAAGTTACTCGAGGGCTATCTGCGCTAGCCGTCCCTAATTTAGCAGTGTAAGACTAGAGGGAAGGCAGCTAGTCATCACCACCCACCGCCAAAACTCTTGAGCTACTCTTTTACTAACGAATAGTGGGATTCACCGTAACATTGTAACGACCCCACGGCTGAAAGGGCGAGCATGTTTGGTGTGACTGGGATTCGAACCCGCGAACCTCGGATTACGAGTCGAACGCCTTAACACGCTTGGCCATATCGGGCCCAACAAGGAAGCGAAAACGCTTAATATACTAATATTATAATTGGGGCTTGATCCACTTACTCTGTACCCCTCAAAGACGTTCTATTATGTGCAGTGATATTAACTGGATCTACTTCTCGCAGAGTCCCCGAAAGTGTTCTCTTTGAAGAGCAAATAAAACCAAAATGAAGAGCACCAAATATTTTTATTTTTTGCTTTTTGAATTTCATACATCATGCTGTGTTGTAGCCTATAGAGTGCATAATTATTTTTGTGATTCATGGCACGCGAACGTTTTACTAACGTCCCGACAGTACAAATTTCAACGTTGGGCATTCCTTATCTGACGCCATTTTAGTGGCTATTAACTGACTGGCACACCACACACCACTGTACAATGGTGCGAGTGGTTAAAACAGGTAAACCATCCGGGCGGCCTTCGGCTCCCTTTAGGAGAAGTTATAAATTATTTCAGTATATATTAATACATGGTGTACAAATATAATGGGTACTTAAGTGTGCGCTGTCTATCAAGCATCCTTATTGACTGTGGTTATTAAATAATTTTACTTTTATCAATATATACTAATACATAGTACAAATATAATGGGTACTTAAGTGTGCACTTTCTATTAAGCATCCTTATTGACTGTGCTTATTAAATAATTTTATTTTTATCAATATATACTAATACATAGTACAAAGATAATACAAATATAATGGGTACTTAAGTGTGCACTTTCTATTAAGCATCCTTATTGACTGTGCTTATTAAATAATTTTATTTTTATCAGTATATACTAATACATAGTACAAATATAATTGGTACTTAAGTGTGCACTTTCTATTAAGCATCCTTATTGACTGTGCTTATTAAATAATTTTACTTTTATCAATATATACTAATACATAGTACAAATATAATGGGTACTTAAGTGTGCACTTTCTATTAAGCATCCTTATTGACTGTGCTTATTAAATAATTTTACTTTTATCAATATATACTAATACATAGTACAAAGATAATGGGTACTTAAGTGTGCACTTTCTATTAAGCATCCTTATTGACTGTGCTTATTGAATAATTTTATTTTTATCAGTATATACTAATACATAGTACAAAGATAATGGGTACTTAAGTGTGCACTTTCTATTAAGCATCCTTATTGACTGTGCTTATTGAATAATTTTATTTCTATCTAAATTATTTATTATTAGACGAAAATATGGGTGATATGTAGTGAGAACACGAACTGCTGGCTTGAAAAGGTCTCCTTTTTTGCTTTATATCACCTTATGTACCTTTCCCACCCACACATTCCATCTACACCACTTTCTATCGATGTTACCCTCCTTTCCCTTATGATTGGTTTAATATTCTTTGTTGTCCAAACTTCGAATTAATGTCTCATTGGATTGTTATTACTTCTTTATTTATTATTTGCTGGACTTTTATTATATATTAAATTGAAAATAGCTTATGTTACTTACCTTAGCATGAATACAAGTTTATTGATAACAATACATCTGGGATCTCGTTAGTGCAGCGCATAAATCAGGGGGTTGATTCCCCTCGGTGGGCTCAGCAGATAACCCGACGTATCTTTGCTATAAGAGAAACACATACGATACATCTGACATATTACACATTAGCAATGAATTATTTTGTGTAAGATTGATAGTTAGGACGCTCGACTCGTAATCTGAGAGGACGCGGGTTCGAATCCCCGTCACAACAAATATACTTGCCCTTTCAGCTGTGTGAGCGTTATTACGTTACAGCCAATTCCACTATTCGTTGGTAAAAGAATAGACCAAGAGTTGGCGATGGGTGGTGATGACTAGTTGCCCTTTTTCTAGTCTTACACTGCCCCCCCCCAGTGGCTCAGCTGTATGTCTGCGGACTTACAACGCTAAAAACCGGGTTTCGATACCCGTGGTGGGCAGAGCACAGATAGCCTATTGTATAGCATTGTGCTTAGTTCACAACAACAACAACTTACACTGCTAAATTAGGGACAGCTAGCGCAAATAGCCCTCGTGTAGCTTTGCGCGAAATTCAAAACAAACATCGATGTTTCTCTCTTTCATTTTTTCTCTCTTTTTTTTTCCTTGAGCCAGTATTTTCTTATCTCGTAAGAGGGCATTGCTTGCATTTTTGTTTTTGCTTGTTTAAATGTTATGTTCGTCTATATTTATCTGTGCTCGTCACCTTATAGCACGTGCCCAACATTCTTTATTCAATCCTGTCTGTGTATTCTACCCTTCTAGTCATTTCAATGTTCGCATCTTTCTCTGTACTTTGTTAGCTATTACTCTTCAAAAAAAAAAAAAAGGAAACCAATACCTAAGACAAAAACTGCGAAGAGAAAGACAACACAGAAAATTATACACGAGTAAAATAATTCTTCAAAATAAAAGGAAAAAAAACACACACACACATACACGTAAAGGAATCAAATTCCCAAACTGAAACTGTTTATACAATAACCATTGTGAAGGATTGTATTAAAATTCAATTAATAAACCTTGTTTGCTTTCATATAAGAGGTTTAGTTTTAGTTTCACTTGTTGGTATTTTTAAGAAGATATTATTACCCTTACTCCTGTTAATCTTTTCAAAATCAGTAAACATATTCAGAATCATTTTGTTCCTACTCTTCAGTAGGTCAGCGATACACTTTACTACTTATAACAATAAAAACAGGGGTTATATTCCTGCCGTGGGTACAGTAGAAATAACATATTGCGCAGCCTCGTGTTTAACAACAAATTGAACTTTTTTTTTGTATATCAGAACGGCTGGTATGGGTATTAACACTAATGATAAGCAGATAACAACATTTCGACCTTCCTAGGTCATCTTCAGGTTGCCAGGCACATGTCTTAGGGACGAGAGTATAAACGGGTACGGGATTGTAGGGGACGCTGCGGTCATTTGCAAACTCTCTCTCTTTGTTAACCTGAAGATGACCTAGGAAGGTCGAAACATTGTTCTCAACTTATCAATAAAAGTTTTAATATCCATACCAGTCGTTCTAAGATACATTTTTATTTTAAGTGGGTTTCTCATCATCAAGAATAACATGTTTTGTTCACAGTTATGAGATTATCAGAAAGTTTTGCTCCTGACGAATTATGTGGAATAAAGACGGGTTTCACGTAAATGAACAGAAACGGAAGGTGTCGCATGTGAGGTTTGCAGATTGCATTAGTTATTTTTATAAATATAAATATGGGAAATTATCTGGTTTGTAAGACAGAAGTTCTCTCTTTCATTAATTCAACTGTTCTGCACCGTTACCGAAACGAAACATTTTATTTCAATATGAATAAAAAAACAAGATATGTTTCCAAACGTCCTCCATTAATTTTGTAGGCTTAAGAGAAGGCTAGAGCAGAAAGAATGCAGAAAGCTACATCAATAGATATATGACAGAAAAATAAGCTGGTTGTTGAGAACTAGAATATTCTTGCAACTGGCTGTTCTGGGCCTTTAGAAATAAAATATTATGCAGAAGAATATAATAACACTTGCTACTTATAATAACCTCTGTGCGTTACGTGTGCCTTAGTTTTAAGCTTGCTCACAGTTGGCAGAATGTCTGTACTGTAAGTCTAAAATTCGAGGTTCATATCCTCCTGCCACAGAAACGCTTTTTGAGGCCGTGTTTGTGCTGCTTCAAGTACTTTTTATCTTCATCCCCCTGGGATCAACATTTATTCTGAAATCAGTAACCTTCGACCTTTAATCAGTTTCCGACATAAAAATGGTGTTATTTTCACCCGAGAGAAGACCACTTCAATTTTTTTATTGAATGCTTTTTTTTAGTTACTTATTTGATTTTATTCTGTTTAACAATGTCCTTCTAATCTTCGTACTTTTTCTTTAATGGCTTAGCATGGCCAGGTGGGTTAAGACGTTCGACCTGCAATCCTAGGGTCACGGGTTTGATTCACCGTCGCACCAAACATGCTCGCCTTTTCAGTCGTGGGAGCGTTATATAGTGACGGACAATCCCACTATTCGTTGGTAAAAAAGTAGCCCAAGAGTTGGCGGTGAGTGGTGTTGACTAGCTGCCTTCCCTCTAGCCTTACACTGCTAAATTAGTGATGGCTAGCGCAAATAGCCCTCGTATAGCTTTACGCGATATTCAAGAACAAACTATTTCCTTATTTTATGTTATTTATAGTTAATTGTAGTCTTGGATTACTTTACTTATTTCTCTTCTACCTACTTCTCAAAAGCCTCCAGTGGCTCAACGATAAATCGGATTTCGATACCCGCAGAGACCAAATCACAGATTGCATTTTGTGTAGATTTGCTTTAAAACTATGGATCGAGCAAACA
This sequence comes from Tachypleus tridentatus, assembly GCF_004210375.1. Classification (NCBI taxonomy): domain Eukaryota; kingdom Metazoa; phylum Arthropoda; class Merostomata; order Xiphosura; family Limulidae; genus Tachypleus; species Tachypleus tridentatus. Next base: position 161,134,282 of record NC_134825.1, read on the forward strand.
TATAGTACATCGAAAATGGGTCACAGTTGCGACATTCTTAATTTACCATAGAAACGCTTCTGTGTTGTCATTATAGGCTGCTGTACATTTCCATCAGGTCACTCCTGACACTCCCTTCCTATTCAATATTACTTCACTCTTGAAAAAGAAAGACAAAACACCAAGATTGGGAATCTTATTAGTCGAGGTATTCAATAGGCATGTTTGCTCCAGTTTCCTTCTGGACAGACATATAGTTAAAAACGTAGCTTCGTAGTCCATTAGGCTTAGGATGGACTATGGGCAAGTTATCACAACTCTACGAAGAAGCCTCTGAAGAACCTACTGGGCTGTTTTGTTGTTTGTTGAATTTCGCACAAAGCTACCCGAGGGCTATCTGTGCTAGCCGTCCCTAATTTAGCAGTGTAAGACTAGAGGGAAGGCAGCTAGTCATCACCACTCACCGCCAACTCTTGGGCTACTCTTTTACCAACGAATAGTGGGATTGACCGTCACATTATACACCCCCACGGCTGGGAGGGCGAGCATGTTTAGCGCGACGCGGGCGCGAACCCGCAAATTACGAGTCGCACGCCTTACGCGCTTGGCCATGCCAGCCTACTGGGCTAAAATTAAGTTTCTGTCACACTTTCACCTTCCGCTGTTTGGTTTGACGTCAACAGCGCCATAAGGCAGGAGCTCGAGAAGGGAAGCCGCTCATCAGCACGTGGTCTCGTCAGCGAAGGAAGATGTCGGTGTACTTCCGTAAGTAAACATTGTTTAAATATAGATAGAACGATCAGGAGAAGGGGACTGTTGGACATCAGTATTTATGTCATGGTTTGTTTGTTTTTTTAATGTGATCTGTTCAAGTGTTTGGAAATGTAATTGATCGACCTGACAATTTTATAAAGTTACCTAGACGCCCCTCGTCGTTAGCGTGGAAATTCGGCTACGGGAGACTATTTGTTATGTATGTGTGTTGCTTGTTCAACTCTTTCCGTGACTATTTATTGAGTTTACTGTTGTTTCTGTCAACGAAGAGTTATTCCAACTAACGTTACATCAGAAATCACTTCTTCTGATGGTTTATCAGAATTCGTAAAGTTAAATCAAATACCATTTCCTTTCAAAAACAACGACTGTGATATTCTCCTAGCAGACACAGTAGTTCCTGTTGCGTTGATAATTTCCGGTACAAATTTCCAAAGGATTTTGTGGAATTTGTCAACTTTAAGGAAATTACAGTAACTAAAGAATTCCATAACATTTCAAAATAAATCTCTCAGTTACTACTTTTGAAATACTCTTTTTTTTTTTCATTCTTTTTATGTTTATTTCCCGGAAAATTTACAAACTATTTGGACGTTTCATTTACGACTTGTAAGATACAAAAATACAGAAATAATTTCAATTCAATTTTATTACTAAGACCTTGATCTGAAACACTAATAACACACGCGAATAGTAGAATGTGGCTGTAGGAAATGCTGTGTGAATAATTCGTATAAATAATTGGACTTTGATTACTGCTGCAGTAACTTAGATTTCTAAACTGCGGAAATTCTAAGCTGTTATTAAGGTGACCGTGACGTTGGAAAAAAAAAAAAAAGTTGAAAACTTGTACGCACAGAAGCTTAGAAAATTTCACACATGGTTTATTTGTTTTAAAAAATCGGAAAATGGTAAAACACTTTTCTCGATAACCATATTTTTCATCCGGAAACATTGTAATCATAGGTATCAAGTTTGCCTGCCGGATTTTCGATGACAATGCCAATTTATCTAACCGTAACGTAAATGATTGCCTTAGTTAAATGAATATTTTGTATTGAATTTCGCGCATAGCTACACGAGGGCTATCTGCACTAGCGGTCCATAATTTAGCAATGAGAAGGCAGCTAGTCATCACCACTCACCGCCAACTCTTGGGCTACTCTTTTACCAACAAATAGTGGGATTGACCTTCACATTATAACGCCTCCACGGCTGAAAGGGATTCGAACACGCGACCCTCAAATTACGAGTCGAACGCCTTAACCCACCTGGCCGTGCCGGGCCCTCTCTTTAGTGAGAACTTAATTCCAGGAGTTATTTCTCCTTTGTATGAGAAAGAAGTAAGGGTGAGGAAAATAATGAAACCGATATAGTTTCAAAGACTTCAATGTTGTTTTGTACGTTTGATATTTTTGATTTTACTTTCTTAAAGCTTTGTTAAATGTGTCTGTGTGGCTCATGTGTTGTAGAACCCTTTAAAGTAATCTATCTTAGATCTAGGCCTATCGTAAAGAAGGATTATCAGCCATTTAGAAATAACTCATCAATCTTGAAACGTGTGAGTAATTTTTCTTCTTCTTGGATGTCTTCAGTATTCATCTCGCACGCGCAATCCTTCCTGAGTGGAATAACATACGTAAATCTGATAAAAAACAACAACAACACAACAACAACAGAAACGTACTCTACTTTTGAGACCTCTTTCTCGTTAGTCTGATTATTTTCAATAAAAATCCGTTTACAAGAAAACAGAGTCGTTGTTGTTATGGAAACAGAATACTTGCAGTTGCTTACCACCCACGACGTTATTCGGTAAAATTAAGTATTCTCCTGACTAAGGAACTTCCTCTAAATGAAAAAAAAAAGTGCGTAAATAAGTAGTATTGGTGTTCTATGACGTAAGCAAGTATGCTCGGTACAGTGGTGTCTGTTATGACGGTATGAAATATATCTAAGGCTGTAATTAATATCAGAAAAAAATATTTTTCGTAATCTTTATCTTTTCGAAAACGATCGAAACTCCACAGTGAACCCTGTTCAGTGATAACGACATCCCCTAACTTTTGTTTGGTCTTGGCTTTGAAATATTGCACTTATTAGAAATGGTAACTCGCATCTTCTGCGTTGAGATACCAAACTCACAATACGTGATAATTTGCAACATGGACTCTTCCTTGGAAATGCTACAACACGGCGATTCCAACCTCAACATACGCCTTTGAAATGCCATACTTTCGCTTCAGGCAACTAGCAACTTACAACTCCAAACTCCACTGTTGACGCACAGTTCTCATCGAAGACCGTAATAACCAACTTATGCTTAGTTGTTTAAATTTCATACTTCCTGTTGTGAATACACACTTTGGGTAGTAACTACCAACGTAAATCCACCTTGTATTGAAACTGTTTCAAGTTGTAAAATAGCCTCTGATAAAGACTAGTGTTACTTATTCATTTTTTAGCAAAGACTTAAATCGGAATCAATGCTAACATTATCATAAATTTTTGCCCCCCCCCCTTCAGTGGCACAGCGGCATGCTTCCGGACTTACAGCCCTAGAAACCGGGTTTCGATACCCATAGCTCGCAGATCACAGATAGTCCATTCTGTAGCTTTGCGCTTAACTTCAAACAAACAAACAAACACGCATAAATTTTCGTAAGTATTTTATGTAATTCTGTGAAAGTTAGTCTAATTACATACGGTATTACTAAAAATATTAGTAATAAGCTTTTTCTTAGTCACATTTGTTCCTAAATCCCATGTTGAGTAAGATTTATAAAAGTCAGAGATAGTTGCAGTCCAGATACGAGAACAAAAAAAAGCCCTCGAACCATCGTAGAGGAGATGTTATTGGATGCTGCGTTGGTTATGTGGGCGTTCAAGATATTGCACTCTAATTACTCATAACAATACCCACTGTGGACAATAGGAAGTGGAAGTGAAAGACTGCTAGTTGGTATCATCACCAAACTCTGTTTGGTTCGTATATGTTTTGACATTTGTTGTGTGACCACACATCCAGTATCAATTTCATCGTTCAAGTATTTCATTGAATATTGTTAAAAAAAATTCATCATCTGAGAACACCATGCTGTTTCATTTCGTGAACGAGCTGTAACCCATAAATCACTCAATACAGGCTTCAGTACAAGTGTTTAGGTCTCATGTTGCTACAATAGGAGAAAATAAGAATAGATAGCTATCATGTTGTGGGAATAATAATCAGTCATTTATGTCGTTTTCTCTATTAAAAACAGTAATTAGATGATTGTTCAAGGTCTCTTAGGCCATCATATTATCAGAGTATGTGGACAATACTGATGTTATTTTCAGAAACTTAAACGATGTTCCTTTGTAGAAAGAAAAGTGTTGCATGTTGAACATGTAAGCAAGGTAATGAACTTTTATTTCTAGGTACATTAGACATGTTATATAATGGTAATGGTAAATCGGAGTGTGAAATTTAACATTTACTGGTCTTATTTTTAATTTTAGAAGTTATGTATACAAACTGTGTTTAAAGAAAACTTATTTCATTGTGCATGTAAAATCGTAACGTTTATAAGAAAAAAACATCTTTCCAACATAGCTGATTGATCGAATAATTCGTAATTTCGTATTTATCTTTCGTATAAAAGATTCTATGTTTCAAGTTTATATAACTTTGTTACGTGTTGGAAAGTGGTCTTTGTTTTAAAATCTTTGAAACCTTCGTGCTGCTCCCTAGTGGCACAGCGGAAAGTCTGCAGACCTATATCGCTATAAACCGGGTTTCAATACCCGTGTAGCCTTGTACTCAACAACAAACAACAACAAAATCCTTCGATCCACAGAGTTTACCAGCATGTACATGGTGTATTTTTAAACTGGACTTGGTTTACAGTATTTCTTCATTGAAAACGTCAAATGTAGATTATCGGTTTAGATACCCTTATTATAAAGAAGGTTACACCGATTCTGTGATAAAATTACTGACGAGAATCGAAAAGGATGAAAATATAAAAACTTCAAATAAATCAGTTCAAGAAGTTTCATGATACAATAAATACTGATGTATATTAGTAATACGTCAGTATTTTTACGTATTAGATGAGTATCCTTTATTCATCTTTTCATTGTGTTATGATAAAAAAAAAAAGGCCAGTGATAAACATAGACTGCGTTTAAAAGAGAGTTTATTTATTTATAACTTCAGGTCACAAAATACGGTTAGGTAAGTTCAGGCTTGTAAGTTGTCACGTATTGTAACTTTTACCTTTGTGACCTTAACCGTTCCTTTTTTATATAGTTTTTGTTATGTAATGTGTAAGGAGAGGATGTAATATGCTTTAATAATAACTGGCAATCGTTGAAATTTAAAACTGAATACTTTCATGTTCTCTCTTATGGGGTATTTACACTGCGACGTGATGTTACATGGGTAATATATAGACAACTACGTGCCTCACAACACAGAAAACTGGTGTATTGTTGGGTAATGTATAGACAAGTAGTGTATCTAAAGCACAGAAAACTGGTGTATTGTTGGGTATTATGCAGATAAGAAACATATCTAAACACAGAAAACTGGTGTGTTGTTGGGTAATATATAGACAACTAATGTATCTAAATACGGACAACTGGTAAGTTATTGGGTAGTATAGAGAGAGACATTCATGAAAACTTTTACAGTTGATGTTTTAGTGTTAAAAACTGACTTCTAGTCACATCTTGATTCGCAACACGGAAATAACTATTTCCTTCTTTTTAAATTAGCCTTTAGAACGATGAACATCATTACGTGCAGCTCTTAAATGTTACTGTTATTTTGTATGCCTGTTGTGTTAGAAAATAGTAAAACCATTCCAAGTCCTTTCTTCTTAGGACATTTATTCGGTGCTATCAAAGTGTGGTAAGAAACATTTATTACAATGCAATACTTAAAATGCTTTCTGATTTCTCGGGAGACCTGAATGACGTCACTGAACCGTCACTTCTTCTCATACTTTGTTTTACACAATCATTCCAAGTCATCGAACCTTCAGAACTGGGAAGGACGCCATGATCGATTGGTTAATCTCCATAACCAGAAGGGGGTATGTGACCATGCATAATAACTTAACGATAGAAAACTTCAGATCTATTAATTTACTAAAAAAGAAAAAAAATGAATAGGATATTTGTATTTGTTTCCGTTTTCCATCCCACAAAAAGAAGGGTTTTTAATCACAAAAGTGAAAGACATTGTTGCTACTAAACGTTAACTGGTGATAGTTTTCCTTTCTAACGTATCGAGATAAAAGCCTGTGTACAGTGTGGTGGGGATCACGTTCATTTTTATAATGAAAGTTAATGTCCTTGAATATAACATCTGTTGAAACCATGTGTTTGTAGTTCAGTCTATAGCTAGTCAATGGGCTATCTGTACTGAGCCTGCCACAGGTATCGAAAACTGTTATTTTAGGCATTATAAGTCCCCAGACCTGCTGTTGTGTCACTGGAAGGTAGTTGAATAGAAGTTTTAGTAAAATTATTTCATAGTGTCTGACTTAATAGTACCATATGACCACCATTTGTATAACACATCCACAACCTCAAAAGTGCGAAATGCGTGTTTTTTTTTCGACAATCAGACACGAACCATAAATCATCGGATTTACAATCAGGAGTAAGCCAACCATTAAGTTACGACAAACTCTTTTAAACTGAGTACACATGTTTAAAATAAACTGATTATTTTTGTGTCGTGAGGATTTAATACGAAAACGAACTTATTGAGTGTGTGTGTGTGTTTTTTTTTATAGCAAAGCCACATCGGACTATCTGCTGAGTCCACTGAGGGGAATCGAACCCCCGAACTTATTGTTTGTTTTGAATTTCGCGCAAAGCTGCACGAGAGTTATCTGCGCTAGCCGTCCCTAATTTTGCAGTGTAAGAGTAGAGGGAATGCAGTTAGTTATCACCACCCACCGCCACCTCTGGGGTTGCTCTTTTACCAAAGAACACAACAGTGGTATTGATCGTAACATTATAATGCCCCCACACCTGAAAGGGGCCGCATGTTTAGTGCGATGGGGATTCGAACCCGCGACTCTCAGATTACGAGTTGAATGCCTTAACCACCTGGCCATGCCAGGCAAAATGCAATTATAATAGTAATAAAATTTTTCAGTAATTGCTATATAATTATATTATTGTATAAGTACAGAATGTAAAACATCAGTGTTAATCAAATACTCTTGTAAATTGATGACATAAATAAACATGCTATATTATTTACCCTTATATTACTTTCAGTCCATCGCTGGTACAGTGGTAAGTCTATCTATGGATTTACAACGCTAAAATCAGGGTTTCGATTCTCCTTGATGGACTCAGCAAATAGCTCGATGTGGCTTTGCTATACGAGGGCTGTTCAAAAAATACGCGGACTGTTTGAATTGCGCGGCTCCAGTTGGTTCCAGGGGAATCCGCTTGGTGTCGCTAGGTTCGCACAGATCAGTTAATTACGACGCCATTTCCCGATTGCAGATATCTTCATTTGTGTATTAGCTATGCGGTTTTAAGTGAAGTGCGATTTTTTCGTTTGGCGGATTTCAGAATGAATGACCTGAAGGAGCAACGACTTGCTGTGAAATTTTGTGTTAAACTTGGAAAATCTGCGACTGAAACTTTTGCTATGCTTAACACGGCTTACGGTGATGTTGCTATGAAGCGTACGGCATGTTTCAAGTGGCATGAACGTTTTAAGGATGGTCGACAGTCCATTGAAGATGGACGCCCTTCCACGTCAACTGACGACCCACACGTCGACAAAATCAACACCCTGGTGCGGGCAAATCGACGTCTGACTGTCAGGGAGCTTGCTGAAGAGTGTGGGATATCAGTTGGATCTTGTTACGAGATTTTGACCGAAAAATTGAAGATGCACCGCGTTGCTGCGAAATTCAGCCCTCAGAACTCGTGAGTTTTTGGCCAAACACTCGATCACTGTTCTTCCCCACCCCCCCCTACTCACCTGACCTTGATCCTTGCAATTTTTTCTTGTTCCCCAAACTCAAAAGACCCTTGTAAGGAAGAAGATTTGAGACGATTCCCGAGATTAAGGCAAATGCGACGAAGGAGCTGGATGACATTACAAATGAAGCGTATCAGGACTGTTACAACAAGTGGAAACACCGTTTGGATAAGTGTGTGCGTTGGGGAGGAGAGTGCTTTGAAGGAGTCCCAGACCTGTAACTTCTAAATAAAGTACATTTTGTTTTATGACGTCAGTCCGCGTATTTTTTGAACAGACCTCGTAAGAAAAACACACATACGCATTATTTCTTTCAATCATGATAAAAAACTAAAATTAAATTTTTTGTTTATCCTTTTTGCGTTAAAAATTCGTAGAACTGGTTTTATACAATGCCAACTTTAAATTTATTTCATATAAAAGCACAATAAATTTATGATAACATTAATCATTTTTAATTGTTTCTTTTCCCGCACTGAAAAAGTTCAAATCTTGAAGTTCTTTTGAAATTATCTTTGGAATTCTCTTTCAGCGTTGTTTAAAAATATTGTAAAGAGCTTCCGTAAATGATTAACCACTTTTTTAAATTGGGTAGAATAGGATTCACGTCGGACGAATAGCTGACGTTTATGGCACGCGAGAGACTATTGTTGAAACTTCTTTGTTGTTTTTTCCCTCACGAGTTCAGATTGGGGGAATGTGAAGGGTACCGTCTATAGAATCAAGCACAGGATACAACTAAGTTACAACGATTTTTCTCAAGATGCTGTCACGTAGATGGGCATAAGTCGATTACACATAAACATCCTTCAGACCAAGAACAATGCCCACTTTGAAGTGTAATAAAGGCGCCATTGTTGAGGCACAATAATCGCACCACTAGCCATGGGTAAAGTTAAGGTGTTATCTTCCGTTTTTTATTTTACTTAGTATTTATCCTATCATCAATTCATATAAAAGCCAAACATCGGTAGACCAGTCAGTTGGTCATGTTTGGTTTCTCCAAATTTCAAGTCCAATTCCATTTTTTTCTCCTGTAATACTTTTTCTTTTGGTTGCCTGTTTCCATTTTAGTTGAATTTAATCGCTAACGTAAGTATAAATAGCTTCTAGATTTTAGCATCTTTTCTACTATATAAAATCCTGTTAAGTAGGGAGTTCTCACGACCAGATCATGCATGGCATTGTGTGTGTCGCACCACATCATCCACATAATTATGACGTCAAGGATCCATATAGGACAGCTGGGAAGACTCATTTGAAAAATAAGTAAAAAACAAATGGCGCAAACTTATTCTTGGTAATTATTGCGGAAGAAAAGTCTTTGTTAAAACAAATTGAAGATATCATTTATCTGTATAGAAGAGGACGTTTTTTTCTCAGTAGAACAAGTGTATATATAATCACTTTGTCATCGTACGTGTATGTTTTAATATTTTATCCAAATGCACCAATATGTAGTGGAGTCAGGAACAATATGTAGCATGTTTCTGAGAAAGGAATTTATTTATTTATTTTATTTCTCTATTTTTGTGTATTGCCAGTTTTTTAAGGAATAGTTTTGATTTCGTGTGGTTTTCTATCGTTTTTGACAGGCTTTTACATTTATTCAATTAATAATATGCTTCAGTAATTTATGGACATCCAATAGATTTAAAAACAAGATTTAACTTTAGCATCATAAACATTTTAGCAAAAAGTAAACTCATCCATCGCTCGTATCTTTGGATTCATTTTAAGATGGAAAAAAAATTACCCGATTTGATCATGTTTGCTTGTTATGAAGTTGTGTATAATTGTAAGTGTAATTATTAAAAAGAAAAAAAAAAGACAAGCCAGGTTCTAGTTTTGAAAACATTTCTTTGAGTGATATAAATTTAGTTTTGAGTTGAAATGCAAAGAGCGTATTTTTACTAGTTTGGTTTTTAGAAGAAATTTAAAATTTATATTGTTTTTATCATACTAAAACGTTTGAAAGCGATGCTAAGTGAAATCCATCTACCTTGTCGTGAAGTAACATCTGTGAATTTTTTTCTGGTTTCTTTAATTGTTTGTGCGGTGGTTTAAGAAGTATCCTAGATGTAAATAGGTAATTTGCATATGTTGCGAAAGACAAGAAAACCCAAGACTTCATGAAATTGTTTGGTTCTATAAATACGTGTGTGTGTAGGTGTACATATATAACCCCTTTCAACTAAATTGCCAGTTCTTATTAAATAGACTGATCTTTCGAATGATGGTCTTTACGTTATCCAGTAACAAAAATACTGTCGAAGAGTGTGTTTTTCTTACTTTTTTCCATTGTTTTATGGTGGTTTCACTTTCTCTCTCTCTTTTAGTTTTAGAAAATCACCAAAGACTGAAGAATAGGAAGGAATTTCTGAAGAACTGTTCGACAGCGAAGGTAGGATACTTGTATTATTAATTATATTCAAAGGCCTATAAACGTTTCGAACTTCCCAATTTCGGAACACATGATCTGTAATTCTGCCAATAATTCAGAACACCTGGACGGGAGCGAACTGGAGAAACGTTAAGGTTACATTTGAAAACTGAACGCGAAGCATAGAGTCCAGATATGATTTTCAGAAACAAAAACCCGATAAAAGTAAAAACAGCAACGCACCAGCTTCGTTCTATGTTTGATTCATGAACAGAAGTGTAGAATATCGCACCCTGCGTATTCTGTAAACCCTATAGGTTAAGATGACAAATGGAAGCTAGCATGCAAGTAATGATGCTAATTATTGTTATTATTTTACCGGAGAAGTTTCACACTATCAATTTACAAACAAACGTTATTGTTCAGACATCTGCTTTAGCATAATTACTGCTTTTCGTTTGTTCTTGTGTAGCAAACAACTTCAAACATAGAACTGATAATTCTACTTTTCTTTTTGTTTATTTAGCTGCTGTGTTCATGGCAGTTTTGTTTTCATGTGCTTTTAGACCAAGCTTTGTGATTCGCTTTATCAACTGCGTAAATCATTTTGAATTTAGGAGAGTTTTGAAAGAGTTTCAGTGAAGTTTTGCCAATATTTGTTTTAGATGCTTTCCAGATGTAACACTTAAAAAGACTTGACTCCAAACGCCCATTATATTAATGTGGTGATATCATATAAACAACGCCTTTAAAAACCTCACAAGAAAGGCACGTGAAAGTTTTTTATTCGTTTTTGTTTTATTCTTAAGGTACAATTTTCCACTAAAACTGATAACACAAGTTATTATTATGGCTGGTACGTCTTAACGGATATAATATAGTTATTGTCGATGGCCTTGTTCTTAATAAACACTCGGGAGAGCACATGGGGAACCATTACACAGTTTTTGACATCGGGAAAATAAAATACAATGGACGTTTCTCTTTGCTTATCATCTGAACATTCTGCGGGAGTTATATGCTTGTTTTAACGTGAATCTACACAGTAATAGGTTATCTGCTCTCTGTTTACCACAGGGAATAGAATCCCGAATTTTAGTGTTGTGTCCATAAACATACAGCTGACCCACTGGGGAAATATGGAAGTTATATTGATATTATACGTTTTTCTTTGCTCATTACGTGAAAGCCTTATGGGAACCGTATTGGAACTACGTAGATTCCCATGATCGCATATTTTTATATTTATTTATAGTGTTTTGTGTGGTTGTGTTGTTTTTTGTAGCAGAGCCACATCGGGCTATTTGTCGTGTTCAACGAGGGGATCGATCCCCTTGTTTTAGCGTTGTAAGTCCATAGACTTACTGCTGTCCCAGCGAGGAACTTATTTCTAGAGTACGTGCATATAATAGAGCACTCGCTTGTAAACAAATTTAGAAATTGGTCAAGACTCTTGGTTTACGAATTTTTCTTTTTTACTGTTTGCATAAAATATTTGTCAAGTGATTCGAAACACGTTAGATATACAAAGTAAAAGGTTCTACAGGAGGTGTCGTAAAACTCTGGAACCAAAGGTTATTTGCAGCTTTTCTTAATTTCAGATATGTGACTGGTGATGGCGCTGTGGAAGCATAAAAAAGTCGAGTTAATCCTGCAGTTATCGAAACTTATTTCGAATTACAAGGACGGAACGTGGAGCACATTCCGTAAAATTCGTTGAAGTACTTATGGTTCCACCCTATTGTTAAGCGTGTTTCACAATCAGGGGCATAACGTCAGTAATGCTGTGCACGACCAATATTTTTATGCCTCTTCCCAGAATTGTTCCATTGTGTGAATGCTGAGCTTGCACATCCCAGTTGTCCTTGAAGTGATGAAAGTCTTGTCCACGTTACTCTTGCCATGCGCGTATTTCTCGGAGTCACCATTGGCTGAGATAGTAGCCTATTTCCATTTTTAACCAATGGGAAACTTCTTATCAACCCTAAACAGATATTCACCGGATCCTCCAATTAGAAAACACTAAATACCATAGATATTCCAAGCATTTAAATCCCTCGAAATCGCTATAACACATCTTCGTGGGGGCGACAATTCAATTCCTGAACACTCCTCGTTGGAAAATTGAAAAACCTTTCTTTAAAAACTAAATGTGGCCCGGCAGGGCCAGGTGAGTTAAGGCGTGCGACTCGTAATCTGAGGGTCGCAGGTTCGCATCCCGGTCGCACCATAATCCCCCCTATCATCCGTGGGGGAGTTATAATGTGACGGTCAATCCCGCTATTCGTTGTTAAAAGAGTAGCCTAAGAGTTGGAGGTGGGTGGTGATGACTATTTGCCTTCCCTCTAGTCTTACACTGCTAAGTTATGGACGGCTAGCACAGATAACCATCGAGTAGCTTTGTGCGAAATTCAAAAACAAACAAACAAAAAACAAACAAAAACTAAATACCTGCCGTGGTGGTTGTTGTTATATCAACCCTAAACACTTCCATCCTGTTTAAAGCAATGTTCTGATAACCAGCTAATGTTGCTTTATACATGTAGAATGAATTCAGTCTATTGTCAAAAAGTAACATTCTTTACGTATAATTTATTACAAGTTACATTCGTGATAGTGTATTTGAATTTTGTAACCTGTGTACCGGCATTAATCAGTGAACCATATTTACAATGTGTAATACTGAAATGACTTTAAACTAGTTTTTGACAGTTCTTAGAAACGGTAAAGTAATAGTTTTATATATATATATATATAGAGAGAGAGAGAGAAAGAAGGTTTGTTCTTTTATTGGAAGCTCCCATGTGGCAGAGTCTGCGAATTTACACGCTAAAAACCGGGTTTCGATACTTGTGGTGAGCAGAGCACAGATAGCCCATTGTGTAACTTTGTGCTTAATTTAAAACAAACAAACAAATCTTTTATTTGAAAGAGCCTCTTTCTTGTTTACGCCTATATTATTTTCTTAAACGATTCTTTAATATTCTTATAGATAAGAACATTATATCATTTGTGCATGTTGTCAAACAGAGCCTCAGATTTCATTGTAGACTAGCCTAAAACCATTCATATTTCATGGTCCACTTGGACCACTAGGCCCCTGTTTATTTGTATCTGTCAAGGGTGGAACTAACTTGCTAGTGCATAACAAACTTATGGAGTCAGTTTACGCCTGTATATGTAATCCGTTATAATATAGCAGGTTGGCGTGAATAACAACCCTTTGGAAAATGTTCGGTTGCAGAACCTAGGTGTTCTGTATTTCCTTAGAACGCCAGAGGTTTCTAAATCATTATATTTTATAATCCATTAGAATGTCATAGACTTCTAAACCAGTATGTTCTACAGTGTAATAGAATACAGAACATCATGTTTATCTTATATTCCAGTCTGTTGAAGAATACAGTTAAACACCCTTCAAGCAAAGAGATAAAGCAGTTAGTCAACAGGAGCACCCTCTGTCAAATTATGGCTACTCTAACCAGATAGTGGGATTTCATCATTACACCTATAACACGCCCAAGGCATCAAAGTGGGAATCGCGATTTTGCTATAATAGGACGTGAACTGGAGACCCTTATTCTGATACCCTAACCACGTCAAAACCATCCATGTTCTTTATTGAACTGTTTCAGGTGATTATCGTTATAATTTATTCTTTACGTAAGGTTTCAAACATCGGACTTAAAACGTTGTGCAGGAAAATTATGAGAGCTTCGACATCTGCTTATACAGGGGCAACTCTCTCTGGTTGTAGTTAAAGTTACATTCTAGACCGTTTTAATATTTCATCCAAGAGCTACAAGGATATGCCACACTTTCTTTTTGAAATAGTCTATACTTAATATACAGTTTTTAACCTGAATAAAAGACGCATTTGTGTAATGTGAACTTACGGTAATCCACTTATCCCAAACCATAACCAAAGTGTAATGTGAACTTACGGTAATCCACTTATCCCAAACCATAACCAAATCCAAATGAGTGGAATCGAGAGCTTAGTGTGAAAATATTTTGTAATTAAGGCATTTAACTCTCTATTATATTTGAATTAATAATTTAACACGTTTTTAAAACATTATTTTTATGTGAATTACACCAGATCATCAAACGTTTCGTATTACACCAGATCATCAAACGTTTCGTGAGATTAGTATTCAGCTTCTCAGATTTTTCATCATTCTCAACTATATTAAATGACAATAAATTTTTCTGACTTTTAGTAGTTATCCAGTTGTAGTTCAGATCTGAGGATCCATGATTCGTGTCCTGTTGTCTTAAAAAAATAAATCAATTACCCTTTGCACTTTGTGTGCGCTATAAGAGTGACAATCAAATCACATTAGTCAGTCAGCTCAAGAATTAATAGTATGTGCTTATGATTGAGTCTACTAGTGCAAAATGATGAATGACTAATTCTGATATGGTCGTTTCGCAGTCTTGCACCAATATATATTGTTCTCTATGAGGCCGGGGATGGCCAGGTGATTAAGGTACTCAACTCGTAATCCGAGGATCGCGGGTTTGAATCCCGTACCAAACATGCTCGTCCTTTCAGTCGTGGTGGCGTTATAATGTGACAGTCAATCTCACTATTCTTTGGTAAAAGAGTAGCCCAAGATTTGGCGGTGAGTGATGATGATTGGTTGCATTCCCTCTAGTCTTACGCTGCTAAAATATGGACGGCTAGCACAGATAGCCTGCGTGTAGCTTTGCGTGAAATTCATTATAACGCCCCTACGGTTGAAAGGGCGAGCATGTTTGGTGTGAATGGATTTGAACCTGCAACCCTGAGATTACAAGTCAAGCACCTTAACCACCTGGCCATTACCTGTTATTTCGCTAGGCCTTCTTTATTCGTAATATAAAATAAATAAAAGGTAAGCCGGTAAACAGAAAGATAAGTGAATTACTACTCATGGACAGAAAGCTAGCAGAGATAAAGCTGAGACGTAAGCGTTTTCTCGTATTTTGCATTTTGTCTCCGTAGAATATTTTATTAAAAAAGAACCAAACCTCACAGTAATGTGCACACACACACACACACACATAAAAGCGACTTCTCTTCTTCCATCAACTTATGCCAAACGTGAACATTTCTTTAAAATGGCGCGCCTAGCTGCATCATTTGATATTGACCGTTAACGTTTTTTGATGAAGACGTTCCGACAGCAAATATTTGCTGGAAAGAAAAATAACAAAGAATAGAGAATGCTCGAGAAAATGGCCTGTGCCGGGTCACAGACGCTATTGGAATTGATCTGAAAAGCCAGTAGAAAGACCAAATACGGTCTTTCATTTCGTCTTTTATCATCATTAAATTATGCGTATACGTATGATTTTATTGTTGTGTATTTTCATAATATTACAAGTTTTACGCTCAATTTCATAAATGGCCTGCGTTAAAAAAAATAACGAATGGATATAATGGTCCAATAAATTGTCCGTTAAATTAAACTTTTCTAATCTCACAAAATTGAAAAAATGAACGCAAATCACATGCATGCTTCTCTTTTCTATACAACATATACATATACAATTTGTATACTATTTGTCTCTTTGGTTTAGAACAAAAACACTTCGCGCTGCCTGCTGTAGCCACCGTGGGAATCAAACCCCGGATTTTGAGTTGTAAATTAGTGGACTTACCGCTGTCTCACCGAGAAACATCTGAAGAGAAAACAAAAAACAAGGAAAGATTCTAGAACTTAAAACTCGGTTACAACTCTACGAACTTTGAAACATTTTTCACTGAAAACATTGGTACATTATCTAAAACAATAGCACGATATTTTGTTTATTATATTTTTTTTAGCATAAAAGAACTTTTCTTCTTTTCATAGATTAATTCTGGTTGCATAAACTCAGCGCACTGCAAATTTTACGGTCCCTTTCAACGCCCAGAGCGGTTATTTCAACATCAGTGCAGTCGGTACTAAGTTCTGTGAACAAAATGGCAGAAGTTAAGGAATTCATCAACTCACAGCCTGATTTTATTCTCCTAAATAACGTGTAATCTTCTTATCGAGTAGAAGCTTGCTCTAACTATTAGTTAATAAACTCGTAAACACTAACCTGGTTTTGCAGGTTTAATAAAGTGACCAGATAAATATTTGAGAAAGTTCTTAATACCCTGTTAACGATTTATTTTATGATAGATAAATAACATAAATATTAACGCTCGGGTGTGTTTAAATAACAAAGTTCAGGAGCAACAGTTTACAACGGTTAACAGTTTAAATAACTAAGTTCAGGAGCAACAGTTTACAACGGTTAACAGTTTAAATAACTAAGTTCAGGAGCAACAGTTTACAACGGTTAACAGTTTAAATAACAAAGTTCAGTAGCAACAGTTTACAACGGTTAACAGTTTAAATAACAAAGTTCAGTAGCAACAGTTTACAACGGTTAACAGTTTAAATAACAAAGTTCAGGAGCAACAGTTTACAACGGTTAACAGTTTAAATAACTAAGTTCAGGAGCAACAGTTTACAACGGTTAACAGTTTAAATAACTAAGTTCAGGAGCAACAGTTTACAACGGTTAACAGTTTAAATAACTAAGTTCAGGAGCAACAGTTTACAACGGTTAACAGTTTAAATAACAAAGTTCAGTAGCAGCAGTTTACAACGGTTAACAGTTTAAATAACTAAGTTCAATAGCAACAGTTTACAACGGTTAACAGTTTAAATAACTAAGTTCAGTAGCAACAGTTTACAACGGTTAACAGTTTAAATAACTAAGTTCAATAGCAACAGTTTACAACGGTTAACAGTTTAAATAACTAAGTTCAGTAGCAACAGTTTACAACGGTTAACAGTTTAAATAACTAAGTTCAGTAGCAACAGTTTACAACGGTTAACAGTTTAAATGACTGTTCAGTTGCAACAGTTTACAACGGTTAACAGTTTAAATAACTAAGTTCAGTAGCAACAGTTTACAACGGTTAACAGTTTAAATAACTAAGTTCAATAGCAACAGTTTACAACGGTTAACAGTTTAAATAACTAAGTTCAGGAGCAACAGTTTACAACGGTTAACAGTTTAAATAACTAAGTTCAGTAGCAACAGTTTACAACGGTTAACAGTTTAAATAATTAAGTTCAGGAGCAACGGTTTACAACGATTAACAGTTTAAATGACTGTATTCAGTAGCAACAGGTTACAACGGTTAACAGTTTAAATAAGTAAGTTCAGTAGCAACAAGTTTACAACGGTTAACAGTTTAAATGACTGTATTCAGTAGCAACAGTTTACAACGGTTAACAGTTTAAATGACTGTTCAGTTGCAACAGTTTACAACGGTTAACAGTTTAAATAACTAAGTTCAGGAGCAACAGTTTACAACGGTTAACAGTTTAAATGACTGTATTCAGTAGCAACAGTTTACAACGGTTAACAGTTTAAATGACTGTTCAGTTGCAACAGTTTACAACGGTTAACAGTTTAAATAACTAAGTTCAGGAGCAACAGCTTACAACGGTTAACAGTTTAAATGACTGTGTTCAGTTGCAACAGTTTACAACGGTTAACAGTCTAAATAACTAAGTTCAGTAGCAACAGTTTACAACGGTTAACAGTTTAAATGACTGTATTCAGTTGCAACAGTTTACAACGGTTAACAGTTTAAATGACTGTATTCAGTTGCAACAGTTTACAACGGTTAACAGTTGAAACGACTGTATTCAGTTGCAACAGTTTACAACGGTTAACAGTTGAAACGACTCTATTCACGAGCAACAGCTTACAATGAGTCATAGTTTAAATGACTGTATCACGAGCAACAGTTTACAACGGTTAACAGTCTAAATGACTGTATTCACGACGAGCAACAGTTTACAACGGTTAACAGTCCAAATGACTGTATTCACGACGAGCAACAGTTTACAATGATTAATAGTTTAAATGACTGTATTCATGAGCAACAGTTTACAATGATTAATAGTTTAAATGACTGTATTCAGTAGCAACAGTTTACAATGATTAATAGTTTAAATGACTGAAATCAAAATTAAATGTCAGTTTGCTTACCAGTTTAAAAGAATGATTCTAACTATTAAAGATTACACACTTGGTACATTTGTGATGTATACATTCAAAATGGCTAATTTCTTCAAGTAACACCGGCTAATACTGATTCATTGTTCACATGGTTAATTTTATTAATTACTGGAACATTGCCGTGGGCACTAAATGGTATTGTTCAAATGGTTTAATTTATTCTCGCAATCAACTGATGCTTAGTTATTTAAATATCTGAATATATAACCCCTTTAACTACATTATTTATTTTGAATTTCGCACAAAGCTACACGAGGGCTATCTGCGTTAGCCGTCCCTAATTCAGCAGTATAAGACTAGAGGGAAGGTAATTTGTCATCACCACCAACCGTCAATTCATGGGCTACTCTTTTACCAACGAATAGTGGGATTGACTGTAACATTATAACGCTTCAACGGGTGAAAAGGCGAGCATGTTTGGTGTGACGGGATTCGAATCCGCGACCCTCGGATCACGAGTTGAGTGCCTTTACCACTTGGCCAGCTACATTACTTAATAGGTTACCTGTTAATATTCTTGTAAATTAAGTTGTCTATTCAAACAGCTGAGTTCGCGAACACTGGTTTACAGAATATGTTGAAATAATTCTGAAACTGTTGATTTCGTAGATCTGTTTGAGCACGTACAGCCGAATGCACGTGGATAATTAATACGACAGATATTAGGTATGACTGATTTCCACCTTTCTTTTTTAAAAGTTATCGTTTGAGACGTGCTTAATCCAGTAAAGAGCGTACATAAAAATCCATTGTGGGGTGTTACTTATTGGATGGCCATTTCAGGAAGGCTGAGATGATGCGGTTGTTAGGGTGTTTGAATCTGCGGGTTCGAATCCCCGTATCCGAACATGATTGCTCTTTCATATGTGAGGCGTTATAATGCATCGTCTAATTGCACTATTTCTAGGTAAAAGAGTGGCCTAAAAATTGACGATTGATGTGTATTGAGTATCTACCTGTTCTCAGGTTTGTCGCTGCTAACATAGGGATGGCTAGAACAGATTGTCTTTGAGTAGGTCTGTTGAATCATGGAACAGTTCCGTAATAACATATTTTCTGATTGGTCGATTAACTACAAAGAGAAAATGGATTATGAAAGTAATTTTGTCGCTTCTTGAAAGATCCATTGCAACACTTGAGACATAAATCATTTTCAAAAAGAAAAAAAGAAAATGCGTTGTAGAAGTCCAGTCACTCTTTCAGTTTTGTTGTTGTTTTGTGTGCTTGCTGCTCGTGTGTGTTATATTTATATAATAGTTGAAATACAGCTTGTTCCCTTCATTTACAAGTGGGTTTTCTCGACATCACTGATTTTGCTTCATATTTAAACTCGTATCGTCCCCACTGGCACAGCGGTATGTTTACAGATTCACACCGCTAAAAACCGGGTTTCGATACCCATCGAGAGCAGAGCACAAATAGTCATTTGTGTACTTCGTGCTTAATTCGAAACAAACAAAAATAAACTAAGATCTTTTATTTAATCTCCAACAAACAGCCACACCTTTCCTTTCGTATGTTAGACCCACAAATTTCTCATTTGTGTTTGCAGAGATGGCCCGGCATGGCTAAATTGTTTAGGGAAGTTCGACTCGTAATCTGAGGGTCGCGGGTTCGAATCCCCGTAATACCAAACATGCTTGCCATTTAAGTTGTAGGGTGTTATAATGTTACGGCCAATCCCACTATTCGTTGGTAAAAGAGTAATCCAAGAATTGGCGGTGGGTGGTGATGATTAGCTGCCTTCCCTCTAACCTTACACTGCTAAATTAGGGATAGCTAACGCTGATAGCTCTCTTGTAGCTTTACGTGAAATTCAGAAACAAACAAACAAACAGTTGTTTCCAGAACTCAGGTGATTACGTGTAGGTTTGTTCTTGAATTACCACAGTGGACCTGCTCTTCGTCTGATAACAGTTACAGACGAATTCTCTCACTTTTTTTCTGAGTTTTTTAACTGGTTTTGAAATATTAGTATATGGCGTACTGTAGCAAAACTCAATGTTTGTTTTGTTATTTCCCGCAAAACTTCACAAATAATTAATAAAGTCAATTAACTTTTCTTTTTATCGTTTACTCTGAAAAAAGGGTTAAAAGGATTCCCTGGACCCTCCCTTCCGCAAGTTAGACTATTGCTCATACAAATTCAGCATTGTGTTTTGCTGGCCCGGCATGGCCAGATGGTTAAGGCACTCGACTTGTAATCTGAGGGTCGCGGGTTATAAACCTCTTCACACCAAACTTGCTCGTCCTTTCAGCCGTGGATGCGTTATAATGTGATGATAAATCTCACTATTCGTTGGTAAAAGAGTAGCCAAAGAGTCGGCTGTGAGTGGTGATGACTGGCTGCCTTCCCTCTTGTCTTACACTGCTAAATTAGGGATGACTGGCGCATATAGCTCTCTTGTAGTTCTGCGTGAAATTGAAAAACAAACAAATAAAACCCGTCACCGAACATTCATGCTGTAACGAATTCACTGTTATATATATATTTTAATATCTATGTTCGTTTCAGTTTAATATACGTTTAGAACTGTATGTAACGTATGTTGTTAAATGCGAATTGCGAAAATCTCGCCTATTCCCTAAATCTGTAGAAGATTCTCGAGAAAGTAAATCAACATGTGTCTTTGTGAAATAGTATTGTTGCAAGCTGAAGTTTCTAGAACCTCGCCTAATGAGTGTAAAAAGTAGCTATCGCAACCGGGTGACAGTTTAACATTGTTGGTTTGCTGCAGTCAGTATATTTCAAACCTCGGTAGCTGTAATTGTGATAAACGCTTATTAATTGGAAAACTACAGATATATGACCAGGAACGTTTATAGGTTACGAACATTACGAACCATTCAACTTCAGAGAATTATCTTCGGACGCTAGTATTTCTACGACGACTATAAATGTTTTCGTCTATAAAAAACTTACGTGTGCTCAGTGAAGCAGCTAGTTAGCTTCCCCGTGAAGTAAATTGTACTTGTGTATCAACGTAGAATTAATTCGCTCTTCGTGAATCGTCGATTAAAGATTCAGTTCCAGACCACTTAAAAAAAAAAACTATATGATCTTTCGCAACATTAAGTTCATCGATGAGACAGCGGTAAATATACGATTTACATCGCTAAATATAGGGGGTTCGATTCCCCTCAATGGCCACAGCATGTGGCATTGCTGTAAAACACACACAGCATTAAAACATTTCCGTACGTTACCGCTAGAGCAGTGGTTCCCAACCTTTTTTATGCCCCGCACCCCTAAAAATTTTAATATGTTCTCGCACCCCTCACAGTAATTTTTGAATATATAGGACAGTACCCTCAATATAAACAAAAAAAAAAACCGAAATGTTATCTCGCACCCCTTGTTGCGAATCACTGCGCTAGAGTATATTGGTGTCTCTCCTTCATGATATTTACAAACTTACTTTAAACCAACGTTATCGGGAAGAAGGTAAATTAGCGCTTTAATGTAACTAAAGTTTATAGCTAGAACTAAATGAAAGAATGAATGGCAAATAAACGAATCGAAATAAAAATGCAATTTGCTACTTCATACTGTAGCTAGAAACATGAGAATTTCTAGCAGAGAAGCAAAATCGTTCAAAGTTATAGGGGTGCCACAGCTTCAATGATTTAAGCTAATAGATGGAAACGTTGACATTAAGACACAAGGCTAGCTCAAAAATCTTCACTGACAGTCAATGGCGTGTGGCTCAGCTGGTCTAGTCGTACAGACTTGTTCGATTAAACTCGTTTCGGGGACATATGATCGACCGGTACTTTTACTTTTATGGGCTCTCTATTAATGAATTACACGTGGTTAGACAGTTATTGACTCAGCTGAAAGTGACTAGTTCTGTTGTTTTTCTATATAAGATTGCATCTTCTGTCTTTCCTGACAGCTAATAATAATCCGCCACAGAAAGTTTATTTCACGGTTGAATACAGCTACTTATCTCTATGATACAACAGAAATAAGCATAAGATAGAAAAACATTTATATGGTACTAAAGTTTGTTTGTTTGATTTGAATTTTGCGCTGAGCTACATGAGAGCTAACTGCGTTGGCGTTCCTAATTTAACAGTGAAGACTAGAGAGAAGGCAGCCAACTGCCCACCGCCAACTCTTGGGCTACTCTTTTACCAACGAATAGTGGAATTAACAGTGAGTGGTGTTGGTTACCTGCCTTCCCTATATTCTATCACTTAACTTATGGGCAGCTAACTCACGTAGCTCTTTAGTAGCTCTGCGCGAATTTCCAAAGACAAACCAAAGCAAATTTACGAAAGCTGTATAATTTAAATCTGTTGGGCATATACCTTGTTAGAATATAACTTACATGTCGATCAAATACAGTACGTTCACAACTTCAAAATATAAACATTTTCTCACTTTCTATAACTGTTGTCGCACAATAACAACAAAATATACATTCAAGGCGTACAGTAAAAACATCAGCCGTATTTGTTTGTTGTTTTAATTTCGTGCAAAGTTACTCGAGAGCTATCTGCGCTAGCCGTCCCTAAGATTAGCAGTGTAAGACTAGAGGGAAGGCAGATAGTCATCACCACCCACCGCCAACTCTTAGGCTACTCTTTTACGAACGAATAGTGGGATTGACCGTCACATTATAACGGCTGAAAGGCGAGCATGCGTGGTGTGACAGGGATTCGAATCCTCGACCCTCGGATTACGAGTCGACTCCTTAACCCACCTGGCCATGCCGGGCCTCCCGTATTTTAAATATATCCGACAGGTGGTACTGATAAATTATTTTTAGGCGGTAGTGATCTAATGCTTCTGTTTTTAACTGGTCTGAGCTCTACCCACTACGTTGAATTAAACGTCTGATTTTAGCGTTGTAAGTCTTTAAAATTGCAGTTGACCCACAAGGGGTTAAGTAAGATGACTAATAACTCATCCCAGTTCTCAACACATTCAAACAGGACACTTGTTTAAGGTAACTGAGTAAGAACTAGTTACTGTATTAAAATAGATTACTGGGTTCTTTGATAGAAATAATATTTGTCTCTGTTTTTGTAAGGTATGATAAATTTCTTTTATTTTTGCGAATGTTAACTCTTTTCTTCATACCAAATTTGGTGAAGAACCATCAACAGAGACGAATAGTGGTAAAAACCATGCGAAAACACTAAAAAAAATTGCAAAATGCAAAATTGAAAAATTTTGTGTATTTTCCTATGGATTTAATGAATCTGCATGGCAATTTTGATGAAGATCTATCCACACCCTGCAAAGTATTTACATGGAAACAACAAGCAGTAGTATTATATTTATATAAATGGAGCCAGTTCATTAGAATCGCGTGTGACGTATTCATGATGTCTTATTTGCACCCTAAGAGTGGAGAAAAATAAAGTTCTTCTTGACGGGAAACGGGGGCGAAACGAGAAAATCGTGATTCCTATTGCAAGGCTAAATGCACACAAGATAAAAATTTCGCGGAGTTGTGGGTTGCATATCACCTAACAAAAACGTTTTTCCATTATCATATAAGCAAGAGTTCCATTATAGTATAATACGGTTCTTCCATTACTACACTACTAACCGGCATATGGTATACGGTTCTTCCATTACAACACGAGTAGACTGTAGCTATTCTCAGAAGATCGTCACAACGTGGAAAAACTGATTATCAGTTTGAAAATTAAGCCAAGAAGGATTGAATATTAATTTACTGACTTTTAGTGCATTATTTTAGTTTATTTCACGCTGAAACTCCCGAACAAGAGCAGAGCTCGCGAAATTTGAACAAAAAAGGAGAGGGACTAAACCATGCTGTATTAAACGCTCTGTTAAAAAAAAAAACAAAAACTGAACATTCTAAGCTAGGGTTTAATGCTTTAGTTACAGTAGCGTGTCGGAAGTAATCAGGCTGGCGTTATCAAAATTCGGAAATTTATGAACTGCTCATCGCTCGCGTGCGCGTGTCTTTAAGACAACTTTAAGTCTGGTTCCTTGAGCACTCCTGTTCATTAACCTTCTTCGACAAAGTGATAAGACCGGTGAATATTGCTATGGTTACTGACAAAGATGTTACGCGGAATATTGCTATGGTTACCGATAAAAATGTTATACGCTTCCCGAGACTTATAATTTGTAGAGAGATTGATACATTTAACACACATATACACACACATTTTTTTTCTGATTTATTTGAAGATAAATATGAGAAGTTTTAAATTAGTTGTTGTATTCTTCTATTTTTTCATGTGTTGTTTTCAATCAACACGACATCTGGGGAATTAATAATCTTTGCTCTGATTATGGAGTTTGCCAACATTCCTGGCGTCTTTTTCTTCTATGGCCCAGTGTGGCTGGGTAACCGTTTAGGGCGCTCGACTCGTACTCTGAGGGGTCGCAGGATGGAATCTCCGTCACACCAAATATGCTCACTCTTTCAGCCTTGGGGGCGTTATAATGTGGTGGTCAGCCCCACTATTCATTCGTAAAAGAGTAGCCCAAGAATTGGCGGTGGGTGGTGATGACTAGCTGCTTCTCCTCTAGTCTTATACTGCTAAATTAGGGACGGTTAGTGCAGATAGCCCTCGAGTAGCTTTACGCGAAATTCAATAAACAAACAAACAAACATGTCCATGTTGTTATTGACTAATTTTTATCTTCTTTTAAATAAAGCGCGATACGTGTAATGAGACTTTGAAAAACAGCTCGATGAATATGGAACCTTTTGGACTCTCTGACACGCTTTTTAAAATTCGCCTTTGTCATCTAGCTGGGACGAGTACAGGTCACCCACCATCCTTGTCCGGCTTTCCTGTATGTCCGGCAGATCTTTTCTCTTGTTGGTAAGTGGATTAACTAAAGATAATTTTATTATTGAAAATCAGTGCGACTTGCTCGAATATAACATTCACTAAGACATGAAGTTTCTTATAGACGTTCATGTTTCGGAAGTTTATTGAATATTATCGAAGATGAAACTTAATTGGAACGGTTTCGTTTAATTCGTACAAGACTTGTTTTTTTCTTTTTATATGCAATTTTTAACCCCTCCGTTTCTAATGATATCGCGTGTTCGAATCCCGGTCGCACCAAACATGCTCGCCCTTTCAGCCGTGGGGGTGTTATAACGTTACGGTCAATCTCACTATTCATTGGTAAAAGAGTAGCCCAAGAGTTGGCGGTGATGGTGATAACTAACTGCCTTCCCTCGAGTCTTACACTGCTAAATTAGGGACGGCTAGCGCAGATAGCCCTGGAGTAGTTTTGTGCAAAATTCAAAACAAACAAACAAATCTAATGATATCGAGCGTGGCCTTGCGACCAGCAAGCCGATCTGTGAATCGGGATCCACTGTTTCCATGCGCTAGATTGATTGTGAAAAGCATGTTGGAAAGAGTTTGTGATTTGATGTGGCAGGCTTTACAGACAGTAGGAACTACGCTGCAGGGCTATTGACAGGACGAACGGTCTTTAGACAGATCACACCCGAACATAGCGATATTGACTGTCACGAAGTGATGAGACATCACATTCATCCTAATATCACGTATCCAACGTTTGTATTTTGTGTTTGTTGTACAGATACAAATACACAGGTTTTTATGGTGTCTAAGAACACAAAAGATGTGTAATTTTCTGATTAAAATTATGCCTGCTTAAGTAAATTGTCGTGAAGTCGTATTTTAATGTCGAGTTCTAGTTTTTTACTTTTAATTTGAAATAAAGTATCTCGATTTACTAACATTGCTATACGTATACAGATTGCATAAAGCACGAAGCCTATTTTTATATTGTTCTCTCAGCCCTCAATGTTTGTAGTATGTTTAACTTAAACTTGAGTTCTCGTCGCTTAAACATCAGAATTGTGTGTACACTACACGTGTCGTCTTAGCACGTGTTGTTTATAACAGTGCATGTGTACACTAACAAGTATTTGAAAATGTTCGTTGGATCATAACGTATAACTATTTCTTTCTCATTTATCTTGTTGGCTAATTAGTCAGTTATTAGCACTCCCCCATACATAAATATATACGCAGATATTCGTAGAAAACTGCACTTATTTACATATGAACATAGGTGATCTTAAATCTTATAACTGTAGACATGTAATTGTATCAATATCAGTCTGCAAGACAACAAGTAAGAACAATATTCGCTAACTTTCAAAGGCGTATGATAACGGGTAGCTGTTCTATAGAAACGTTGTTCTCTATGTGGCTTTGTTTGTTGGATTTAGCGAAAAGGACTGTCTTCACTAGCTATTCCCAATTTTGAAGTGATCGTATCGAGGAAGACAGACAATCAACATGAGCTATCGCCAACTATTGGACAACTCTAAATGACTCTCTGGATTTGACTATTAATCTTATAACGCTTTCACGGCCCTAAAGGGTTTACCACGTTAATTCTCCCTTCCTACCTATCGGAGCGCAAACCTTGGAACCTTTGATTTACAGTCCGATATGTTAACTACTGAGTCGATGTCGTTATCGAAGACTTTTTTTAATGGTTGAACATTTCCATCGTCAGAAAGTTAACAGTTCCAATCGAAACGAAATACATCTGCTATTATCAGAAACTTTGACAAGCAATATATATCGCCTGATTCTAGAAAAAAAGACTACTAAGAAAACTTATAGTGTAAAATGTACGTTATAGTGTATCTCAGTTGAGTCATTCGTTGAACAGTAGTATGGATTTATCTGTTTTCATTTACATCATGGGAAGGTCATTGCAGAACGTTCTTGCATACATACAAAAAAGCATGACTTCAATGGTACTTAAGTTATATAATGCGTAGTACCTTACTTGTATTGTTTCTATAATACAAGTTGCGGAAAGTGATATAATAGTGTGGGTGCTTTGGTGCCTATAGAAAAGCGAAGTATACCAGTAACACAGTGATATGCCTGCGAACTTACAACGCTAGGATCCGGGTTTCGATGCCTGTGATGGACAAAGCGCTGATTGTCCATTGCGCAGCTCTATACTTAACTTCAAGAACAAAACAAACAGAATAACATCAAAAGTGTGTATAAACACTGTTGCCGCTCATGTCTGTCTTATAGTCTTCCAGTTCAGCCTTAATGAATAAGGTTTGGTTTGTTTTGAATTTCCGCAAAGCTACACTAGGGCTATCTGCGCTAGTTGTCCCTAATTTATTAGTGTAAGACTAGATGGAAGGCAGCTAGTCATCACCACTCACCGCCAACTCTTGGGCTACTCTTTTACCAACGAATAGTGGGATTGACCGTAACATTATAATGCCCCCACGGCTGAAAGGGCGAGCGTGTTTGGTGTGACGGGGATTCGAACCTGTGACCCTCAGATTAAGAGTCGATTGCCTTAACCACCTGGCCATGCCGAGCCTACTAGATAAGGATTTCTCCAAAATGGTAATGTAACACAACGCCTGGTTCGTACTGCACAGAATCTGTATGAGAAGCATAACAGTGACGTAAGTTATCATCCTTGACAGCATAATCACCCGACCTCAGTCCGATTGAGCATCAAGGAGAAGAACTGAATGTCGCACTTGTTACAATCCTGTGTGCAAACATCTGTTAGTGCATTGCAAAACCGATCCTTTAACAAATGAATTATCAAATAAATAAAACCAATAAAGTTTCTCATATTCCAAAGTTTGTGCCAGACAATGGTCGTTGCAAGATACATTAATAAGTGAGCGTCCTATTAAAGTTGCTAATCAATCTGTAATTTATCCTTATTGTAAGAATGTGTAAAAATAAAAACGTAACGTTGCCTCCATTTATAAAATTAATGTGAATCTGTAATAACTAAGTGTAAATAATTTATTTGTTTTTAATTAATTGTAAATTTTCTTTGAATTATAACAAAACTGTCTCAACGAATCTTCATTCCGTCATATTGTTATGGGTGTTTGTGGTTCTTATAGCAAAGCCACATTTGCTGAGCCCACCGAGAGGAATCGAACTCCTTATTTTAGCGTTGTAAACCCGAAGACTTACCTCTGTACCACCGGGGGACATTATTATGGGATTAGGGGAAAGACAAGTTTGGAGAAACCCTAACAATTGCTTGTGTGATATCTTAATGACAAATATTTTGTGAAGCCAGCAGGGTTTGGTTTGGTTTGAGTTTCGCGCAAAGCTACTCGAGGGCTATCTGCGCTAGCCGTCCCTAAATTAGCAGTGTAAGACTAGAGGGATGGCAGCTAATTATCACCATCCACCGCCAACTCTTGGGCTACTCTTTTACCAACGAATAATGGGATTGACAATCACTTTATAACGCTCCCACAGCTGAAAGGGTAAGCATGTTTGGTGTGACGGGGATTCTAACCTGCGTTCCTCAGATTACTAGTTCAGTGCCTTAACCACCTCTCCATGTCGGGCCAAGCCAGGAAGGGGTGAATGGGGTAAATATATTATTTAATATTTGTTTAATTTTTGTATGTTTTCCCTTTTTTTCTATCTTAACTTGAAAAGAGAAACAACTCTCTAGTTTAAATTGCAAATTTCCGTATAGCTTCTTAAGGTCGAGTGACCATTCGTGTTTATTTGGTCTTAACTGGTGAAAACGTTATAGCCCGGCATAACCAGGTGATTAGGACGTTCGTCTCGCAATCTAAGGGTCGCGGGTTCGAATCCTCCTTCCGCCAAACATGCCCTCCCAATGAGCCGTGGAGATTTTATATGATATGCCACCATTCGTTGATAAAAAAAGTAGCCTGAGGGTTGGGTGGAGCCTTCCCTCTAGTCTTTCACTGCTAAATTAGGGACGGCTAGAGCATATAGGCCTGGTGAGCTATACGTGAGCTTCAAAACAAACCAACTTTAAACTAAAGAACTGTACTTTTATATGTTTCTAACCGGTGCTGAGGCCATTTTAAAGACAAAATACATGATCACGCAATGCATTTTTTATAAATGTTTATTCTAGAGATTAATAACTTGTGAATTTGAGATCGTTTTCATGTTTATCCGGTAATGCAACATGAAATATGTATCATCAGGCTTGATTTTGTTTAATTAATGTTCTTAGATAATTAAGAAATATTTTAATAATTCTTTTTAACGTACATTACGGTGGTACAATAAGAGTAACAATTACAAATACGACGCTTTTTTGCGACACCATAATAAGTAAAATTATTTAATATAATTTATAGCCAGCTAATTTCTGTAAACATGTTGGCAAAATTCTACAGTGTCTGTGAAGTAAGTATTTATTTCCAACTGTCAACATTGTTACCCTTAAAAGATGGTTCGTTTTTCCAGTTATCCTGTAATATCCCTATTTATATGCTGTTTATGCTTCTAGCTCTAAGGTTAACAACAAGTTGTCTCCACACATTATAGATAAGAAAGGGGTAAAAGGACATCTTGCAAGTAATCTCTTTCAACGTTTGTTTGTCCAAATAAAAGTTAATAATGTTCTATGATTTGTTGTTTGTTATATGCTCAACTTCAGAATCGTATCTTTCCCTGTACTCGTACAGCTGCTTAGAACACTTCATTCAGGCCCGGGATGGCCAGGTTGGTTAAGGCGTGCGACTCGTAATCTGAGGGTTGCGGATTCGCATCCCCGTCGCACCAAACATGCTCGCCTTTTCAGCTGTGGGGGCGTTATAATGTGACGGTCGATTCCACTATTCGTTGGTAAAAGAGTAGCCCAAGAGTTGGCGGTGGGTGGTGATGACTAGCTGCCTTCCTTCTAGTCTTACACTGCTAAATCAGGAACGGCTAGCGCAGATAGCCCTCGAGTAGCTTTGCGCGAAATTCAAAAAACAAACAATGAGTTAAACTATCTTCTAAATGTCGTAACTGTATAGTCTTGCCCCAACCTGTTATATGCGCATTATGAATAGTCGTTTATTTGAAAGTTCATTGTTAAACAGACACTTTATCTCAAATCATCTGTTTCTATCAAGTCTAACCATGCTGGTTAAATACACACATGTTGTATTAATTACTGTTGTCACCATTAGTATTTACGCACACAAGTACACGTGTTTTATTACTTACATCTGATATTGTTAATATTGTTGTAAGCTATATTTTCAATATTGTTATTCATAAGCTAGAGCGCGTAGAACGCATAGAAAGTTCTATGGATGTGACGTCATGCTTTTTTATATTTAGCTAGAAGCTAAACTATAAATACGAGATAGTTATGAAGTGTGTAAAGTGATTTCTGATAGAGGATGAACCAGATAGCAAAGTATGTTAGTTATCGTTGTAAGTTGCTATGTTTTACGTTAATTAATGGCACTTGTAACGTAGGCCTATAGCAATTTACGGCACTGTTTAAGTTCTCAAGTTTATAGAAACGTTAAAGGTGGAAATAAAGTAATTTATTATCATGATGTGAATGTGTCTCAGAACGGCTTATATGGGTATTAACACTTTTATTGATAAACAGAGAACAACGTTTCGACCTTCCTATGTCATATTCAGGTTAGCAAAGAGAGAGTTTGCAACTGACCGTTGTCGAGCACGTGTTTTAGGGACGAGAGTATAAACGGATACGGAATTATAGGAGGCGTTGCGGTCGATTATTTCTGCATTTCAAACTTAATTCTACAACATAATATTATATATAAAATATATATGAAAACAGAGAAACATTTTTTTCGTTTTTTCTTTCTTTTATACTGCTAAATTAGGGACGACTAGTGGAGATAGCTCTAGTATAGCTTTGCGCGAAATTCGAAATAAAACAAAAAAAACCTCTGGGAGCGGATATCGGAATGAGAAAATGTTTTACTTTTAATCTCAGAGGGATTATCATCTTGATGAAGCGTGCTACCTTCATCCTGAGGGGTTATAAGTCCGTGTGAGTAAACACGTTGATTATAAACTCTAGTGCGCATCTGTAAAATCATGGTTTCGTACGCATTACGTGTTTAGGCCTGGCATGGCCAGATGGTTTAAGGCGTGCGACTCTAAAGTCTAAAATCTAAAGGTCGCCTTTTCAGCTGTGGAGACGTTATAATGTTACGGTCAATCCCACTATTCGTTGGTAAAAAGAGTAGCACAATAGTTGTCAGTGAGTGGTGATGACTAGCTTCCTTCCCTCTAGTCGTACACTGCTAAATTAAGGATGGCTAGCGCAGATAGCCCTGGAGTAGCTTTGCGCAAAATTCAAAAACAATCAACCAACCACGTGTTTGTGATCTCTCGTCTACAATATGATCAGCCAGAGTTTCACCATCGTTGTAGTTTCGGCCTCTCAGGTGAGAGTGTCAAACAAAAGTATTAACTGATAACAACACTGAGTACAAACAAAATTTAGAATTGTTTCTAATAAATCGTTTTCAGAAAACTGATGCTTAAGGTTAATTACACTTCCTGTGAAATCGCCACAATGAAAAAAAAACAACACACCTTACCCTTTTTACCCATGGAAATTAAACACGTTATATCTATGTTGAACAGTTTACTATGGATTGTTCCTGGTTTTTTCGCTTGTTTTACAGACGACATATTGTCTGCTGCTCAATTTTTCAACCAACAGAAGGCAAGAGAAGATTATAGAAAATTTGCTTAATATGTAAGCACAGTGCCTAAAGTTTTTTATAAGAAAAATAATATGTTTGTTTATTTCTTCTTATAGCCTGAAAATCAAATTGTATTTATTCTCCTTTATATCGAGGAAATTAAATTTAATATCCATACTATACGAATAATATAATTATACCAGTCTGTTTGTTTGTTTTTGAATTTCGCACAAAGCTACTCGAGGGCTATCTGTGCTAGCCGTCCCTAATTTAGCAGTGTAAGACTAGAGGGAAGGCAGTTAGTCGTTACCACCCACCGCCAACGCTTGGGCTACTCTTTTACAAACGAATAGTGGGATTGAGCGTCACATTATAACGCCCCCACGGCTGAAAGGGCGAGCATGTTTGGCACGACGGGAATGCGAACCCGCGACCCTCAGATTACGAAGTCGCACGCCTTAACACGCTTGGCGATGCCGGGCCTTATACCAGTCTTAAAAAAAAGACAGTTTTGAGTCAATGCTAAGAAAAGCTCTGTTTACTCTTATCATATATATTTCCAGTAGTGTGTAAAGTACATCTTACGAACATTTTTATTTTCCAAAAATCATAGGCCCGGTATAGGGAGGTGATTCAAGCACTCGACTCGTAATCCAAGCTTCACGGGTTCGAATCTCCGTCATACCAAACATTCTCGCCCGTTCATTCGCGGTGGGCGTCATAACGTGACGATCAATCCCACTATTTGTTAATAAAAGAGTAGCCCAAGAGTTGGCGGTGGGTGGTGATGACTAGCTGTCTTATACTGCTAAATTAGGGACGGCTAGCGCAGCTAGTCCTTGAGTAGCTTTGTGCGTAACTCCAAAGAAAACCAAAAATTATTTTATTCAAGTACAGCTGTCTTTTTACTGATATATAAGAGATATGAACCTTTAAGATCAAAATGACATTTTTTATTATATTCCATTAAGTACAAAAATATCTATTTATAATTTTTTCTTTCGATAATGTATATGAACTTTGTAAAAATTGTTTAGCTACAGTTATACTTGTCATAAAACATTGATATTAGACCTATTACATTCTTAAACAGTATATTCCTGATGTAGTCCCTTAGGGATTTACAAGAATTAGAACAGTGTATAATAATTGTATTACACCGTGCTTATCAAAATACAATTTTTAGCCTCGTAAGTCTGCAGACTTTACGCTGAGCCGCTAGAGAGCTCGCAAGAAATTAGATATTAAAAAAAAAGCATTAAATGCTGAATGGCAAAATCATCGTTTGAAGTGTATAATGTTGGAGAAATGTTATGATGTTTTACAAAAAGGGGGAAAAGAAATGATATATTAATTCAGCATACGAATTATTCAAAATTATTCGATTTATAACCGAAACGAAAACACGAAATATTGAATTATTTATATTATTGCCCGGCATAGCCAGGTGGATTAAGGCGTACGACTCGTAATCTGAGGCTCGCGGGTTCGCATCCCCGTCGCACCAAAATATGCTCGCCATTTCAGCCGTGGAGGCATTATAATGTTACGGTCAATCCCACTATTCTTTGGTAAAAGAATAGCCTAAGAGTTGGCGGTGGGTGGTGATGAATAGCTGCCTTTCCTCTAGTCTTACACTGCAAAATTAGGGACGGCTAGCGCAGATAGCCCTCGAGTAGCTTTGCGCGAAATTCAAAAAACAATTAATATTATTTTGTGTGACATAAACTGGAGAAGATCTGAGAACAAATGGAAGTCCCACAGTATCTTCCAGCGAGAGGAAAAAACTCTAACCAATCTTCCAAGGAAAAGAAAAATGTTCATTCAGTCTCCCAGCAAGAGGAAAAAAACAAACCTTATTCAGTCTCCCAGCAAGAGTTAGGAAAACCCACTAATATTCCAGCACAGTATTCATGTGTAATGCATTAAAAACAGCATGAAAAAACAAAGAAAACGGCTGAAAAAAATCACCTGGGGGTTTGGGAACCGATATGAAGTATGCACTTTCTAAACATGAATAACACGGTTACGAATGATCTAGTTTGATGTTCCTAAGGCATAAAACAACAACAACATTAATGCTCTGCTTACATGAACTTTAACATCCTTTACGCCCTATAAGTGAATAGATTTTTTCCGTGACAGCAGAAAAAGAACAACCAGCTTCTAAGGATAGTAGATGGACCTTCTTGGACTAAGGGTCAGCGTCATGTCACTGTCACGTGAACTGACAATGTTTTTCGTTGAGATTTACTGGTCGTTTTTCAGATGTATATGCTTGTAGGTAAAGTGTTACAAAAGACATAAAATAGTGGCAGTGCTGCTCCTACTAAGTCTATCAACTGAGATCTTTTATCTTATAATTCTTACATCAGTCGACGAATATATATATATATGTAATATATATAAACACGCGCACTCACACACAGTATACTTGTGTAGAATAGAATAGCACGCACAGAGGTATATATACAAAAACCTCACACACCTTTGCATTAATAACATACGTATGTTTACACACATAAGTACGTAGAAAGGATCATTTCAGAGGACTGGTTTCTTTCTGCTCATGATGTACCTTTCTTAGATATGTGTAAGTTTATGTGGTGTTCTTATATATCCTTATAAATACAGATGTGGTACGTTGGGGGCTTGAGTACCCCAAGTCTACCCTCCTAACTTATTTTTCTTACGGGTTTTACCTTTTTTTTTAATGTAAGAGACCAGCGAACGAAGATCAAGATTGATTGAGACAGTAATAATCCCTATAGTAATGTGGATTGAACTTTCACAGGCATGTCCAAAAGCCACAACACATCTTTTACCTCATATTATGTGGCCCGCTGATGTTTTTAGTATATACAACTATTTTGTTGTAGTTGTTAAGCCTTGTTTTGATAATTAAAACATCTATATATGTCTGCTCGTATATATATTTATTTATATGCGTGTTTGTGTGAATTTGTATATGTATGTGTGTGTGTTTGTATATGTATGCCTGTGTTTGTACACACACGCATATGGATGTGCATATCTGTGTTAATATATATATGTATACATTTATGTGTGTGTGTGTGTGTGTAAAACTGCAGGTTTTATGACCAGGACTCAATGATAAACATGTTGAAATCAAACCTCATTCGAGTTTTAAAAAAATAAATTGAATAATATCTACTTATCAGTTAATTTAATATTCCGTACATTAAACTACACGTACGTGAATCCAACTATTTTACGTCTTATTATATAACATACAATAGACAATGTTTCAGTTTAAGCATCGAACTGGTTAGGAGTGTCTTTATTGAGACCAGAATGATGGCTGGGGTGCTTGACTCGCAATCTGTGGATTTGAATCCCGTCACTGAATATTCTCTGCCTTTCATCGGTGAGAGTGTTATCCGGATGAGACAAGATGTGAAGCGTGCAAATTTCGTATTTTATGAAGACTTTGGACTAAGATATTTGTTCTGTTGAAATCTCTAGGCTTCTAAATATACACAGTTATCGTTTTGGTGATAAAAGTTAACCTCGTCTAAAACTCCAAATATTAAATATACAGACAGTTATCGTTTTGGTGATAAAAGTTAACCTCATCTAACACTCTCCATATATTAAATATACAGACAGTTATCGTTTTGGTGATAAAAGTTAACCTCATCTAACACTCTCCAAATAGTAAATATACAGACAGTTATTGTTTTGTTGATAAAAACACTTTCCGAATAGTAAATATACAGATAGTTATCGTTTTGTTGATATAAGTTAACCTCGTCTAAAACTCCATATATTAAATATACAGACAGTTATCGTTTTGGTGATAAAAGTTAACCTCATCTAACACTCTCCAAATATTAAATATACACAGTGATCGTTTTGATGATAAAAGTTAACCTCATCTAACACTCTCCATATATTAAATATACAGACAGTTATCGTTTTGGTGATAAAAGTTAACCTCATCTAACACTCTCCAAATAGTAAATATACAGACAGTTATTGTTTTGTTGATAAAAACACTTTCCGAATAGTAAATATACAGATAGTTATCGTTTTGTTGATATAAGTTAACCTCGTCTAAAACTCCATATATTAAATATACAGACAGTTATCGTTTTGGTGATAAAAGTTAACCTCATCTAACACTCTCCAAATATTAAATATACAGACAGTGATCGTTTTGATGATAAAAGTTAACCTCATCTAACACTCTCCATATATTAAATATACAGACAGTTATCGTTTTGGTGATAAAAGTTAACCTCATCTAACACTCTCCAAATAGTAAATATACAGACAGTTATTGTTTTGTTGATAAAAACACTTTCCGAACAGTAAATATACAGATAGTTATCGTTTTGTTGATATAAGTTAACCTCGTCTAAAACTCCATATATTAAATATACAGACAGTGATCGTTTTGGTGATAAAAGTTAACCTCATCTAACACTCTCCATATATTAAATATACAGACAGTTATCGTTTTGGTGATAAAAGTTAACCTCATCTGACACTCTCCAAATAGTAAATATACAGACAGTTATTGTTTTGTTGATAAAAACACTTTCCGAATAGTAAATATACAGATAGTTATCGTTTTGATGATAAAAGTTAACCTCGTCTAACACTCTCCAAATATTAAATATACAGACAGTGATCGTTTTGATGATAAAAGTTAACCTCATCTAACACTCTCCATATATTAAATATACAGACAGTTATCGTTTTGGTGATAAAAGTTAACCTCATCTAACACTCTCCATATATTAAATATACAGACAGTTATCGTTTTGGTGATAAAAGTTAACCTCATCTAACACTCTCCAAATAGTAAATATACAGACAGTTATTGTTTTGTTGATAAAAACACTTTCCGAATAGTAAATATACAGATAGTTATCGTTTTGTTGATATAAGTTAACCTCGTCTAAAACTCCATATATTAAATATACAGACAGTGATCGTTTTGGTGATAAAAGTTAACCTCATCTAACACTCTCCATATATTAAATATACAGACAGTTATCGTTTTGGTGATAAAAGTTAACCTCATCTAACACTCTCCAAATAGTAAATATACAGACAGTTATTGTTTTGTTGATAAAAACACTTTCCGAATAGTAAATATACAGATAGTTATCGTTTTGTTGATATAAGTTAACCTCGTCTAAAACTCCATATATTAAATATACAGAC
The DNA here is from genome assembly GCF_004210375.1 of Tachypleus tridentatus. NCBI lineage: Eukaryota > Metazoa > Arthropoda > Merostomata > Xiphosura > Limulidae > Tachypleus > Tachypleus tridentatus. The sequence continues at coordinate 161,171,144 of NC_134825.1, forward strand.
AGTTATTGTTTTGGTGATAAAAGTTAACCTCATCTAACACTCTCCAAATATTAAATATACACAGTGATCGTTTTGATGATAAAAGTTAACATCATCTAACACTCTCCATATATTAAATATACAGACAGTTATCGTTTTGGTGATAAAGTTAACCTCATCTAACACTCTCCAAATAGTAAATATACAGACAGTTATTGTTTTGTTGATAAAAACACTTTCCGAATAGTAAATATACAGATAGTTATCGTTTTGTTGATATAAGTTAACCTCGTCTAAAACTCCATATATTAAATATACAGACAGTTATCGTTTTGGTGATAAAAGTTAACCTCATCTAACACTCTCCATATATTAAATATACAGACAGTTATCGTTTTGGTGATAAAAGTTAACCTCATCTAACACTCTCCAAATAGTAAATATACAGACAGTTATTGTTTTGTTGATAAAAACACTTTCCGAATAGTAAATATACAGATAGTTATCGTTTTGTTGATATAAGTTAACCTCGTCTAAAACTCCATATATTAAATATACAGACAGTTATCGTTTTGGTGATAAAAGTTAACCTCATCTAACACTCTCCAAATATTAAATATACACAGTGATCGTTTTGATGATAAAAGTTAACCTCATCTAACACTCTCCATATATTAAACATACAGACAGTTATCGTTTTGGTTATAAAAGTTAACCTCATCTAACACTCTCCAAATAGTAAATATACAGACAGTTATTGTTTTGTTGATAAAAACACTTTGCGAATAGTAAATATACAGATAGTTATCGTTTTGTTGATATAAGTTAACCTCGTCTAAAACTCCATATATTAAATATACAGACAGTTATCGTTTTGGTGATAAAAGTTAACCTCATCTAACACTCTCCAAATATTAAATATACAGACAGTGATCGTTTTGGTGATAAAAGTTAACGTCATCTAACACTCTCCAAATATTAAATATACAGACAGTGATCGTTTTGGTGATAAAAGTTAACCTCATCTAACACTCTCCAAATAGTAAATATACAGACAGTTATTGTTTTGTTGATAAAAACACTTTCCGAATAGTAAATATACAGATAGTTATCGTTTTGTTGATATAAGTTAACCTCGTCTAAAACTCCATATATTAAATATACAGGCAGTGATCGTTTTGGTGATAAAAGTTAACCTCATCTAACACTCTCCAAATAGTAAATATACAGACAGTTATTGTTTTGTTAACCTCCTTTAACACTTTCCGAATAGTAAATATACAGACAGTTATCGTTTTGGTGATAAAAGTTAACTTCATCTAGCACTCTCCAAATAATAAATATACAGACAGTTACCGTTTTGGTGATAAAGAGTAAACTCATCTAAAACCACGAGATGACTCAAGATCTCCTCATTCAACCCTGTGATCGTCTAAAATTTGCATATCAGTAGAGTTTGTTTGTTTTGAATTTCGCGCAAAGGTAAAAGAGGATCATCTGAGCTAGCCGTCCGTAATTTAGCAGTTTAAGACTAGAGGGAAGGGCAGCTAGTCATCACCACCCAACGCTAACTCTTGGGCTACTCTTTTACCAACGAATATTAGAATTGACTGTAAGTTTGTAACGTCTCCACGGCTGAAACGGCGAGCATGTTTGATGTGATGGGAATTGGAACCCGTTACCTCAAGATTGCGAGTCGTTGTAACTCCGTAGACCTACTGCTGTACTATCGGAGGGCAAACAAAAGAGAGAATAATAAATAAGAATATAAAATAAAATAAAACAATAAGGAAATATTATAATTATACACGTGATAAAACCCATAGAATGAAAATAGTGTACTAAAGGTCGAAACGAACAGTGAAAAAAATATGAAATAGCGTAGTAATGTAATTAATATAATATAATATAATATAATAGAATAGAATAGAATAGAATAGAATAGAATATCCAAATGGAAAAGTTAAATGAGAAGTCACCAGATTAAAAGTAAAGAAGTTAATAACATAAAATCATAGATATAGTTTAATTAAAGCAATACGGTTGAACCAATTTAAAATTAATGAACTCCTGGTTGAGATATACATTTAACTATAAATGAAACTTACGTCGTAAAGAGTGAACTTTGGATACAGTGAATATTTGGCAAACTTTTATATATACTCTGCTGGCCAAAATTTTAAGGCCAATGAACATCAAGACAAAATATGCAATTTTGCGTTGTTAGACTCAATCACTTATTTGAATAGAGCTTCGAAAGACGAAAATAAGAAAAGGGAAAATAAAAATGAAAAACTTTTTTAGCGTTTAATAGGGAAAATGTAAACACTATGAAATTAGCCAAAATACTAGCTGGTCAAAAGTTAAAGACCATACCAAAAAGAAGTCCTGAACAGGATAGGAAATGCCCAACAAGAGGTCTCAGTAGTGAGTTGCACGGCCGTCATTGCGAATAACTTCAACAATTTGCTTTGGCATGGTCGATATAAGCGTTTGCAGAAGGCTGGCTGGAATGTTATTCCAAGTGGTGAAGATGGTTTCACGAAGATCATGCCATCCGCCCCCAAACATTTTCAATGGGGTTTAGTTCGGGCGAACACGTTGGATGATACAAAAGAATCACGTTATTCGACATTAAAAAGTCCTTTGTCCTGCGGGCATTGTGGATTGCAGCGTTGTCCTGCTGAAAGATCCAGTCATTTCCACATTCTGAGGGCCTTCAGTCAATAAGGATGCTCTCTCCAACATGCCAGTGTAGTTGGCCGCTGTTTGACGCCCCTGTATAACCTGAAGTCCATTGTTTCATGGAAGGAGAAAGCACCCTAGATCATGATGGAACCTCCTCCATTATGTCGTGTAGAAAATGTCTCCGGTGGGGTATCGTTATCGTACCAGTAACGTTGGAAGCCATCTGGACCATCCAGGTTAAATTGTTTTTCATCCACTTTCCTACGTCCCATGTTTGGTGCTTCTCAGCAAAGTTTAACCGAGCTGTTTTGTGGTGTGGAAGGAGGCGTGGCCTTTGAAGACGTTTACAGTTTTCAAAGCCTTTCTTTTGTAGATGCCGTCTTATTGTTCTTGAACTGCATTCTGCGTCTATAAGGGCTTTAATCTGGTTCGAAGATCGGCTGGTGTCTTGCCGGACAACCCGTCGAATTCCCCTATTCAACGTCGGCGAAATTTTCTTTGGCCGACCACTTGAAATTCTCGTTCCGTATCCTTCAGGGTCTTTTAAGAAATTTGCAACAGCAGTTTTACTACGTCCAATCTCATCAGCGATGGCACATTGAGAGAGACCTTGCTTTTGCAGTTCGACAATTCTACCACGTTCAAACTCTGTCAACTTTTTAGCCTTTGTCATGTTTTATACCAAATGTAACACAGGAGATGTCAGTGGTTGATGTTGACAACGCTAATGCTTGAACACAAATGACTAAATTTCGTTACGTGTTTACCGATTAACGCTTCATTTCAGTATGGTCTTAAACTTTTAACCAGCTAGTATTTAGGCTAATTTCATAGTGTTCACATTTTCCCTATTAAATGCTAATTTATTTTAAAATTTTTATTTCCCTTTTCTTATTTTCATCTTCCCAAGCTCTACTGAAATAAGTGGTTGAGTCTAACAACGCAAAATACATATTTTTTCTTTATGTTCATTGGCCTTAAGATTTTGGCCAGCAGTGTATATAACTTTTGCAGAAAAGTTTTTTTATTTGTTTTTTGAATTTTGCGCAAAGCTACACGAGGGCGATCTGCGCTAGCCGTCCCTAATTTAGCAGTGTAAAACAAGAGGGAAGGCAGCTAGTCGTCACCATCCACCGCCGACTCTTGGGCTACTCTTTTACCAACTAATAGTCGGATTGGTCATTACATTATAACGCATCCACAGCTGAAAGAGTGAGCATGTTTGGTGCGACCGGGATTCGAACCCGCTACTCTCGGATTACGAGTTGAACGCCTTAACCTACCTGGCCATGACTGGCCATTGCAGAAAAGAAACGACGCTACTGAATTAAACAGATTTTTACATTAAGAACTTCATCCCTCTTTTCTTACACCAACTTCTGTTCTATGCTCAGTGGATATTCTTGACTACAAAACAAAGGATAAGCTAAAAAGTAGGTATGTATATATAAATACAGTTACCTAATAAATACAGTTACCTAACGAATTCACTCCAGTTAAAATTGGTATATGATAATTTACGTAAATTTAAAACGATCGCGGCCATAGGGTTATTCACATCTAAACCTACCACTGTTTACAGAGTCAGTTGTTTTATAGTTATGCACAAAGTTACACCATGGGCTATCTGTGCTATGCCCACCACGGGTATCGAAATCCGGTTTCTAGCGTTGTAAAGCCGCATGCATACCCTTGTGGCCTTAAGTTACATCCAGTATGTGGAGAATAAAATTGGGTTAAGTTTTGTTTGTTTGTCCTAGAGCAAGTCCACATTGGGCTATGTGCTGTGTCCATCGCGGGTAATCGAACCCTGGATTCCAGCTTGAGTTAAGTTTGCACGAATCGTTTTTCCATAATTTTCTTTTTTGAATGACGGTCCGGCATGGCCAGGTAGGTTAAGGCGTTCGACTCGTAATCCGAGGGTCGCGGGTTCGAAACGCGGTCGCACTAAACATTCTCGTTCTTTCAGCTGTGGGTGCGTTATAATGTTTCGGTCAATCCCACTATTCGTTGGCAAAACAGTAGCCCCAGATTTGGCGGTGGGTGGTGATGACTAGTTGCCTTCCCTCTAGTCTTACACTGCTAAATTATGAACGGTTAGCGCAGATAGCTCTCGTGTAGCTTTGCGCGAAATTCAAAAAAACATTTTGAGTGACGGAGCGAGTGAAGTAGGTTTTGGTTTAATCCCCGAAAATCGAAAACATATACGTAATTAGCTCTTTATTGTCACTTTCAACTCCAAAGTGCTTTACAGCTAGTTTTGTACCGCTGTACAAAACAATACAGATTTTTCTACCTCGCAACATTTCGGTTAATTTTCTTCGCCCTCCCTCCTGGCATAATAATTACTGTTTGCTCATTTTAGAACCCGAGGCTGTTGTGTAGTCGTGACACATATCTCCAAGGTGGTCCCGAATTAGACTTGGGAGATCCACTATTCAAGGTATCGGCCTGAATTCTTGTGATATTTCAAAGTTAAAAAAAAATCAATTTTGCCTACGTTAGTACGGTAATTACAAAGAAAAAAAAACAGGCTATACATTTAGCATCTTCAGCGTTCTCATGTATTTTAGATATGTTTAACTGAAATTGAAATAAAAAGGTTTAATTTATCCGATATCTAGCTACAAGCATAACAATAACTATAAATTATTGTAAATTATGTAAATTTAATGTAAATTAAATTTAAATTATAGTTCTCTTGATCAGAGAAGGACCTGATAGCTATAGCAAAGTCTCGAAACGAAAATGTGACACACGTGCGCATCATAATAGCAAAGATAGTAAGCAAGGGGTCTGAACTTGGCTACACTATTAACATTCACATAAATATTAACTTCCGGTCACAGCTAGCTAACCAGTTGAATCAGAAATTAAAAATGAACCTGGCAACGTCTAACGAGTATAGTTAATTACGTATTTCAAGTGTTGCTTCTGTCGTTTAATAACAATAGGATTAACGACCGATAGAGGGCAGTAAAATACATACACTGAAAAACAAATTTGATGACTCAAGAAGTTGACACACTATAATAAGGACTGTTACAATACATGTTCTCTTTATTTCTCCTTGAATTTTTTATATTTATTAAAAATAACCAATAGAATATAAGTTTTCTCCTGCGATACTCAGAAAACTGTAAACTAAACACAGTTTATCACACCTACACCTGTTAAACTGAACACAGTTTATCACTTTCACACCTGTTATACCTGATGAATCACACTGCAGAAACTCGATAACGAAGCCACTAAGCCACACTACAAATTTATCTTTTAACTAGATATTGATAAAATGTTTTATATACAACTAATGAATCATGGTGAAGTACTGCTTAGATGAAAACACGCAAACAACAGATTTATGTTCTAAACGGTTAATATCAGCATTTTATTTGTGGTTGATGAAACATTCTGAATTAATGCACAGTTGTGAAGTTTGTGACACTGAAGGCTCACATGTATATAATTGTGATGTTGATCCACTGTATATACTTATGAAGTTTATAACATTGTTGATCCACCTGTACAAAGTTGTTAAGTTTGTTACATTGTTGATTCACCTGTACTAAGTTGTTAAGTTTGTTACATTGTTGATTCACCTGTACACAGTTATGAAATTTGTAACATTGTTGATTCACCTGTACACAGTTATGAAATTTGTAACATTGTTGATCCACCTGTAATAAGTTGTGAAGTTTGTTACATTGTTGATTTACCTGTACTAAGTTGTTAAGTTTGTTACATTGTTGATTCACCTGTACACAGTTATGAAGTCTGTAACATTGCTGATCCACCTGTACTAAGTTGTTAAGTTTGTTACATTGTTGATTCACCTGTACTAAGTTGTGAAGTTTGTAACATTGTTGATTCACCTGTACTAAGTTGTTAAGTTTGTTACATTGTTGATCCACCTGTAATAAGTTGTTAAATTTGTTACATTGTTGATCCACCTGTAATAAGTTGTTAAGTTTGTTACATTGTTGATCCACCTGTAATAAGTTGTTAAGTTTGTTACATTGTTGATCCACCTGTACTAAGTTGTTAAGTTTGTTACATTGTTGATCCACCTGTAATAAGTTGTTAAGTTTGTTACATTGTTGATCCACCTGTAATAAGTTGTTAAGTTTGTTACATTGTTGATCCACCTGTAATAAGTTGTTAAATTTGTTACATTGTTGATCCACCTGTAATAAGTTGATAAGTTTGTTACATTGTTGATCCACCTGTAATAAGTTGTTAAGTTTGTTACATTGTTGATCCACCTGTACTAAGTTGTTAAGTTTGTTACATTGTTGATCCACCTGTAATAAGTTGTTAAGTTTGTTACATTGTTGATTCACCTGTACTAAGTTGTTAAGTTTGTTACATTGTTGATTCACCTGTACTAAGTTGTTAAGTTTGTTACATTGTTGATTCACCTGTACACAGTTATGAAATTTGTAACATTGTTGATCCACCTGTAATAAGTTGTTAAGTTTGTTACATTGTTGATTCACCTGTACTAAGTTGTTAAGTTTGTTACATTGTTGATTCACCTGTACACAGTTATGAAGTCTGTAACATTTCTGATCCACCTGTACTAAGTTGTTAAGTTTGTTACATTGTTGATTCACCTGTACTAAGTTGTGAAGTTTGTAACATTGTTGATTCACCTGTACTAAGTTGTTAAGTTTGTTACATTGTTGATCCACCTGTAATAAGTTGTTAAATTTGTTACATTGTTGATCCACCTGTACTAAGTTGTTAAGTTTGTTACATTGTTGATCCACCTGTAATAAGTTGTTAAGTTTGTTACATTGTTGATTCACCTGTACTAAGTTGTTAAGTTTGTTACATTGTTGATTCACCTGTACTATAAGTTGTTAAGTTTGTTACATTGTTGATTCACCTGTACACAGTTATGAAATTTGTAACATTGTTGATCCACCTGTAATAAGTTGTTAAGTTTGTTACATTGTTGATTCACCTGTACACAGTTATGAAATTTGTAACATTGTTGACCCACCTGTAATAAGTTGTTAAGTTTGTTACATTGCTGATCCACCTGTAATAAGTTGTTAAGTTTGTTACATTGTTGATTCACCTGTACTAAGTTGTTAAGTTTGTTACATTGCTGATCCACCTGTAATAAGTTGTTAAGTTTGTTACATTGTTGATTCACCTGTACACAGTTATGAAATTTGTAACATTGTTGATCCACCTGTAATAAGTTGTTAAGTTTGTTACATTGCTGATCCACCTGTAATAAGTTGTTAAGTTTGTTACATTGTTGATTCACCTGTACACAGTTATGAAATTTGTAACATTGTTGATCCACCTGTACTAAGTTGTTAAGTTTGTAACATTGTTGATCCACCTGTAATAAGTTGTTAAGTTTGTTACATTGTTGATTCACCTGTACTAAGTTATGAAGTCTGTAACATTTCTGATCCACCTGCACTAACTTGTGAAGTTTGTGGTACAGTCGATTCAAAAGTATTCAGAACTGATTTCAAAGTAAATCCAAACCTAAGATGTTAAACATTCTGTGAGACAGTTACTCCACCTGCAGATTATTGCAGAATGTATTACAGTTGCACATTTAAGTATATTTAGTGTTAAGATTTAAATACATAACCTACTACTGTTTTACCACAAATTTTCATACTTAGAAAAAGGATTTTAATACAAGTATTTCAGCTTCTTCGTTATGTTTATTATTATTAATAAATATTAATTTATTTAGTATTGGTATTGGTGTTTTAAACAAAAACGCACTTTAGAAAACGTTTCGTAACCTGTGGTAAAGTGGTTATATAACGTATATCGATTACACAGAATTGAAATTTTGGCAACATATACCTGAGCTTGGTTAAAAACTACGTGATGAAACCTGACCAAAAGGGAGATGCAACAGGCATATTCTCACGGCTGCATCTAATTTCAATGCACGATGTGATCGAAACGTGCAGAGAATCATGAAATGTACACGCCCAACATGAAGTCTATTTTACTGGAATCCAACCACGTGCCATCAAGATTATTGATGATATGAACACAAAACATTGTTTTCCTGAAAAACGTGCACAACTCCCCCACACCGTACAAACATCATGCACTTAATCTCAACTTGCATTTTTTTCTCAGCAAAGTTTCAGTGATGGGTGGATAACATGAATAAAAACTAAAAAAAAAAAATAATGTAAACATTTTTCTTTGTGTATTGAAATTTAATCTATTTCTCCAAACATTGCTGCGTAAGTTATGTTTCTCTGTATATTAAAGCCCTCCCAGTGGCACAGCCTTTATCTGCGGACTTATACCACTAAAAAACAGGTTTCGATACCCGTGATGGACAGAGCTCAGATAGCCCTTTGTTTAGCTTTGTGTAAGTTCAAACAACAAATGTATATTAAATGTTCAATATACGTTTCTCTCTACATTAAAGTCGAGCCCATGTTTCTTTAAATACTATACTTACCTATGTTTCTGTAAACGTTAAACTTAACCTATGTTTTTGTATATAAAAGCTCAACCTATGTTTCCTTAAACCCGCAGTGTACTGTATGTTTCTTAATATACCTAAGTTGAGCCTATGTTCCTTTAAACACTACAGTGTTGTGTATGTTTCTTTAAGTCCCTAATTTCATCCTATGTTTTTTCAAATATTAAATTTGTAGCCTATGTTTTTTATATGTAAAAGTTAAGCTTATGTTTCTTTAGATATTAAAACTGCAGCCTTTCTTTTAATATAAGAAAATAATTCAGAATTGAACATGTTATATAAATCTTTAACAAGATTTTTTGACTTTCCCTCAGTGACATGTCTAAAGATTTATAATGCGAAAAAATCGGGTCTCAATACCCGTACATTTTGTCACTTTGTGATAAAACACAATTAAACAAACAAACAATTATTCTAAGCTACAAATAAATTTAAATTTTATTACTTTTCAAAACGTTTTTACTTAGTTTTTGAATTTTATATTATTTAGCTTCTGACATTTCGAAACTCTTTGAATGAACAACAGTTTGGGAAAATGAAAGGATTCGAGCTCTAATATGCAGATTAATCTTGAAATGAAACCATCCTACTTTAATTAACACCTTTCTCTCTGGCGTCTTAAATTGTTCTTAGGGCCTGTCTTAGCCAATTTTGATGAGATTTGATAGATGAAGTCAGATGGAATCCATTATATCGAGTTCAAAATACTAACAATCTGGTGTCTAGTTTCTCTGACTGTCATTTGGTCACGTGATCAGGGAAGACGAGGTCCACCTTGGACCTTTACCCTCCCTCCCCCGGCTGTTGTTTTATAACTTTGGTGTAATAAATGAAGTCCATACTATTCTACGATATTTTTCGGTCCGGTAGCTAGGAAAATTTTTTCAGTATTACGCAGCCACTGTTCGTAGGTTATCGAGTAGCCCTTTTAAGATATTGTCAATGTGTCCATGGATGGAAAAAAATGTTTTTCTTTTACATTTTTCTGGTAAATATTTCACTTTATTTCATTAGTTATAAACATACAGCCTTGTTTCCACAAACACTTTCATAAACACCGACAAAATATTCAGCACTAATTTTACTTTTTCATTAATACACTTTTAAAATATAACTAACTCTGTATCTGACAAACGGTTTTTTGAACTTTGAATTTCACCGCGTTAAAATGCCGCGAACGAGGGCTCAACTGATCGATGAAGACTACATCAAAATAAGAGAAACTGGCGCAAGCAAGTACCACCTATCATCGGGCAAACAGATCATTTGATACTGCTTGAAACAGTGGAAGGTTTGATTGTTTGTGTTAAATTTCACGCAAAGCTACACGAGGGATATCTGTGCTAGCCGTCCCTAATTTAGCAGTGTATGTGTTTTCTGATAGCAAAGCCACATCGGGCAATCTGCTGAGTCCACCGAGGAGAATCGAACCTCTGATTTTAGCGTTGTAAATCCGAAGACATACCGCTGTACTAGAGGGGGGCGATCAGTGTAAGACTAGAGGGAAGGTATCTAGTCATCACGATTCTCCTCCAACTTTTGGGCTACCCTTTTACCAACGAATAGTGGGACTGACCGTCACATTATAACGCCACCACGGCTGAAAGGACGAGGATGTTTGGTGTGACGGAGATTCGAGCACACGATTTTCAGATTACGAGTCGAGCGCCCCCTACCACCTGACCATGCCTTGAAAAGACGAATCGCGTAAACAGAGAAGTTAATCTTCGTTCTCTACAAATTTCACAGGAGCAACCAAGACGACAGAAGTGGTTAAGCGAAGCAGGACTTTAGTAGAGAGTATACACGAAAACATTAGTCCTTACTGTAACTGATAATTAACTTATTAGTTTAAGCTGGTAGAGGGCACTGCCCCATTTTTTACGATATTTGTTTGTGAACCTGAATTCAAGAAATGTTCATTCCTGCTCTCGGCGCGCAGCTTAAAATATAATATTGGAATACACACCAAACATGGAGTAAGTGTTCGGAAAATGGAATAAATATATATGTATAGGTCAAAGTTCAGGGCCATGGACATTATCCAGAAGCGTAAGAAGTGAATGGTCATTGAACTGATAAAATGATATCTGATTCATTGTATGACTATCTCCACATTGTGTTTACATAAAATGACAAACTGAAAAGCGTCGTTCCTGTTGTTTCTTTCTCTTTGTCTGTTTGGCACCTTTACTCCCTTTACTTTCTTTGCACATGAATGCTGCCATATTGTGCATACCGCGTAGTGTTTTTAAATGAAACTAACGTGGTTACTTCATTTACTTTTGCTATTAAAAAAAGTCCGAGGGATTTAAATGGTAACAATGAGGTTTCGATCCTCGGTTGGCGTAGCACTGATAGTCCGTTCTGTAACTTTGCTCTTAACGACAAAAAAATTTAAAAAACGTAAATTCAGAAAACAAAATGTCTAACAATTGTTTTTCTTTTCATCTTTTGATGCACTTTAGAGTTGAAGCGTCCTGTTCCCCAGTGGCTCAGGGGTATAACTGCGGACTCTCAAACCTAAAAACCGGATTTCGATACCCGTGGTGGGAGAGAACAGATAGCCCATTGTGAAGCTTTGTGCTTAATTCAAAACAACAACAACAACTTCAAGCGTTTTTAGATAAAAGATAAAGTATGCTACCATGTTTTTCAGCTGGTTAAAAAATGCATGGAAACTTGAGTTGTACCTTTACTCGCAGCACGTCTGAACAGAGGGTTTGTTTGTTTTATTATTTTGAATTTTCGCGCAAAGCTACACGAAGGCTATCTGAGCTAGCCGTCCCCAATTTAGCAGTGTGAGACAAGAAGGAAAGCAGATAGTCATCACTACCCACCGCCAACTCTTAGGCTATTCTTTAACCAAGAAATAGCGGGATTGACCGTCACATTATAACGCCCCCGCGGCATGTTTGGTGCGATGGAGATTCGAACCCTCGACCGTCAGATGACGAGTCGAACGCCTTAACCACCTGGCCATGCCGGGCCTCTGAACAGGTTGTTACCAATGATTAACTGCTTTCCCCATAATCTACCAAAATTAGAAATTTCTAAAGCAGATAGCATTTGTATAGATTTGCTGTGAAAGTCCCCAGCGGCACATCGGTAAGTTTGCGAACTTACAACTTTAGAAACAAGGTTTCGATGCCCATGATGGGCAGAGCATAGACAGCCCACTGTGTGGCTTTGTGCTTAACTCGTGTAGCTTTGCGCGAAATTAAAACAAACAAACAAACTCAACTATTTTTTAAAGTGCGGTTCTCCTTTTAGCAGAAGCGTACATCAGTAAGAAACTCCAAGTGAGAAACTGTGTTTGCATCCATCGTCCCATTTCTTAAAGTATTTATGGTTAAGTGTAAAAATAGATAGCCCTGTTATTTATCTGTGTCACTCTTCCTTGGTTTCCTTTTAGTGTTAAAATGCACTTCAATCTGATTTTCCAGCGCAATTTATGGTCACACTTCTAATTATTTTCACCAGTTCTTCCGACTGGCTGCTTTACCTTTTTAAATGAAACTCACCGTTTTTTCATTCAGAGTTACGTGTTACTCGTTCAATATTGTAAAACTATGGTATGTATTCTGTTTTCTATGTTGTTTGTTGGTATTGAACTTTACATTAGATTTGGAATTAGTTTAAGAATTTTTTTTGGTTTTTACTTTTATAAGACACGCATGCGCCCTAACTAATCTTCTCGCTTTTTAACGGTTGAATATGATTTTTTTTCCTTCGTAAACGATAATAGTGCAGTTTGTTTCCAAAGTCGATCATAAAACGCACGCACATGTACCAGATGCTCTATGAATCATGATGACAAACCATCTAATGTGTTAAGCAGGCCCGGCATGGCCAGGTGTTTGAAGCACTCGACTCGTAATCTGAGGGTCGTGGGATCAAATCCCCGTCACACCAAACATGCTCGCCCTTTTAGCCGTGGTGGTGTTATAATGTGACGGTCAATCCCACTATTAGTTGGTAAAAGAGTAGCCCAAGAGTTGGCGGTGGGTGGTGATGACTAGCTGCCTTCCCTCTAGACTCACACTACTAAATTAGGGATGGCTAGTGCGGATAGTCCTCGTGTAGCTTTGTGCGAAAATTCAAAACAAAGAAACGAACAATGTGTTAAACAATTAGCTTCAAATGATTATCTCAAAATATTTTACTCTGAGCTTCAGTAATCTGCTCTATTATCTAACAAACGTCTGGGCACATTGAAAAGTTAAACATGTAAATCTAAACTTATTTAAGTGTATCAAGTGTAATCGCCGTATAATCTACAGACAAAGCGCTTTCTTTAGCCTGAGAAGTCCTGAAACCTCAATAAGAACTAAAATATTGCAAGCTCTAACAGAAAGAAATAGTATTGTCAACTTGAGATTCGGCTGGTGTAAAACACAGAAAAACAATAAAAGTGCCCGCCCCCAGTGACAGGGTAAGTTTAAGTTAATATTTCGATTTAAATTACTTTATGAACTTTAAAAAGGTTAATAATGTTGTATTATTGGTTTCACTCAGAATTAAAACTCTGAGTTATTTATACCACCCGCCGTCAAAAGTAATCGTTGAACATTTCAGTTAGGCTGAGAACCACTCAACAGCAACATACGGTAAATAAACATTTTTATTCTTTAAGTTACGTTACATTTTAAAATCTGAATGACTGTGTGATTAGTTTCTGACAATTTAATGTAGAATATCCTGCTTGTGAAATAGAATTTGGTATCAACGTTATTCGTGTCTGTTCTACCGTCATTTCAGAAGTGAATGTTGAAATTTGTCTGCGTGCGTAGCTTTTTAAACATAGCGAAAGAAGTTCCCGTTGTAAATTAGGAGACAGACTAACATTGGGCTGGACACCACATTTCGCAATATATACAAGACCGTACATCAATGAATTGTTTCGTAAACTAATCTATGAAAATGTTCTTATGTAGGTCTCACGCCATTTTTTAATGTTGAATCACCATATAGTTTGTTAAAAGGAGAGTAGTACTGATTTATCTGGCGTGTTATGATTATAGACAAAATTTAAATTATTGCAATTTAAGGTGAAACAATAATGCAACACTCACGTATTTGCGTCACGAAAATTCAAAATATTATTAATTGGGTTTGCAGAAAAAAAGTTATTTTTTTTATCACTCTCAAACTTTTGGGGGCTCAACTTTTATAAGTTTGGTTTCTGAAATATTGCACGCATTTCTATAATTTTCAGAAATAGAAAGCAAATATATTAGACATTAAATTTAAAATAAGTACAACATTTGCAAGAGATACAATCAATACAGCCTGCCACCTCACTTTTCCCGGTTGCTCAGAGGCGAACGGGAAGGCTTAAAACACTTAAAATCGGGTTTCTGTACCCGTAGTGGGAAGAGCATAGATAGCCAATTTTGCAGGTTTGTGCCCAAGAAACAAACAAGACAAGAAATTGTTGAGACAGATAGGGTTTCAGTGATGTTGTTAATATAGACTGTTAATTATACTTTCGGAGTCACAAGGCACATGGCGTTTCCTTAACAAAAAAAAAAGCAAACTAGAAACATCTATCTTCAGTTTCACCAGAGAGATGGAGTTTTAAAAACAATAAAGAAACTACACACGTCTGTTTTCGGTTTCACGAGATAAATAGCGTTTGCGTTTCAGTAACAAAGAAACTAGACTTCTACCTTCGGTTTCACAAAACAGACAACGTTTCAATAAGAAAGAATTAAAAACGTCTTCCTTCGGTTTCACAAGACAGACAACATTTCAATAATGAAGAGCTAAAAACATTTACATTGGGTTTTTCAAGACAGACAACGCTAGTCCCGGCATGACCAGGTAACTGGTTAGGGCGATCGACTCGTAATCTGATGATCTCAGATTCGAATCCCCATCACATCAAACATGCTCACTTTTTCAGCGTTGTGGAGGTTATAATGTGACGGTTAATCCCACTATTCACTGGTAAAAGAGTAGCCCAAGAGTTGGCTGTGGGTGGGATGACTAGCTGTCTTCCCTCTAGTCTTACATTGCCAAATTAAGGACGGCTGGCGCAGACAGCACTCGTGTAGCTCTGCGCGAAATTAAAAAACAAAAAACAAAACGTTTCACTAACAAATAACTAAGAATGTCTACCTTCGGTTTCATAAAACAGATAATATTCTAATAATAGAGAACTGAAAGCATGTGTATTCGATTTCACAAGATAGGCTGTATTTCGTTAATAAAAAGCAGAAACGTCATATATATATATATATATATATTGCAAAGTGGTGTAAGGCATATGATTGTTCAGTAATATACAAAATAAATACATCTTCCTTATTTCTTCATAGTTTCAAGAGCTTGATGGCATTTCGGTAACAAATAATTAGAAACGTCGTCTATCTTTGGTTTTACAATATGCATTGTAGTTAGTTAGTAATAAAACAATTAGAAATATTATCTGCCTTCCATGAGTTCGCTAGTCAAATGGTGTTACAATCATAAATATAAAACCTGGAAATTCACACACTTCTCAAGGTTTCATAAGGTATTTGGTGTTCAGAAAAACGGCTTTATTAAAACATTATATTTTAAAGAGAAAATTCTGCAAACCAAAACTGCCAAGTTTATTATACAATAGACGGTAGTAATAAATTTTGGGTAATGAAAGCATGCCTGAAAATGAATTAACTATATATGGGAAACAAAGTGTTTGATTTTTTTTATAGTTTTTTCAACCGGAAGTAATCTGTCTCACAGAATTATATTAGCGGAAGCGTAAGCTATTGCTAACACAAAGTTTCATGGTTGACAGAATGGGAATATCGGTTGTCTTCAACCTTGTCTGCCTTCACTGCTGTCAACACTAGCGCCCAAGGTGGTCTGTGGCTTAAATCATGGCCTCCCAGCACTTGCTACCAGTGTTATCTATAACGAATTTAAATGTATTTTTATATGTGTGTGTGTCACGAAGTAAAACATACGAAGTGTATGAAAGACACTAAATTACTTGATTTGAAACACACAAAAACCGTGAACAGTAATTAAAAACGTTGGTATATCAGATACATTTACCTCTTTAAGAGAAACACAAACAAATAAAACTAATGCTTTTTACTGACGTCTCACCCTTAGGGTTTTGCTTTTATGTTAATAAAGACAGCTCCACCTTCGGAGAACGTTATAGTTTGTTTGATTTTATGTCAAAACCCGTGAAAGTTACCCGTAGCTTTTTAAAGTCTAAAATGATGATTACTCGAAGATTCTGCTGTTTAATAAACGTCTCGCGCATGTAGTGATTGAGCCGAAAGCTTGTAAGTTAGTTTAAAATAAACATATAAAAAGACATGATAATAGTCCAAATAATATCAGTGTATGTTTTTCTGATAGGAAGCCGCATCATGCTATCTGCTCTGTCTACTGAGAGGAATCGAACATTTGGTTTTAAGTGTGTAAATCCGTAGACTTACCGTTGTCCCAGTGGAGGACAGTAATGTTATTGCAGTCTGAATTAATCGATACAACTTTTTGACTGCATAATCCAGTTTTAAAATTTTCATTGGATGAATGGTTCAAGTAAAAACACTAAGTGAATGTCATACGGTTAGCATTTATTATTATTTATTTATTTATAGCGTTGAGTGGTTTTGATAGCAGTAGCAGACATTACGAACGTGTACAATGATGAGTCCACGTTCAATCACACCTGAAGTGAGTGCGCCTGCGCGATTGTATTTTTTTCTCTTATCACGTATTCCATCAATGTTGAGTTCTAAATAATCTTTCTAAAAGCTTTTGTTAAAAGGCTGTTGTAAATCTCTGTTACTGAAAACTACTACTAAGATAATATTAAGTGCCGCGTAAATGAACATAACTCGATATTTTCTTTACTAGACATGTTGAAAAACAATAACATTGAAATAAATCATTCATTAAATCCATTCTCACAAACACAAATGTTGAAGGTCATCAGAAGGTGTAAATACCTTTTATTTTTCAGGAGAATTTTGAGAGAAGCGTGAAAGTCAGTTAAGTGATTTTAATGACAATATGGATGTATGTGTGTGGTTGGTTTGGGACAACCAGTCAATTTAGTGTTGTTTGTTTCCGAATCAACGTACGTTGTTAGTGCCTCAGCGATAAAAACGGGCCTCAACAAGTACACGCGCAACAATTAAGTTCGTTGTTAATATATTCACTAACAGATGGCGCTATTCAAAATAATATTTCACTGACTTCTTTTAATAATAAAATATTTAAAATAAACATCCTTTCAAATAATTTGTTTTTATATGCAAAAGAGTTTTAACTGTATTATGGACACAAATCAAATGACGAGCAATTACATTTCATCAAAATGTATAACTCTATAATAAAAACTGAATAAAAACAATTTTGCCTCCTTTATAACTGTATAATTGTTTGCTCTGTGAGATTAGATTTCATTGTGGTGTATATTTAATATTTCTAGCATAGAAAGACAATGATAATTTGAATAGAACCCAACTTGTGTGGTGCTTGGTATTTTTCTTCAAGCGTTTTATGCCAATGCGCTATTGCCTCACCGTCTCTGTTTGGTTAGTGTACTTGTACGCACCCTTTATGATGTCACGCCTCACGTGATCGAATACACTAACTACCAGAGCGGCCAAGGTAACGAACGTAACGCTTACATTTCGGCTTGCGGTGGTCTTGTAAGCAAGTGAATGGAATTGTTGCAGTCTGGTATGCGAGAAAATGTGATAAGTAGTGCGTTCGAAAGTCTCAGTGCCTTTTGATTCAAAAGTTTATATTTTTAATGAGCTAGATTTGTAATACTGTACCGTAGTTTTATAATGCGGGTGAACAGGGTCAACTTCAAGTAGTCAATTTCCAAATTTACCTGGGATACTTTGATTCAGCGACGGGTACCTGTGCTCGAATGTTTCCCATAGCAACCATTCTTTGTCAGGAATTGTTGTAAAGGGCTACAGATTGAAATTGTAGCCGTAGCGAGCAACGTGCTGTTATATAGTGCGTGGATTCTGTCGTGGTTTAGAACATTTTGAAAAAAAACAGACTCTAAAATGGTACTGGTGAGTGGTTTAGATGTAATTTATACCTTTAAAAACTTTAACACACGTATATGTTTTACAGTTTTGTTAAATGTGTATATGATTAAAAGTGAAAGAGAAGACCGTTGTGTTTTTGGCACAATCTTTATTATATATTTTGGGCCGATTAGTTTCAATGGCACAGTTACTTTAACCAGCCCCTGTTTCTGATATCGAGACTAGTCGTCTAAAATCTAAAACATCATAGCAAATAGAGAGTTTATCTTTTGTTGCAAAAAAAAAAAAGTTTTTTGTTTTTGAATTTCGCACAAAGCTACTCGAGGGCTATCTGTGCTAGCCGTCCCTAATTTAGCAGTGTAAGACTAGAGGGAAGGCAGCTAGTCATCACCATCCACCGCCAACTCTTGGGCTACTCTTTTACCAACGAATAATGGGATTGACCGTCACATTATAACTCCCCCACGGCTAGGAGGACGAGCATGTTTAGCGCGACGAGGGCGCGAACCCGCGACCCTTGGATTACGAGTCGCACGCCTTACGCGCTTGGCCATGCCAGGCCAAAAAGGTTTTTTGTTTTTTTTTCTCTCTTAATAATAATAGTACAGTAGCACAATGTTCCTTAAAAACAGATTATGTCTACTTGATTATTTTAATACTTAAGTTGAGAATGAAACGGATGTAAATTTTTAACATGAAAATTTACATATATATGGGTCAAAAATGCCATGTAAAACTCGTTATTAGTTTGGTTAATATTTCACGGGAGTGGCAAAAGCTGGTAATTGTAAAAAACTTCAGCTTATGTTGGTTTTTGTTTTGTTTTTAATTTGACCTAGCGAGTGATTTCCAGAACTAGTACTGAACTAAGAAAGTGACGTTTGGACAGTAACCACGTGCCATCACTTCAATGAAAATACCAAATTGTCGTTTTTTACTTACACGAATTTTTATGTATATACGTGAAATAAACTGAAATGTGTGTCATCATTTTATCCATGACATCAATTATTGACAGTTATTTTTAACTGTTTATAAAAGAAACAGTAATTATCCAATAACTGTTTTGTTTCCTTTCCATTTCATAAATTTTTCCTGTTTTGTTGTTTTAATTTTTTTTTTATCTGGGCTAATTTGTACGAAAAAGTTACAGTTGAATTATGATGTGTTTATTAGTGAGAATATATATTGTATTATCAGTAATAACGTTGTCAAGTCTCATTTTTAAGTTTCTTTCTTAAGTATCAAGTTTCCTTCTTTTTGTATTTTAAATTGGAAGTGTGTAATATATTGCTTTAAATTTGTTCTTTCGTTGTTTCTAACATACTAGGATGAATTTAATCTTAAGGTGATGCGCTCTCTAGCCAACATCTGTGTAACAACATTAAAACAGCTTGTTAAAAATAACAGGAAACCAATTGTTAATAGTAGTATAATACTAGTTTAGTTTTGATTTCTGTTTTTATAAATATACGGCGTCATCTAAGTACGCTGATATCAGTACGTTCATGTTCTCATTTACTGTATTTTGGAGGTAAGGAAAGTTTGAACTACGTTGAAACTGTTATAGCAAATCATCATGATAAAAATATTAACCATCGTATGCTGTTTCGTGACGTACTAAATATGATCTAGACGTTTAGGCCTACGTTCCTTGTTATAAATCCTGGCTTCTTCCTTATAATTATTTTTTGCAGCTGGTCCAGTTTATCGTTGGACTTTACTCTTAACACTTCTGCGGTTTGCACTTTGTATTAATTTCATGATTTGGTGTTGGGTTTCGTGACACGTTGTCAGATCGAGGACCGTATTTGTGTATGTAATTTCTGTGGCATAATTTGCCATGACATGTCGAATGTTTATTTCCACGGAAAAGTTGTCCGTTCAAAATACATTGCTTGCTGTCGTTACCGATATTAGAACAAATCATGTAAACCAAACTTGCAAGTAAAAACAATTAACTAATGCATTGATACTTTTTATTTTTTACCCTAAACGTATTTTATCAAGAATACGATATCGTGTTCTCAATAAGGGGTTTGAAAACGCTAAAAGTCTTAAAACTGGTTTCGTAGAGTCGGATATTTTCTACGTGATATCGGTTTCAATCTTTCAGTCTCTTTTATATTAAATCGATGAGTACTGGTGTGGTTTAACTAAGTTTGATTCTTAAAACCTCTTGTGTAGCTAAAAATACTTTCTCGTACAGTTAAGAGTTATTACGTATGCGATGAAAATTTGGATCGTTTGAATGTTTGGTGTAACGGAGATTCGAATGTTTTGGATAAAAATGCTATTTACCGTATTAGATGTGATTTCTATTTTATTTGTATTAGTTGAACTAAGAGGAATTTAAAATACATATTTAAGAAGCGTCAATTAGCTGTAATAATAATACTGTTATTAACTATGCCATGGATTATTTTGTCTCTGAACATATTCAATGGGATCAAATGCAACTTTTGACAACGCTCAGTAATAAATATGATTTTGTTTACAATAATGATATTGAACCATATATCAGATGGAGATCTAAGACATGTAAGGGTTAAGAAGTCGTAATGAGTAGATATCGGAATCACCCGAGGGAGAATACCTAATATGGGGCGTGTTCCCCAATAAGTAGCCTAAGAGTTTTTGAAATTTGTGATCTCGCTATGGTAAATCCCTGATTCCTTTAGTCGATTTGTACCGATTACAGCCATGTGAAAGTTATCAGTAAAAGTCTGAATTGCTAGTACTTTTTGGTAGCATCGAGAAAACCCCTTCCTTTCTTTGCTGTTATGGTCAGGTGAAATTTATCCAAGGATATCATATAAGTCGCTGTTCAATAAATAAATGGGCTAGAAAGATTGATCATAATCCTGCCCATGAAAAGGGCTTCTCTTCTAAAAATCTGTGGTGGGTTTTAAATGGATCTTAATATTTTGGAAGAAAAGTGTCTCTACTCGTGTCTTAGCCTCTTGGACATCACAGATGGTCCCAATCCGCTTTCCATACAGAAATACGAACATAAATGACCCAAAACAACGCATAAATAATGTTTCTAGTTTTCTTTTACATTTAATATCCTTTTATTTTTGTTTGTGTTTTTTCTCCATCTGAAAAGGGGGCGCTTTTGCATCTTATTTTTGTGGAAAGCATAACGCAATAATTGGAAATTTGCATCCAAGTACAACTTTAATTAACAGTTGGTGATGCTGTATGAATCGGGTTGCATTGTTTACAAGTACTGATTGTACTCTATTGTATTCCCACTTTTGATGTTCTTGACGTGCATTTCAATAAGTCGAAACATGTCTTCAGTTTTTATCAGTTTGACTTTTAATAAACGTTTGTGAATTGTTGAAATGTTATTTTTAACAACTCAATTTGATAATTTTGCAAATGAAGAAGATAAAACTTTAAGGTGAATTGTATTCGAATTTATTTCTAATTACGTTTAATATATTTATGGCTTCTTAAAAAAAGTAGTTACCTTTGTTCAAAATTCGTGTAATTTACACACAGAATTTGGACACCGAGAAAAAGTCTCATTAAACTTTTTCACTGTTAAACTCCCCCCCCCCTCAGTGGCACAGCAGTAAGTCTGCGGGATCACACTGCTAAAAAAAAACCGGGTTTCGATACCCGTGGTGTGCAGAGCACGGATTGCCCATTGTGTAGCTTTGTGACTAATTCAATATAATTAAACTTGGGTAAAACAAGAATTAAGATTGAATGTCGAATCATCAGCAGAGGGTGGGTGATGAAAAACTCCGAAATGTTACATTTTAATGACGTAATCCGAGGGTCACGGGTTCGAATCCTTGTTACACCAAATATGCTCGTCCTTTCAGGGTCCGGCGTGGCCAGGTGGGTTAAGACGTTAGACTCGTAATCTGAGGGTCACGGGTTGGAATCCCCGTCGCACCAAACATGCTCGCCCTTTCAGCCGTGGGGGCGTTATAATGTGACGGTCAAGAGTAGGCGGTGAGTGTTGATGACTAGCTACTTTCTCTTTTGTCTTACACTGCTAAATTGGGGACGGCTAGTACAGGTAGCCCTCGTGTAGCTTTGCACGAAATTCAAAACAAACAAAACAACCTCTCCTGGTCGCTTGTTTTATAACTACAGAATGGTAGAGAATCCATTAGACTTAGTTGCAATGGTTAAAGTCGTTTTCGTATCCATAGATTATACATTAGTCTCTCTCTCAAGCCTTTGATATTTTTAAAATTGGATTACTGGCAGTTGTAGTTACGTCATTTTTTTGTTAAGATATAAAATCACTTCGTGTGTAACAAGTGTCGATGTTAGAGACATGAACGTAAGTGACGAATTGGTTGATCGGAATTGAAGTGAATTTTTACCACAATTATTCTCGCCTTGTTTTCGTTGTTGATTCGAATCTAGAAATCAGTAGTGTGAAACAGTCATGGTTTTCATTATTACATCTCGGATGTAATACCTTCACATAATCTTTGTTTATGCTAACTAGATGGATTAAGACAAAACGTAATTATAGCATACGGATGAGTGACCACGAAATCGCAAGTCAGTAAAAAGCAACGCATACACAATAAAGTTGTTTGTGTAGACTATAGACAGATTACTTCCATTCAACTTTGACTGTCTGTATAATCAGAGTACTTTATATTACCTTGTACACATACATTCCAATAAAGTACCTTCTTCCTAAGTACGTTTCTCGTAAAGTACTAACACAACCCCAGAACGTTTCTTTAATAAAACACGGCTTTAAAATTATCTAATTAAGTAACTGTACTCCATAAATTAGTATATGGTACGTTTGTCTCGCCAATGAATTACGATTTAGTGATACGCATATATAAATAATTACGTATCAAATAATGATTTGGCATCACTTAGTGATAATACGCGTATGTAAATAATTACGTATCAAACAATGGTTTGGCATCACTTAGTAATAATATGCACATGCAAATAATTATACATCAAACAATGGTTTGGCATCACTTAGTGATAATATGCACATGTAAATAATTATGTATCAAACAATGGTTTGGCATCATTTAGTGATAATATGCACATGTAAATAATTACGTATCAAACAATGGTTTGGCATCACTTAGTGATGATATGCACATGTAAATAATTATGTATCAAACAATGGCTTGGCATCACTTAGTGATAATATGCACATGTAAATAATTACGTATCAAACAATGGTTTGGCATCACTTAGTGATAATATGCACATGTAAATAATTACATATCAAACAATGGTTTATCATTTAGTGATAATATGCACATGTAAATAATTACATATCAAACAATGGTTTGGCATCACTTAGTGATAATATGCACATGTAAATAATTACAATAATTCACTTAGTGATAATATACATGTAAATAATTATGTATCAAACAATGGTTTGGCATCACTTAGTGATAATATGCACATGTAAATAATTACGTACCAAACAATGGTTTGGCATCACTTAGTGATAATATGCACATGTAAATAATTACGTACCAAACAATGGTTTGGCATCACTTAGTGATAATATGCACATGTAAATAATTACATATCAAACAATGGTTTGGCATCATTTAGTGATAATATGCACATGTAAATAATTACATATCAAACAATGGTTTGGCATCATTTAGTGATAATATGCACATGTAAATAATTACATATCAAACAATGGTTTGGCATCACTTAGTGATAATATGCACATGTAAATAATTACATATCAAACAATGGTTTGGCATCACTTAGTGATAATATGCACATGTAAATAATTATGTATCAAACAATGGTTTGGCATCACTTAGTGATAATATGCACATGTAAATAATTACGTACCAAACAATGGTTTGGCATCACTTAGTGATAATATGCACATGTAAATAATTACGTACCAAACAATGGTTTGGCATCACTTAGTGATAATATGCACATGTAAATAATTACGTACCAAACAATGGTTTGGCATCACTTAGTGATAATATGCACATGTAAATAATTACATATCAAACAATGGTTTGGCATCATTTAGTGATAATATGCACATGTAAATAATTACATATCAAACAATGGTTTGGCATCATTTAGTAATAATATGTACATGTAAATAATTACGTATCAAACAACGAGCTGTTATTACTTATTTTCTAATGCGTTGGTATAAAAAGATGCACGTCCTTTGTCACTTAATAAATAGTTATTTTCTCAACGGAATTATGTTTGTTGTAGTAGTTTCAACCGTAAACTGTTAAAATATCCGTGAGTTTAACCACTAAATCAGTTATGTTTACGATTGTTTATTTATTTTTCATGCGTGGCTGGTGACACGGCGTGTGTTTACGTCATTCGCCAAAGATAATCAGTAAGGGGAAAATTAAAATAGCCGTCAAACTTCAAAATGAGGAAATGAATCAAATAAGGAGTTTTATAAATCCTCTGGGGCAAATCCAGAGCCTCCGAAAGTTCGGGAAGTTACTCTTTTTTTTCTTGTTTTCGTTACGCACGAACGGAGAGACATTCGGTCGTGGACAGCATAGAGCATAGTGGGTTAGATAGTAGTAATATGTTACTATCTACACACTAAACCAGAGGTCTCTAAAACTTTTTGGACAAGGGCTGGGAGGTAGATTTTTTCAGGCTTCATGGTCCGGAGGGGTTGTGGTAAAATTTGGTAGGGATGCTTACATGATCAGAATACAACACTGACGTATTTCTCATAAGAGCACATACTGAAAATATTTTAAGATGCACAATCACTTTTTTGTAGCGTTAACGAGAAGCGTGAAACTAGTGTTTTTCTGACAAAATTACACTTAGTTGAGGTTCAAAGTTAGTTCTCTCTATCATCAAAAGTGACTACAAATGTTCATCAGATAAGGATGATCTGTGACTAGATTTCACATACTTCAGCTTTGAAAACGTCTTTCTACAGAAATAGATGGTGTCAAAGACTGAAATGAATCCATGAGCAAAAATTTTAAATGAATATGATGATCACTTGGAAGGCAGTTATAGAACTCTATCGGTTTTCTTTCTTTGTACTGGCCCAGCATGGCCAAGCGTGTTAAGGCGTGCGACTCGTAATCTGAGGGTCGCGGGTTCGCGCCCCGTCTCGCTAAACATGCTCGCCCTCCCAGCCGTGGGGGCGTTATAATGTGACGGTCAATCCCACTATTCGTTGGTAAAAGAATAGCCCAATAGTTGGCGGTGGGTGATGATGACTAGCTGCCTTCCCTCTAGTATTACACTGCTAAATTAGGGACGGCTAGCACAGATAGCCCTCGAGTAGCTTTGTGCGAAATTCAAAACAAATAAACAATTTTTTTATATTTGTTCTTCAACATGTCGTTGGATTGAAGATCAACCACTTTTATATAAACTTTAGATGGCAGTTCATCAATAACGCATTCAAATGGGTTTTGGAAGAACCTTATTTCTGTTGCACTCGCATCAAGATAAGAATAAAACGCTCCTTGAACTTTAGTTTCAGGTCAAATAGGAAATCTTCTGGAAACCAGCGTGAGGATGAGGATTCCGCTTCGTGCTTGAACTTCTCACAAAATGGGTGAAACAACTCGTCATCAACTGAGACTCTAAAAGAATTTTTTTTTTCCAAAATGCTGTCATCTTGGTGTACATATCGCAGATAAGCGCAGTTTCGCCTTGTAATCTAAGATTGAATTCATTCAGGTGCGTGAATAAGTCTACAGAAAAAGCTAATTTCCAATGCCGTTCACTGTTTGTGAGTAACGGTTGAGGGTGATTATTTTCGTTTAAGAAAATTTCAATCTCAGTCCTAAGCTCAAAAATTCGCGACATAACCTTCCCACAGCTGAGCATTCGAACTGAAGTGTGGTAGAGCAAGTCAGGATATGCTACTTATATTCCCGCCAAAACGTCACGGAATTGACAATGGTCGAGTCCATGAGAGCGAATGAAGTTCACTGTTGTAACTACAGGTTCCATGACATATGCCAGATCCAAATATATTTTTCACACAATGCCTGCTGATGAATAATGCAGTGAAGAATTATGAGCTTCAAACATCTCGTACTTTCAACAGCTTTATAAATTTGCCCAACTAAATCTGTTCCTGCACCACACATATTTTTACCACCATCGATTTAAACTGTTTCCATTCCAGGTTGTACTGAGTTAGTGGTTTTTCGACATCTTTGAAAATGTCCTCACCTGTGGTTGTTCCATGTATACTGTGCACAGAAGCTAATTCTTCAGTCACTTCAAAATTAATATTGACCCCGCTAATAAACAACAGCAACTGTAAAGTATCGGACACATCTGTTGACTCGTCAAGCGCTATGGAAAAGCTTTCGAACTCTTTGGCCTTGTCTTTCAGCTGAGGCACAATATTGCTTTTAGTATCCTTGACTCTACGAGCAATTAATTGTATTCGCCCAAAGCTGATAGTCTTAAATAAGTCTACTTTATCTGGACACATTTATTCAGCTGCTTCAATCATGCATAATTTAATTAGCTCACCACCAGTAAATGGTTTTCTTCACTTGAGTAACAATTATACCACTCGGAAGCTTGCTCTTGTTGCAACTTTATTCTCGGCTTTCTTCCTCTTAAATACAAACTGTGGTGACGATAAGTTACGTTTCAAGGTTTCGAACTTGTCTAAACGTAACTTTCCCCTCAACTGAGTAGAGTTTGATGAGTGCTTGGTTTGGTAATGTCTACGAATGATGTATTCTTTTGGCACTGTGGTAGTCTTGTTGCATATTAAGCACAACTCTTTGTTACCTGATTCAATAACGAAGTAGTCCACATTCCACTGTACTTTAAAAACATGACATTTAGAGTCAGCTTTTTTCTTCTTATTTTGTTCTGACATAACAACTAGGAACAGCAATGAACTTGAACATAATGTAAATAGCAGCATTTACTGACACACTCTGAGGTACACGAGGCAGGTGTGAGAAGAAACACGCTGCTCCAGGGCACTGGAATCGACAAATGAAATGATACAATACAAAGTAATGTGATGTTTTCCATCAAATAGAAAAGAGTATCTCAACAAGATTGGCTTTTGCTCAATTAAGTTTTATTTTTATATTATTAATAATGAAAATTATAATGATGTCATTATATCATTTTATTACTTTAATGAACTCTTGGCGGGTCGTATCCCAACTAGACTGGCTTTTGCCCGATTACGTTTCGATAATATTTAAAAAATATATATTATTACTTTAATAAACTGTTGGCTGACCGAATAAACCGAAATCCCCAGAGACCCCTGCATTACGGTATGGATGAAACGATGTTAAAACATGCACATGATGTAACAGCGACACTTATAGGGCATGTTGTTTTAGTGTTTAGGTCTTTCGTTCCTCAGAATGATTTGGTTTGTTTTGAATTTCGCGCAAAGCTACTTGAGGAATTATTTGCTCTAGCAGTCCCTATGTTAGCAGCGTAAGACTAGAGGGAAGGCAGCTAGTTATCACCACACACCGCCAACTCTTGGGCTACTCTTTCACCAACGAATAGTGGGATTGGTCGTACATTATAACGCCCACATGGCTGAAAGGACGAGCATGTTTGATATGACGGGGCTTCGAACCCGTGATCCTCAGATTACGAGTCGAGTGTCTTTACCACCTGGCCATGCCAGGCCTCCTCAGAATGAACTCTAGTTAGAGTATATTTGTTTTAATTTTTTCTGAGTGTGTTTTTTATTATAACAAAGAAACATCGGGCTATCTGCTGTGTCCACCGAGAGGAATCTAACTCCTGATTTTAACGATGTAAATGTTCTATCATGGGACATATTTTATGGTAAAGATATACTTTCTTTTTTTCCGCAAATGTTAGAAAACTGTTAATAGATACATATTTTTAAAACTTCTAATCTAAACATTGAAAAAGTGAACCAATCATAGAAGGGTTAAGTCATTACAATGCATAACCTAGCGTTATGTAAAGTTTAAATTTATTGCAAAAAAAGAAAAGGAAGTGACTAGTTGTGTGACGTTAGCTATAAAAACCATTGTTCACTGTAATATTACACCGTGTAAACTTGATATCGTATATTAGTGTAATGAAACAGCCACGTAGGAAGATTCCATGTCTTTTCAGCACGAAATGTTGTGGAGACTTATGTCTTTACCGGATCAGATATCCTGATGAAACTCGATGTGGAGACTTATGTCTTTACCGGATCAGATATCCTGATGAAACTCGAGCTGCTCAGTCCCCCTCTTCTACTGGTGTTAGTGTTTTGGGAAGTCTTAAGGTGAAAGAAGTTACGACTTCCTGTTTTTGAAGAATATTTCTATTGATGTGAATTATGAAAATTTATTTATGCTCGTTTTATTTGTACTTTCTGACGTCAGAATCGCAAGTTTTCCTCGTGTATTATTATTACGGAAAACATTTTTAGTGTTAACTGGCTAATCTGATTAAAATATGTACCGTACATTTTAGTGTTGCTAAATGTAAACGCATAATACACGTAACACTTGTATGAAGAATGTTTACTTGTAGCCTTCCAGATGGAGTAGGCTTTCTCTGGTATAGCACCTACTGTCATACTCTTGACGGCATCAATCATCTGTACGTTTTAAAAGGGATATCTGTGAAACTTATTACGTTATACCACGAACTTACAAGAAGTTACATTTGCTGGTAAAACAAACAATATATTATCATTTTTGGTCAAACAGGCAATCATACATCACTGTACCTTTTAGTAAAACATTCAATGCATTGTTATAGTTCTCAATAAAACATGTAGACATTGTTACATCCTCTAAGAAACAAAATTTCTCTGTACTTACAGGATATATTTTTGCTTTAAATGGAAGTTTCTAATACCCATATCAGCCGTTTCTACTGTATATGTTACATATTTCTACCCCACTCAAGAAAACATACAACTTTACTATACGGCTTGTCATACTTTGAATAAAGTATGTAACATATGTGAACATTTTTGTACAGTTCATGAACACATAACATTTTTGTGTATAAACGTATTTGTATTCTAACGCAATCGTTACGTAATATGAGAAAATAAATGAACTCGTTGGTTCTTTTTTGGAACAAAAGATGCGAGAACGTAATCATCTCTGAATTATGACCATGTGTTATAATTATATATGAATTATGACCATTAATCGGTCTTTTGACGTATGATCGTAGACCAGTTCTCGTGACGTCAGAGATCCTGGTGGGAATCATTAGTGTTTCACAATGACATAACCGTCGGTAAAACCGGTCTTGTAAAACTATGTGCGCAGGGGAGCGCAGGTTATTCACTTCAGATGCGATCCCACGTGATAATATATTGTGAACAATTCTTGTTTAAATTATATGCTGTAATAAAGCTTCCTTGGCGTTTAAAGTATGGAGTGAAACTGCAGAACATTTATGACCCATACAGAAAGTGGGACATGTTAGAATAATCTGTGTTTTTTCTATATTTCAACTTTTGTAAGTTTTAATCTGCATCAAGTTAATTGCAACTATTTTTGTTTCTTTTTCCCATCAGAATTTCAATCAAGTTGTATTCATCTTGTCCTTTCACGAATCTCTATTGGTAAATACTTCATTTCTTCTGGGAACTCTGGTATCAACTGTGGTCGAGGATTGACCAATTCTCAAATCTGTTAGCACACTGGCAAATACTCAGACAATCGTGCCCGAAATCAATCAAATTTCTGAGTTGTTTTTTATTTGTTTGTTTTTTGAATTTCGCCCAAAGCTACTCGAGGGCTGTCTGTGCTAGCCGTCCCTAATTTAGCAGTGTAAGACTAGAGGGAAGACAGCAAGTCATCAACACCCACCGCCAACTTTTGGGCTACTCTTACCAACGAATAGTGGGACTGACCGTAACAATTATAACGCCCCCACGGCTGAAAGGACGAGCATGTTTGGTGCGACCGGAATTCGCACGAGTCGAACATCTTAACCCACCTGGCCAGGGCCGGGCCCTAAATTTCTGAGTCTTTTCTCAGTTTCCATTTGGGGCAAGTACAGGAATTATAGAATAAGAGATAAGTGCAGCATGAGAGTAAATATTAAAATAATTGGGGAACTGTTAAATATTATTAAACTGCGTTGTGTCAATTTTGTTGATGAAATTACTTTTCAAAAGAAATTGCGTGAGTGAAGCATTGTAAAAAAAAAAAAAAAAATCAAGCCACGCGATTTATTTCTTAACGAAATAATTTATTATGTCCTAAAAAGGAATCTACGGTATTTTTTATTCCACAAACGACATTCCTCTAATGGTACGTGTGTTGATTCTTTTTTATGTATCTCTTGTGAACAGTCTATGTAAAGCAACCTGAACTCAATAATAACCAGAACTGCAGAAAACGGTGAGGTCAGTCAGGCCATGTCCTGACCACTTCTTTCGTGGCATATATAGTTGCAACTTATCTATTAAAACTTCCTTCTCTTAATTCGCTACGTTACGTTGTGTGTATGCAGCATTTCTAGTTCAAATGGCTCAGTATTCATTCTCGTAGTGCTAAATTTTTAAATATGTTCTGGGGTATAACCTTAGAATCCCCCACCACCACCACTTTATAAATAACATGCTTTGCACACATCTTATGTCACGTTATTTTGCTGTAACAATAGGCTTGAATACTCAAAAAACGCTTTATATGGAAATTATAATTAACTGGTATTCGAGGTTCTGACAAACGTGGACAAACAGAGGGAAGTCAAGACACTGTACTTGGTCGGAGAAATTAATGGATATGAAATTTATCCGTGTTACAGAACATGAAATGTGGAATAACAATGCATAATTTAAAAAATAAAATGTTTTATACTCGCATGAAAAAACAAAACATCCGATTATATCAGGATCAGGAAAAGAACAAAAAAGCAATTGTAGGGAACATAACATGACATTTCTGTAGAAACCCTGTACTTCCAAGGGGACTTATTGTAGAAACCCTGTATTTCCAAGGGGACTCGTTTTCTTCCTGTCTGCCTCATTAGTAGTTAATTGAAATGTGGAAGTTAATTTTTTTAGAGGTGGTTATATTAATATAAAACAGTTGCCGGACATTTTATAAGTTTTAATGACATTTGGATAAAATGCCTGGCATGGTCAGGTGGGTTAAGGTGTTCGACTAGTAATTCTAATGGTTGCGGGTTCGAATCCCCGTCGCACCAAACATACTCGCCCTTTTCACCGTGAAGGCGTTATGTGGCGGTCACTCCCACTATTCGTTGGTGAAAGAGTAACCCAAGAGTTGGCTGTGGGTGGTGATGACCAGCTGCCTTCCCTCTAGTCTTACACTGCTAAATCAGGGACGGCTAGCGCAGATAGCCCTCGTGTAGCTTTGCACAAAATTCAAAAACAAACAAACAAACGACCACAGCCAGCGAATCATTACTTTCCTTTCGTTGTTCGATGCGTTTAATAAATATGTGCTCGTTCTGGCGACATGAAACACTGGGTTCAATCTGCATCTTTCCAGTCGAGACCTGGTTCTTTTTATTGTAAATACATATATGTTCTTGAAAGTATGTCACTTCAGAAATGAATGTGAAAGGACATCGATTAATTAAAAATTATAGTATTCCCCTCCATCTTGTTACTTGTGTTCCCAGACTGTTCCTTTCGCATACCTCATTTCAGAGAGAGAGAGCGCCGTCTATTATTCTTGCAGCTTCCAGTCCATTCTCGCATCATTGTAGATAACAGCCACACTTGCTAGTCTCTGGTAATGTACCTGTTGATGTGTGTAGCGTTAATAATATTGCAATCTGTGTGTTACTTCCATGCAAGAATCACTTTCCTTTAAAACTCTAGTTGAAACCATCGCTTGATTACAACAGACAATACGTAATGTGGTGAATTAGTATCTGAGTTAATGTAAAATTCAATCGTACGGCACGTGAATGAAATGATGCAATGTGAGTAATGTGTAAAATGAACCAAAGTAATGCGGAGATCCTTTATTTGGGTGTATTTATATATACTATTTGAGGTAAAGTTCCTTTATTTGGGTGTATTTATATATACTATTTGAGGTAAAGATCCTTTATTTGGCTGTATTTATATATACTATTTGAGGTAAAGTTCCTTTATTTGGCTATATTTATATATACTATTTGAGGTAAAGATCCTTTATTTGGCTGTATTTATATATACTATTTGAGGTAAAGTTCCTTTATTTGGCTGTATTTATATATACTATTTGAGGTAAAGTTCCTTTATTTGGCTGTATTTATATATACTATTTGAGGTAAAGATCCTTTATTTGGCTGTATTTATATATACTATTTGAGGTAAAGTTCCTTTATTTGGCTGTATTTATATATACTATTTGAGGTAAAGTAGAATTTTGGCTTTTTTTCACACCCAACCGAGTTTGAGATGAATACGTTTTAATCTTTTTCCATGGTTAAATACAACGTATCTGTTAGATTAAACCTGATGGTTTAAAATGTCTTAGTTGACCAAGCGTTAAAACCATTTAGTTCAGAGTGAAACGTAACAATAGTTTTATTTAACAAGAAAGTAACAAAGAGATTATGAACTTACAGTGATACTTTGGTTTCAGCTACTCAACTGTAACATTACTTAACAGATTCTTTAGGAAAGGTTTAGTTTTACAAAGTAATTACAAACATCAGGTGAGAGGATAGATATGTATTTGGTAACTTTTGTGTGTTCAATTTCAGACACGTTCAGTGTTGTTTTTCTTCGCGTGTCTTTATCTTGAATATATACTCTATATATAGTGTATAACCAAAAAGTTATCGTAGTAGGAGAGCGTAATTCACGCCAACAGAACGCTGAAAATATTTTCTTTATTACAAGGAGAAAGGATGGAAAACAAATCACAAACCTTAATTTTACAGTGTTCAGAGAAATATCGTCAATAAGTTGTTTGTATTTCTGAATGTGTAAGAAATTGCTAGGCTTGACGATCATATTCATAATTTGTACAACCCTCTTGTAACGTGGTTTGTGTCTTCTTAATTAATAGTAACTTTTGGAATACTTAGAGTAACATTAAGAATCAATCTGATAATCGGTACAGCTATTTGAAAACGTTTCTTGCATCTCTACTTATAAAGATTAGGTTAGAATGACTTGTTTCATGAGGTACCCTCCTTTCCACTGTTAGCGATATTTTCGGCCGTAATCCCAATAATATCTCAAAAGATTAGGTGGACAGCGGCGAGGTTACAGACTTACAGTATTAGGATCTGGAGTTTGATTCCCCACGGTAGACACAACAGGTTGCACAATGTGGCATTGCTTTAAAATACAAACATGTATATCAAGCTAACGATACAAAACTACGTTTATAATAAAATTATAGTAATGATAAAGCTTAATGTTTTAATGTATATCAAAATAAAAGGTAATGGCATCTGATATACAAAACATCATAACTAGCACTAGCGTATAACCCGTCAAAAGTGATAGGGCAGGTATTACCATCCCACTCCATAATAACCTCACATTTCATAGCTAAACTAAATGAAATAAATAAATTTTGCGAAATCATGCTTGACTAA
This sequence comes from Tachypleus tridentatus, assembly GCF_004210375.1. NCBI lineage: Eukaryota > Metazoa > Arthropoda > Merostomata > Xiphosura > Limulidae > Tachypleus > Tachypleus tridentatus. The sequence goes on from NC_134825.1 coordinate 161,204,843, forward strand.
CGAAGAGACAGAAAATTGCAGTCGAGGCAGTCAAGTTTCATTAAGTTCCTTTGTGAGCCAATCAAAATTAAGATAATTCATAAAATAAGCTCGTGGCGTATGCATAGAATAATTATAGATAAAAATAAGTGAGATTGACAACTTCTAATATATAGTGCGTTTTGGTAACACTAAATTCAAACGATGGCTTTTGTCATTTTGCTTAGCAACAAAAGTATAACATAATATTGTTATTAGGTACTGAGAGTACAAATTGAAATGTATAGACAACAAAACTGGTTGATCTTAATTTAGTATCTCCGTTGATTAAACAAGTTTGTTTTTTTAATTAAAAACGTTAGTGATATAACAGAAAATGGGTTAATTGATAAACGATTTAAATTTAAAATTAAATCAATATTTTTACTTTTATGACAAATTTTTTCAGTTGGATCTAGGCTAGGTGATTCCACACTACGTTTTTACATTAGGTTCATTATACCAACATTCACTAGACTTGTAAGGTTTCATGGCCTCCCATCAATAAAATCATAATGGGCAGATTGTAATCGAATTTTGACTTTTATGATTTCGTCCACTCTGAGAAATCAAGCGCGACCTGGCGTGGCGTGATACACATTAGCTGTCATATAGGGTAGATTATTACTGAAAGTGGTAGTAATATAAAGAACCTTTACTAGGGACCATAGATTGGTTTGTTTTGAATTTCGCGCAAAGCTACACGAGAGCTATCTGCGCTAGCCGTCAAAATTTAGTAGTGTAAGACTAGAGAGAAGGCAGCTAGTCATCACCACCCACCACCAACTCTTGGGCTACTCTTTTACCAACGAATAGTAGGATTGATTGTAACATTATAACGCCCCCACGGCTGAAAGGGCGAGCATGTTTGGTGTGACGGGGATTTGAACACTCAAACCCTCGGATTACGAGTCGAGTGTCTTAACCACTTGGCCATGCGGAGCCTTGGGAACACAGAACCACTAGCTTTATGCTTGAGCTACTGTGTTAGAACATTGTTGTGGGAAAGTTAACTTGGTATAACATGCTTCTGTTCTCTCTTATCGCATTTTTACCACCAAAGATTCTCGTTAAGCCATCCGTACTATCTAGCATCAGAAGTTAGTAACATCTATTATCGACACATCACTTATTTTAACTGTATCGAATCTTTATCACTAATATTCTCAAAATACAACTCAAAAGTTTGAAGCTTATAATGTTACAAAAAGGCCCGGCATGGCCAGGTGGTTAAGACACTCGACTCGTAATCTGAGGGTCGCGGGTTATAATTCCCGTAGCACCAAACATGCTTGCACTTTCAACCGTGGGGGCATTATAATGTGACGGTAAATCCCACTATTCGTTGATAAAAGAATAGCCCAAGAGTTGATAATGGGCGGTGATGACTAACTGCCCTACCTCTCGTATTATAGTGTACTTTGCGCGACATTCAGGAACAAACAAACAAAAGTAAAAAAAGGAATACAAAAATTTGTTGTATCCATGAAAATGTAAGTGATAAATGTAATACGCTTAACATAATTTGTTGTGTATCTAACAAACTGTATCACTTTAACTGTTCTATGACAAAAACACAACAGTTAAGTGATAAGTAACTTTACATTTTCAGAATAAACTGAACAGGAAACACAATCAATTAGCCCTAAAAAGTAAAACTTGATAAAAATAATAAAGGTACAATATTAATAATAATGAAGCTTCAATAGTCGTTATTACGGCAAAGAAAATAATATAATATAAGGTAACTAACTTAATGACGTAATGTTGTTTCCCGAATGGGCTAGGTGTTTTCAACATTACATCACTATACAATGGTACATTGTTTTCCAATCTTTTTGCCGCAGCGCCCTCTTCTAATGATTTTTTAAATATAAGTACCGAAGGTGGCGCTAAAACAGATGTGCTCAACAATTTTTTTAATTTCGCGCAGAGCTACATGATGGTTACCTGCGTTAGCCGTCCCTAATTTAGCAGTGTAAGAATAGAGGGAAGGCAACTAGTGATCACCCCGTCTCGCCAAACATGCTTGCTCTTTCAGTCGTTGGGGCTTTATAATGTGACGGTCAATCCCGCTGTCATTCGTAAAAGAGTAGTAACCCAAGAATTTGTGGTGAGTGGTGATGACAAGCTGCCTTCCCTCTAGTATTACACTGATAAATTAGGGACGGCTAGCGCAGATAGCCCACGTGTAATTTTACGCGAAATTCAAACCAAATCTATTGAACTTTGAGAACTTCGCTTAAAGTTCATAAATCGACGCGCCAAGAGACAGAATAATATCTTTAGATCGTTACAGTCGGTATACTATAAGCCTTGGTAGCTTATTAATCGGAAAGCTAGTTATTTGACCGGGAACATTTATAGGTTCCGAACATTATGAACCGTTCAACTTCAGAGGAATAACTTCGGACGTTAGTATTTCTACGAAAACATTGTACAACTTCGACGGTTAAAAACTTGCGTGTGCTTCTGAAACAGCTAGCTAACTCGCCGTCAAGACAAATGTACCTGTGGCTCTCCGTGATCCTTCGATAAAGGATCGAGTTCCAGGCAGGATATGCGACTTGGTACTGTTTGTGTGTTTGTAAAACTCTTGTATAAAAACCATTATTTGTAATTACCGTTATTTTAAATTATATTTTTGTTTGTATAATAAAATATATTTATGTTAAGAAAGAAAATTGTGTGTATTAACATTGTTAGCGAATACCATTAAGTTGATACCAATTGAAATTCAATTATTTTCCAAATTCTAATTTCCGGCCATTTGAAATTGCAATACGTAATGTACTTAACACAATCAATCGGAAACTCGTTCGAGATGAATTATAATACGTGACACTACGAATTGGAAAAGCAAGAAACTTGTGTAATAATATTTGTTAAACCTAATTTTGATTTTATCTACTCTTGAAATAGAACACTTCTGGGTAAGATTCTAGAGAATTAGATATATATAGTACCATTTACGGAACTGTTATATAGCTAATGTTTTAATTACTTGTAATAAACTACCGAGTAGTAAAAGCAGTGATGGTCAATATATTAAAGTCGTTTACTATTATTCCAACAATATCTTAAATAATCAAAAGTTTAGACGTGAAAGGATAGTACAGATAACCCTTGTGTAGGTTTTTACAATTACGTTAAACAAAGTGAAAGTTTAACCGTAAGGCGATGTTAGGCGTTTAGATCTTTTAAAGATGAAAATAAAGGGGGGGATATAAAGAGAAACTTTTCCCTCTTAATTGCGGTGTGTAAACGGAGAACCATGTGCTTTGTTAGCACCCTAAAATGACAGTAATGCTGCACATGACATAATAATACTGCTGTACGATCTTCCAACATTTAACAAAATTATTAAGCACACTGTGGTACGCAGAGACCGTTGCTGTATGTTTGTATTTATCTGTTTATTAATATAATTAGTTGTGACGCTAATCCGTCTTTAATTATAGTTAATTTTGATATCAGCGAGTCTTTAAATGTGGTTAGTTTTAGCAATGATTCTGTGAGACACCGTCTTAGATGTATCTATTAATGTGGGTTATGTGATGGTTGCTGTACAAAAAAACTGTGGATGTAAGATACGCGAACGACAGTCATTCTGGTGAGCAGAACAGTAATGTGTAAGAACTGAAATACGGTATCCAGATCTAAGTTGGTAGGTGCACTGGTTGCACTAACTGTGTAGGTTGATCAAAGTTTGATTCTTGGCTGTATAGCAGATGTTGGTAGGTGCACTGGTTACACTAACTGTGTAGGTTGATCAAAGTTTGATTATTGGCTGTATAGCAGATGTTGGTAGGTGCACTGGTTACACTGACTGTGTAGGTTGATCAAAGTTTGATTCTTGGCTGTATAGCAGATGTTGGTAGGTGCACTGGTTACACTAACTGTGTAGGTTGATCAAAGTTTGATTCTTGGCTGTATAGTAGATGTTGGTAGGTGCACTGGTTACACTAACTGTGTAGGTTGATCAAAGTTTGATTATTGGCTGTATAGCAGATGTTGGTAGGTGCACTGGTTACACTAACTGTGTAGGTTGATCAAAGTTTGATTCTTGGCTGTATAGCAGATGTTGGTAGGTGCACTTGTTACACTAACTGTGTAGGTTGATCAAATTTTGATTCTTGGCTGTATAGCAGATGTTGGTAGGTGCACTGGTTACACTAACTGTGTAGGTTGATCAAAGTTTGATTCTTGGCTGTATAGCAGATGTTGGTAGGAGCACTGGTTACACTAACTGTGTAGGTTGATCAAAGTTTGATTCTTGGCTGTATAGCAGATGTTGGTAGGTGCACTGGTTACACTAACTGTGTAGGTTGATCAAAGTTTGATTCTTGGCTGTATAGCAGATGTTGGTAGGTGCACTGGTTACACTAACTGTGTAGGCTAATCTGATCTGGAAACGTTGGTACAGTTCGTCATGTTTTTAGTTAAGGTGCGACCAAGTCAAACTTAAAAGGATGTTTACATTTAGCCACAAATTGTAGAGGATGTCACGAAACTTCTTTGTCAATATTACTTGAAGGTGTCGAATCAGTAGTTAGTACTAAACTGTTGGTAAGTTTAAAGTGATTTTAAAACCGCTTTAGATTTGATTGTCAGTTTTAAAACTTTCTGGTTCAAATTGCCTAAATCTTTCGACAAATTATTTAACACAAAACTGGGTGTAAAGTAGAATTGGGTTTAAAAATTAATGTATGCATAATATTTATAGACATGAAGCCAAAATATTACTTGTATAAATTGGGTACAACATTTGAGAACGGCCATGCGATAATTACAGATGTTTACATATATCTAACATAATGTTCGAGATATCGTGTGGTATAGAAAGATATTAGTCACACCTGGTGGCATTTACATGAACTAACCAGGAAGAAGGAATCTTAACCGACCTAGAACCAGACTTTACTGCCGCAGGTCTTTACGGAGCCGGTACCTTGTAGAACAGACTGGTAGAGCAAGAAGGTACGTGTAGGAAACATGGACAAAACTGTATGTATACGTAAGGTGTTTGTAACAAACCTGAATATGCCTTTAGCATACACGTTTCATTCTACCTGTGTGATTGAGTAATACACTCATAGAGCCTGGTAGAGAGAGGCATATATTTGTATTAAAAGTCAATTAAATAGATATAGTACAGGTAGATAAACGGATGAAACATTTGCCTGTTTTTATATGATTCTCATATGAAGAGTTCTATTCAATATTATTGTGCAAGTTCAATCAGTTGAAGCACTTCGAGAAACGGTTCATTTATTAATCATAAATTTATACTGCAGCTGTCTCGCACAACAGGTCATTCCCAAATAATTTGTTCTGTTATTCTAGATTGGTGACACTTTTTTTTTTTAAACCAGGAAAAGCTTCATTTTATTTTTTGAAATTAATTTAAATTTACTGGAAAATGATAATTGTGCGCACACATCTATGCATGCGTGTCGTGTGTATAGATAGATACATATGTTAAAAACAAGTTTTTATTTTCAGAATTTTCAACGAAAATAAATTGAAAGTTATTCATCGAGATTTTGGAAGCGGCGATTTTGAAATTGGTTAATTGTTTTCATAAAACTGAACTGGATAATCGCCGGATATTTTGTATCCAACACGAGAAAACATGACGATTTTTGTTTTGTTTTGAATTTCGCTCAAAGCTACACGAAGGCTATCTGCGCTAGCTGTCCCTAATTTAGCAGTGTAAGACTAGAGGGAAAGCAGCTAGTCATCACCACCCACCGCTAACTCTTGGGCTACTCTTTTACCAACGAATAGTGGGATTGACTGTCATATTATAACGCCCCCGTGGCTGAAAGGGCGAGCATGTTTGGTACTACGGGGATTCGAACCCGCGACTCTCAGATTACGAGCCGAACGCCTTAACCCACCTGGCCATGCCGGGCTCAAACATGATGAAGGTGTAAAAATTCTGAGAACTATGAATGGTCAGTTTGTGTTGTACTATATGATTGATAAATATTTAATCCATGAAGAATTCCTTCTCTAAGAGTTACAGTGATAATGTAATTAAATGTTGAATAATTAAAAGATTTGCTTCTGTTCAGGGAGAAAACGTGGTAGTCAAACAAAACAAGTTTTTCTTAATAGAAACGATTACTTTACGATTTTGAAAGCAATTTCCATAGGAAATCGAATCGGACCGACTTGTTTGAGAAATCATTGCAACCCTCATAGAGTTAGATGTATATCTTACGTCTTGTATATATCTACTCTCTTAAACAATATAATGAGAATATTTGTGAATAACACGTCGCGATAACTAAGGTACAGTGTTGTGGTCTATGATACGTTAAAACAACAGTAGTTTATTATAATAACGCTGGTGTCACATTAGTGAAAAACTGTTACAACTTTTCTTCGTATTAATGAACCATTACTGCATTTTCTTTCCAACTTCCTAGACGTTCACATTTCATACATTACTGTTTAAACATACCGTTTCTATCACTGGACATAATAAGAGACAATGCTTTCTGAAGTATGTTTGATTTCGGTATCATCACGTAAAATTCTATAATTGCCAAAAAAACTATGTCATGGCATTTTGAACTTGAAACCTTCTTTCATGCTATCACCTTTAGGTCTTTGGTATTTTGGATGGGGGAAAAAAAACTTCCCCAGTTTGACGACCCTTAAACTTCAATTCACATTTCTTTTTCTTGCCCATAGCTTCAATCTGCAAACTTTGCGGGTGACCTGACGTATTAGAATCTCGGCAGGAGATTTACTAAGAGTAAACGAATAGACTATCTGTATGTGTGTGTGTTTGAAGTCAAAACGAACGATTGTTTAGTGTTGAAATGTGTAAATGTTCCAGGGCTTAAACCTGGAAAGAAAACAAGTATTTGATGGAAAACATCCAGGAAAAAAAATACACACACACTGCATGGAAGTTATACCTCAACACTGGACATGGAAATATTTTCACATAAAAAACATGAAAGTTAGGGATGGAGGAAGAGGTCTCGTGCACCTGACCCTCCTGGGTATTCAAAAATTAACCTACCCAAATGCCCACACAGAAGAAGCGAAGCGAAATGTCGATATGTATTACATTTATGGTATTTAACAACAATATTGATATCCATATTTTTCTCTTTTAACACAAATATATTTTAATATACAACAACAATAGAAATGTACCCAAGAACGGTTGGTATGGGTATTAACACTTTTATTGACAAGAATAATTGGTAAGAATTTTACAAACTTACAGACAATACTGAGTCTTGCATCCGATCTAGAACTGAATATTTTATAGACGATCTAGGCCTACGGTGAGTAAATAAATTCTGAGTTAATGTTGTTATATCTTACTTCATCTCTTCTTGGCTGGCCTCACACTCTTACAAACTGACTTTTTACTGATGAAGATATTCAGTGTCCTTGTAAAAATATTAACGTCCGAAGTTAATTCTCTGAAGTTGAACGGTTAGTAATATTCTAAATCTATAAAGGTTCCTGGCAAATCCTACAGTTTTCCGATTAATGAACGTTATTCACAATTATAGTTTCTTATATTTGTGACCTGGGAACGTATAACGAAAACATGTTGGGAGACTATATTTAGGGGCTGATACGTGAAAGTGATTTACATTACAGTCACAAATCTCGAAAAACTACTCACTTCTAAACAATTTTGTGTAACTTTAGTATAAATACATGTAAATCTTGATTCATATGTTGTTTTATTCAGATCTTATGTGAATGAAAATGTGCGAATTTACCCGTTTTTACATAGAAAATATGTTAATTTCTAAATTTCATTATCCGGGTCACAGAAGCAAAGTTTGAAAGGAATAATACCCATTTTCTGTACTTTTACAACATAAGCAATTAAGAAATAACACATACTGTCCAGGAACAAAATTTGTGTTACATAGTGTGATCTGTCACTTTGTGCGTCGGTTTATATAGTTTATGGCGAGATTCTCGAATGATAAACAATGTTTGAAACATGTAAACCACATATTGTTGATTCTTGCTCTCGAGAATCTTTTACAAATTCAGAGAACAGACTGGATTTGCGCAATACTCATTCAACAATATATGTTACATGCATAAAAACCAACTACACTGAAACAAATGTCGGTATTCAAAATTAATGCATAACAGTAAATCTGATATACAATATTTAAATTGTGGTTTAATTATTTTTATACTAGTAAAATATTTTCTCATTTCGCAAAGCGTTAAGTTTAAACCTCTGATTCATTTCGTATTTACCAAATACCATAAACCTTTCTATCAGCATTTATAATATGCAAAACGGATGAAAGCCAAGTTTTAGTTTTATTTTGTTCAACTGAGTTGGATGTTTCAGAATCTGGATTAAACACATCGAAACTAAATATATGAGAATCCTCACCAATTTTTCTTTCTTATTTAATAATTTTCTCTTTAAAAATTCTATATTACAACCTATCTTAGGCTACTCTTTAACCCACGAATAGCGGGATTGATCATACATTAAAACTTCCCACGGTTGAAAGGACTAACATGTTTGGTGTGACGAGGATTACGAGTCGGGTACTTTAACAACTTGACCATGCCGGGCCTCTAACAAATGATAGTTAAAATGTAAATTCACGTACGTCTACCAAAACCTGAGATTATAGGTTAAAATTATTTTATGTTTTTTATACTATAATATTCATATCGTTATTTGACGTATTATTCGTATTTATTTACAGACTTTATGTGCTCTTGTTTTTATACATTGATATGATTTAGACAGATACCTGAAAGGCATTCCATATCCTGGAGTAAGTGCTAAAACGTTATTTTGTGCCATAGAAATTGGATTTTTAGTGCGCCAAAGTTAAACACAACGCAGTTATTTGGTTCTACAAAAGTATCCAAAATTGACATCAAAAGATATTTTTTTCCCGCATTTTGTAAGATTGTACACGTAGAGTATATTTTAATTCTGAAGCTCGTTTCAAATGGAAATAAACGTTTCTTTTTTTTTTTCCATTAGGTTAAGGTAGCAAATTTGCTTAGCTATCTTCATATTACATGCGTATATAAAGTCTCAATGAAACCGTATTGATATCTCAACATGTCAGACGAATGTATACAAATCGCCTAAATGTTTTGAAATCCCAAGCGAACGGAATATAAATTTGATTAGATATTTTCAGATGCAGAGCGAAATGAACTGTAGATCTATCTAAACATTTTGAATATCATACAAATTGACTGACTTCACGCACGTGGACATCTTCTGTGTTCCGATAACCTTTAAGCATTTTGCTTTTCATATCTCTCTTGGATTGAGATGTTTATCAAACTACAATTAAATTTATATCCTCGTTCATGCTTAAGATCTCTGATATAGATATTGATCGTTTTCGTGTATCTTATTACTTTGTAATGAATTATAATAACACGCTGATACAACCAGGTTTCAATAACAATAACAAAAAAGAAAAAAATTATTGAGTATGACAACACTTGGAATAAAATACACACTTACCAAAAACACGTACCTGGGCGGAACTTGATACTAATTTTTATTGAACAATAAAACATAAATATCAATTATTTCCAACAATAGAATCGGGAAAAAAGAACCAGAAGAAGAAAACCTAATTAAAAAAAACAACACAAAAACAATTCAATATTCCAAAACTACTCTTCTATATTGATAACAATATCAAATGAAAAACAGCAATAATTCACTAACTATATCGTGACTCAGTTTATGAAGTATATTGCAGAATATTTTTTCAATGCGGTAGCTCACGAGAGTACATCTCATGTGATTATAAATTCACATAATCTTTCGCTACACTGGAAATATCTGTACGTCACCGCTACGAAAAACTGACGTCAATTTCATAATACATACATATTTACTCAAACATAATCAGCTAGATAGTTAGTTACCATTGTAATGTAACTAAAAATTCATATATAAACTAAATGATAGAAATAATAAGAAATAAATGATAAACAAAACCATAAGTAAAGAAAAAATCGTAACTCACACTTGCCACTTTATAAAATATAAAAATTATAAAATAAACTAATATTTTTAATACTAAGGCTTGATAAAGAATTAATTATAATAACATTTAATTACTATCAACTTTGTGTTAAGATGAAGCTACGTTGGGCTATATGCTCTCTCCATAGCGAGGAATCGAGTCTTATATTTTAGCGTTGTACGTCCGTAAACTTACTACTTACCCTCCAGGGAGACTTAATATTAATTGGGTTGGAAAACGTTTCTTCTCGGAATTGTAGAATTGTACTTTTGCTGTTTTTAACCGCTGCTAATAATGCGATAATATGTTATTTGCGATAATTTGGCAGTTACATGGAAATCCTTAAGTGTGAATTCAACTTTAATTGAAAACTATTTCTGACTAAATTATAGCCATTAATCTTCACATAAGAAACCGCTCTAATTTGAAATTTAATTGTCCATTAACTAAAGACAAAAGGTTAGACATATCAAACCTTTATTTCTAGAAAGAATATTTCAAACATAATTAATTGTTTGAGAAAAGTAGTAGGTGGCTTTATTTTATCTTACGGACAAATGGAATCGGAGATTGTGTTTAATGTAAAGTTTTGTGTGTATTTCAAATCGAATACACAATAATAATCTGATTTTCGTAAAGTATCATACCGAAGAAGTGTGTAACGAGACTTTATTCTAAAGTGCTTTTGCTTGTTGTTGTTTTTTAATTTCGCGCAAAGCTACACGAGGGCTATCTGCGCTAACCGTCCCTAATTTAGCAGTGTAAGACTAGAGGGAAGGCAATTAGTCATCACCACCCACCGCCAACTCTTGGGATACTCTTTTTACCAACAAATAGTGGGATTAACCGTAACATTATGACGCCCCACGATTGAAAGGACGAGCATGTTTGGTGCGACGGGTATTTGAACCCGCAACCCTCAGATTACGAGTCGAACGCCTTAACCCACCTGGCCATGCTGGCCCGTACTCTGAACTGAAATATGCAATAGTCGTGCTTTCTGTAAAAGCAATAAACCAAACACGTTGAAAAATAAAAAGCTGTTCTGCCATTTTGTAACTTAATTTTAATGTTTGTATCAAATAGTTTAAAAGTGCGCACATGTTGAGGAACGCCGTGGTTTAATATTGTCTGGTATAAACTGCTAACAAACCGGTGAATAGGTAGACAATTAAATACAGATTTGTTAAAAGAAATGTTTCTTGATTTACTAGTTCTATGAAATATTGTGGATAGTTTTTGTACCAACGTACATGTCACGTGGCCAAAACAGGTTTTATCAGTACCTCTCTCTCATCGTTTGGCGAGAAAGTGAATTAACTAAGTTAGAAGAAAAACCTGGAATTGGTCGCCGCGTTTGGTATCAAACGGAATTAACTGTGCACTGAGAAAACCTGGGATTGATTGAATAAAAAGCTTGATCTGTTTTCACACGTACAATACTATTTAACGATGAAGATAAAAACGGAGCTTTCGTGGATGTATTTTTGTCTGTTATTTTAAAAACGTATTCAGTGTAATGCCTTATTTGAAATATATTGGTTTGCCATCACTGTAGTTTCTTGAAGAAAGAAAACAAAACAAAAACAAACATGCACTTATAATTTGCTTGGAAACCTATTTTTCTCTGATGCTTTGTCGCCCTAGTGCCACGTGACACCTGACTGTAATTATTACCTCCAGTCACTTTTAGGTGTATCTCGTACTTTTGAGTGCACTAGAATGTTATGAATGCGGTAAGTGTATATTTCTTTGTCGTATGGAAGTCTGAATAGTTCACGTGCAATTTTTGTTGTTGTTATGTTTCCATGTTTACCTGTCTGGCTAGTCACGCCTGTAATTTAAAGGGATTTATGTTTTGTTGGCGCAGAAAATTCGCTGCCGCAAAAATATGAGTGACAATCATGGGAGTTAACATTTAGTTTTTATCGTAGTGATTTTCTGAGAATACTTGTTTTAGAATTTTCATATATATATTTGTCTGTGTGTGTTTGGTTCTGTATTCGTTTGAAACAAGATACAAATGATGTTACACACTAATTATTAGTTTAGAACGCAAGAAGTATTGTATTACATGTCTTAAATGAAAACGTATGAGAAAAGATCTGGTTTGAGTGTAACATTTTTCAATACACGTCTAAATATTAGTATTAACCGACACTCACTGTTCATTGAATGTTAACGTCATATTATTGTAGTTATGAACGGAGTGGGTGTTGTGTAGGAAAAAAACAAACCAACGAAACTGGTTTAAAGTACAAATTGTGTCAAGTTTTTGGTCACTTGATGATCCATCCTTATGTGACAGAAATCTCTGTATCTTTATATGTCTCAAGAAGTTGACGAGTGTAAAATTTAGATGAAACGTTTTTTGACGAGCTGGATAGAAAATCTGTAGTTTTCATATAATTTCACAATTTGGTTAGTTTTAGCCATTTGTAATTACTGTATGTTCTTTCATAGAGCTTCTATCTGCATAACAGGAACACAAGTCATTCAGTTACAAGTTTTATAACCGTATGTACCAGGTCAAGGTCTTATTAAATTGTGTACAATTTATTCTGTTTTCTAAGTAGTTAGTTTTTCATTATTATCTATGAACATGGTTATTCTGTTATTATTGTGGTTAGTGGTTTATACGATCATGAAAGTCTAATTATTCGTAACGGTTTTAGCTACTAAACACTAGGTAGTAAAGCGTTTTCATTGTACTGGCCCAGCATGGCCAAGCGTGTTAAGGCGTGCGACTCGTAATCTGAGGGTCGCGGGTTCGCATCCCCGTCGCGCCAAACATGCTCGCCCTTTCAGCCGTGGGGGCGTTATAATGTGATGATCAATCCCACTATTCATTGGTAAAAGAGTAGCCCAAGAGTTGGTAGTGGGTGGTGATGACTAGCTGCCTTCCCTCTAGTCTTACACTACTAAATTAGTGACGGCTAGCACAGATAGACCTCGAGTAGCTTTGTGCGAAATTCGAAAAACAAAAACAAACAAATTCATCGTACGTTTTGGTTGCTTATCTCTGCTGTCTTCAGCGAGTTGTTATTTCTGGGGTAGTAGCAGCCTGGATTCGATCCCGAGTCTTCTTGCTTCATACGTTTTGGGCAAAGCCACTCGAGACTCGAGGCCCATCTGCGTTAGCCATCCCAAATTTAAAAGAGAAATAATAGAGGGAAGTCAACTAGTCAACACTACTCATTCCAATTCTTATGTCAAAAAGTGAGACATTTACAAAACTTCCACGGCTGAAAGGACGAGCATGTTCGAACCCGCGATACACAGTCAAACGATCTTGCAGGAGTGATTGATATTTTACATGAGGTATTATAGCAGGACTTTAATTAACTAGCTTATCTGAATGCTTTTAAAAATGCTCTTTCGAGCAATTTTAAACAGTAGAAATATTAAACAGCTAAGGACTATCACAGTGTATCTGATGGACTTGTTTTTGTGATAATTCACAGAGCAGCAACGTCGACTAGCCAATGCCTATCACAATGTATCTACTAACTTAGTTCTTGTGATAATTCACAGAGCAGCAACGTCGACTAGCCAATGCCTATCACAATGTATCTACTAACTTAGTTCTTGTGATAATCCACAGAGCAGCAACGTTGACTTGTCAATGACTATCACAGTGTATCTAATGGACTAGTTATTGTGATAATTCACAGAGCAGTAACGTCGACTAGCCAATGCCTATCACAATGTATCTACTAACGTAGTTCTTGTGATAATCCACAGAGCAGCAGCGTCAATTAGCCAATGCCTATCATAATGTATCTACTGACTTAGTTCTTGTGATAATCCACAGAGCAGCAGCGTTGACTAGCCAATGACTATCACAGTGTATCTACTAACCTTGTTCTTGTGATAATCTACAGAGCAGCAATGATGACTAGCTAAGAGAAAAGAAAATTAAAAGAAAACATGTCTTAATCAGCGTTAGGGCCCAGAACTGGCTATAAAGGATCTTTAATATTCATATCACATGTTGGCGATATAAAGCAGTGTTGTTACACTCGGAAGATGATGAACTTTCCACGTTTTACGTAAAACAATCTAGAAACAGGACTTGCAGGTGTATTCTAACAATAGTTTTGAACAAAACATTGACGTTTATCTCTCAGACAAGTGCAGGCGGTTATCATTATGTGAATAATTATCAACTTTGTGTTAAACCAGTTGGCGAACCTGAGCAACACACGGGGAAAACATGGGGGGAGGGGAGGACAGATCCGAAGACCAACACTCCTATGTCACTGCCTTGGAGCCCAAGGGTATATGTCATTTGTGGCAATCGGTCCAGCGGCTCGACATTTATAAACGCACACACACGCACGGATTTGTGTGAAATAATTGGGTAGAGTATGAGTAAAGATGGCGTCTAAAAGAGTGAAGATTTTAAAAAAGTTTACTAAGTATCTAAAACATTTTTTTTTCCGTGTGAAAGGATAAAATTGGTGTGTCGAAACTGTAACCTATGTTACATAAAATAATGGAAAATCGATATTAAACATATTTACAAAGCCTTTTCAAGGCTGATCAAGAGCCAATGTTTATTAGAACATTTTGAATACGTTGTTCAAAGTTTATGATTAGTTCATCACTTGAACAAGAGGTAACGGTTAATGTGTCTGTGTGTTTTTCTTATGGCAAAGCCACATCGAGCTATCTGTTGAGCCCACCGAGGGGAATCGAACCCCTGATTTTAGCGTTGTAAATCCGTAGACTTACCGCTGCACTAGCAGAGGGCAATGGTTAATGTTTTGGACCGATACCGTAAAGAGTTAGTGTGGTGTATGATGATGTCACATAGAAAATCTTCCCTCAAATACAGTGTATCGCTTTAATTATGTTTCTCACAGTTAAGTAAAAGTAACATTATATTTTCTTCGAGAAAAAATGCCTTTTTTTTAGCAGAAAGATGAAAGAAATGTCTAAAATGTGTTTATTAGTAGAAGCCATTAATGTACATTGGCTGATAAATTGCAAACATTGTTCTGTTTTTGTTGTTTTTTTCTTTCGTAGAAAGGTTTATTTAATGGCTGCTTGGTGAAGAATTTTGGTCACATCAGCGTTTACAGAAATGGTAGAACTGCCCAACATTCGATTCATTTTCCCGTAGGCTGTTGCATATCATGTAATTTTTGCACAACAGCTTTTAACACACATAATGGCGCGAATTATCAGTTTTTAGATGACGCTTTCATGGCCCAACAACCTAGTTTAACGGTTATGTGCAGAATAAAAATTATATTTATATCTGACAGTTCTTAAAGCGAAGTCAGATTTTTCAAGCCTCAATAACTGAAAGATTCAGTGGAGGCAATAGTTCTCTTATAATTATTTCAGGCAAGGTTGGTTTAAATATGTAACTACCCTCAGACGAGAATGTGTTGAGCTATTAAAAAAGAAAAGAATCCAAATAAACAACAGTCGTGAGAGTCGTGAAGAGAAAATATGCGGTTTGAATCTTCAGTTCGTATTTTTCATCACGACTATAATCAAGGTTGAAATAGTTGAATTTTACGACACGACAAGATCATACGTGTGTGGACTCGCGCCCGACACGGTGCACAACTCTTATAGAAGTAAGGTCAGAAATCCACCAGAGGGCGCTGAAATTTACTGAATAAACAATGGGTGAAATCAAGAGAATGAAGAAGATGACATATAACTGAGTGGCGATGAAGGAGTCGGTGTTTAGTTGCTGGGGGACTGAGAAATGGGGAGGGAGATATTACGCATCTTAGCGAATGTTTGTGGGGGGGGGCAAAATATTTCAAGCTTGCATCTTATATTCGTAGCTTGATGTTGGAAAGTGAAAAAATCGTGTGCTTTTCTTGTAACAAAGCCACACTAGGCTATCTGCTGAGCCAGCCGAGGGGAATCGAACCCCTGATCTTAGCGTTGAAAATCCGTAGACTTATCGCTGTACTAACGGGAGGCGAAAACCCCAATTAAAGATGGAAAATCGTGTAATATTAACAGTTTGATGATGTTGTTATTGTCATGTGAGTAAAAGTGAGCAAAGTTTATTTTACATAAACATTTTTTTACATGATAGTTGGCAGTGCAGGCTCATTAAATATTCCTTAAACCGATTCTTTTAATTTTTCATTTTATATTAACAGATATTTACTCACTATATTTAGTACTCGTTTTTTGTCGCCTATACTATTTCTGATATATTTTGTCTATTTGAAAAGCATTTGACATTTTCTGAAGGTGGCTTATTTATTAGATCTTGCTGTTTACGCAGTTTGTTGGTTTGTTTTAAAATAGCATTATTATGTGTTAAACTGATATCTTGGAAGTTTTATGCATATAGACGCTTTCTTCTATTATCCTGGTTACTTTTATTCAGGGTTTATAATGTTGAAATTGGGGGATTCGGTTCCCATGTCGGTCACAGCACAAAACTGAAGCTTCACACAAGAAAACAGACTTCTTTTTCTAACGTTCCCCGCTGGGACAGTGGTAAGTCTTCGGATTAACAACACTAATACCAGGGGCTCGATTTCCCTCGGTGGGCACCGTAGATAGCCCAATGTATTTTTTTTTGCTATAAGAAAAAAACAACAACAACACCCAAACACTTTTTAACTTTAGAATTTGTTTGAACTTTTGTTTGTCTTATAATAGATCTTGATCACTCTTTTAATTTGAAACGGTTTCCATAGTAAACGTGGTGTTTCATATTTATACAGAACAGGGACCGTGAACGGCCCAGTGACGGTCTATGGATGGCATCCTGTTGTTGCCGAAAGATAACAACAACAAAAACGCGCTCCGCACTGTGAAGCCGTGAGCACATTATTAGAGGGATAACAAAAATCCATTATTCGGTTAGAGTAGCTGTGGGTGGTGTTGACTAGCTGCCTTCCCTCTTGTTTATCGGTTCAAAATTAAGGTATGGTTAGCGAAAATAGCTGCATGATTAACTGTTGCACTTTTTACGCTCCCGCAAACGCCCCTTCCAATACGCTGTCCGACACGTTGACCACTACTAATTTTGCTCGATATTTTACACACAAAACTTACAGTACGTGTTAATTTTGGTATTATTGTAAACGACAACCCAGGGGGAATGGAACTTCATTACATTGAAAACAGAAAAAATCGGGGATATTCATTGCATGATAAAGATGTTATTATATTATGATAAAGATAAAAATAATTGATTAATTGCATAATAAATAACCCTAACGCGGTGTGTTGACGTATGTTTATTTAAAATGAGTTTTCTTAAAACCTCGCATACATGTGCAACTGACTGCATTTAATCTTTCGTTAGTAACATAATAATCGTAACGAGTATAAACATTTATGTTAAATGTAGAAAAAGTTAAAAATGACCGTAACCATAGATGGCGTGATGGTTAGGGCGCTTGACAATGTATTTGTTGCAGGCGCGAATCCCCGTCACCGCACATGCTCGCCATTTCAACCGTAAAGGCATTGTAATGTTACGATAAATCTCACTTTACACAGCCTAAAATTGGGTGGGGGTGATGATTAGCTGCCTTCCTCTATTCTTACATGTGGCCTGGCATGGCCAAGCATGTTAAGGCGTTCGACTCGTAATCCGAGGGTCGCGGGTTCGAATCCAGGTCGCATTCAAAACAAACAAACAAACATGCTCGTTTACAAACTTTAAAATTTCATAACTTTGACACCCAGCCCTTTAGTGCGGGGCGTTATAAAGTTACGGTCAATCCCACTATTCGTTGGTAAAAGAGTAGCCCAAGAGTTGGCGGTGGCTGGTGAAGCCGTGAAATGCGGTGGTATCGAACCTTCGAAACACTCTGGTAAAAACAAAGAAACAAAAAACCTATAATAGCTGAACTTGAAGAAAGCCGTGACCTGATCAAAAACACCAAATATGGCGGATCCATACAACACTCAAGGGCTATAGTTGAAGGTAAAAACCGACCTTTCTGAAATGGAGTCTCAAAGATGTTAATTGACTGACTTGTATGTCTTCTTAATAAGTGTTGTGTGTACCTCTTGGAACCAAACCTTCGCCTCACACAAAACAAGGCGTTTGATTTTAAATATTTCTCTTGTTCTTTCTGTCATTTGGGATTTAGAAAATGCACCAGCTGTTCCATCAAACATGCCCATCCTTTCAGCTGTGAGGGCGTTGTAATGTTTCTGTTAGTCTCACTTTTCATTTATAACATGGCATCCCAAGAATTGGCGGTTGGTTGTGTTGACTAACTGCCTTCAATCTAGTCTTACACTGCTAAATCAGCGACGGCTAACGCAAATAGCCCACGTGCAGCTGTGTGCAAAATTCAAACAAAACAAATTGCATCAGATACCGGATTTTTTGTGATAAGAGATATCCTTTGTGATATAAGATCTATGTCAGGTGCCTGCTATACCTCGTTCCTTTATATATACTGTATTAATATTTGTTGACATATTTAGAGATAATCTCGTACTTTGCATACAGTGTATCTACTCAAATTATTTGACAACTGAAACACTGTTCAGTGAAATATAAAATAAAATAAATGGGTACAGATAGGACTGAATTCTCAACGTCTCGCGCACGGAAGGCACGTGCTGTGAATTACGAGTCAAAGATGTGTTTGATGTATGCTGCATTATTAACTGTAATACTATATACATGAGAAGGGTACATGTTTTAAATGGTTTAATATTTTACATAATGCTGTTGTTGTATTATGTAGTTAGACATGAATGAAACGTAAACCTACAAAGGAGAATATGCAGTTGTGGTGTCTAGAATACACGAACATGGAATGAAAATAAACGGAATACATCTCTGTACACAACTTTTATGTATTTAACACCTTGTCTTTCTGGGTATTCGCCACCTTCGACTAAAATCTTGAGATTTCTTTCCTGATAGAACTCTTCATAGTCCCGGCATAGCCAGGTGGTTAGGGCGCTAGACTCATAATTTGAAGGTCGTGGGTTCGACTCCCCATCACACCAAACATGCTCTCCTTTCAGCCGTAACGATCAATCTCATTATTCGTTGGTAAAAGAGTAGCTCAAGAGTTGGCGGCAGGTGGTGATGAATAGCTGCCTTCCCTGTAGTCTTACACTGCTAAATTAGGGAGGTCTAGCGCAGATAGCCCTCGTGTAGCTTTGCGTGAAATTCAAAAAACAAACAGAACTCTTCACAATGTAATGTTATAAAAGTGATTTTTTTTTAATTACATATCAAGAAATATAAAAATTAGCTGTCTTCATTTGTCACTATTTCACTTATTTTTATTTTTCCTTACCTAATGGTATCACTTTCTTATTATTCTCTAGTCTGTCCTAAAGTATTGACAAAGTGTTGGGCCCACGACCAACAATATCGAATGTGATTTAAGGTTTTATTCCCCGTTGTTCTGTGTATATGTCTTTAAATCGCACACACTATGTGTGAGCTGTAGAGCATCGAAAACGAATCAAGTTATTGGTATTGATTGCTACTGCTAATTACCGTTGCTTGTTGTCTGGTGGGTACAGTCGTGCTTTGCATACAAATCTTTTTAAACTGCAGTTCTAACTGTCAATTTTTATATGTTTTGAATTTATATTGAGATAAAATGGTATTGCATTATTTATAGGACAGAGAAAGTTAAAAAATTAATTTAATGCGTTTCCTTGTATGTTTAAGTTACTGAAGTATTTGCTGTTGATGTCATAAATGTCGTAGTTTTACATTCGTATAAACGTAAAAGTACCACTGTACTATTAGCCAATAGGGATATTGGTTTTCCAGGTGAGCGAACACACATATACGCACAAACTAACTTGCTTATATTATTCTTTTAATTACAAAGATACAAAAAACAAATTTCCTACATAATTTTATAGTTCCAATGATTCCCTCCGTATAATAGCTTTTGTTCACCATTATTTAATTATTACAGGTTATAACCACCAGTTTAATGCATTCAAGAAACATTAATGTTACGTAATTCTTCAGAACCAAAAGTGAACATTATCGATGAGCCTTTGAAATATTCTAAACTTTAAGCATTGTGTGTTACCGCAACTATTTCTAGCAACGTATGTAAACTATGGACACATGGACGAGGGAAAGCGCGCGTCGTGTAATGAATGTGTCTGTTGCAGAAACGTTTTTGATACAAACATGGAGGCTTGCTGTAAAAGAAGAACTGACGTAAAGCAACTATTTATTTATATAACTCCGAATAGAAGACATAATCGTACGATACACTATTTTCTGTCCTATTAGCGAAAGTTTTGTTATTTCAACTTCCACATTATTTTTTCTGTTGTTCCGCTTAGATTCGTGTTGCTATATATTCTGTAGTGTCTGTTGAAACCACTGCCATCCTTCTACATACGCTGTGGTATGTATTGGAATTAGTTGAAGTTGTTTTCAAAAGAAATGAATAGGCTTGGGAGCTGTAACTTAACACGCTTATTAGGGTTAAGTTCTACAAATAAATTTTACTTTATCATTTCGTGTTGTAGATTAGGTTGATATGAGTGTTGTATCTTTTATTCATACTGGTTGGTAACAGTGATTTTTATATTTAATAAAAAGTGACGTTAAGGTCGGGTCTCAGATTTCTACTTTAGTGGATAGGCCTTGGTTATTGTAAAATTTAAGTATGTTCCATTCGTTGTTGTATATATTTAATTTCAGTTTGTTTTTTTAACCATCTGAAATCTTAAATTTCAAATATCTAAGAAATTGTGTAATAGAAGACGAATGATTACAACCCATTGGCATAGACCATCAATATTAAATTTCTACCACTGTTGTTTGAAAATAAATTGTAACCTTAAACAATCGAGTGATGTTTCCACGACAGGCTGAGCGAACGAATGGTTATACAGACTAAGAGATATGTTATCTTTTCTTTTGAAAGGACATGCTTAACGTATGAAAAGGTTACTTGCATGGAATATAGTGCTTTGGTAACAGTAGGTTCTGACGCAGGAGAGAGACACGGATTGTTTTTGTATTTACAGTAAATGTTGTCTTAAGTGTGTCGGAATCCAACAATGTTTACAGAATAACTAAAATTGGTATGTTGGAAATCTTAAATTCCGCTAATATTATAAACTGGTGAATTTCTTAAAGAGACCACCAAGCACGTGGGTAACGCATCCTTGTGTCATGGACACTTGGTAAATATTTTTCTATTTATAGTGATTTGTTTTTGTACGAAGGCTGTTCAAAAAATACGCGGACTGTTTGAATTGCGCTGCTCCAGTTGGTTCCAGGGGAATCCGCTTGGTGTCGCTAGGTTCTCACAGATCAGCTGATTACGACGCCATTTCCCGATTGCAGATATCTTCATTTGTGTATTAGCTACGCGGTTTTAAGTGAAGTGCGATTTTTTCGTTTGGCGGATTTCAGAATGAATGACCTGAAGGAGCAACGACTTGCTGTGAAATTTTGTGTTAAACTTGGAAAATCTGCGACTGAAACTTTTGCTATGCTTGACACGGCTTACGGTGATGTTGCTGTGAAGCGTACGGCATGTTTCAAGTTGCATGAACGTTTTAAGGATGGTCGACAGTCCATTGAAGATGATGAGCGTCTTGGACGTCCTTCCACGTCAACTGGCGACCCACACGTCGACAAAATCAACACCCTGGTGCGGGCAAATCGACGTCTGACTGTCAGGGAGCTTGCTGAAGAGTGTGGGTTATCAATTGAATCTTGTTACGAGATTTTGACCGAAAAATTGAAGATGCACCGCGTTGCTGCGAAATTCAGCCCTCAGAACTCGTGAGTTTTTGGCCAAACACTCAATCACTGTTCTTCCCCACCCCCCTACTCACCTGACCTTGCTCCTTGCGATTTTTTCTTGTTCCCCAGACTCAAAAGACCCTTGAAAGGAAGAAGATTTGAGACGATTCCCGAGATTAAGGCAAATGCGACGAAGGAGCTGGAGGACATTACAAAAGAAGCGTACCAGGACTTTTTCAACAAGTGGAAACACCGTTGGGATAAGTGTGTGCGTTGGGGAGGAGAGTACTTTGAAGGGGTCCCAGACCGGTAACTTCTAAGTAAAGTA
The DNA here is from genome assembly GCF_004210375.1 of Tachypleus tridentatus. NCBI lineage: Eukaryota > Metazoa > Arthropoda > Merostomata > Xiphosura > Limulidae > Tachypleus > Tachypleus tridentatus. Next base: position 161,226,927 of record NC_134825.1, read on the forward strand.
CATTTTGTTTTATGACGTCAGTCCGCGTATTTTTTAAACAGACCTCGTATACTACACTGGCTATAGGCTGTCTGTGATGTGTCCGTCATAGGGTTCAAACCCGGGATATTTAAGTCCTGAAAGTTTCCGTGAAGCCATCAAGAGACATATAAGTATAAAATCTCGTCAGAACTCGTTTATAATGGTTTGTCTATACGAGATTATAATGTGTCACTTGACCAAAACTCAGTCCACAAAGAAAAACGTCAGTTGACAGTGACATATACTGTTCAATATTTGTGAAGACTTTCTTACATTAATATAATTTCATTGTTCACTTTTATACATTTACAATAACAGGACGTTTGTATCGTAGACCATCTTTTTAAACCTACACCAAAACTATTTGAACCTTTTACCTTTTTTAGAAACCTACAACGAGCTTGCAGCTTTCGTTTTCTTGCGCGTATATAGCGTTCATAATCTTTCATAATGTAACAACAACTTATTTGCAACATTAAGTGTCAATTTGGTGTATATTATCTTCGTACGAACTAATAGACAGGTTATTATATTAAAAGCTGCGGCAGCTTTTTCTCCCTATGATATTAATATAAAAGAAAGCCAGTGGAGACGCTCAGTGACTTGTGATGGTCTATGGATGTTAGTCGTATCAAAAGCATGCGTCGTGAAACCTACATAAGTTTGTTTGTTTTGAATTTCGCGCAAAGCTACACGAGTGTGATCTGCGCTAGCCGTCCATAATTTAGTAGTGTAAGACTAGAAGGAAGGCAACCGGTTATCATCACCCACCGCCAACTCTTGGGCTACTCTTTTACCAACGAATAGTAAGGTTGACCGTAACATTATAATGCCCGCACGGCTGAAAGGGCGAGCATGTTTGGTGCAACGGGGATTCGGACCCACGACCCTCGGATTACGAGTCGAACGCCTTAACCCACCTGGCTATGCCGGCCGATATCATAAGACGAAGAAAAAAATAAACTAGTAATTCATAGAATTCTTCAAGGTTAAGCCTACTTATATGTTCACTGTATTTAAGTTATTAATGTTCAGCACAGTTTTTAAGTCATGCATGACTTACAATGCCTTGCATATCCAGCATGTTTAGTAAAAGTAACGTGATGTATAGTTTCTTGTGATCTTTTCCCTTATCTTGTAGCGTAAACCTACAGCAACAATGGTTCGCAGTAACTGTTTTCTATGTGTGTATTGTTAATGAAAAAGAATGATGCGATAACTGTTGTAACCTTGTTTTACTAGTATGTATATATGTAAGTTATATTACTTTTTGTAGCACGTGCCTGCATTCTACGAGCTTTTCTGAATAGTTTCTATATACAGCGGAATAATTTCAGTTACTTTTTGTTTTAATTCCCTGTGAAGCACAGCATATCCTGAAAAGTAAACAAACACCAGTTTGTTTAATTTGATCAACATAAGCAGTAAACTGCTTTAGAAATATGGGTATTGTCTGAGTGCTTAGGGCCAGGGAATAGAGGTTTATATTGCCTAAAGGATAATGTAATTCGCTTTACCGATTTTATATCGGCTCGAGGAATAGCTCCGATTTGTTTTTTTTTTTTTTTTTTTAATTCAAGTATGAAATCTTAGTTCATTGTCCCGCCATCTCTTGATTGATTTGAAATATAATTGCAGTTTTGGACTCAATTTCACTTTGAGGGTTAAGTTAGTGGAGGTCTAGATCAGTAATAAAATTGAGTCTGGAATACTTTCGACCCACGTTTAATATTACTGGCGCATAAAGATATAGCTAATAAAAAGGGAAAAACGGCCTCGTACATTTATTTACTCTAGTACGTCTAAAATAATTTCAAGTGCCACAGCTGTTGAGGATTTCCTCTTGTTTTATGTTACATAAAATTCACTTTTTTATATATATATATATAACGTCTCGTTAGCGTTTCCGGTGATATAGCTTATTCCGAGTGGACATGAGTGGGAGAATGTTTGGATATAAGCACAAAGCTACACAAATGGCTATCTGTGCTCTACCAACCACGGGTATTGAAACACGGATTCTAGCGGTGTGAGACCACAGACATACTGCTGTTCCACTGGGGAGCGCATCGTGTAGATGGGCATGATCATGCTTAACATTTTTCTCTATCATAGAAAAAAAATATTACTGTAGACGTCCATTTAAGATTAACATAATCAACTTCCAACAGTTATTTTTGTAAGATACTGTGATAACATGTGTTCTTTTTTTTTAATTGTATGCAGTTGTAATGGCACTCTTCCGTGCTAATTGTTTGTTACGTTATCAGCGATATGGTAAAAGTTTGTCAGATATGAAAGTGAGGCCGTGGTTGGTTGTTTCACTAGAACATTAGCAAGCATCTTGTGTTCCGCATTTCGTGTCCTATTACCGTATAATCGCGATTTTTACTGTGGTCGCGTTATAAGAGTGTCAGTTAAATCCTGCTATACTATTACAATAGTCCAAGAGCGAATGTCCGAAACGTTTTCGTTTTTTCTTCGTACAGGTTTAAGAATTTACTCTAATGATCGTACTAATTGAATATGCTCGCACGCGTATATATTTATATGTACATATGTGTGTTTATTGGTATATATATATATATGTATGTGCGTTAAAATTATCATTGTATATTATATTGTTTACCATACACCTTTCACAATAGCATAATTTTAATTGAAGTCATTAATACGCTGGTTGTGCTTACAAAAGTTAATACGTTTATTTTTTTTCCTGTAGGGAACTATTTCATGTGTAGCTTCCATTTTTGTTTAATGGTGTCGTAGCCAGCAAGCAACTCGACGAGCCTGTGATATCCGCGCTTTTCTTTATTTTCGTACGACATTCACGCTAGTGTGGACTTTGCAGTCAAGCACATCTGTGGTGCGTGAAAGCCATTATCTGGCGAGCTAGTTTTTGCAGATTATCAGTGATTAAATAGTTTTATGATAAGAGGATAGTTTCCTGGATTCAGAAGCTTTCTCGGGAATTTAGTTTTACGTATTAGGTATATATATCCCAGTCAGCTATATGTGACTTCAAATTGCGTTGAGTGTTAACAGTAAGGATAACTTCGACTCCAGTGTTAAGTAATAAACAATTACGGCATGTTTTGTTATCGATTGTTGTATTAAAGGTAAATGAACCTGTCTGAAATGCATTTAGTGGTTGATCGCTTTGTATGTTAGAGTATGCAGGATTCGTTTGTTCAATGGTTTGTTAACTGAATTTCGTGTCAGTAGAAGAATTGTTGAAAGATATGACAGTCATTTCTGTACATTTATTTACCTTCGAAATGATGGGAGATCACGTTTATCCGAGTTCCATAAAGCGCGTTTTGAGACAATATTAGCTATTAATGTGCATGAACGGACCCAAAAAAGTTATTTGTGTTGATACTCGTGACAAACTTTGTCGGGCTTAACTATTCTGAATCGACAGTATTGTGACACTAAGCCTAAGACAACAGGTTTTTATTGGACATAACGATGCAGCAAGTAATGTAACCTTCACTATCGAAGTAATCTTTCATGTCTGTGTTTCCTCCTCCGTAAGGTTTCGTGATTCTTATCCTGAAGGATAAAAATAAGATATGTAATGTATTTCCTGTTTATACACAAAGCATGAAACCAAACGTAACGTGTCCATATTCTTTCAAGGATATCGTACCAAATCACCTTGTACGCGATTCTTTGAAACAGTGAATAAATTTAAACCAAGCCTAGTCGTCAAATTTGTCTTTTAATTGTTAACGAAAACATTTTTATTTTCCAGGGAAAGTTCAATACAATTCAAAAACCGCTTGAAACGTTTTTGTTTTCTATTCTTTTTAATTGAGCAAACCGTGTAGAACCTCAATAAGAACAACTATTAGAAATATAAAACAAAGGGAAGAAATGCAGTGCAAGTTGTTAAAGGCTCGTATTTTGATAGACTGTGATATTTCCGTACTGAAAAAGATAATAGACAAACAAGATACTGATCTTCAGTGGCGTTTTAAAGTTTATATCGTATCAAAAAGTTCCATCTACAGCTTCGATAGCGCGTGAAATTTAACGGACTTCCAGTTTTCAAAACAACGTATAATATTGAAAACTAACTTTCATGAAAACGCTTGATAATCTTGTCACAAACAGTACCTCAAAAAAAAGTCAAAATAAAATACAAAATCCCCTGGTGTCACTTTCCTTTCTCCAAAATAAAATACAAAATCCCCTGGTGTCACTTTCCTTTCTCAAAAAGCTGCTTGAATGACGATCAAACGTAACCGGTGAAATACAGAAACAAATGTTTTTTGTTTCATTTTGAAATTTCGTGGTGTTTTTTTTTTTTAGCTCTTTATCCGCAGTAAGGAAATGAATGTTACACGTGGTTTTCTCTAGTGAAATGGATGTTAAATCAGAGCGCAAGTGATACCTATATCACTTCACCGAAGTATTTTCCCTCTTTCGAAACTAACTTCAGCTTAAACGTAATGAGTTACAAGCGTATTTGTGTGCGTGTTTGTGCAATTGAAAGATATGTAAAACTGTGTGACAGATGTGCTAAAAAATTACTTGGACTGCGCATGCGCACGCTATTCTTGAATTGTTTCTTGAAGCATTGTGTGAAATCCGAAATTGTTAAAGAGGAGAGTGGAAACATTCCACAGTTTTTCGTCATTTCGTGTTTAAGAAAGTAAAAACTTTTAAATAGTTCTTTTGTTGTTGTTGTTTTTTTTTACCGGAGCTGTTTCAGATACGTTATTAAATATACTACCTCCCCTACCCAAACACGATGTAGGGTTGGGCGTGGTCATGTGTGTAGTGTTCGTACTGTGAATCTGGTTCGTGGCTATATGGCGCTGAAATGCGCTTCGCACGCTTTAAGGCCGTGACTCAAGAGTTGGTGATAGGTGCTGTTAACTGGCTACTTTCCCTCTAGTCCGACCCGGCATGGCCAGGTGGTTAAGGCACTCGACTCGTAATCCGAGGGTCACGGGTTCGAATCCCCGTCACACCAAACATGCTCGCCCTTTCAGCCGTGGGGGCGTTATAATGTTATGATCAATTCCACTATTCGTTGGTAAAAGAGTAGCCCAAGAGTTGACGGTGGGTGGTGATGACTAGCTGCCTTCCCTCTAGTTTTACACTCTAAGTTAGGGACAGCTAGCAGAGATAGCCCTTGAGTAGCTTTGCGCAAAATTCAAAACAAACCAACCCCTCTAGTCCAGTGGTTCTCAACCTTTTTATAGCTCAGGCCTACTTTGTATACATAGATGACCTATAGTCGCGGCATATTAAATGTTTTAGTGCTAAGAACATCTGACTTATTATATTAGTTTGTCCGCGATTGTCTACCTCTGGGAAAATGACAAATCTGCGGGTTTGCAGCGCTAAACTCTGGGGTTCCATTTCCCACAGTGGCCTCAGCAGATAATCCAATATGGATTTGCTCTGAAACAAACAACCTTTTCTAGATTTTTTATCAGTTCTGATAACCCAGTTTAGTCTGTAAGGTCAGTTATGGATGATTATACACGGATAGTCCTTTGAGTAAATGTAACCTAAAACGTTTTTTAACACAATTCTCTGTTATCTGTCTTACATTCCGGCGATACTTTAGATGTAATCTATCTTTCTTCCACATCGAGTTCAATTCCCCGCGATTAAAAGGAGACATATAGCTTATTGTGTAGATTTATAGTTCAAAAAACAACAACAAACAAACAAAAAACACAAACAGTTCCACATTGAGGATACGTTAGATCATTGAATATTTTAAGGCAATAATAGTCGATTTTTGTGATTCAATTTTAACAAATATAACTTTGAAACCGTCAAAACCTTTTCTGCCCCGCTCTGAAAGTTTACTATCGCACTGAAATTTAAAAAACGCCCACTAAAGGGTATTAACGCACAAGTTTGGAAACTGCATTACGTATACTACTAATCTAGTGCCCCAGTTCCACACCGAGGATGCTTTACGTATCGTAACCTACAACCTTTCTTCTACATCGAGGATGTTTTTGATACAAGATTAATAAAAATTATTAATTTTAAAAAGGAGGGAATAGAGATCATCAAAACAAAATTACAGAAAAAGTGGAATTAAAATGTAAAGATTGTATCTACAACTAGAGATTCTAACATTCCTACAACTAGGGATTCTAACATTCCTACAACTGGGGATTCTAACATGCCTACAACTGGGGATTCTAACATGCCTACAACTGGGGATTCTAACATGCCTACAACTAGGGATTCTAACAAAGTAAACAAACACGTCGAGAAAAAAGTGTCTACATCATTTTATCAAACTACAAATAACAATTTTGACTTCATGTCTACAGTAATTATCAATTTTAGTGGAATCATAATAGGTGTTTGTAGCTCGAGAACATAATGTAGACAATATTTGGCCTTTGACACTTTGAATAAGTTTAGTATGGTAATAATAAAATGCAAAGTAAATAACAAACGTACAACAAAGAATGCACACATGTACTGGTATGCAACTACAGCAAACAAAATATAGAATCGTTCTCGAAGGACCCTCTTGAAGGCAAAAATTGTATCGTCACAAAATTAATGACCAGCCTCCATCAATGTTACAGTCTAATGTATCAAAAGCCGAGCAGTAACAAAGTAATCTTATCAGATCGGAATAATGTTTTTTCTAAGATTGTACACCATAGATTAATGCAACTTAAACAGGCTTAGTAACACGCTGACCGTGTTAGGTCTGTGTGGCATGTGTACATGTTCTTTAACAGCCTGCTGTGCACAAGTGTATGCTAGAATAAGGCGACACAAATAGTGCGTGTAAAACAGACAACAGTGACACATTTAGCGTAAGTTGCCAATCATCAATAACATTTGTAACCGCCGACTTAACACCAACTATTTAAAAATAGCAATAATTGTATAAAATAGTGCTGTTTGCAGTAGTAGTACATTCTGAATACACCCTCACGATTTCAGCTAAATGTAAGAAACAGTAGAAACAAGCAGCAGTATTGTTTGAGTAGGGAAGTCTACTGTGGTAATTATCCACTGTTAAAAACTTGCTGAAATATAGTCATGAAAACCCACGTAAAGAGAGCAAACTCCAGTAACGATGAACAGTGACGACTCAATTAATGATGTACAACAGCAAAATCGGGAAGTTTTCACGTGGCAGTTTCCAATTAACAATCCTACGAAAAGACGTTTCTAGTCCTGATTTCTCCAAGCCCGTTCCCCTGGCTGTGGTTTCGCTAGATAGTAGATAGGAACAGTGGGAATCTCGTTAATCCATTCATTAATGGATTTAAATGGCAATTTCATTTAAATACAAAATTATTAGCCTAATATTAATAACCTTTCAAGTTACTCTGGGGCCTATTAGGCCCCACTTTTCGTAGGAGTGATAATGCGCTAGAAAATGCATCACTTGCAGTTTCCAAGTGACGCACACTCTACGAAAACACTAGATTTGTTGACGGCGAAAAGTGAAGAACTCAGAAAATTTTACAGCAGGACAAAAGTAAAGAGATCGTTTTAAATTTTAAAATACTCCCAGTTTTTCAAAAAATCTTCTGCAGTCCAACACTACGGTAGAAATCGTTTGGAATATTTTTGTAGTGGAGTCGTAAGAGGGTTTTATATATTTAGTAAACTGTCAACGGTAGATCTTCAACCTTGTTTGCATAGTTTATCTTTGTGATCCATATTTGTAGATTTTAAATTGTCAATTTTAAATTAGTTTATGTGTTGGCTTTGTTGATGCACAGCAATGGGCAAATATATGCCTGGAGTAAGATACAACCCCCACCAAGTGTGTATAATATTCTGCAGGAGAAAAGGACTTTTCAAATAAAACAAATAGGTCTGAAACATCACTTTAAATGAAGCTTTACCTCTTTTTAAGTCATTTATTAACCGAACGAGGTGGCTTTGTGCCTGAAGTTTTGTGTAAACATGCGTTTAACACGCATAGAGTACAAAAGCAGCCATTCATAACAGCATTGCATCTATTATGTATCTGTAACTGGGTATAGTTAAATCACCCTTCAATGAATAATAGTAAACATTTAAATAGGTCATGGATATTCGCAGTGCTTTGTATAGAATATCTGTCTCGATTTTTGTGCAAAATACCCAGCTAATTTTATGGTAAGCTTGTGAAACAGAAATAATAATATTAATGATATGAACAAATGGGCAAATTTTGATTTTGTCTAACAATTTTGAAATCGTTTACTTTTGTTTATTATCAGTGTTTGGATGGTCTTAAATTATTAAAAACGAAGGTTTGCAGTGTTTTCTCAAGAATATGTCCGCTTTATAAGTTGTTTTTTCCCCGAATGTTCCCGTTACGTTAGTTTTGAGTACATTTCTATGCGATCCCCTTGTGAACCACTATCGTTACTATAGTAACTTACTACCTCTGATCTACACAGGAGATGAATTATATATTATAAGATACTACCTCTATTTCATTTCGAGGATGTCTTAGTTATATTAATCTAGTACCTCCTTTTCTACACGGTTCGAATCCCCCTCGCACCAAACATGCTCGCTCTTTCAGCCGTGCGGGCGTTATGATGTGACGGTCAATCCCATTATTCTTTGATAAAAGAGTACCCCAACAGTTGGCGGTGGGTAGTGGTAACTAGCTGCCTTTTCTCTGGTCTTGCACTTCTAAATTAAGGACGGCTAGCGCAAATAGCTCTCGTGTAACTTTACGCAAAATTCAAAACAAACAAACAAACAAACCTTTTCTACACAAGTGATACTTTATGTGTACTAATCTACCGTATATCTCTCACCACAGGAATACTTTTAATTTATTATCCTAATCCTTCCATTAATCGTTACCCCTTTAAGTAAGAAATTGAATCACTCCTCACGAATGACAAATATTCGAACTTGCTTTACGCAACTGATCATTTCAGAAACGAGGCCTTGTTTAACATTGATTTTCATAAGAAGCCATTATTTTAGCGAATGAAAAACTAGTATTTCGTTTACGCTCATCTTGAGTATCAACATTATCCGATAAAAAGTTTTCTCTATATTTTTTATGAAAGATAAACTGGAAAAATTACAGCATTGTTGCATGAATAACCTAAAACAAAGAATCCTCTTTAGGTTAATCTTATTATGTAGCTTTGAAATGTATTTTGATTAATCGTTGATTTCACTATAGTTAATGTCATGAAACGTGATCGTTTCATCTTTTATTACCATTATTTATTTATCTGACTTTTTTTATGCCGAAATACAGTGATTGTCTCCAGTAACCCAGTAAGCTTATTTTACCTTAGTACAAAGTAAGCTTATTTTACTTTAGTACAAAGCCACATGGGCTATATGCTGCGTCCACAATGTGGAATGGGACCCTTGGTTTTAGCGTTGTAAGTACGTAAACTTGTCGTCGTCCCACCGGCGGACTTTCCAATAAGAGAGTACAGAGTTTATGTATCTTAACTATTATTTTGGTTTATCTTGACTGAAAATTTTGAAAATGTTTGGAATCCTGAAACTTGTGTGGATTACAATTATTGTAATTAACTGAATTTATTTCAAAAGCTTTTACGAGGTTAAATAAAGAAATTTAAACAGTATTCGTCTGTTAATATTGACGGAATCGTCTTTTTAGGTGACAAGCACGAGCAAAACCATAGCCGTAGCTAAAGGTTTAAATGAAATCTTTGAAGTGTTTTAACCGAAATAAAAACATAAATATGTAAAGGTTTCATAATTTCCTTACATAAAAACAACCTTCGGTTAATGTCTTCGTTATTTTCTATTAGTTGAAACACGGTAGAAACACTTTCGTAAAATATTTTAAATAAACGATCTATGGGAAAATATTTTAAGTTCGTTTTGTTATCTAATTGTAAACTGTACTGATTATGGTTCCATAGAACCTATTGCTCTAACCCTTTCTCTCAGATACCTCATGCTGTCTGGGTGAACGAAGGTTTACATGGTATATATTCAGATTGCCTGCAGTATTGTTGTATTTGCTACATCTTACGTCAGTATGTACGAGTGATATTATTTTATCTTGACAAATTTTTAAAGACGTTTTTTTCTTTATCATTCAACAGCTGTGAAAAGAAAATCAATATTTGTTTAATATTATAAGCATTTTGAGTATTGTATTGTGCTGATAAGGACAGAGTGTTTTCTCGAACAAATTAGTAAAATTAATTAAATTAATTAAACCAAAATTTTTTGGTTGACGTATGCAAACTCATTTTTCGTATTGAAAATTGTAGAACCCATTTGTTGTATTCATGCTAAGTTTTCTTTTTGTAACTAGCTTCCAGAAGGGTCGGAACTGACGCTAGCTGAGCTCCGCGAGATGGCAGCACGCCAACAGCAACAGATTGAGGCTCAGCAACAGCTCCTGGTGGCTAAGGAACAACGTCTTAAGTTTTTGAAACAGCAAGAGGTGCGACACCACCATGGAGCCCAAACAACAGAAGGGGATCGGTTGCGATATTTGCGTGAAAGGGTGGAAGGTCAAGAGCAGAAACTCCGCCGGTTGAGGGCGCTGCGAAACCAGGTAGACCAACAGCGAGTGAACAATGGTAACCTAGGTACGGTTTACTGTTTGTTATTTGTTACGTCACTTTATTTTTTCTTTCATCAGTGACATAATTTTGCATTTGCATGAGAATATTTTGTCTTATATTTCAGCTATCAAACTTCAGAAGAAAGTCGTTTTCAATACTAAAAATATTTTTCTAAACTAGTTATTATCTATTTGAGTGTGTGTATAAGACCTGTTAGTTTTATTTTTGGAAGGGTGTGTATGTGTGCGTATATATATTATTTAAATTTTTTTCTTGTTTATAAACCCTGAAACAATTCAGGTAAAGTTTGCATGGCTTGTATTTTTTAATTTTGGCTAGGAAATACTTGGAAACATTTTACTACTTGTCTAATATCGTGTAAACTTAAAAATAGGCCTGCATTTTATCTATCATGCTTATAATTGCTGACACTTAAAATATTTTACTATGGCGTGATCACATTGGATGAACGTTGCTCTGTATTCTGGTTCTTTGTTTTCAAGAGACTGTAATTTGGTTAATAGCTTCATCATCTAATCCAGTCACGGATGTTAAGTCATCTTTCTATAGGCGTGTGTGCTGGACAGGTGAACTCTCAGTTGCTCATCCATTGAAGTTTATTATTGTGTGTAAAGTTATTCTTGATTTATAAACAAGCTCTCAGTTCAAAAGTCATCCCTTTTTACACTTAGTTCACTACATTCGTAGCACTACAAATGTCTGAAAGGGTCAGGTTTTTGTAATATTGAAAAAAACCAGAAAAGTTAAAAGCACTTTTTTATTACAATTCTAACAACGTAAGGGGGCGTCAGAGCTTTCAGTGTTGTTGTTGATTCATTAATTTTGAAAAGGTCACAGTGCACACAAAGTAATTACAGTGAAGGGGTGGGGGGTATAGTGGAGGTAAGATGATGATGGTAAAGGAAAAGATGGACAGCAATCCAATGATTATTTTAAGGTTCGTGGTGTCTATAGCAAATATCATTATACACATGTCAGTATGTTTCAGGTCGCACGTTAATAATGGTAGGGTTCACAGTGGATGTATGGTAATATATACAATAAATAGGACGTGGTAGCTTCACAGTGGATGTATGGTAATACATATACAGTAAGTAGGACATGTGGTCGGTTCATAGCGGATGTATGGTAATACATACAGTAAGTAGGATGTGTGGTAGATTCATAGCGGATGTATGGTAATACATATACAGTAAGTAGGACATGTGGTCGGTTCATAGCGGATGTATGGTAATACATACAGTAAGTAGAATACGAAGAAATTCCATAGAAGGAAAATATAACGTTTTTTGAAGGAGTTTCTTTTTGTTATATTTATAGAAGCACGAATATTGAACGTGGCATAAAAATAATTAGAAAATATAGCTCGAACCATTACTACTTAGTATTTAGATTACGTTTCAGTCTTTATAATTCTGTCAAGAGATAGGAAAAAAGAAAATGGCTCCAGATGAATTCATACCAGTTATTTTTCAGGTTCACGGAATACCCAGTTGATAATTGTATTTTATTAAATTATAGCAGTCGCTTACTCTGAAAATGGAAGAATGGTTATTTTGAGATACTTTAGATGAGCTAGGCTGAAAAGAAAAAAGCTTAACCAATACAGCTACACATGAGCGTTCAAGGTAATAAGTACATTATTAATAACCCATAGGAATCTCGGTGTACATTCCAGAAAACTCCCTACTCTAACCTGTTAAAACAACTCAACGAAGTATAACAATATAGTCATGACTAGGTGATTTGCACAGGAGTAAGGAGTGTCTCAGAAAGTCGTGCTCCCTGTACAAGCTTCTATGGTGTTTCAGTAGGCCAGTGAGATTCCTCCTAACTTTAAGCACGTTAATGCGAGTATTCCGAATGACTTCCCTAAGAATGAGAATCATGCTTCAAATGAGTTTTGAACTTTAGAAAGAAGAAGAAATAGCGAAATTAGTTTCAGTCGAGAAGTGGAATATACAAGCGAAAACCAAAGCATTATGAACAATCCAGTAGACAACTAAATTGTTCAAAACGAATAACGTGGAACTAATATCTAAGATCACGTTCATATCGATACGGTGGCCAAGGAAACTAAAATGTTGTCTGCAACAACCTAATAAATAATGAACTTTGGCAAGGCTCAGTAGTACTTTCTGAATTTATAATGATTAAAATGGAAATGGAAGGCTAAGCTTTGGTTTGAGAAACTGTGATGTGTGTGTTTTCGTATAGCAAAGCCATATCGGACTATCTACTGTATCCACCGAGGGAAACTGAACCCTTAATTATAGCATTGTAAATCCGAAGACTTACTGGTATTTCACCGGGGAACTATAAGCTCTGCCCAGCAGGTATCGAAACCCGGTTTATAGCGGTGTGAGTCTGCAGACATACCACTGTATCATTAGGGGTAGATACTGTGGTACAAAATACGCCCCCCCCTTCAGTGGCTCAGTGGTATGTTTACAGACCTACAACGCCAAAAACCGGGTTTTGATACCCGTGGTGGGCAGAGCACAGATAACCCATTGTGTAGCTTTGTGTTTAATTCAAAACAACAAGAAAATACGTTTGAGAAGTATCTTCATTACCACTTCCCTAACTTTTGAATGGATAAAAAGCATTGTTTTCCATACGAACCTATTGCTTCACCAAGGAAAAGGGTAAAAGATAAACCCCAACTATTTATATTCGTCTCAAGATAAACAGGAAGAGAAATATCGCAGGTTCAGTTTCGTCAGCCATCAGAATCAGATTAGGTTTACTAAGGACTATCCACATAATTGTTCTCTTATTAAATAACAAACTAATTACCGCAAGTGGCTGTGGTTTAAAGATATTTTTTTGGAGTGAAGAATTGTTGGAATGTAGCTAGTTTACAACATCTGTTGCCAACTCTTGGAGTACGATTGCCTGACCGAATAGTGGGATTTTACCGGGGAAATTTTACGGTAACGAGATACGAACCACGAATATTTTGATTCACAATCCGAGTACGCAAACTAGTTGATTATACCTCTCCTTCTCCTACAACTCTGGCGTCCTTTGTGTTCTATCTCCTATCTCCTCTTCTGTTGGGTTTGCATTGCTTCTGTGATGTGTGTTTTTTGGCATTGTCATAGTTTATTTTAGCCCATAACTACACATTAGACTTTGTCCACCATAGGAAATTGAACCCCAGCTTTTAATGCTGTAAGTTCGTAAACTTACTGTTGACCCAGTGAAGGACTTTTTATAGTGTCAGAGGTTTCAAATTACATGGCGTAATTTCTGAAATTTGGATAAAATGTTCCAGTTGATTACACTTTTACAGTAAAACACGAGTACTATATGACATAACATTTACGTCATTTTCTTATTTACGGTTGTTTTAATTTTTAATGGTGTTGTAGTTTTAGCTAATTAAATTTGATTATAGTATCTTACCGTTCTAAGTTTTCGTGGTTTAGGTGATTAGTGCTGCATTAATTAAATATTAATCTTCTTCATATATCTAACACACAAACACACAGAAATAATTAACGTAAATTGTCAAAATAAACATAGCAAAAGTTGTGTTATTTCTAAATGTAGATTCAATTCCACCAGATTATATTTCAAGAATGAGTTGTCAATTTATTCAAAGCTTTTGGAAATCATTCGGGTTCCTTTTTAACAAAAGTTTGGGAAGGTAGCTAGTCATCTCCTCTTACCGCCAACTCTTGAGCCACTCTTTTACCAACGAATAGTGGGATTGACCGTCACATTATAACACTCCCACGGCTAAAAGGGCGACCATGTTTGGTGTGACGGGGATTCGAACCCACGACCCTCAGGTTACGAGTTGAGCGCCCTAACCGACCATGCTGGGCCATATCCCAGGTGAAAAATGTCTTAACTTCCGTTTTTTTGCAGTTATGGAGTTAAATGGGCTACATGTATAAAACGTGTTAACTTCCTCAGTTTATCGAGAAGTTTCCTCAGTATATATATATATATACACATCATTGCAAGACGCTTTTCAGTTTGTTCGGGTTCTAAACCTGCACTCCTACACTCTGCCCTCCGCAAGGATCGAGTTACTAATTTCAGGGGAGCCGGCATGGCCAGGTGGTTAAGGCACTTGACTCGTAACCTGAGGGTTTCGGGTTCGAATCCGTCTCACACCAAACATGCTCACCCTTTCAACCATGGAGGCGCTATAATGTAACGATCAGCCCAACTATTCGTTAGTAAAAGAATAGCCCAAGAGTTGGCGGTGAGTGGTAATGACTAGCTGCCTTCCCTGCTAAATTAAGGATGATTAGTGCAGATAACCCTTAAGTAGCTTTGCGCGAAATTTAAAACAAACCAACCCCTCTAGTCCAGTGGTTCTCAACCTTTTTATAGCTCAGGCCCAATTTGTATACATAGATGACTTATAGTCACGGCATATTAAATGTTTTAGTGCTAAGAACATCTGACTTACTATATTAGTTTGGCCGCGAAAGTCTAAAACCTTTATATATATTTATATACATTTATTGCAGTATTAGCAAGAGCGATTAGCGATACATGCTAACTGATTGATCGACAGACTCATTATTTCATTTAGTAAACTCCAATCTTTCTACTCTTGTATAGGTTCTAGTTTCGTAACTTTCTCAACCACTGTAACATTCAAGTAAGGTACTAACATTGTATTGGGTTGTCATTGTTTTTTATTATTATTAACAATGGTTTAAAATGCTAGACCTATACTGAAGGTCGCCATTTGCCCATATTCTTGAAAATATATTTGTTGTCTAACAATATTTTCCACAATTATTTAAAAAGATTATCTGTACATTTCCTTCTTGGCGAATGAATTACTAATGTTGACTGTATAACACCACATGGTCGTCATTCTTTATTGGTCTTAAGTTAGCCAGTGACCTCACACAGATCTTCTGTAGATCAAATAAATTGATAACTAAGTAATAAAAACAAGTTATTTTGTTTTTGTTTTACTATCGCTGATAAAGGTAATAAACTTTTTATTTACAACAATATTTACAATATTCACTAAACGATAAACCTAATTAATCTTATCTGATTTGATAACGATTTGATTTGATTTCGTAAACAGTTTTTATTGTCATGTGTTTTTTTATATATCAGTGAGTAGTGTTATCCCGTAAATTGAGTATTATGCAATAAAAGAGTCGATGCGTACTTTGCAGCCATTGGCTGTGGTGCAACGTAATTACAGACGCCTGAACAGGAAATAAGTTTGGGGGCATGTTGAGGGTATCGTCTATCGCACACCTATAACATACATCACGAAGCTAAAGACCAGGATGACGGACACCATCGCCACTGTAACTGTTGACATGTTGCAGCGAACATGGCCTGAAATCGAATATCGGTTAGACGCGCCGAGAGCCACTAATGGAACACGCTTAAACATTTACTGACGTATCAGTAAAAACTGTTTGATTTGAGCTACAGATATTGTAAACTGTATCGTTGTATTTCTTTGGTTTGATTATTAAATTTTAATATAGGACCATCCTGTATGTTCCTGGGTCTAGGTATTCTACGTTAAATAACATAATTAAAGATGTGAATCTATAAGAATGATGCAAAATACCTGTTGGAAAAGAGAATTAACAATATCGAACCCTACATTTGGATGAAATTTTTGTTCATAAAGACTAAAAAATTTAATTTTGTCTACAACTATAGAACGTTGGCCAAAGAGAATATTATCACAGAAATGCCTTACCTTTAATTGTAGTCATAGTCACGTGGCAACGGGTGATCTAGAAATTCTGGAATTTTTTATATGGAAAATATTATAAAACTTAGATACTAAAATAAGCGCTGTATCGCTACAAGAAAAAAATTGACGCTACATTTCAGTCGAGAACTTCAAGATGAATATTTATAACTTCCAATATTGGTAAAAAATACTAAAGCGTTTCTCGTATATTATTTTACAGGAAATAACTAATAGCTACGTTTTATAGATGCAGAAAAAGAACAACAGCTATAATTAAAATATTTGTTACGTGGATAATTATTCAATTTAACTGACTCTATATATTTATCTCAAACTACGTGACTGACACAGTTGAAAAAGGGGGGAATCCAAAAGGCTTCTTTAACTCCACAGAAATTACAGAAGTGTGGATTTTGAAGTGAATTTATTATCCTGACAAATTAGTTCTACGAACATCAGAATATCATTCAAGTAATTTTCAATTGTACAGGGTGTTCGAAAGGTCACTGTGCAGTTTTCAAAGCAGCGATAACAGCATTCATTCAGTCTATTTCAAGCCAGCAACTGATAGCGGTGTTTAGAAACAAAATAGAAGGATCTAGGCTTGTATTGATGACAACGGGGCTCACTTTCAACATTGTTTATAATTGTCATTCCTATTTACCACCTGTATTCTATATTGAAACATGTCTGTTAATAAATATATAAGTGCACAGTGACTTTCCGAACACCCTGTATTTTAAACTTGGTAAACTTCTGTCTGTATAATCCCCCTTTTGTACAGCGGTGAGTCTACAGACTTGCAACGCTAAAATCAGTGGTTCGATTCCTCTTGCTGCACTTAGCAGGTAGCCTAATGTGGTTTTGCTATAAGAAAAACACACAGTGTCTGTATAATCACGGATAAAACTGTATTATATTTGAAAATCTGATGATTCCTTATAAGATACTCGGTCGGGAAATTCAAAACCACTTGAAGCAAACATCGCTTCTCAATTCTGCTCAATATCACTAAAGCTCATTACAAAATGAATATAATTTTTATTTCAGTTTTTAGCCTATAATATTATTATTTACATATTTCAATGAATAAAACGAAAAGTATAAATTATTAAGATATGTTGGGGTTTGTGAAATCTTTCTCGTAGCCCTAACGTTGCAAATGGATTTCTAGTTTGTTGGAGTTTAAATAATTTTTCGTCCGGTTTTAATATAAAATAAAATATATGTTGGTGTTTTCACCAAAATTACCACTTGAAAACAATATATTTTCAAATATAACCCGTTCCGTGTGTTTTCTCATAGCAAAGCCACACCGGGCTATCTGCTGAGCTCACCGAGGGGAACTGAAACCCTGATTTTAGCGTTGTAGATCCGAAGACGTACCGCTGTTCTAGCGTGGGGCAACCCGTTCCGCAATGTATTTGTGGTTATATATCCATATGGTATTAATCAAATTGCAACGGAGTTGCCCCACAAAGTTTCATGTCTTATAATGCTAAAATTTTAGGCTCGATTCCTACCGTGAACACAGCGCAAGTAATTCACTGTTTAACTCTGTACTAAAGCTAACAAACAAATACAACGAATGTTTATTTAGCAGTATGCCCAACTATTTGATGCGTATCTTTGTTATGTTTGGTTCGATTTGTTTTGAATTTCGCGCAAAGCTACACGAAGGAAGCTAGTCATCACCACCCACCGCCAACTCTTGGGCTACTCTTTTACCAACGAATAGTAGGATTGACCGTCATATTATAACGTTCCCAAGGCTGAAAGGGCGAGCATGTTTGGTGCGACCGGGATTCGAACCTGCGACCCTCAGATTAGGAGTCGCACACCTTCACCACCTGGCCATGCCGGGCCCGCTTTGTTATGTTATTTTTTTTTTAAATTCATTTGGCTCCATAATAGAAGTTTGTTTTCATTTTTAAGGTGGTTTCTAAACCATTTCTCGTTGAGTTTAAAAGTGATGGAAATACCACATCATGTGATATGTGACACGAGTGAACTGTGTCATTAGCTTCAGCAAAAAGAGCATATTTTTTTATCGTAACGTAATATTAAATTTCTATTTTGATGACTCAAAGCCATCAAAACAGGCCACGTGTTATGCAATGTCAGTATAGCATTGAACCTCATCTGACACAACTTAGGATTAATGTAGCTAGAGTCCACTGTAAGACTTGTGTTAGAATATCGTAATGTAGGTCACGCCCAAGTAACAGCCTTTTCTGTGAGTTTTGGCAAGCGTGAGGTTTTAGCGATGTTTGAACCTAAAGTAAACAGGTAATGGGTCAGAATAAATTCTTAGCCAGCAGAGAAATACTCGTGTAAAGAAGCTGTACTTTTTATTTATGTGACGCATTTGGGAATTACTATTTTCTAGATCCCATTGTTTTGTTTGACAGTATTTTTTTGTCCTTATGGTACATAGACTAATGTAACTTGTTGATGAAGTTTATATTCAACTTATTAACGTTACGTAGAACCCAGACTTGGTCTCGTCATTGGAATTAGAAAAGAATTATACAAATTTGAGTTGTCATTGTTTCATAGTTTATCAACTGTTAGAACAGGGTAGATTTTGATTGTTATTGTTTCGTAATATTTAACATATTGTTAGGAAGAACGGGGTCAATGTCGATATTGTTTCGTAGTGTTTAACATATTGTTAGGAAGAACGGGGTCAACGTCGGTATTGTTTCGTAGGATTTAAGATATTGTTAGGAAGAACAGGAACAATGTCGGTATTGTTTCGTAGTGTTTAACAGTTGTTAGGAAGAACAGGGTTAATTTCGGTTAACTCTGATTCACAGTCATAGTGTTAAATTTGTATTACCTTGGAAGTACATGGGGCGGGTTAACAAGGAAAGGAGATAGTACTAATTCTGATTTGTTAACCTGGCAAGGGAAGGAAGCTGAGAACTGATTGTTTTATGTTCTGTCCTTCACTTTGACTGACTTCTGAAAGACGCTAATCATAAAGCAATTTGTGAAAAGATTTTGTGGAATAAAAATGTGGTACTAATGTATGATAAGTCAAACTTACTTTTGTATTGATTAGTTTCCAACACTTTACTCGGTAATAAAACCATGGAAGTTGCGCATTGTGTTACTTTATTATAAACTACTCTATACAGTGTGATATCATGTTCCGTACGCATGGGAAAATTTTCATTGTATAACGTTATATCTAAAGTTTCATATTTCAGCAGAAAAGGATATAATTTATGTGTAGAATATTTATTTCTAATACGTCACCAAGCATTAAGATTATGATTTATATGTGTAGCTAAAATTAGTCCATGGTTAATTCGCCACATAGTAATTTCTAGCATTTTTAGAAATATGATTTTTATTGGGCTTTATTCAGAAAATAAGCGACATGATTGGGTAGCGTAATGTTAGGTTTGTTGTTATTGGATGATTGTATTATAATCTTTTGAAAATGCTCCATCTTCTTGTTTTATTTACTTTTATTTTTTAATTGATATTGTAACCGTTTGAGAATGGTTTTCATTCCAGTTTTTACATACACACGTTTCCAGATATTTTTATTGTATTTCAAACTTTGCAGTGCACACTGGATGGATTAACACATTTTCAGAGTAAAGTTAGGAGAAAAGATACTGTATTTACAGTGTGGTTAATTATCAGAGAACTTTTAACCGACTTTTCGCGTTTGCAGTTTCTTCATGAAAAGAAACTACAAAGGCGAAACGTCAGTTAAAATAAGTTCTATTATAATTATCTGTAGTGTAAACAAAGGTCGTTTTGTGTTGCATTTTCAAATAAACAGCGATTGATACGTGGAAATATTTATATTTTATTTTATTATACTTGAGAAAACTGAAACGTGCTTTCACAAATTTAAATCAACCTGCAGGAGTTTCACAACTGATCTAATTCGTCGGATAACGAAATCCTCTTCATGCAGCATGTCTGACATCGCAGAAAGAATGTGTCGTGTCAAAATGTGTCTCGATTTTTACTCTTTGTTGCCCCCTCAGTGGTACAACGTTATGTGTATGGACTTATACTGTTCGAAATCGGGTTTCGATACCTGTGGTGGGTAGAGCCGAGTTAGACGTTTGTGTACCTTTCTACTTTATTATTACATTGTGTATCTTTCTACTTAATTATTACATTGTGTACCTTTCTACTTAATTATTACATTGTGTACCTTTCTACTTAATTATTACATTGTGTACCTATCTACTTAATTATTACATTGTGTATATTTCTACTTAATTATTACATTGTGTACCTTTCTACTTAATTATTACATTGTGTACCTTTCTACTTTATTATTACATTGTGTACCTTTCTACTTAATTATTACATTGTGTACCTTTCTACTTAATTATTATATTGTGTACCTTTCTACTTAATTATTACATTGTGTACCTTTCTACTTAATTATTACATTGTGTACCTTTCTACTTAATTATTATATTGTGTACCTTTCTACTTAATTATTACATTGTGTGCCTTTCACTTAATTATTACATTATTGTGCCTTTCTAATTTTATTATTATATTGTGTAACCTTTCTACTTAATTATTACATTGTGCAGCTCTACTTAATTATTACATTGTGCACCTTTCTACTTAATTATTATGTTGTGTACCTTTCTACTTAATTATTACATTGTGTGCCTTTCTACTTAATTATTACATTGTTGTGCCTTTCTACTTAATTATTACGTTGTGTAATCTTTCTACTTTATTATTACATTGTGTATCTTTCTACTTAATTATTACATTGTGTACCTTTCTACTTAATTATTACATTGTGTACCTTTCTACTTAATTATTACATTGTGTACCTATCTACTTAATTATTACATTGTGTACCTTTCTACTTAATTATTACATTGTGTTGCCTTTCTACTTAATTATTACATTGTGTACCTTTCTGCTTTATTATTACATTGTGTGCCTTTCTACTTTATTATTACATTGTAAACCTTTCTACTTTATTATTACATTGTGTACCTTTCTACTTAATTATTACATTGTAAACCTTTCTGTAATTGTTATTATTATATTGTGTGCCTTCTCTTTAATTATTACGTTTGTGTACCTTTTCTACTTAATTATTACATTGTGTACCTTTCTACTTAATTATTATATTGTGTGCCTTTCTACTTAATTATTACATTTGTGTGTAACCTTTCTACTTAATTATTACATTGTGTGCCTTTCTACTTAATTATTATATTGTGTACCTTTCTACTTAATTATTACATTGTGTACCTTTCTACTTAATTATTACATTGTGTGCCTTTCTACTTAATTATTACATTGTGTACCTTTCTACTTAATTATTATATTGTGTACCTTTCTACTTAATTATTACATTGTGTACCTTTCTACTTAATTATTACATTGTGTACCTTTCTACTTAATTATTACATTGCCAACCTTTCTACTTAATTATTACATTGTGTACCTTCTACTTAATTATTACATTGTGAACCTTTCTACTTAATTATTACATTGTGAACCTTTCTACTTAATTATTACATTGTGTGCCTCTCTTAATTATTACATTGTGTGCCTTTCTACTTAATTATTATGTTGTGTGCCTTTCTACTTAATTATTACATTGTGTGCCTTTCTACTTAATTATTACATTTGTGAACCTTTCTACTTAATTATTACATTGTGGACCTTTCTACTTAATTATTACATTGTGTACCTTTCTACTTAATTATTACATTGTGTGTGCGCTACTTAATTATTACATTGTGTACCTTTCTACTTAATTATTATATTGTGTACCTTTCTACTTAATTATTACATTGTGTACCTTTCTACTTAATTATTACATTGTGAACCTTTCTACTTAATTATTACATTGTGAACCTTTCTACTTAATTATTACATTGTGTACCTTTCTACTTAATTATTACATTGTGTACCTTTCTACTTAATTATTACATTGCGTACCTTTCTACTTAATTATTACATTGCGTACCTTTCTACTTAATTATTACATTGTGAACCTTTCTACTTAATTATTACATTGCGTACCTTTCTACTTAATTATTACATTGCGTACCTTTCTACTTAATTATTACATTGCGTACCTTTCTACTTAATTATTACATTGCGTACCTTTCTACTTAGTTATTACACCTTCTGTTGTTTTTCACATTTTATTTCTATCTTCTTTTCCTCTACAGTGGTGTTTAAGAAAATATTTTGGTGAAACATTCAACCCATGCGTGTTTTAAAGCATATGAAAAATATTTAATGTCATGCTGGGTGTGGTTTAGTTGTTAGCATGCCAGAACAGTGAATCTATATCAGAGCCATTGGGTACGCTATACGAGTGATGGGCAAATTTCAAAATTCAATCGGAGAAACGTGGCCCAAGGGTTGGCAGTAAATGTTGTCGACTCGTTGCCTTTTCCCAAGATGGCTTCCTGTTGGCATTTATCCCGTCCCATGCCCCTGGAAGCTTAGCTGGTTTTGTTTTTTTCTCTGATGGATGCTCGTGATCTGGTAGCTTTAATACTTTGCGATGTGAATAATTTGCATATTAAAGGCTTTAGAGGGTAAGTTTAGAAGTTCACAAAATATAAAAACAAACGGATAGACAGGACAGTAATGTGATTAAGAAGTATGTTATAGTCAAGTATTTTGTTCACTGTTTTAAATCGTTAAATATTATACCTTAATGTAACCAGTATATAATATTAAGCGCTGTATAAATAAAATCATTTCATAACCACGAGATAACTTTCACTTATTCATGTGTAAAACTGATTCGTTGTTGAAAACTTTTTAAGCGAATATAAGTCAGGTGTAGCTGATCATACACTAAAAGATGTAAGCTGAAACATTCCAATATACATGTAAGTTTTATAACCACTTAGAGGTCAAAGGGCGGATCCATATATCTTACCTTTGACGTTTCCTCTTGAAAATACCCCTACTAGAGATTCCGGGTAGCACAACATACGGGTTTACATAAGCAAGATCAACCATAGAATTATCACATAATACTTGTCTCTACTTTTTTATTCTGTTTTTTATTTCCAACGAGTCCTAACTTGAAGTGATTCTTCAGTGACCTTTGAAAACTAAAACAGTACCGAATTCCTTTTGAAGTTACTTAGTTTAGAATTTTAATTCAGTTCAGTTAAGCCTTCTCGGGATTTTGAATAAAACGTTTCTTTCATAAATCAATGATATAATAATTATTTGCAATTGGTTGTTTTAAGCACTCGTTAAAACAGAATAATAAGCATCTTTCCCCTATCGTAAAAAAAATGTTTTTGAATACTTCAAGCATTAAAATGCAAAATGAACTCTTCCTGCCTTAATAAAGAACGCTTTTTTTCCCATTATTTTATGGCCTAGCATGGCCAGGTGATTAAGTCGCTAGACTCGTAATTTGATGGTCGCGGGTTCGAATCCCCGTCACATCGAACATGCTCGCTCTTTCAGTCGTGGGGACGTTATGATGTGACGGTCAATCCCGTTATTTTTCGTAAAAAAGTAGCCCAAGAGTTGGCAGTGGGTGGTGATGACTAGCTGCCTTCCCTCTTGTCTTACACTGACAAATTAGGAATGGCTAGCTCAGATAGCCCTCGTATAGCTTTGCACAAAATTAAAAAAAAAACACAAAAGCTATTTTATCCACTCTGTTATAAAGTGAACAGTATAACGGATGAAAGCAAGCCTTACCGTTTAAATAATAACATATGAAAGTTTAGAGAAATTGTTGAAAGAGAAAAATAATGTAGTCCAGCTGAAGATGATTAAAAATTCACTGTCACTCATCATGCTAATGACTTCATCTTAAACAACAGAGATTCTTAAGAAAATATTTAAAAACTGTTGGTATGGGTAGAGAAAGCACTGTTAGAGGAGCGAACAACGTTTCTACCTTTTCGGTCATCGTCAGGTTCACAAAGAAAGGAGGAGGTAATTGACTGATAGCTGACCACAAGTTTGAAAGCGGTTGTGTAATTTAGTGTAGGAATGTAGAGGGCGTGCTTAGATGTTGGATATATTTATTAATATAGGTATAAAGGTGTTCTTTCGTATTGGTTTATTTTGGGCTTGAATTATTAGTAAGGCTTCTTTAATTTTGTGTTTGTTTATGTTTGTTTCTTTATTTAGTATTTGGGTGTTTTCTATGGTTATGTTGTGTTTACTTGATTTGCAGTGTTCGAAAACGTGTGAAGGTGACTTTTGTGTTAGTTTAATCCAACAACTCAAGCCCAATCAATACAATGGAACACCTTTATACCTATAATAAATATATCCAACATCTAAGCACGCCCTCTACATTTCTACACTCAATTACACAATCGCCTTCAAACATGTGGTCAGCTAGCGGTCTGTAACCCTCTCCTTCTTTGTGAACCTGACGACGACCGATGAAGGTCGAAACGTTGTTCGCTCCTTTAATAGTGCCTTCTCTATCCATACCACCCGTTTTTGAATATATAATTTTATCTACAAGTGGGTTTTCTTGTCATCACGGATTAGAGATTTTCAAGAGCTTTGTCTCTTTTAAACTGATTCCATCTTTCAGTTTGGTCAACAATCATTTTTATTTATTTTTATATACTTAGTGTCTTCTTGTTTGTTGTTTTATTTCTCTCTGGTTATATATTCATTCAAAACTTTCTATTACTGATTCATTGTCTCAGGTTATTTTTCGTAATTTTGATATTTTCAAATACTCTTATAAATTGCTTCTCTGCTTAACACTGAGGATCCAATTTCATTAGTTCACAAGTTTTCATCTTTCTTTCTTTTTGCAGGTGCAGAGTTGGAGTCTATTCGAGCTCTTTTTAATGAAAAGGAAAAAGAACTGACGTTAGCAGTAGCCAAGGTGGAGGACCTCACGCGACAGTTGGAGGAACTAAAACGAGGTAATCATAACGGGCTTAGGACCAGTAACTCCAACATATCTCAGCCTGCCGCAATGGAATTGGAGAAGTTAAAAAAAGAATTAGTGGTAAGTACCATTACAATTAAGCAGTAATGGATGCTGATGCACAGAATATATAGATACTCTCTAAAGCTTAACGGAAGTACGTATTTCAAAAACTGGTGGTAAGCTATACTGTAAAAACGAAACTTTGTGATCTCACATTACTTATTTACACACAATTTGCATCAGTTCAAACATCGCTGTAATCTGAAGTGTAAGTTGATTTTACATTTCATGTTAATAAAAAGTTATTTTTGTTGTTAAGACAAAAATATAAACCCTCTAACCCAAGCGTTTTTTATCGGTGAACCTTTCTTTATCGGGAGCAAACTGAAGAAGAGAAGTTGATCTTTCGGAAGCACGCGAGTAACCTAGTTTCGTATTTCTTATATTAATTTTCTGAACCATGTGTTTTCACAGCATCATAAATTAATTTCATACGGTTATGTATTTAACAAGTATGTAAGTATTGTAAGTACAAGCTATTACTACTTTGTTTAGTTTTTTTTTATCTAAACAGGTAATGTAAAAGTTTTACAGTGTAATGGAAATTATTTTTGTAATCGGTACATAACCAACTTATTAAATTTTGATTTAGAGTAATAGAGGTATTTCAATAATTTGGTTTGGTTTGAATTTTGCGCAGAGGAGGGCTATTACGCTAGCCGTACCTTATTTAGTAGTGTAAAACTAGAGGAAAGGCAGCTAGTCATCACCGTCCACCGCCAAGTCGTAGGCTACTCTTTTACCAAAGAATAGTGGGATTGACCGTCACATTATAACGCCTCCACTGCTGAAAGGGCGAGCACGTTTGGTGTAACGGGGGTTCGAACCCGTGACCCTCAGATTACGAGTCGAATGTCTTAACCACCTGGCCATGACGGGCCCCGGTATTTTAACAACATTTTTTATTAAACAACTTGGGTTATTGTAAAAATTCGTTTCAGTTTTTATATAACTAGGAATTTTAGGTACACACACATTTTGTTAGGTGTTCGATTACTTTTTGAACTGAAGTATTTAACGAATAAAAATTAACAACATTAAACGAATAAACCATTCTAAAACTTAATTTAGAAAATCGGCGACGACTCGCAAAACATTTGCTGTAATTTTCCGTATGCTATCGGTCGCGAGTTTGAATCCCCGTCGCACCAAACATATTCGCCCTTTCAGCCGTGGGGTCGTTATACTGAGATGGTCAATCCCACTATTCGTTGGTAAAAGAGTAGCCCAAGAGTTGGCGGTGAGTGGTGATGACTAGCTGCCTTCCCTCTCGTCTTACACTGCTAAATTAAGGACGGCTAGCGCAGATAGTCCACTTGTAGCTTTGCGCAAAATTCAAAACCCAAAACGTATGATATCATTTTTACTAGCTGTGCTGTTTTGATGGCACTATTTGTGAGGCCAATGAAT
This sequence comes from Tachypleus tridentatus, assembly GCF_004210375.1. NCBI lineage: Eukaryota > Metazoa > Arthropoda > Merostomata > Xiphosura > Limulidae > Tachypleus > Tachypleus tridentatus. The sequence goes on from NC_134825.1 coordinate 161,253,589, forward strand.
TGTGGTCTGTGTGAAAAAGGCTCGGCATAGCCAGGTGGTTAAGGCACTCGACTCGTAATCCGAGGGCTGCGGGTTCGGATTTCCGTTACACCAAACATGCTCGCACTTTCAGCCGTGGGGGCGTTATAATGAGATGGTAAATCCCACTATTCGTTGGTAAGAGAGTAGCCCAAGAGTTGGCGATAGTTGGTGATGACTAGCTGCCTTCCCTCTAGTCTTGCATTGCTAAATTAGGGGCTGCTATCGCAGATAGCCCTCGTGTAACTTTGTGCGAAATTCAAAAACAAACAATTTGAAAACAAAATTATGCAGTGAGTCAATGAAACTCGCGTAGATGTAACTTTATTCAATGAAATAGCACGTAAAGTAAACATAATATAGCAGTGATAGATATAATAATGTACAGAGTATGAAACAGTTGTGAGCGTTCAGTGTATGACACTGATGTACAAATTGAAACAAAGAAACTTACAAAAGCTAAAAATAAATCCGCAGTAAGGAAAAAGGCAGACATAAGGTATTTATAGTGGACTATATAACGAACCGAAGCTAAATTATTGCATAGTAAAGTAAATTTAAATTTGTAATGAAGACAAACTTAGCAGATTATGCAGAAACGTCTGAATGCGCGTCCATAAAGTGATATACATGTGGATTTTAACGAAGTGCGCATACGTGTTTTAGATCTAAATAAGTCGAAAAAGCCCATTGCAGCTGACATTCTGTAATGTTTATTTTGTTTTAGGTAATTACACTCAGAGTAGGTGTCGTTTATGTGAAATACTTTGCAAATAAAAAAAAAAAAGAGTTGAAATCGAAACCATAAAAGCACGACAGTCACAGTGAATTATCACTTTACTGGTGTCGTGTTAATTTGTGCCTCTACCATATTGGAGGCAGGAATTATATCTTCAAGTTTTATCTTACTTACCCTAAAATGGTAGTACCTTATTTTCATTTTTTGTTTTTTTATTTATTTATTATTTTTTCATCTTTTCATGTTGATCGTTTTCTTATTCTTATTTTAACTTGGGAGAGCAGTTACCTTCTCACAACTGTCTGCAGGCAGTGAAGGGTGATATAGATGTAGGACGTTACGGGATTGAGTACCCACATCTCGCTTTCCTAATTTCTAATTTTCAAATGTGAAACGAGAATTTGAGGTTAAGACTGATAGACGGTGTATCCCCATCGCAATGTGGGCCCTACTTTTTCAGTCACCTCCAAAACCTAGAATACGTTTTATAAATCCCACGTTGTAGCTTGTACCCTAGGATCATTTTTTTTTTTTTTAAATATGCAGAGTATTTTATTTTATGTTAATATGTTTTGGTTTATGGCTTAAATTTTATGGTTATGATATAATTAATCAGAGGTTGGGATTTGTTGTTTTTAATGCAGTCCTTCCTCATGATTTTGTTTATTCATTTAGTTTCATTTGGATATAATTATTTAATTTCACTATATATAATATATATACATGAATACTTTTTTCTACCATTCACTACTTTCTCCGCAAACTTTCAAGTCAAAACCTGCGGAGAGAGAGAGAAACTTCTGTCAAGAAATTAATATTAATTACCGATCAAAGTAAACTGTTTAATTAGATCAAAACTAAAACTCTAAAGTTAAACTTACACTTTCGATTAGTTTGTTTGTTCCAGAGTTACCGGAAAAGCTACACAAGGACTATCTGCGCATAATTCACTTAATTTTGAACAGATAAACTGGAGGAAATTCATCCGCTACCAATTCTTGCGGCTGTTTTTGCCTGCCCGAATAATGAACTTTGTTCTTATATTGAGCGCATCCATGACTCGAAAGTGCAAAGATCATTTTTGCATTAAATAGCTCAAACTGTGAATCCTCTGATTTAACCATTCACGTCCGTTAACCACTGTATCACGCCTGACTCTCCGGAAAAATGGAGTATTTCCTTTCAAAATTTAATATAGCACATGATGTAGAAACTTGGACATAAATATTCTTGAGACCGTTAAAAATTATTTATTTTTGTCGAAGTTTAGGTCTGGTATCTGTTAAGTGAAAAGGTGACTCTGGTATTACATTATCCCTTTATCTCCTAAATAATTCACATTTGCGAGGTAGAGAGTTGTTAAAAACTAATTTACTAGTTGTTGCCTGTTATTAAGCACAAAACTACACAAATGGCAATCTCTGCTCTTTCAGCCACAGGTGTCGAAACCCGATTTATATCGGTATAAGTCTGCAAATATACCATTGTTGGGAACAACTTACTAGTAGTTATTACAGGGTTACCCCTTTAGATACATAGGTTGAGCGTTTGCTAAGAGTGGGATATATCCTTGGAATAGTTATAATAGTTGGAATTGCAAGAACGGGTTTCCCTGATGTGTCTGTTTTTAATTTCGTTTAATTATGTGGACATTATTATAAGCAAAACATTGACTAATTCAAATCTCGTGATAATTGTAAGTTTTCTGGAAACCAAATAAAAAAAAGTTGTGCTATTTCTAACCTATAAGTATTGTGCTTAAATAATTAAATATGTTATGAACTTGACATTCAGCTATCATAACTTTCTTTTATAGTATCGGACAAAGTTAAATGAGCAACAGAATGCACGGATTGCACACCAGAGGGAGATACTGTCGAAACGTCAGGAAGAAATTTCGGAAATGGACCAACGAATTGCCGATCTACAGCAACGGCTTCACCGAAAACGAATGTTAAATCAACAGATTTCTAGCCAGGTTCGTGCTGCTACTGTGGCCAAGCAAACACACGTGAGATCTGGTGCAACGAAAACACACCCGCGACCTCTCAACACCAATGTTGTTGTGGTTGAACCGTTAAAACATGCATCTGTAGAACCGGATCGGGTCCAGGACGATTTAGATGCTCCGTTAGGGGGCGTAAAAGGCGTCCAGGAGTTAAGTGAGTTTGCCAGTAACAAGAATGATCCGAAATATCAAACTCTGCCGTACAATACGAAGTTTACAAAGTATGGAAAAGATTACAGTAGTTCTGATGAGGGTGAAGAAGGGTCAAAGTTGACTGAAGAAATTGGCACCACAGTTTCCTCTTCCAACACCCAGCAGGTTGCAACATCTCCCCAGAAGCAGCCCATTAGACACCCTATAATCCCACCGCCCCAGCAACACATTGATCATCTTGTTCCACGAGTCTATGGTTCTACCCCAAGTACACTTTCCGCCCCCAGAGGGCAGGTTTCTGGTAATAATAATGCCATAAATCAAGGACAATCGCATAAAAGTAATTCTGTAAGTAAACTAGTTTTCTTGTACCCATAAGTCTGTCTTTTGAATCTTCATGAGATCGGATTTGATTAAATATTTGTGTTATAGTTAATTATTTATTAAATATTCTAATAAATATATGAACGTCTACATGTGTGTGTGTGTACCTACATGTAATACTCAGCATTTCCTAGGCCTAATTTTTCAAAATAAATATACTAAATAATACATAAATAGTGACCACCTTATAGTTATGTACTTTATTCTTTTTTACAGTAATGTGCAAAATTATCAATAAAAGAGAACATTTTATCCTTTTTTCCATTTTATGGTGCTAATTTATCCATGCTATTACATAATGTAAATTTTAACATTATGGTCATACTTTACTGACCACTGTTGACAACTGAATGAACCAGGGTGAGAATACTTATTATTCTTTAGAATTCCCGTATACTTGTACTAAGGTCATGTCATAAAGGTTCTGCTTAAACAAACATACTGATCAAATTTAGGATCCAAAATAATTGTCATAATACCCCATGCAAAGTTTTAACTATATAGAAAGAAGCTAGCAAGGAGCTGACATATGGTACCGGTATATGTTAGAATAAACCGACTTAATAGCACTCCACAAGTAAACCTTGATAAAAACAGTGTTTAACATTATATATCAAGTTTTGTTGTCATGTCATGGCCCAAAAATCACAGCAAATTGTCAGTAGAGTATAGAGTTCCCATGAGAGCTTTACATGATGCTAGTTGGACTTATAATGTTCCGAAACACTGTCAGTTACACCCTAGATCGTCAGACTGAGACAGATAAATCTGAAAATAGTAAAGGAAGAGACAGAACACCTAAACTAAATGATACTGTTATTAAGTATCTTAATTTATGCAGCCTTCTGGACAGAAGAAAGACTGACACGGATCTCAAGCACGAGATAAACAACCATGTACATCAATAAATGATAGAAAAGTGTCCAGATTTACAGTATCAAAAAGACTCAACGAGAATGGAATATTTAGTTACGTAGCAGTTAAAAAAACACACCTTTACCTTGATATTCAAATATTCTAAGAAACTTGCTAAAACGTACAAAACTGGACTTTTGATGATTGGAAAAGGGTGTTATGGACGGAAGAAAGGTAAAAGAAACATACGTATCTCAGTGCATGGAACATGGGAAGGCAGTGTGATTATTTGGGGGTGTTCTGCTGATACGACAGGAAATATTTGCAAATTATATAGAATAATGGGCCAGCGCAGTACAATCAGATACTAATTCGTCATGGTGTATACCCAGAAGATTATGATCTCAAACACTCATCTGACCTATACAGAAATTATTCAGCTCAGAAAGAAGAAGCTATACAAATGATGCCACGGTCCCCACAGATCTCAGTCTAATTGAGCAGATCTGGGATTTGATAGATCAAAAACTTGGTAAATCAAAAGTTACTTCTAAAGAAATTTTATGGGGAGTATATTAGAGACATTTGGAGTAAAATTTTAAAGGACACCTTGATCGAATATATCAAAACAATGTCTGAAAGACTGTTTGCAGGCTATTAAAACGAAAGGGAGACACACAAAATAGTAACCGTTTGCTGAACTTCAGCATTTCTGCTGGGTTTTTGTTGTACTAAATATGTAGATTAATAAAATATTTATGTTTTGCCCAGATTAACCTTCCATTGTTCTTTGAAAGTAGCCTGAATGTTTTTCTGGCCTTGTTCTGACACTTTTGCACAGTGCTGTACATGTTATCAAACGCAGTATACACCCTCATCGTGCCTTTCTATAAATTCTGCATCGAAATGGTTACACCTCAAAATGGAACATCTTTTCAATTTATCAGTAACAGCCGAAAGAAAAGAAAGGTTATTAACAGCAAATGTAACGTTCAAAGACCTTTCATCTTTTCCGTGTACTCCTGATGAACCTTCAGATGATGGCATGTAGAAGGCAGTCACATTCCTCTTTAAAGTCATCTCATTACTCGTGGAGAATCACAGGCTGAAACCACACGAAGTAAAGTGGTGTTCTTCTGAAGGAGCTCTTTCATAACGTGGGCAAAGTATGAGAAACATTATCATCCATTAGAACGAAGTGAGAACCAGTGATGCGGGTGTACAACAACGTGTAAATGTCTAGGATGTCATCCTTGTATAGCTCTCAGAGACATTTTCATTGAAGTTGATGTCGTCTAACGTCATGATGAACACATCACGTGACATTAATTGTGTAGAGCTACGTTAGCGTTTTATTGTGTTCCTTGAATCGCCAATGAATACAAAATCTGGACTCGTTTGTGAAGAACAGTGGCGAATAGTCTTCGATAGACTAAATCAGGTGATATTGAGTCTAATTTCAATTTTGGGTCAACGACATTTCAATAAAAGCGTCCACGAAAACAGCCTTTTTGGCTTTATTATGGATATCTTGGATTCGTACAAGAATTCCACGTTTTCTTTTTGTTTATTTTTTAAGGATCATAACAAAGCTTTTTTGCTATCAGGAAGTAATTTTGGTAGACTTGTAGGATTAGCAGAAGTCATATCCTGGGTTTGTTGTTTTTGTCGACAACTTTCGTGACTTTTGAGATGTTTCCACCGGGCTCACGTCACAATTCTTCCAAATTTTAAATGTATTTTGACACTCCTTAGGTATAACGAGGCGAAATGCGAGTGTTGGAACAACGTGAAAATAAGTTAGGTGACCCTGAGTGTCGCATTGGAAAAAAAAAAAAAATCTCATTATTAGATGAAGCGGTAACTTACACAAGTGGGAATCAACGATAAGTGTCCAGGTTTAGTTTGTTTTGAATTTCGAGCAAAGCTACACGAGGACTGTCTGCGCTAACCGTCCATAATTTAGCAGTGTAAGACTAGACGGAAGGCAATTAGTCATCACCACCCACCGCCAACTCTTGGGCTACTCTTTTACCAACGAATAGTGGGACTGACCGTCACATTATAACGCCCCCACGGCTGAAAGGGCAAGCATGTTTGATGTGACGGGGATTCGAACCTGCAACCCTCGGATTACGAGTCGAGTGCCCTAACCACCTGGCCATGCCGGGCCGAAAAGTACCCAGGAGTGAAAACTGCTCGCTAGTCACATGAATTAAAAGACAATTACTTCCTTTATAACTTATATGAGTTCTATAAATATAAATACCGGCATTTGTTAGCGTAGAAAAATAGTGACCCCAAGTGTTTGTTTTTGAAAGCGGAAAAAAAAAAGAAACAAAGTTCTCATTTGATTTAAAGAAATAATTCCCCGTCGGAATGGCTGAAAAGAAGCGACACTTGGTTGAAATGATACGCAGTAGACCAACCAATTGTAGAAAATCTCATCAAGGCAGCTTCTGTAATCCCCGGAGACTTCCATCTCACATTGTTTGTTTCTTTAAAATAAAAGATATACGGAGTTCAATTCAGTTCAACGTCTACAAAGATTACGAACATTTAGAGAATAGTCGCCTTGATTAGATTTGTTTAGTTTGATTACTGTACGTTCCTAAGTCGGTACATTTGACAGGGAACGCCTGATGTAACTTAAATTTGATATTTGTTCTAACATTAAGCTTCTAAGGGTGTTTATATATTAACACTTCACTAGAAAATGTAATGATATTAGTAAATATTACACTGCTGACAGTATGTCAAACAACAGGATTAAGCGCTTGGCATCAAACGAAATCCAAGGACGAATTAGCGTCAAATCTGTGTTATCTTTATCTGTGTGAAGCTACGAAATCTCTCGAGCGAAATTACATTTCATGATTGCTTGTACAACATATTATTAAGCACAAACTGTTGTTACACGTTTCAAAGACACAATACGTGAAGTAATTATTATTTGTTTAAAATAAATATTAACCATTCGATATGTGTTGTTACATTAAAAGTACAAACATGTATAATATTATAACACACATGAAACAATCGATTTCCATCAGAGTAAAGGTAAAATTGAATTCAACCAGGGAAAGTTTGTTTTTCTTAATCTAAGTTTGAAGCTTCCATATTGTGTGTTTTTTTTTTCATATTTCAAGTACGCATGCGCACGATTGAGTTCATTGTTAAGTGAAAAGTTTCTAAAATGTAGGCTTTGAGCATTTTTGGGAATACTTGTTTTTTTATCGGCATTACTGAAACAAAACGCGACTTGAAAACGTGTATTCGAATAAAAGTAAAATACAGCTAAACTTATTTAATGCCAAATGTGTATTTATTTTGAATTACATCCTGTGTTGGCAGAAATTTGACACAGCTTTTCTTGGAACGAAACTCGTAATAATTTCAAACAAAGTTACTATTCTTACTCAACTAACAATTATTTTCTTGTTCCATTATTTGTAAAACCATTGACAAGATATGAGAATTAACATATGAAATATGTAAGATTTGCATTTTATAAGCAAACACCTGAAATGGGGCCTTTCATTCCGTAAATTGTTAGCGGTGGTGTGGTTTTCGTATAGCAAAGCCACAAAGGGCTATCTGATCAGCCCACCGAGGGGAATTGAACCTCTGATTTTGGCGTTGTAAATCCGGAGACATACCGCTGTACTAGCGGGGTCAAGTTGTTAGCTCAAGTCGTTTCTTCTTAACCATACAAAATGTAAGTCGGAAATTATTGGCAACAAAAGCATAATTTCAATTTACGGTTTGTAGTAATCAGAGATCTTGCGAAGTATAAAATAATATACCGTTACTACATCTGTGTGCGTTAACCAGTTATGCAATGTGTTTATTGTTATTGTATGTTATATTGTTTGAGTGTCAAGGTTTATACTTAAAAATGAGGGAGTAAATATATTCATGTAATTCTTAAGACTTTCATGCGCCATTTATAAAATATTGTCACATTTAATTTCTCTTAATCTAGCTATCGGTTTCGACCAACAGTAAACCGCCACCTACATTACCAAAACCAAAATCAAATACTTCGATCCCAGGAAATCAAGGAAGCTCTCTTTCCGGTTCGTGCTCCATTTCAAAAACAGATGTGATCCTTTCTATCCAGTCCCAACCACGTGCGGAAGTTCAATCTCTGGATAGCCCTAGAAACAGTGGTTCATCAGACGGTCGTCAGACTCAAGAAACCAATGTCATTTACACCTCATCGTCTACAAGTTTGTCCATCTCATCTTTCGAAAAGTCTCCCCCTCCTAACCCTCCCCTCCCAATAAAGCCCATGCCTCCACCTCGTCAAACCCACCATCTTGCTGAAAGTGTTTCCTCCACTGAACGATGCCATACAGAAACGTCGTTAGATGCAGTAGATTCTGCCTTGTCTGTTTTGAAAGGCTCTGAGAACCATGACAACAAGAGCACAAGCGGATTCAGGTAGGACTTCTCTTACATGAAATACTTTGCTTTTCTTAGGTTAAAATATGCATATTTCTATATTTGCATCACGAAACGTGATACATCAGAAAGAGCCAAAAAGGCTTAACTTTTATTAGGCCTACTTTGCATTTCTTTCTTTTTTTTTAAAAAAAAGCTATTTTAAATATGTATTATATTTTCGTAAACGTTTTATGAAAGACTTAGTAATTCTCTTTCTGATTTCGTTTCAGATATATGTGCAATTCAATCTTTATTTTGCTTTTACAGCTACAGGGAGCGTCTATTATATTATCGAATTGTGATGAGGTAAAGTGGTTTCTTTTTATTGAAGCTTGAGGTTTCCCTCCCTTTTTCTCCTTCACAAAACCACAGAAGCATGACAGATTGTAACCACCATTTCCCGCCCTTAACAAATCGAGTTCGCAGTCTAATCTATTTGACAGCAACAAAATACGATAGTATTAGCAGTTTCCGCCCTGTAGTTTAACGTAAAAATGAGGCTTGCTTACTATTAATCATTTCCTTCACTTACTGATAATGTAAACTAAAATAGTTTGAAGAATACTTTTAAAAACGTTTGCTAGTGAGATTTAATTGTACTATTTGTTACTACACTAGGAACGGACTTGCATGTGTCATATATGTAATTTAGTGCTTCGTAGTGAAATGTGTATTATTTGAATGTTTAATAACGTGTGATAAAAAGGATTGTTTGTAAGTGTATAAATTAAAATCAAGCATGTCATATTCGTTGGAGAATTATCTAAGCTTACCATGTTATAATTATGTGTATGTGTGTGTATAAATGTTTATTTTAAACACATAAAAGACATCAGCCGTATGATTTCTTATTTTTCATCAAGCGAAGCCTGCGTTTAATAATGCAGTTCTGTTACTTTACGTAAGAACTGTTTGATGTTTAGTATATTGTCATAATATAATATTTTGTTTTACGTATTTCATTGTGTATTTCCATTATCTTCAACTCCTAAGGCCCGGCATGGCCAGGTGGGTTAAGGCGTTCGACACGTAATCTGAGGGTTGTGGGTTCGAATACCCGTAGCACCAAACATGCTCGCCCTTTCAGCCGAGGGGCATTATAATGTGACGGTGAATCCCACTATTCGTTAGTAAAAGAGTAGCCCAAGAGTTGGCGGTGGTGATGACTAGCTGCCTTCCCTCTTGTCTTGCACTGCTAAATTAGAGATGGCTAGCACAGACGGTCCTCGTGTAGCTTTGCGCGAAATTCAAAAACAAACAAACAAACTCCTAAATGAGCCATTCCGCAACATTGTTCTACCCCATCGATATTAAATGAAGATATCACGAGTGCATATAAACAACACAAATGTGTTTCATGTTTTGGAAACCAGTCAATATCAGGTACTTAAGAATCCGTTATCCATTTGTAACATAAATAGCTTTGAAAACCAAAATTAAGAACTGAATAATAAACTATGCCATTAGTTGGAGATAAGGACTGAGAGTTAAGAAACCACGAAATGCTGAATAATTAAAATAACCATTAGCCTTCTTAGTATACATTGGGAAAAAGAATTGTGGCTTAATAACAGAGGTTATAAATGATGAAACTGTAGACTTTCTTAGTAAACATATAAAAGAACTGGGTTAACAAACAAAACGCGATTTTTTGAAGAAGTAAATATAGATCGTTTAGCTTTGTTGGTGCACACTGAAAATCAGAATTGTGGGTTAACAGTCGAAATAGGAAATTTTGAAGTAAATATAGATCGTTTAGCTTTGTTGGTGCACACTGAAAATCAGAATTGTGGGTTAACAGTCGAAATAGGAAATTTTGAAGAAGTAAATATAAATCGTTTAACCTTCTTGATATATGTTGAAAATCATAACTGTGGGTTATTTAAGAAATTACGAATGCGTAAATCGTAGACCATTTGACTTTCTAAGTACATGTTGAAAATAAATGTAGATTAACAATCAGTATGGAAAGTTTTTAACATGGCTCAAGTTTCCCAAAGTTTTATGCGATAACGTAAAATACCTAAAGCTGATAATTCTCCCTGATTTACAGCTCGATGTTTCTGAATTGCTGTAGAGAAACATTCATTTTATCACAATTATTACGTACCTGCCAAAGTGCATTGACAGTAATCGTAAAATGTATCCGTTATGTGACACACTCTTACGCTGTAAATACATTTGTTGACATTTTTAAGCGCTCGTTTCAAATACGTCACCTAATATTAATTTTCCTATAACATGAGCATTTGAGAATTTCCATCATGGCGTCGAAATTTTAATTTTTAAACTGAAGAACTTGGACTAACGACGTTAACTTGGTGTGTGTGTGTACGTGCACAGTCTGTACACCTAAATTTCCTGGATAATTTTGATTTGTTTTTCAAGGTTTCCATTTTGGTTTTAGTACCGTATTTACAATTTCCAAATTTTGGACAGTACAATGGGCTGTTCTAGTGTTTGATATTAGGCTTGACGCTTAACACTCCTACGAAAAGTGGGGCCTAATAGGCCCCAGAGCAACTTGAAAGGTTATTAATATTAGGCTAATAATTTTGTATTTAAATGAAATTGCCATTTAAATCCATTAATGAATGGATTAACGAGATTCCCACTGTCCCTATCTACTATCTAGCGAAACCACAGCCAGGGGAACGGGCTTGGAGAAATCAGGACTAGAAACGTCTTTTCGTAGGAGTGTTAAGGTTACTATTCTATTTTCTGAATTTGCTGCTGTTGCTTCTGCACAGATGTCAAGTGAACACGTCCGAATCTTTTACACAATTTACAGTAAATGTATACAAATAATTAAATGTTTGTCAACCTTTAAAAATTGTTATCTTATTTTTGTCCACAGATATTTAGGCAGACCACAGATTGTCCAGCGTCATACTCATAGATTTAGACAAGCATCTCTTGACCAATATGCCAAAGCGATGAATCACGTGTATCGCAACGAACATCCAACACGTTCATCACAATTTGAATCTTGTAGCGTCAAAAGTACCAATTTTAACTCCAGTGACCCCAGTAATGATAATCTCTGTGGCAACACAGAACAAGAACATAGACGAGAAAAGCTCCCGATAAGGCCAAAACCACTTACTGTTAAAATACCACCAAGTAGTGACCAACCAAGACTTAAAGGCCAGCAGAACGGGGGCACACAGAGACAAGGAACAGAAGGGATTAATGAAAAAATATCTTCCAGTGTGGCCAGTCAAAACTCCCAGAACGTGCACATTAGTATAAACCGACGTATCGAAATGCCGCCAGCTTTTCTGTTTCCTGAAAACGTGCCGCCTCCAGCTGATCTAAGTGGATCCATCCGAACAGATGATCGAGCAAAGAATCAGTCTGGGAATGACATCACGGACAGAGTGATGACAGAAGCTGAAGATACAATTTTTGATCACAATAACAAGAAACAGGAAAACACCAAGAGTCCATTAAACCTAAATGATCGGTTGGACCAATTCAATGGAAACACCACTCTAGTCTTTGAAAACAACACTCGATCAGATGGAGATGGAGACTCGGTCAACATAGAAAATGATCAAATACATGTGTCTGGTAGGTACAGCGTTATGTTGATCCATGTTTAAAATTGAATTGTCAAGGCTAATTAGTTTGAGGAACAAAATTCAGTTAATAAAGCTGTGTTTAGTCAATTATCAATTAATTAGTTTGGAAACAGTTAATAAAGCGTTTAGTCAATTATGTAATCGAAACCCGAAGTTAAAATCGTAAACAAAACAAACACCAACAACACTGGGAGTGTTAGCATTGTTTAATGGATTTTTATGACGTAAACGGAACTATGTTGGCCATGTTCGGGAACTTTAATCAGATTTTTCCTAATTTTGTGAGTTTTTAATAATTAAAATTTCCTTTTTTAAACTTTTATTTCACATTATTAACCTGAAAAAAGAACAACAACATGAAATTACGAAATTTTATATCGGTAAATCTGCACGAGTTGTATTACAAAGTGGTTAGGGCCAAACGAAATATAACGCTTTCATGAAAATTACGACACATACCTGTTGAATATACGAGTCTTTATTCGCTTCCGTTATGTCGACTAGATAAAGAACATCCATATTTCAGCAGGTGCTGTCATCTCTTGACAAGTTTCGAAGCTACAAATGCGCTCTTGAGTTAAGTGGAAGACGTACAACTGCAACTGGTTTACCTGCAGTATGTATGTAAGTGTGTGTATACACGCACACGAACAAAGAAAAGTACCTACCTCCAGTGATGGAAAAGTTTAATTTAGTATATCGATTTAAATTATTTTATGAACTTTTAGAAAGGTTAATCTTATTAGAATCGGAGTTTCACTCAGAGCCAAAACTCTGAGCTACATGTATCACCCACCGCATAAAGTAACTATTGAACATTTCAGTTAGGCTAAGAGCTGCTCAACAGTAACATACGGTAAATGTACATTTTTATCCTTTAAGCTACGTTACATTTTAAAATGTGAATGACAATGTGATTAGCTTCTAACAATTTAATGTAGAATATCCTGCTTGTGAAATATAATTTGATATCAACGTTATTTGTGTCTGTTTTTCCGTCATTTCAGAAGTGAATGTTGAGATTTGTTTGTCGTACATGGGAGACCGACGAACTTTCGGGCAAACACAGTTGTTCAGGATATATACGATAGTTTGTGAAACATTAATTATATAAAGATTTTAATTTTTTATAATAACTTATACAAAACAAACTTCAAAAATGTTGATAAGTAGTTAAACCTCCAAATTCAAGGGCTGGATCCGCCAATGGAGAGCCTTTAAATTATCTATTTTTGGTTTTACAGCTAAAAACAAGAAATCGAGAATGTAGTTGTTTTTTAACATGTAAAAATAATACGTTAAATTCAGTATTTTGTGTACGGTACTGCATTTGATTTTACTGTAATTATTTTTTCCTTGTAGATCAGCCTCTGGAAACTAATACCGACGTATCTATTAGTGAAGTTAACGGTTATGAACAGTTGCGCATGCACAACAGCGCCGCCTTGCGGAGGGTAAAGAAAGGAAACCTAAAGACAAAGAACTCTACCAAAAACTCTCGAAGGGTTAGTTTTGACCCTTTAGCCTTGTTACTTGACGCTGCCCTTGAAGGAGAATTAGAACTTGTGAAAAAGACTACAAAAGAGGTAAGAAATCAGTGATAATCCCATGTCTTTAGGCTTAGATGGAAAGAAATGAAAACGATACTAAACAACAACGTCTTTAACCCTACCGTAAACCGCTTAAATTTCTTGTTTGTCATTAAACATGGGTATTTTGTGTACTGTGTAGAAAGTATTGCTAGTAAAAGCCCGTAACTAAAGTTACAACTGATGTTTTTTTCTTAAGCCTGCCCTAATTCGAGCTGTGATTATATATTGTTGTCGTTTATACTAATTTTTGGACATGATCTTGTGTCAGGTACCTAACCCTAGTGCTGCTAATGATGAAGGGATCACGGCTCTTCACAACGCTATTTGTGCAGGACATTTTGAGATTGTCAAGTTTCTTGTGGAATTTGGCTGTGACGTCAATACCCAAGACAGTGATGGCTGGTCAGTGACTGGTATTTCATTATATTTTTTGTCAGTCCTTAAATACCAGTAATATTTCGTAAATTATTAATTTTTTATATGGTTCTGTTCAGAAAATTTCTTTCAAACGTAATTCACTTTTTGTTATATTTTTATTCCTCACTCATAACCTAACGCAATATTAAAACTATTATGAAAGGAATTGCAAGTTGCAGTTTTATTTTGAATTATCATTGGTAAATATATTGAATTTCATAAAGGAATTTCTGTTACAGGACTCCACTTCACTGCGCAGCCTCTTGTAACAATCAACCAATGGTAAGGTTCCTCGTGGAGCACGGCGCATGTGTATTTGCCACGACGCTCAGTGATCATGACACTGCAGCTCAAAAGTGTGAGGAAGACGAGGAAGGCTACGATGGTTGTTCCGAATATCTTTATAGTAAGTCGAATTATTAAAAACAGTTCATTTTACAGATACCTTCTATAAAACTTCAGTTTGAATTCTAATTGATTTTGAGAATTTCTTGTTTCTTACTTTAACTTCAGAAATACAACTTTTTTTATGTACTCGTGTTTTCACGATTCGCTTCAAAAAATAAAATCCGGGCAAATGAAACAGGAACTAGACTATAAACCACTCGAAAATATTTAAAAACTTAATACAGAACGTTTGGAAAATATACATGGCTGAGTGATTATAGTTTAAAATGCAAATTTATAATTCAGCTCCTTATAATTGCAGGTATTTCTTGTGTGGCGACATATTTTTACAATGTAACGAAAGAAATGGTTTTATGGCATTTCTTATTGATAAGGCCCGGCATGGCCAAGCGCGTAAGGCGTGCGACTCGTAATCCGAGGGTCGCGGGTTCGCGCCCGCGTCGCGCTAAACATGCTCGCCCTCCCAGCCGTGGGGGTGCATAATGTGACGGTCAATCCCACTATTCGTTGGTAAAAGAGTAGCCCAAGAGTTTGCGGTGGGTGGTGATGACTAGCTGCCTTCCCTCTAGTCTTACACTACTAAATTAGGGACGGCTAGCACAGATAGTCCTCGAGTAGCTTTGTGCGAAATTCCAAAACAAACAAACAAACTTATTGATAAAAATATAGACCACAGTAGTAATTCATGCTGCAAAATTTTTTGACAGCATAGATTTCATGGGCTTTAGTTTTTTTTAAATATTCGTTTAACTGAATTTTGTATTGCTGAATTATATACACACACACACACACACAAGCGTCAAAAATGACGGGGCAAGTACTACTACCCCCACCCCATCGTATCCCTAACCTCACGTTTCATAGCGAATTGAAAGTTTGCGAAATCAAGTTTAACCAATAAAGAAGCAGAAAAGTGCAGTCGAGACAGTCAAACGTCAGTAAACTCTTTTATGATCCAATCAGAATTAAGATTAATCATGAAATGAATTCGTAATGTTTCATAGAATAATTATTGATGGAAAATCAGTTGGATTAACAACTCTTATATAGTTAAGAAAAAAGACTTTTACACTCCAGATAAAGATAAAATAATATATTTTTATGTAAACCGACATTTTCGTCTTCAGGGTTAATATACATAATAGCTAAATTTTTTACTCTAACAGCCGCCATAAATAAGGCTCGTATGAAGTTATGTTCATTTCTTTCTTTGATCCTTGTCCTTTCATGGCCCGTAACACACGTTTGTGGCCAATGACCGTCAATTAATTAATCACGAAAAACAACGTGGAAAGAAATTAAGAGCTGGATGTTGAAAGCAGAAGCCACCACTACCATCACTGTTTGGCCACTACCTGTTTCTTCAAAGTTCATCACACATTTTATACTGTGTTCTAAATCTATGCATAGTTATTTGGTTATCTTCGCTTGTGAACTATAAGGTAGATTAGTTATTATTTTTTAAGAATTATTTCGATTTCTTTTCGAGTGTCTGATTTTTGTTTTTAACATTATTAAAAACATTATCGCGTATTGTAAATCGAATTACCATGATTTCAAACGCTAACAAAAAACATGCAAATTTTGTACTTACAGGTGTTCAGGAAAAACTTGGTATCTTGAATGGTGGCGCTGTGTACGCTGTGTATGATTACGAAGCTCAAAACCAGGATGAATTATCTTTTAAAGATGGCGACATGCTCATTGTGTTAAGGAAAGGAGATGAACAAGAGAGAGAATGGTGGTGGGCCCGACTGAAAGATAGAGAAGGTTATATTCCTAGAAATCTCCTTGGTGTAAGTGATATTTCACTATTTGGTATGCACCTGAAAAATGTGTATATCCATTTTAAGACTAACTTTGAATAATTATTATGTCATTGGTAATCAGATGATACGATGGGTCTTGCATGATCTAATGGTTAAGGCGATCGACTTTGTGGATCGCGAGTTCGATCTCATTACTGAACGTGATTGTCCTACTAATATGACGTTCTAGTAAAGAATCGCGAAGGAGTTGGGGCAGTGCCTTCTCTATCATTTCCCAATTAGGAAAGGCTAAATGCAGATAGTCCTCTAATAGCTTTGTACAAAATTCAATAAAGAAATTTCACACGAAAATACGTAAAGAACAGTGAGAAATTTTGGATTTTTTTATCCTCCTCGCCAGACAACTGTACTGTTTTTAGGGTTATTATTCTGTAAAAACCTTTAATTTAACCTGGGTAATATTGCCATGTAGTGATTTAACCTTTTCACAGTTGATAGGCGAGTGAAAGAGTTAATTAGCAGCTAAATAGTTATAACAGCAGTTAAGAATTCATTATTATGTAGCTATTGCAAGTCGTTTCGGTTGATTTCAGATGATCAATCTGATAACAGTTAAAATTTATTAAAAATACAGTATTATAAATGTATGGTTAAAATGTTGAATTATCTGGTAGATTAAATTACCAAGTAGTAAATCAATTAGAATTTAGTTTTTTATTAAAAACACGATGTGGGGCAATGTTCCTTCTGCAAATTGTACACTGGAACTTTTAGGATATTTAGTTCAAAACTACGACGTTTACAACGTTGAGGACAATTTCTTTAGTTATAGAAACAAATATACAAGGAAATACATTAAATCAGTTCTATATCTTTCTGTGGATTTTAAGTAACACATTATTATTAACTCTCAGTTCCAATTATCGCCTAAATATCGACAGTTAGGCCTAAAGTTGAAATACACTTTTTACGGAAAGCACAAGTTTACCCGTTATATATAATCGTTGGCAAATAGAAACACACACACAAGATACATTTAGAAAGAGCGAAAACGTAACAGTTGATTTTTACGCTTCTTAATGTAATAACTTTTAAATATTCACTATTTTATAACTATTATAGGTTTCCAACTATCTCAGTACAGTACTTAAAGTTTGACAATTAGACCTACAGTATAAATACACTTCGTACGAGTTTACCCGCTAGGGTAACAATATTGTAGTACTTCCATTATTGATAGGGGACCCGACGCTTAGTTACTAGTTTAGGGCAGAGGTTCCCAGATATTTTAGACCTGCGGAGCTTCGCATCAGAAAGACAAAACATTCCGGAGCCTTAATATATTAAGAACAACTAAAAATAGAAACAATCGGTCACTAGCACCAGGTAAAGTTTACTTCAAGCTTTTAAAATATAAATTTATTAATATCAGTATTTAAAGGAAAATCTTTGCTTCTACTTTATTGTTCAAAAATGCCTGCTTGCAAAATTTATATCGGTAAAAGTACAGTGTACTTATTAGTGGTTCGGATGGGCTTGCTTTTGTTCATAAAGTAGTTAATTATTTGGAGTTATGGTTGTTACCTGTAAACGCAAATCATCTTCAGTATTTAGCCAGTTCCTAAATTTTGGTCTTTGTAGCTGTATACAGTTAAAATGTTTGCTCACAAAGATATGTTGTTGGAAAACGCATCAAAACTTTCAAAGCTCTGTTACTTATTTCAGGGTATTTCATGGCCATTTTAATCCAAAACTGTGTAATTTCTATAAGCTGTTCTTTCTCTTTCAAAGGCAAATCGTTGATATTTTCAGAGTCAACAAATGGATTTTGAATCCACGATAATTTTTCTAAAGGAGGAGGGAAGTACCCTACCCCCCAATAGTTGTAGACAAATCAGATATGTGCTGCAAGACTGAAACGTTTACAACTTTACTTAAGGAAATTTCATTGAGAAGTAAAAAAACCATTGATATTTTCGAAGCAATCAAGTTCTTCCATAAGTATACATTTAACAAAAAGTTTCAGTTTACGTTGAAGCGCTTCCATTTTACTCTGAGCTTTGAAGTACGTTACCATGGTACCCTGCATTGTAACATTCACTACATTTATATAGGCAAATACATCCGAAAGGTAAGCCACTTTCTGTATCCAGCATTTTCCCCTTAATTTATATGCAAGTTCGAAATGGCATTCAGATAAAAAGAAACCTATCTCCTCACGCTAGCACTTTCCCCGAGAATTCCATGTCAGACTTTTGAGTTTTTATTAACATTAGGGACGTGCAATATATGAAATCAACCACAATTCATTTTGTTATTGAATAATCTTCAAATCACTGTCCATTACATCTTGATATTGACATATGAACAGGACTGTCACTCCTTCAAATATGGTAGGGGTCAGGCTGAAGAAATTCACTGTTCAGTATCTTGTGTGTCCACCATTTGCTTCTGTCAGAGCAACACATTTCCTTCGCATGGAGTTCACCAGGTCTATGGTGGCCTGTGGGATGTTATTCCATTCTTGCTGGAGTGCCACACGGAGCTGACACACATTATCCGGAACTGGGGCACGGTCGCGAACACGTCGATCCAGAACATCTCAAAGATGTTCTATGGGCGACATGTCTGGCGAATACGCAGGCCAGTCTAGAACTGGAATGTGCTCAGTTTCATGGAACTGGGTGCAGATCCTGGCAACATGTGGTCGGGCGTTATCATGTTGGAAGGTGACATTATGCTGCAGGACAAACGGCACTACAATTGGGTTGAGGATCTCATCCCGATATCGTTGCCCATTCAAGTTCCCCTCAATGAAGTGCAATTGTGTTCTTTGCCCATACCCGATGCTTGCCCACACCATAACACCACCACCTCCATGTGAACAAGCCGGATGTGGCGATCCTGTGCTGGGGTGGTCACACGTGGCCGACGTGGATGAAGTCGATTTGCAGTACTGCCCGTCTGTTGAAAACGAACTCTCAAACGTCCTATCGTCCGATAGTGAACATTCAGTTGCACAGCAACCGCTCTGGTGGACATTCCTGCTTCCAACATGCCAATGGCACGTTCCCGCATGACTAGAGTCATCTGAGGCATTGCTGCTTTTGTCAAAATTTGACATTTTGGGGTGGCCTTTTATTGTCCCCTGTATAAGAAGTGTCCGAGTACTGCTCATTTTGTTTGAGCAGCGTCTGGATATGCCACACCCATGCACTCAGTGACATTAACGCATCACTGAGCAAATGCTCACAGGCAGTGGTAGACTCAAATTTGGGACACTAATCAAGAGAAATATCCATTTTGTACAAGTAGAAGGAGTATACACTAACTTTGGGTAATACTCTTCATGTGACACCAATATTTCACATGGGGCGTTTATATTTTTGTTCAGTGTATTTTTATGACATCATTCAATGCCTCTTTTAAGTCTTCTGGCATTCGTTTCATTGTAAGTGCATAACGATGAAGAAGACAGCAGTGGATACTCTCGATGTCCGGGTTTTTATGCGTGCCACTACGCCTGAAAATTTTCTAATCACAATTGCAGCCCCATCAGTGCAAATATTTGAGCAAAGCTGCCATTTGATCTCATGTTTTTCCATAAATTAATCGATCAGTTTAAATATTTCTTCGCCTGTTGTTTGAGGTGGCAAAGGTTTGCAAATTAGCATGTCCTCTTCAAAACTAGCTTCGTGAATACAGCGAACAAACACAAACAATTGCATACCTGCGACATCTGTTACCTCATCCATCTGAAACGAAAAAAATTAGACTCGCTTTTATTCGCCTTATTAAGTCCGTAAAGCAATTTGATGACATATCATTGATTCTTCGAGAAACCAAGTTGTTAGAAATGGGCACAGAGTTAATGTTTTTAAGATATTTCTCATCAATCGTGTACTCTACCAAATCTTTTGCGCATGATTTTATCAAACCTTCTGCAACTGTATGAGCTTCACCTGCTTTTGCAATACGGTAACTAACACGTTTTAACTTTACTGGATGCAAACTACTGTTGCTCAACAGTGTTCCACATTCAACACACAACACACTAGGTCCATCTTCATTACCTGTCCATGTGAAACTATTCAATAAATCTTTCATCATACTTTCTTTTCTTTCTTGTTTCGGTACGTCTTGCATCATCCTGCGTTGAAGTGCTTGCAGACGATAATAACGCCAATGAATTCGTATTAGGCTTAAGAAGATTTATTACTGATATTCAGCCACTTATCCATTATAAGGGTGACAACTAATTATTAATTTGTCTAAATACATATTCTTATATCTTTGGCGCTTTAAAAGTATTTTTACGGACACAAAATAGCTTTTTAATGAAAACTCGTTCAAGCACTTGAGTTTTATTGCCATACAATTCCATGCTAACTTAAGATCAGTGTTACCATAACGAAGACAGAAATAAAGATTTGTGGAAAAAAGGCTAGGCCGCTAGAATAATATATTTTTCTACAAGAAAAGGTTAACCTATTATTTTTATATATTTTAACAGGAATGTTTAAGCCAAATAATAAATTATTAAGCAAGATCTTACGTGTCTAAATCTCGAACGAAAAGAAACAAAATGAAACATGACGTCATACAGACCGTTGGTACCAAGTTTATCTAATTAAACCACAACGAATTTAACCTAACCTAACAATGACCAATTATAATTGTCATAAGTATAATTATACTTCATATAAACATACTTTGAAAATGAAACAATTGATACTGCATCTAATTGCATCACAATGTTTCAAATTTGGACAAGTTTCAGCTATGACGTCATATTTCATTTCATTCGAGATTTAGTCGCTAATCCAGATCTGGCTTTTAAAAGACAGTTGGCATCGCTACCCAGAGTTGACCGATGTTTCATACTAAAATTACTAGACTATCTTGCATCTCCAGTAACGCATGCGATCTTGGGATGGTGCCATACGTACTAGCAACCAGTGGTGCCACTGTCAAAGTTATGTAAGATTGTATTAACACTTTCACCGCGAGAACTTCTCCTAAGCTGAATAAAATCGTCTGGCATCAGGAAGAATAAAATATTAAAAGGCCCAGTACGCTATAAACGTGTTATATTAAAGATATATTTTACTTTTTTGTACAGCGTATTCTGATTCAATTTTATAGTTTTAGGAAGAAGCTATTAACATTCTAAAATTTCTTCGCGGAGCCCCAGGTAACTATGGTGGACCCCAAGGGCTCCGCGGAGCATACTTTGAAAATCCATAGGGTAGGGGATAGTAAAAAGGAGTGAATGCAATTATGGAAGGAAAAACAAGCGTCGTGGTAACAAACGAAGACAGTAAATTTTTTACACTTTTTATTACTATAATTTTAATAATTCATTATTTTATGGCATCACTTTTTCAAGAGTTCGATCGAGAAAAAATCTCGAGCCTAGTCAACAATGGCGATTATCGACAAACAGTTTTGAGTTTTCGCTCATATGGCGCAGCATAACCTTCGTATGCGTGAGTTTAAGTATTCAATTTCGTCTATATTCATTTTATCCTAAACAGCGTTTCAGTAGTCAAAGGCCCCGGCATGGCCAGGTGGTTAAGGCATTCGACTCGTAATCCGAGGATCGCGGGTCCGAATCCCCGTCAAAACAAACATGCTCGCTTTTTCAGCCGTGGAGACATTATAATGTAGCTGTCAATTCCACTATTCGTTGGCAAAAGAGTAGCCCAAGAGTTGACGGTGGGTTTTGATGACTAGCTGCCTTCCCTCTAGTCTTACACTGCTAAATTAGGAACGGCTAGTGCAGATAGCCCTCGTGTAGCTTTGCGCGAAATTCAAAACAAACAAACAAACAGTAGTTAAATAATTTTGGTACACAGATCGTACGTGAACCAGCAATATTTCCCCCTGGTATTTTATTGTTTGTAATAAGGAGTAAATGACGTAACCTCACACCAAAATCAGCCAGTGATGTAACCTTTTGTATACAGATGACTATATTATTTTCGTCTCGTACTGTCTTGAAATTATATATAAATAGAATATAGGATCGTGTGAAAATAATACAGTACTTTAAAATCATAGCAAACTTTCCTCTTATTTTATATTTTTTAATTTTCTATCATATTTATAAATGCTAAATTAGTTTGTTGTATAATATATTTGTACTTGGTGTAATTCAAATAATGCAGAATAGTATTGAGACAGGCTTTCCAGTACGTCCAGATATAGTTTTGTTTATCTATCCATTGTTTGTTTTTTGTTGTTTGTTTTTCAGCTTTACCCAAGAGTAACGGCAAAACGAGATTCTCAATAGTACCAAGCCAGATACGCCAGTCTCGTACAGTCTCGAACTAACCAACGACACTGCGTGAGATAACCAACTGTTGGTACCCAATGCCACCGTGTTCTCTCTACTTAAAGCACTGTCAGAAATGCATCAGCTTTATTGTTTGTTTGCTATTAGTATTTGTGAAAACAGATGAATTGAATGTAGCTTATGAAACTACGTTAGAGTTGGTGTATATAACTGTAAAATGCATTCATTATTGGTCACTGACAGTTTAGGCCAATTGTCTGTCGTAAATTAGCATTTATTGTTGTATTGTTTGTATTAATTACGGTTTTAAATAATAATGCTACTTGTACGTATTGTTTGAATACATAACGTTTTGTACATAGGAGAAACGAATACTTTAACTGTACTTCAACCTTGGATGATTCGAAGTGTCGAACGAAGAAATAATTTGTATATCATGTATTATACAAGTTGTTATTTTTCCGTCCATGTTTTCGGGTTCCTGAACTTGTTAGTTTCCGGTAAAGGGACAGGTAGAGAAATAAGCATTTTGTTATAGTTTATCTGGAATGATGCTTGATAGTAAGAAAAACTTTACGTTGGCATAATGTTAGTGCTAGTTTAACTTTGTTCAATATGACAGAAGTCTTAACTGACTCGCATTACGTCTACAAAGTAATTTGGACTTAGCGGTAAGAGAGAAATATATGTAATCGCGATTACCAATTATATAGCTCGCAAAGCTATCCCCCTGGCAACAAGACTAAATTGTAAAACCAGTGACTCTCTAAGACGTACGTTTTTTTGTAAAATATTTTTTAATATCTAGTTGTTTCTGTTTGTCGTATTCTACACTTACAAATAAGTGTGTCCTGACCCCCAAGGTTATGTAACTTGGTGTAATTGGTTTGAATTATTTCAAATGTGTATATACGCAGAATTTAGTACACTATTTGAGACTGTTGTTAGTTTTTATGATGGTTATTTGTTCATAGCTCCTCCATTAGTTGGTTATCTACTTATCAAAGATGGTTTCGTCCAGTTCAAGTTCATATCGAAAACAAATGTTCTTCCAATTTTTATATAGTTGACGTTGCAGGGGCTTGATATTATACATACAAGAACATTAAATTGGTGCCTAAAAGCTGGAATTCATGAGGAACATATCAGTGGAGAGCTTATTTTTTGTTTGACTTGAATAAAACATTCCATACTGATAATGTGTGAATGGTGTATTTCTTATGTGTTTTTTTCACTTGTATTACTGATTAATTACTGTCGCAAGAAAAAAAAAAAAACAGTTATCGGATTGTCTATTTTCCAATGCGTATGAATCAAATTTCTGAAAAGTAAACCTGAGTTTACCCTTAGACAGCTAATAACTTCCAGTAAAAAATGCTTCACTCGAGTGTATATCCTTACCAACTACGACTAACAACTTCTCGAGAGCTCAAACTGTAAAATAACAATAATAATAATAATAGCAGAACTATTTTCTTTTCATACTTTTGCATATCGCAACATTACTCACATCAGTTACACGATCTCAGTCTTACTTTACCTGTGACTTAAATGGCAATCTAGAAATACTTTAAAAGCCTAGAGGTTATAACTTAATAGATTTATTTTTCATGCACCAGTTATTTCTATAAACTATGATGTGAAACTTAAGATTATTAGAATTTGTTAAGAGTATCGATTGTTGGTACACAAAATAATTTTGATTTTGCTGACTACTAATACTCATTTAAATTTATTCATTTTTGGTTTATTTAAATGTTCAATATTTTAAGAGTGTCGTTCGTTTCTCTAGAGTAATTTTAGTTAACATACAAAAACTAAAGAATATTGACCATTAATTGAAACCACTAAACCCAATGTATGGGAATTTTCATTTCGACACAGAACGGTTGGTGAAAAATCGATTATCGGTGTAAAACTACACTTATCACAGAAGTCTGATAGGCCTCGGAAGATGTGCAGCTTGAAATACAATTTTTATTTGAAGTAAAGCGATGGGGTATACGTGTGTTGCCCTCCCCATGTATCTAAGCCTGGTTTCTTGTGTTTTAAGTCCGTAGACATATAGCTTTGCCACTAGGGAGCTACAGAACTCTTTCTATTATTACGCCTGTGATTTGTGAAAGGGCGTTACTTTGATCCGTAATTAATGAAACGGGAGCTGGCGTACATTGATTAAACTGGAAAGTATTATCGATGGGGGACATTAATGTTCAAAGAGAAGCTAGCCATTGGAGACTCTTTGTGGCTGACACGCTAGTGAAAAGGGCAGAAAGACTTATGAAAGTTTTCTTTTTTTATGAATTTAATTTATTTTTATCATTATGATTACATTTTTACGTGAGATAAATCAGTTACGGTTAATCTGTGACCTCGATCAGTCTAAAGCATACCGCGTATTGTAAATTGTTTACGAGTTCTATGGAATAATTCCTTGAAATATTTTATTATGCCTGACTATTGGCCACGGAGCAAACCAGATAGCACAAAATAAAATACATCCTATATACATAACTATAGTTCCACTGTTGTCTTCTCTACAAGATTACAAGATCGATTTCATCAATGGAATAATGTAAGTTAATCATAGATATATTTAATATCTTGGATCAGCTCGCTTGTTTTGGAATTTCGCACAAAGCTACTCGAGGGCTATCTGTGCTAGCCGTCCCTAATTTAGCAGTGTAAGACTAGAGGGAAGGCAGCTAGTCATCACCACCCACCGCCAACTCTTGGGCTACTCTTTTACCAACGAATAGTGGGATTGGCCGTCACATTATACAACCCCACGGCTGGGAGGGCGAGCATGTTTAGCGCGACGCGGGCGCGAACCCGCGACCCTCGGATTACGAGTCGCACGCCTTACGCGCTAGGCCATGCCAGGCCGGATCAGCTAGCAGTTTTCGTGTTTGTTTTTGCCTGTTGTTATTTTTCTATAATACTCCTAAATCTTGTTTATATAGATTTACATACAGTAAATGATGAAAATGAATAAAGATTGCAAAACGTAGAGCAGGTTCCCACCTTTTGCCGAAAAACTACTAATATATGAAAGTGTCGTTTTGCAATCGCGTTAACATATCTAAAATTTAACAATTGCATCAGTTGACCTAGTCTGCTGTGTACACATTTTGTGAGAATGCAAATTTTATTTACAAAAAATGAAATAATTTGTATGCTGCAATGTTTTGTCCGCCTATGAGGGTTATCTGCGCTAGGCGTCCCTAATTTAACAGTGAAAGATCAGAGGGAAGGCAGTTAGTCGCCACCACCCACCGCTAACTCTTGGACTACTCTTTTACCAACGAATAGTGGGATTGATCGTCACATTATAACGCCCCCACGGCTGAAATTGTTGTGTGGAGGGAACTTATTCTAGTAAACCTGTTTTTCGTGAACATAGTCTATGCAAATAAACATATAAGTATCAAACGTATGCTGAGACCAGTTAGGCTAAATGATTTATCAGCATTCGAATCCATAGTCTTAATAAACTGATCATTAAATATGTGCATAAGCTAAATAGAACATAAGTATCTGTTAGAATACTTCAACCATTGATATTACACGAAATTTATCATGCGTTTTTTTGTTACTCATACAAAATGTCGGTATGAAATTAAAGTAACTTAAAAGACTGTTCGTGCTGTTCGTAGCAGGAAAGTGAATTTATTTTGTCCATACATCAAAGAAAAGTTAGCATCAAATGTATATGTTTAATGACTAAGTGTTATGCAAGTAGTCTTAACTAAATATGGTTTTAATATATATTATATCATTTTGTGTTATTTCTGGCTTAGCTTGTATTACCACAAAGTGTACATACGTATGTGAGGTTAACGAACGGCATGAAAATTATATATTAATTTGTTAATTTTATACTTGGATTGTTTTCTACTTGTGACCTTCATACGTGTAGATGGCGTGAATGTCGTAATTACTTTTGTGTTTATAATCGCATCTTCAAGATTGTCATTGAATACAACACACAAATAAATGTCATAAGTTTTATTGATATTAAGTCTGATGTTATAAACGGAATGTGGACTTTTGAAATAACGCATTAATAAAAATTCCAGTAGGTGTCAGCATGTATACCAAAAATTTCTCTTTTATAAGTTCGTTAACCTAAAATAACGTGAAACGAACTACTTTTAGTTATACTGAGTGAAGATTACCGTTTGAAAATCTGAATAAGAAAGAGCAAAACAACATAAGGAATATGATTTAATTTCAACCTAATGTTTAAATTATATAAAGAAATTTGATTTTTAAATTGAAAATTAATCTTAGTTTCCATGACAACAAGAATCACGCCATTCGACGTTTAATTAAAAAAAAATATATATTTATTTAATTCACGCTACTGATCACGTTATGATATAATTCATAGGATAGAATAAGTTCTTGTTTAATGCTACAGGTTATGTGGTATTAAGAATATCTAGAAACTATACCAAGCAATGAAATATAATATCCTCTTTTATTCCGGGACCGAACGAGGCTTAACGGTTAGCGCGTCAAACTGCTGATCTGACGTTCTTTGTTCAAGTAGTATTACCGCCACACCACAAACAAAAGAAACATGATAAAACCGTTTCTGACTTTGCTACTGACTAGAAAGAAGATAACCAGTCAGCGACACCTGGTGCAACAAAAGTTTCCTTCCACTATTTCAACCGATTAACAAGATTGTCTGTTAGTTTCATAGCGTGCCAACAGCTTTAGAGTGCGGAATTCCTAGAGCGAACGGTACGACATCTTAAGTTTCAGATTCTTTCACCCACAGCGCGGCAGGCTAAGTACAAACAGACAGAGTTGGGTATAAATAAGGAAATTATTTAGCCTTCTAGTGGAAAGAATAATTCGTTTTTCTACGCATACACATACATACATGTGTTGTTTTTTTAATTCGTTTGAAATCGATTACGAACAAATTTGCAAAAGATATACGAATGTATATGTGTGTGTGTGTGGGTATATATATATATATATATATGTATATATATCATGTATAAAAAACAGTTTAAATTTCTCCAAGTCGAAGACTGCATAATTTCTTGAATGAATGGCAATGTTAAATTATGTTACCCGTCCATCTTTCATCTGTTATTAAATCTCTATTGGCCTCGTTAGATGCTAATTAAATACCCACCTTAATGGAGATAATAATCTTCATTATTTTGTCCCTCGTGATTAGCTCAGCGACGAACCTCAGAGCTTAAATCTCTAAAAACGTAGTTTTAATACTCGTGGTGAGAACACGAATATCCCACTGTGTAGCTTTGTGCTTAACAAATGATATCAGTGCTCGTGTCTTTAAATTTAATGCCAAAAGTCTAAAAAGGGGAGAATATGCACTATTTCAGGATATTTTTCATTTAATTTTTTTTTAGAAAAAAAAATCTCAAAGAAAACAGTTCTCATTTTTCTCCAGACAGTTTTCATTTACTATACCAAAAATTAAAGTAATTTACCATACAAAAACACGCTGTACTTTGCCACACCAAAAATTACATTAATTTACCATACCAAAAATTACGGTAATTTATCACACCCAAATTACAGTAATTGAGCCAGCCAGTTGTGAGTGATGCAAACCAAAAAATTTATAAAAAAATTAGAAATATGCTCTATTTCAGGATTGTTTATTTTTTTCTCTACCTTTTCGGGTAGTAAACATAAAACAATAGCCCATGGATACCTACCATGCAAAAAATGAAAATGGATCATCTTTATA
Organism: Tachypleus tridentatus; assembly: GCF_004210375.1. Classification (NCBI taxonomy): domain Eukaryota; kingdom Metazoa; phylum Arthropoda; class Merostomata; order Xiphosura; family Limulidae; genus Tachypleus; species Tachypleus tridentatus. The sequence continues at coordinate 161,282,003 of NC_134825.1, forward strand.
ATAAGGTTACCACTTGTAAAAGTGTACTTTGTTTTATATGAGTGTGTGTGTAAGTGTGAAATAAAAAGTAGCTTCTGAGCGTCTCACAAGTATTTTACATACATGTATATCTGTATGTTATATAAAAAATGTAACAATGCTGTAAAATTATAAACGGTATCATTTTATAAAAATGTCTATAGTCATTGTATACAAAAGCAAAGGGGGTATCCCCTGTAAGATATAATCAGAGTAACAGACACGAAACTAGAAAGCAAGCTACAGATTCAATAAGGAGTTAGGATCTGGATGCTAGAGCCCACAATGCCCGAAATCCCACTACTATTCACCATCTAAAATTGGTTACGAACATGATAGTTATCCCTAAAGGCTGTTAGCCTAAAGACGTAAAAATGAAATCTGATATTATCAACTATCCTACATTTTTATTAAATTATCACCCAATTTTTACTCCTTTTTTATAATTCTACTAATACATAGTATGGTAATTTTGAAATACAGCTTATATTATAACATCACATAGCCTCATTAGACAGGGCGAAAGTCTAATAGAACCATATGATCACGAGTGAGCAACACACGATCATGATCAGAGCAGAAAGACATGGTGATGGTGATTGTAGTTTCCTACATAAAAAAATCCACTTATTAGAGTAGGAATACTAAATGGTGAATGCAAACACTTCAGTGAGGTATCTTGCAACACAGAAACTTACGATGTAGTTCAAACCACGTAAATCAAGAACTCACCAATACTAGGACTATGAAGGATTACGTAGTTATCAGAAATGGATAGCGTCTTTCGATTATTTTAACATCCTTGTTCACCAATTAGAAATTACTATATAACAGTCTCTAATTCGGCCACCAGGGGAGTTTTAGTAGCGGCTCCATATTAGAATATGTGGTATGAACAAACATTCATGTTGTTTCATACTTTGAATCCAAAGTGCAAGCTTTTGATCATATTCTTGGCTTAACCGACCTCTTTTAACTCTCATAGGTCCATATGCCCTACGTCGACACCATTTGTACTCATTACGGTTTACATACTACTAATTTCTAATATATTAAGTGAATCTTCACAACATTTGGCTGGAAAGGCAAGCATGTTTAGAGTGACGAGGATTAGCCCGCGACCCTCGGATTTGGTAGGCTTTAGTAAATATTACGAGGCTTTTGTGCATGAAAACCATGTTATTTGATGAAGTATACTTAATACTTTAACAGGCAGTGGTGGAAGGGTTAATCATACCAAAAAAATAGCCCAAGTAATATTTTTTGAGACCAGTGCTGCGCATGAAAATTATGAATCTTTTTTAAAAAGGCAATATTTATTAATATTTGGACCTGTTAACATATGACTGTCGTTTTCGTTACCACAAAACTTTAAAAAATAACAAAATGTATGATTAAAAATTTAAACTATAATTATGGCCGTTAACCAACAGACTTAAATGGAGCTAGATGGACAGAATTAACTTATGTTTAACAAGAATAAGCAAATACAGAAAGCTGTTTGGTGTTTAAAACGTTCAAACCGAGCAGCAGGTACAACACTCGCTATTTAACACGAATCCAATCTATTATTATTTTAAAGCATTTTAGGGGCAAATGTGTGTGCGTTTCCCTTGTGGCAAAGCCACATCGGTCTATTTGCTGAGTCCACCGGGGGAATCGAACCCCTAATTTTAGCGTTCTAAATCCGTAGATTTTCCGCCGTACCAGCGGGGGACTTTAGGGGCAAATAACTCGTTTAAATACCTATGGATGCACGTTCAAATTTCTTTAATTCTAGACCAAAGTGATAAATTCTTAGAAGTTTCACATTTTCTAGGTCAAGTATGGCTTTGGAACCTACTAGTCGTGTGCTTGCACTATGAATCCGATGATTCGAGGTTCACGTCCTGTTGTTGCAAGAAAGAACGTGCTACACACTTTGGGTTAACGAGTACAACCACTTGATCCAAAAGCTTACGATGGGTGTTATTTGCTATCTGCCTTCTCCGTAGTCAACCTGTTCAAAGTTTTGACACCGATAAGCAGATAGCCTTTTGTAGATTTTTGCGAAACTCTAAAACATACAAACTAACTAAATAAAATTAGTCGCGATTTACCACTAGGTGATGGAAGTGTTCAAAAGGTAACTTATTGAAAAACGTACATGAATCAATATAAATTTTGTCTTTGCTTTTTTCGTTTATTATCGGAGCACCTGTTAATTAATTTGGTTTATTTAGGACTTATAAGACTTCAATCCTCAGAAGTATCTTCGTACTTCAAGATGTGATCAAAAAGTTTGTGATACTGACGAAAGCTTGTACGTATTTCGTATTTTTAACCTGAATGACACATTACAGGATAAATAGCTAGATCCAAGAATCCATGATTCAGACATGGCCGTACCGAATTTTGGACTGCATGGCAATCAAATCCGGTAGTAGAATTTGTTACTTACGTGCCCACTCTTAATTGTCCAGCGTGACTCACAATCACAATTACAACTCCAAACATTCGAAAGTGCAGAACGAATTTAATAGCTTACAGCGGCTCGATCCCAAGATTTTCTGTTATGCAGAGGCTCGGCATGGCCAGGTTGTTAAGGCGCTCGACTCATAATCTGAGGGTCGTGGGTTCGAATCCCTGTCACACTTAACATGTTCGCTCTCCCAGCCGTGGGGGTGTATAATGTGACGGTCAATCCCACTTTTCGTTGGTAAAAGAGTAGCCCAAGAGTTGGCGGTGGGTGGTGATGACTAGCTGCCTTCCCTCTAGTCTTACACTGCTAAATTAGGGACGGCTAGCACAGATAGCTCTCGAGTAGCTTTGTGCGAAATTCCAAAACAAACAAACAAACAAACAAAGCAAATAGCACTCGTGTAGCTTTGTGCGAAATTAAAAAACAAAAGAAACTGTCATGCAGTTCAGCGCGCAACCAATAGTTTGCAGTCGGCGTAAAATCTTCTAGGACGTCACCTCACGTGTATGATGTGAGAGGCGTAAACCTGGCCTTTTGGTTCTCTGAGGTGGATTGGGATCAAGAAAGCGAGATCTCTCTCATGTCTCTTCCGCATTAGAAAACTGTGGTTTGATTTTGATGTGATTGGAGACAAAGCAAGTACTCAGTTTCTCGTATCCATCCCGCATTAATTAAACTGTGTTGTACTGTCCCAAAGTTCTTTTGATATAAACTTCTTTCTGTTAAACTTTATCTTCTTTCAGCAAACATGGTCAAAATTTATCGCAAAGCTACACGAGGGCTATCTGCGTTAGCCGTCCCTAATTTAGCAGTGTAAGGAAGCTAATCATCACCACACACCGCCAACTCTTGCTAAGTTTGTCTTCATTACAAATTTAAATTTACTTTACTATGCAATAATTTAGCTTCGGTTCGTTATATAGTCCACTATAAATACCTTATGTCTGCCTTTTTCCTTACTGCGGATTTATTCTTAGCTTTTGTAAGTTTCTTTGTTTCAATTTGTACATCAGTGTCATACACTGAACGCTCACAACTGTTTCATACTCTGTACATTATTATATCTATCACTACTATATTATGTTTACTTTACGTGCTATTTCATTGAATAAAGTTACATCTACGCGAGTTTCATTGACTCACTGCATAATTTTGTTTTCAAATTGTTTGTTTTTGAATTTCGCACAAAGTTACACGAGGGCTATCTGTGATAGCAGCCCCTAATTTAGCAATGCAAGACTAGAGGGAAGGCAGCTAGTCATCACCAACTATCGCCAACTCTTGGGCTACTCTCTTACCAACGAATAGTGGGATTGACCATCTCATTATAACGCCCCCACGGCTGAAAGTGCGAGCATGTTTGGTGTAACGGAAATCCGAACCCGCAGCCCTCGGATTACGAGTCGAGTGCCTTAACCACTTGGCTATGCCGAGCCTTTTTCACACAGACCACAATTCATTGGCCTCACAAATAGTGCCATCAAAACAGCACAGCTAGTAAAAATGATAGCATACGGTTTGGGTTTTGAATTTTGCGCAAAGCTACAAGTGGACTATCTGCGCTAGCCGTCCTTAATTTAGCAGTGTAAGACTAGAGGGAAGGCAGCTAGTCATCACCACTCACCGCCAACTCATGGGCTACTCTTTTACCAACGAATAGTGGGATTGACCGTCACATTATAACACTCCCACGGCTGAAAGGGCGAGCATGTGTGGTGTGACGGGGATTCGAACCCGCGACCCTCAGATTACGAGTCCAACACCTTAACCCACCTGCCAATGCCGGGTTATATTGGAAGAATAAGAACATCATATCAAAACCCGCTGTACTGTGAAGTACAATAACGCTATACAATGAATCACACATGCTAAAAATAGGAGATAAAACTAAGCCTTCTTCTATTTAACTGATTATACATTAGGTCAACCTTTCATATTGAATTCAGCAAAACCTCAATACTCCAACTGATTATACATTAAGTTAACCTTTCATATTGAATTCAGCAAAACCTCAATACTCCAACTGATTATACATTAAGTTAACCTTTCATATTGAATTCAGCAAAACCTCAATACTCCAACTGATTATACATTAAGTTAACCTTTCATATTGAATTCAGCAAAACCTCAATACTCCAACTGATTATACATTAAGTTAACCTTTCATATTGAATTCAGCAAAACCTCAATACTCCAACTGATTATACATTAAGTTAACCTTTCATCTTGAATTCAGCAAAACCTCAATACTCCAACTGATTATACATTAAGTTAACCTTTCATATTGAATTCAGCAAAACCTCAATACTCCAACTGATTATACATTAAGTTAACCTTTCATATTGAATTCAGCAAAACCTCAATACTCCAACTGATTATACATTAAGTTAACCTTTCATATTGAATTCAGCAAAACCTCAATACTCCAACTGATTATACATTAAGTTAACCTTTCATATTGAATTCAGCAAAACCTCAATACTCCAACTGATTATACATTAAGTTAACCTTTTATATTGAATTCAGCAAAACCTCAATACTCCAACTGATTATACATTAAGTTAACCTTTCATATTGAATTCAGCAAAACCTCAATACTCCAACTGATTATACATTAAGTTAACCTTTCATATTGAATTCAGCAAAACCTGAATATTTTTATCAAATACCATTTCTTCCACCACCGAAATTTCTTCTCATGAGTTCTCTTGAGAAGGTTACAGCAGCTTAGCAAGTAAAACGTGGAATACATATCAATTAATAAATACTTTTTAACGTAAAAAAGTAGCTAATTACCAATTAGACACAGATAATCGTATCTGCTACTAGCCATCATTACGATCATGTAGATTCAGATGTGATGTTTTGTTTTATTTTTTCAAAATGTAACTGATGCTTCTGTTTGTTCTGTCTTTTGGATTTCAAGGTGAGAAATATAGGATAAGAACTTACTATTGAAAGTATTTTTTTTACCCCTTCAAATAATATCGATTGATTTATTTTCGTAAGCAAAAACAGCCACATTTTATCACTTCCATAAACTGCCACTCCCAACTTCCTAGTGACACTGCACAACAAAGTTTTTGCTTCTTTAACACTGTTGGGTGTTCCTTATAGATTTTTGGCTGCTGATCACGAAAATCACATCCAAATTTGTCCATCGCGTACCTTTTAATCGAAATTTTCAGTTTTGTCATGTTTTTTCTTATATTTGTGTCCAAAATTTTTCGTTTCTGTATGAGACCTATGGACAATGTTTCGTGCAGTCTGGGCATGTCCAGGCATGAAATCAGGCCAGGTTGGAAGCTGTTCTGTGGAAGTATGCAGCCAGGGCATGCCTGGGCAGGCCAGAGCCAGCTTGACACTGTCTCAGCAGGCTATAAAAATGACTTGTATACACAGATGCTGCTCATTGGATTAATATAGACCTTATAGTGTGTACGTATTGTTTCAGAACATAGCATTGCCTCTGTAGCAAGGTAACAAGTAAGTTAGGTGTTATAGACGTTTTACAGGACTATTTGTGTCAGTCAATATGTTTCGTCAATGTCGTAACAGCCGCGATACATTCTGCTATATTTGTGGCGTGTATACGCTTGTTCATCAGAGACGCTCACTGACTGCTCTTGTGAAGAAAGCATATCATCTGTACTTCGGCTATAAAATTGGTGATCAAGACCAGAAATGTGCGCCTCACAGAGATTTGTTGTGCGAAATGTGCTGTCTGTCTGAGAGCTTGGCTCAGAGGCACTCGAAAGTCAATGCCATGTGCTGTCCCGATGATATGGAGAGAACAGAAAGACCGTGTGACGGACTATTACTTCTGTTTGACTTATGTGTCTAGTTTCTCTGCCAAAAACAAGAAGTCAATTGAATACCCTAATCTGCCTTCAGCAATGAGACCCGTGCCACATGACGACAGTCTTCCAAATTCGAAACCACCAGAGGAATGGACCTCAGACGAACCAGATGAAGAAACTGCAATACAGGAACTGGCAGTGACATTGATCCGGATTTTTAACCTGCTCCTCAGGCTATCCACATCTCATAACACAATCAGAATTAAACGATCTGGTCAGAGATTTGAGTCTGTCAAAAGCAAAAGCTGAATTGCTGGGTTTCAGTCTGCAGGAATGGTGTTTACTGTCACCAGGTACGAAAATTTCTGTTTCTCGAAGCCGCCAAGATGATGTAACCAAATTCTTTGCACAAGTTGACAGTCTCTGTTTCTGTGTTGGCATCGAAGGATTTTTCTCTGCTTTGGGTTGTGACTATGACCCGCAAGAGTGGCGTATCTTTATTGATTCATCAATGTTAAGCCTCAAAGTTGTTCTGTTACACGATGACAACGTTCACCCTTCAATATCTGTTGGCTATGCAGCACACATGAAAGAAACCTACGAGAACATGGAAATGTTGCTGAAGCACATCCAGTACAGCAAGTACAACTGGAATATCTGTGGAGATCTGAAAGTCGTTACTGGGACTGCAGCTCAGCTATACAAAGTACTATTGTTTCATCTGTGAATGGGACAGTCGTGCCAAAGAGTCACATTATTCTAGACAGAGCTGGCCACTCCGTAATAAGTTAGTTCCAGGACAAAAAAAAAATGTGACGCATGAACCGCTTGTCGACCCGGCAAAGATTGTTTTTCCTCCTATTCACGTAAAATTGGGACTTATGAAGAATTTCGTGAAAGCAATGAAGAAAAAAGGCAAAGATTTTCGTTATTTAAGACAGATGTTCCCAAGAATAACTGAGGCCAAGATCAAAGAGGGCATTTATGTTAGCCCTCAGATCAGACATGTTACGAGTGACAAGCGGTTCGAAGATCTGTTAGTTGGGCCAGAAAAGATTGCCTGGAAAGCCTTCAAAGACGTTGTTGACAATTTTCTTGGCAATTACAGAGCCCCACATTACATTCAGCTGGTAGACAAACTTCTCAAAGCATACGAAACAATAAAGTGCAACATGTCACTCAAGATTCACTTCTTTCCCGTAAATCCAGGTGCTGTCAGTGACAAACACGATGAAAGGTTTCACCAGGACATTGCTACAATGGAAAAACGATATCAGGGCAACTGGAATCCGTCAGTGCTTGCTGACTACTGTTGGACACTGCAGCGTGATGCACCGGACATTGAATACAAACGAAAATCAGGAGCAAAACACTTTTAATTATGTTGAACTTAATAGCGTATCAGAAACGTAAACGAAATTAAATACGTTATTGCCGGTATACAGTTAACTGTCTATTTCTCAGAGTTCCTACGTGATGAAGCAAAACCAAAACTATATTTGTGCATTCCCACCAGGTACTTGTCACAATCAGCAAAAACATTTCAGGAAGCAAAACGTTTAAGAAAATTATTGTGCAGTGTAATTTATGATTGCTTTTACCATACCAGATAACAGTAATGTGTTGACCTAGTTATTCTAAAAGCAGGTACTAATAAAAACCTTTAAGTAAAAGACCTGGTTTTGCGTCTTGTTTTAACAACTGGGCTTAAAACTAGTAATAAGTTACTTATGTGAAATGATTAACAAGTATTATGCACAGAATCGCAGTAAATGAAGTTAAATCAGACATTAAACACTAGACCAGAGTTTATAAGAATACACTAAAATACTTTTATAAGAATTCTGAATACACAACAAACGTATGTTTTTACTCTTTTTTTTTCGGGGGTGGAGGGAGGTATAAATTTTATAACAGTATTCAGCGAGACCAGAATTTTATAGAAATATTTTTCAAAAGTTTGCACAAAATTCCCCGAGATTAGAGTTTTATAAGAATAGACGACAAAAGTTTGTGCAAAATCCTATGAGACTAGATCTTTGTAAAAATAGCAAAGAACTGTTAATCAAATTAAATGAAACCAGTTTCGTACAAATACCCAACAAATACTTATGCAATTATATGAGAACATTGTAACGGATTTACTGTTATTTATTTAGTTTAATATCTACGTCTGTTTCACTTTCATGTAACACGTATTGTTAAATGTCTATTGCGCAAGTCCCATCTGTTCTCTAAATTTTCAAAAAATTCTCGAACGTAAGAACGAACAATATATGTTTCACGAAAACACTTGTGTGTCTTCGAATATTGCTGAATGACTATATAACAGCTATCTATCGCAAGGGCCTGGCATGGCCAAGCGCGTAAGGCGTGCGACTCGTAATCCGAGGGTCGCGGGTTCGCGCCCGAGTCGCGCTAAACATGCTCGCCCTCCCAGCCGTGGGGTCGTATAAGTGACGGTCAATCCCACTATTCGTTGGTAAAAGAGTAGCCCAAGAGTTGGCGGTGGGTGGTGATGACTAGCTGCCTTCCCTCTAGTCTTACACTGCTAAATTAGGGACGGCTAGCACAGATAGCCCTCGAGTAGGTTTGTGCGAAATTCCAAAAAACAAACAAACAAAACAATCTATCGCAAGATGCCGAGAGACAGTTCGGCCGCTACAGTTAGTATACTACAAGCCTCGGAAGCTATAATTGTGGTAAACGCTTATTAATCGGAAAATTACAGATATTTGACCAGGAAGGAACGTTCATAGATTTCGAACATCACGAACCGTTCAACTTCAGAGAATTAACTTCGGGCGTTTAGTATTTCTAAGAAGCCAACACACAACTTCAACAGAAAAACTTAAATATAAAGAATAGAGCTAGCTGGTATTCCTGTCACGTAAAGTGCACCTGTGTATTAACGTAATTTACTACCCCGTGGTCCCAGACAGTTGATAAAATATTCAGTTCCAATTAATATTAAAACTTCCGGCTATTTAAAATCGTAATACGTAACGTCCGAGATAAATTATGTTGCATAACACAATAATTTTGTAAAAAGAGGCAACAAAAGCTTTTCACAAAATTAATTTTCTTACACCAGAGGATTTGGCTTACATGAAATTCCTTTCTAAGCGCGTTTGGGTTGGAAGAGTTGTTGGTTTTCTCGAGTTTCGCGCAAAGCTACATGAGGGCTATCTGTGCTGTGTTGGGAAAGCTAAAGAAGAATTTAAAATACGTCTGAAGTTTATAATTTCTGTGTTTTTATATTATTGTTCTTGTTTAGTGGGGATAAAACCTCAAGTTTTATTATTATAAGCCATTGGGGGAACAAAGAATCGTCAGAAATACCTAACAAAATAATACGTAAAACAAAATGTGTAAAAACGAACAAAAAACAAGTAGTTAAAGTAGTTTGAAATTATATTAAAATATATTGATGTTTATGCAGTTAAAAAAAGAAAATAACATATCTCGTGTCATTAGTTTTAAATCAGAAACATGACGTTATTAAAGCTATCAAAGTGAAACTAAAACCTTTGAATTGATCTAACCATAAGAAGCAGAACAACCAGCCTTATAAATCAGGTCTACTACTTTTATTACCACGGGCTCTATTTCAAAGTTCAATCACTTATACCTTGTTGTTATTGACTTCCTACTTTCAAACCATAAGCGGTTTCTCGATGAGTCAGCAGTAAGTTTATGAACTTTAAAATTTGGGGCTCGAGTCCCCGCGGTGAACAGGATGGAGATAGCCCATTAGTAAATAAACCCTTTTGTGTCTACGAACAAAAAAAAATGTGCCTGTATGATAAACTCCTTACAGATTTTCTGCGTAGAAAAAAAATGTAAAGAAATATAGCATCAGTACTGCAAATTTTCCAACTAATTAGCGTTAGGGTTCTTTATGTATTTTATGTAGAAAACAAGTGATTGCATTCATGTGTTTGGTTATTTCTTTCCCCTGAATGCGCTAACCGTCCCTAATTTTGAAGTGATAGACTAGAGCAGTGTTTCTTAACCTTTTCATCGTCCTACCCCTGAGACTCTCCAGGGTATTACCGTGACCCCTATAATAATTTATGTAATGGTGAACTTTGAGTAAAGGTAGAATAAAACAAAACTATATAAAGATCCTAATTTACTGAAAATGTTACAAATAAATGACCTTGAGAAATGCTACAAGTGCTAAACAAATGTAAAATCCACGGAATTACTGAATATTATACAAAACCTACTGATTCACTCAGTGTGAGGGTTAATATAATGTATATATATATATAATGAGAAAATATACTAAATACGATAGAAACTTTGATATTTAAGTTTTAAGTTCGATGTATTAATATTATATAGTTAAAAATTTAGGCGATTCCAAACGTTGTAATATATGAAAATTTTTACTCAAATTTAGACAGCTGGCTGCGCAACAAGCATCTCGACGCGGTTCAACTGCCGCACCTCAGCGTGTTTCTCATTGGTGGGCAGTTACAGGCACTTGCCACAAAAACTACAAACTGCTCCGTGATTTCCCCAATAATTCCCAAACTTTCCCTGACCCCTGAGAAATTTCAAACGACCCACCAGGGGGTCACGACCCCCAGGTTAAGAACCACTGGACTAGAGGGAAGACAGCTAATCCTTATCGCTCACAATTAGCATTTGCTTGTACGTACGCAAAGAGTGGAAACCGCTGCTTGATTATAACGCCTCTCACTAATGAAAGGGCGAGTATGTTCTACAATGTGTTTGAATCCTGCAAGCCGCAGCTTCGGAGCCAGGCGCTCTAACCACCATCAAGCTTGTAGCACAAGTTATAAAAACAAATCATTGCTTTGGTTGATTTCAACGTGTAACCAACCCCTGTGCGAAATGAAACAACATCAAAGTCTGTCCTCGAGCGAAAACTGGTGGAACGTGTTCGTTTAATAATGAATGGTAAGTGTCGTCATTCAGATCACTTAGTATTGAAGTTTTAAAGATTTTATTGGTTTATTCTTGCGTTTAAGTCAGGCAGGTGACAAGAACCACAAATGAGGTTCTTCTGTGAAGTAAGGTGGTAAAGTTATTGGTTTGGTTTGTTTGGAATTTTGCGCAAAGCTACAAGAAAGTCATCTGCGACAGCCGGCCCTAATTTAGCAGCGTAAGACTAGTGGGAAGGCAGTTAGTCATTAACACCCATCGCCAACTCTTAGGCTACTCTTTTACCAACAAATAGCGGGATTGATCGTGACTTTATAACGCTCCCACGATATTTGAAACATTATGGAAATAAATTAATTTCTAGAAAATCGTCAACACGTTTATAAAAAAAAACAGAAAGCAGACATACATACTACAAAGATATATAAAGTCTTAAAATTAATGAACGTATTTATGAGTAGTTATAGAGAGGCAATACAGGACAGGAAATGTGGTAAATCAAAAGCTGACAGCGTACCAACATTGCTCACTACGTATTCTAACGAGCAGCTTTTTTTTTTTTTTTTGATTAAGAAAAACTTTATTTTATGTAGGCTGCTGTCTGTATCTGTATCTGCAGCGCAGATAGCTCTCGTGTAGTTTTGCGCGAAATTAAAAAAACAAACAAACAAACTGCATCTGCAACCTTATCCATTAATGATTTAAGTGTGCTGACGTACGGATATTACTGTTAAAAGAAAACTGAAATATACCACCACGAAATAGGTTTCTGACTAGATTCTTCTGAGATTCACGTGTTATGATAAAATTACTTATCTACGAATAAATATAGTTCAGACATTGCATACTCACAAAAAAGTGTCATTAAACTGGCAAATTATTGAAGTTTCACTTATTTTTGATGACAGAAAGATTTAATATCGCATAACTTCACCACGCAGTATTACCCGGAGTTAACTAACACTTCACAATTGTTCCATTGTCTGTTGAAAGTTAAGCACAAAGCTGTGCAAAAAACTATCTGTGCTCTGCCCATTACGGCTATCGAAACCCGGTTTTTCGTGTTGTAAGTTCGCAAAGATAACAATATGTCACTGTGGGTAACTGTTGGAATAAACAATATCGGCTAGGTTGTTAAAGCATGATGGTAACTCGGCACAAGTGTTAATAAATTGATCAAGTACGCCAGCTGTTTGAGTGATACATGGGTTCGTAAGATTAAAAGAAAATTTACAATTTATATAAAAACTAGCAGAGACCTGTAGAACATTTGCCGTCAAATCCATGTCTTTATTACAACAGTACTTCTTTAAATACAGGATTTATAGAATAGAACAAAATAATTCTAATCGCATACACCGAAATGTATAAGTCTACTTGTCTTAGGCCTAATATTAGTTAGGCCTTTTAAAAGTACGGCCTATATTCGATAAAGAGATAAACAAACACTCTAACTTGTTCAAGTTCTTTGCTTAAGTTTAATTAGGACTACATGTTATCGTGCTTAATACTATCAATAAATATATTTACAATGTTATTTTACTACCTAATGTTAGGTTTGTTTGTTCGGTTTGAATTTCGCGCAGAGCTATACGAAGGCTATCTGCGCTAGCCGCCCCTAATTTAGCAGTGTAAGACCAGAGGGAAGGCAGCTAGTCATCACCACCCACCGCCAAGTCTTGGCCTACTCTTTTACCAACGAATAGTGGGATTAACCGTCACATTATAACGTCCCACAGCTAAAAGGATTAGCATATTTGGTGTGATGGAGATTCGAACCCTCGACCCTTGGATTACGAGTCAAGTGCCTTAACCACCTGGCCATGCCGGGCCACCTAACGTTAGAACTTTTCCAAAATTGTGATAATATTTTAACGTTGTTTAAAACTCATAACATTTGTAAATTAATATGTAGAATTATAAATGGGCCATTATGTTAAAATATTAAATACTATTCATCATAATTCTATATGTTTAAAAACTTTGATATCAGATATCAGTTATTTACAAACTATTGCCAAGATACATATTTTAAAACACTGTTCCATATCTCAACTAATTTCTTCGCTAAGTCTTTGCCCGATGAAGTCTCTAGTACGACAACCGAAAGCTTGCGATACAAGTATTTTAACGTAGAGAAAATTCCGTTTATAATTCTACATGTTTTTAACATGTTCTTACAAAAAACATTCTACTAAAGTTTAATTTCATCTGCCTTTTGTTTACATCTTTGAAATAAATTGTAGTTACATGCTCATTTAGTTATTAAGGTGCCTGCGCATTTTCAGAACAAGCAGCAACTGAATGCGTGTGTTTTATAGTAGAACCTCATCGAGCCAGATATTGTGCTCACTGACTGGAATCGAACTACTGATTTTGGCGTTGTAAACCTGTATAGCGCCGGGGGACAACAACTAGGTATTATTATAAAAGATAATGAACAGAAAACGAGTGGTAAAATATGATTTGAATAAAATCATATCCAGTAGAGACTGAAAAAACTTTAAAACTCCCTTTGAGGCAATATTCATGTTAAATTATATGGTGAGAAGTTCGTAATGTCCTTTTATTAAAAATAAACGAAAAAATACCCCGGGAAATTAGGTTAATGTTTTTCGTTGTGCAATGTTTCGACGTATTCCTTTAGCGTTGAAACGGTCGTTAACTGCTTAGCCCTAAAGTCTAATCTAATAAACTAAAATAATTTATTTTAAGAAATAACAAAAGTGTTTATTAATGAATTCGCATTTTTTTAAAAATAAGACAACGATGTTATAAGTTCTTATTATAGAGTATAGATTATCGTTTATGAAAAATAAAAATAAAATCGCTTCCTAGTCATAAGAGCTTGTGTTAGTGACCATCCAGTTCTGGATTAGACGAGCTTTATCCTTTTTCTTTTCGGGAAAGTCGCAGCACCTGATGGAATCCGGAGGTTAAGAGGTGAATTAGGATGGGAGAAGGTGCTCATTTATACATGTGTCCTGTCAGGGCGTTGATCTCAGACCTGTCTTTCTGCATATCTCTTAAGTATTATTATGTTTCACAGCTCTTCCTGTTTCACATGGGTAGATTTTCTTGTAAGGTTGGCAGGTGGCTTCATAAACAACCCTTTCTCTGTACATGTATTGGAGGATCCTAAACATTTTGTCATATATTTACGTTTAACGCGTTCTTTTTGTGTTTCTTTTTTTGTTTGTTTAAGGCTTATCCGTACAATTGATTTATTAACTGCTCCATGTACTTTATTAATTATGGTGTCGCTCATGTGTGGTGAAGTATATACAGTAAAACCTGTCTAAGGCGGAATCGCACGGGACCAGGTAAAATTTCCAGCTCAGACAGTGAACGTGAATTCCCTTAATTATATATAATTTCTGAGCGGAACGTTATACTTGCTTGACTCAATGGAAGTAAGACGTTTGTGAATAAAGTTATTATATTGTTTATGCTATATTTATTAGAATAAGAACAAAGATAGACATTCAAAATATACATAAGTTCACAAAATCTTAAGCAATTTTATTTGAAGAAAGTGTCCAATTTCAACTGTTTCGTTTTTTTAATGGGCTTGCTCGTGCGATTAAAAGAGAACGCCAATTCTACGGCCTTTTTATGAAGTTCATTTTCCTTCTTCATCGAATGGTTTTATTTCCAGTCATTAAGTTTTGATTTATAGTTCAAAGAATTGAAATTATGATATCAAAGTTCCCATTTGTAACGCTAAATATGTTGACCACCCAATAAACTGAATAATTACGACTGATTTACATAAATTAATGCCATAAGCTGAATAAGTAACAGAAATTACCACTGTAAGTAAGAACCAGATGTAAACCGATTTTAAATCGGATTAAGACCCCGTATCGGCCAGGTGGTTGAGGCACTCGACTCATAATTCAAGGGTCGCGGGTTCGAATCCTCGTTGCACCAAACATGCTCGCCATTTCAGTCGTGGGGACATTATAATGTTAAGGTCAATCCCACTATTCATGGGTAAAAAAGTAGCTCAAAGGTTGACGGTGGGTGGTCATAGCTAGCTGCCTTCCTTCTAGTCTTACACTGCTAGATTAGGGACGGCTAGCACTGATAGTTCTCGTGTAGCTTTGCGCGAAATTTAAAACAAACAAAATATTAGCTGCAAGTTACAAAACTGATTGAAAGAACAGTTAATTATCAAATAAATTTCAAAAATAATGCTCGAACTAAAACAATAGCCTATTTAAAATGTTACTGTGAGTAAACGAAAAGTGTAACCTTTTTATTTTGTTTCTGGTAGAATGAACATATAGTTTTAGTTTAAAAAAAACATTCTTAGCTAACGCTCTAAATTAACTGCACTTTAAACTCAGGCACTGCTCAGTTAATAGGGGGCCTCTGGGTAATAAAATGCATTGACAGCCACCACATCAATTCAGGAAAAGGACGACGTTTTCACAAAAGACAGGTAAACTCAGCAAAGGGTTTTTAAGACTTTTCTTTCAATTGTCATATAATCGTCGAATATCCAGGAAAAACACGCCTGATCTTATATTTGTATTTAGTTTGTTGTTAAGCGAAAAGCTACAGAGTTGTTGTCTATGCTGTGCCCGCCTTGAGTATCTAAACCAGATTTTTAGTGTTATAAACCCTTAGATTTACCGCTGAACTAACGTGGGCTTTTTTTACCCTTGGGATCCCTATGCGCCTTATTTAAAACCACATAGCTATATTCATAACAAGCTAGTGAGACCAAACATGGCACGCGTTGTTTAGGTACAATGGTCGGTGTTCAGGTACAAACCTCCTTGAGGTAGTTATATAACTAACTACTTCTGTTATAGTAATTTCAAAATTAATGATAACCTGAAGAATGTTACAAAGTGTATCCTTCTAACTTCAAATCACATATACATCCGGGTAACAATAAAGATTCCAGTTAGTTTATATCTAACTAGAAAAGCTCGAGTTGTATGAATTAAAACCAATGGCGCAATTAAACCACATAAGGCCCGTGGAGCAGAATCTCATGGGGTTCATTAAACGAAAGGTTGGGAAGGGAATGGGGCCTGGGGATACGTATAGTTTGTCCAACCAGTAAGATGGGCAGTTATGTCCATGTAGAAAACGTGTGTGTGCAATTTTCTCATACATTAACCGAATTATCTCACCTCTACTATTTTGTACACACAGTTAAATGTTCATTCTGGAACTTAATTGTGAACGTCAGACTTTTTTAGCACCTATGATTTATCCGCTCTACTTTCATCTCGTCTGCTACAGACGATGAACGATAGAGTTATAGTGTTTGTGTTTGCTTTTAATTTTAGAACTCTTGTTCGTTACTTTTTGAATTTCGTACAAAGCTAGCCGTCCCTAATTTAGCAACGTAACGCTAGAGGGAAGGCAGCTAATCATCACCACCTGCCACAAACTATTGGGCTATTATTTTACCAACAAATAGTGAGATTGACCATTACTTTATAACGCCCCCCACGATTGAGAGAGGCGAGCATGTTTGGTGTAACGGAGATTCTAACCCGCGACACTCAGACTGCGAATCGAGCACCCTAACCACCTGGCTTGCCGGACCTTTTAGAGATCTAATTTCATTTTGCATGTGTGTTCAAAACATCAGTGTATAAAAGCTGTCAATGGCATTTTTTCAGTCCTAAAACTGATTTTTATTACATTCGAATTTTTTTTTAAACTGTCACACATTTGCTTAAAATCAAAATGCACACGAAATCTATTGAACTCGTTTTTCATCTTCGTTGACATGCGTCTACGTGCTAATCCTCCATATTTTTATTTTAATAATAAATTTTAGAGCCACTATTTTCGGATGACTGACAAGTTCTCGATAATGAAGTAGAAAATAATTATCTGTTAAATCTACATAAAAACGCCTTTCAATTAACTAAGAAAGTGTAAGTTACAATGCTTTCCAAACTCATAACTTATGTGTAACCCCATGTTTTAAAATGAAAAAAAAAAAAATACTTCCAGTGCTGCTACACAAATTCCTCAACTTTTCGATATGTTCCTACAAAATATTAACATTGTTAATTTTATAAGAGGCCCGGCATGGCCAGGTGGATTAAGGTATTCGACTTGTAATCCGAGAGTCGCAGGCTCGAATCCCCGTGGCACCAAACATGTTCGACCTTTCAGCCGTGGGGGCGTTATAATGTTATGGTCAATACCATTATTCGTTGGTAAAAGAGTAGCCCAAGAGTGGGTGGTGATGACTAGCTGCCTTCCCTCTAGTCTTACACTGCTAAATTAGGGACGGCTAGCGAACATAGCCCTCGTGTATCTTTGCGCGAAATTCCAAAACAAACAAATAAACAATACTTCTATAAGTTCTGTGCATAATGGATTCTTCTTTTTGTACAATGCCATCTATGGTAACATTTAAATTTCTTGTTTTCAAGAAATGCTAAGCCGATAGATCTTACATATTTAGTTTTATGGGCGGTGTTTCATTATTGTTTCTAACGTGGAGAAAAATATCATCAATAGAACCACAAATACTCAAGTTTAAAGATAGATGTATCATGAACGTATCATTGCAGATATCATAGGACAGGTTTGGACAAATAAGAAGCCTCTTTAGTGATAGAATAGCTCAAGCTTTGACAAGTTAAAGCCTGTGATGACCTTCATATCATACAATTAAATCAGTACAGACAGCTACTTTTAATTGCTAGTTGTTTAAAAAAAATCCAGAATTGCAACTCGTTATGGTGACAGATTAGACAATCCAATTAAAATGGTGCAATTTAAGAGTTCTTACAACCATTCTGTTACAAATCTGGGTAATTTTTCACAGGGTAACATACATTTGTATTCGCAATGACACCTTTCTAAAACTTTCAGATGCTGTTAGATCAAATCCCACAGCTTGTGGTGAAGTCACCTTTCGTCTGTAATTTTATTTGTAAGCCTAAAGAGAAGCTGCTATTGGTGGACAGCAATCATCAAAGTAGAGGAAAAATAATTGACCACACAAAATTGTTTGTAGTAAAGGTGGCGGATGGTTTTTAAAAATGGTGAGTGTAATCTTTGATCCAGTATTTAGCCTCATATAATTATTCTTTGTTTTTTTGGCAACAACGCATTGGATCATTCTTTAAAATCTCACTACCAATGTATCTCAAGACGGCTGGTACGTGTTTTAAAATTTTATTAAAATAAAGTAGAGAACAACGTTTCGACCTTCTTATGTCATTTTCATCTTAAAAAAAAAAGAAAAGGGTAAAAGAGTAGCCCAAGAGTTGGCGGTGGGTGGTGATGACTAGCTGCCCTCTCTCTAGTCTTACACTTCTAACTTAGGGACGTCTAGCGCAGATAGCCCTTGTGTAGCTTTGCGCGAAATTCAAAACAAACAAACAAATCCTTTACCAAAATACATTATACCTTGGTGTAAATCCGTATTGTAGAAGAAAAATTTCTCGATACATAAACAAATGTGTAAATTTGATGTGCAAATACGAGAACCTTTTCCTTTATCCATCAGTTGTTTTTGTATGTAAATAAGCACAAAGCTACAGCGGTGATCTACCCACTACGGGTATCGAAACATAGTTGTTGGCCCGCAGACATACGGCTGTGCCACTGAGGGGCACGCTTATCAAACAAAAAAATCTTAATTTTATATCTCTACATACTTACGTAGATACTGACAACTATTATGTATATAGTTGCTGGTAGAAAACGGTTTTCTAACATATACTGTACCTCGTTGGGACGGCACTCAGTTGACGGACTTACAACGTTAAAATCCGAGGTTTGATTCCACACGATTGACACATCTGTTAGCATAATGCAACTTTAAACTAGATAAGCATATCAGAATATATTTCAAGAAAAGTTTTCAACGAACTCAGACTCAAAATACAATATTTTAATCTTTCATTGTTGTTATTTTATTCTGTGTGACAACCATTTCATTACATTCCATAGTACAGGTGTTTTGATGTTTGCAAGGGCTGGTTTGATACAAAGTGTTGATCGATTTTTTTAAATGTTGTCACGGCAAAAATACTTGTTTTAACACACAATGCTTTATTACTAAATAATCCTTTCTTTGTCAATCAGTTCATTTGTAAATCAAAATATTTCACTAGGTGATGTCGAATACAAAAATAAACACCATCCATGTCATGGTCCGTTATTCTCCTTTACATATAGTCCTGTGGTGATTAATGAAAGAAAAAATATATACATTCCAATAGGCACTTTCGACAACGGTAAAGCTGCGACCAGAAAATACAATTATACCTGTTCAAAGCAAAAGATTTTGTGTGATTATAAGAGAACAGGTAATAACATAAAATGCTGGAAGCTAAGCAAGCTGATAAGAGGATGGTTAGAATTTAAGATAGATGGATTGCGAGTATAAGATTCCAGTTAATCACACCAAGTATAGGAAGCCAAACAGTTTAATAGGGCGATGTTTACAGTTTATAATATGTGTAGGAAGGTAATTTTTTCAAAATTATTCTATAAAGACATAAATTTCATTTCAACCAGGGAGTAGTATTATTCAACCAGTATTATTCCGGTTAATTTTAGTATTGTATCTTTATTTACATAAACAAACGCAAATGTAATGATAACATATTGTTTGAAGCAGTTCGTTAAGTTGTATGGTTAAGTTATTTTCAAATAGTTCTTAAATGTATACCTAGTCTATCTTTAAAGTCACCCATGCTGTGCTATTTTCTGCACACTTTGTTTTGTTATTCAAATAATTTATTGAAAAGCATCTAGGTCATCAAATGCTTAATTTTGTCATCTTCTGGATAAAATTTCAGTATTTGGTGTTGATGTAACGTTGTTTAAAGCTCGACAAATTCTTAAGTCGTTAAATAAAACGTGAATAAAATACAGCAACATCATGAACTTTACTTGTTGAACATGAATTATGTAGTTTGTGTTCGAAATTACCAAATGTCATTTAGCTTTGCATAATTGCTGGTAATTCACAACAAACCTCATAATGATATCCATATTGTTTTGTCTCTCAGTGGCACAGCGGCATGTGTTCAGACTTACAGTGCTAGAAATTGGGTTTTGATACCCGTGATGTACAGAGCACAGATAACCCATAGTGTAGCTTTATACTTAATTACAAACACTATTGTATATTACCAAGCTATTATAATAATTTATAATAATACTTTTTATTTATTTGTTTCAACAGTTTTTGTGGTTTGCACCTAATGTTTTATGGATTTAACCGTGGTTTTAATATCTGTAAGATATATATATACATATATATATAAAGGAAAAATAATTAATTTCAAGCTTCTCATTTTATTTTATGGCAAGGATATTGGTAATTATTTATTAAATTAAAAGGTGGTGCCCTCTTCTGTCGATAAATAAAACACAAGAAAAGGGACTACATAACCAATTTTCTCAAAACTATCAGCCATTACTGGCACTGATACTTTTATGGAACTTAACAGTCAAATACTCTCGTCTTGACTAATTTAAATCCTGCAGTTCGAGAAGATTGTCCCCACAGTTAGACAGTGGTAAGTTTACGAACTTTGAACATCTGGGTTAGATTCCCCACGATGGACAGAGCTGATAGTCCAATGTGTCTTTGCTTTAAAACAAGGAAGCGCTGAAGAGATTTGAGATAAATGAAACTTTCGTTGTCTGGTCATGTAGGGTTGGTACTGTTACCAAATTTTTGATATGTTTCCACTCGGAACATCCACATGTCCTATGGTTCATCTTGCAGATAGAGTCCAACTGATTGCTTCCTATTCTAGACGTTCTGGTGACTAGACCACTTCCATCTACAGAAAACTAACTTGTACAAATAGATATCTCTGTTGAAATATATATCTGTGAGTATTGCCGCCGTATTACCTCTGTGCATATCTGTGAACATCGTCTCTGTGAACTAATGTACTAT
This sequence comes from Tachypleus tridentatus, assembly GCF_004210375.1. Taxonomy (NCBI): domain Eukaryota; kingdom Metazoa; phylum Arthropoda; class Merostomata; order Xiphosura; family Limulidae; genus Tachypleus; species Tachypleus tridentatus. Next base: position 161,303,115 of record NC_134825.1, read on the forward strand.
CACAAACGTGCAAGACAGAACTAGAGAGATCTGTTCAAATAATTAGAAGCGGTAATAAAAAATAACCAATTAAACCCTGTGAGTCTTTGTTCCACCTTAGAATTTATCAAACAGTCTGAGACGAATAAAACTTTCCGTTATTAAAAAAGCCTACGTACACAAAAACACTATTCATCTGTCAAGTGAACCACAAAGTAGAAAAAATAAAGTTATTTACATATGCAAAAACGGCTCGTTTGGGTTGAGAAAATATTTTACATGGAAGGTCGAAACGTTGTTCGCTCTTCTATGTAAAATATTTTCTCAACCCAAACGAGCCGTTTTTGCATATATATTTCTCTACAAATGGTGTTTCTCGACATCACTGATTAAAGTTATTTAAAATAAATCCTTCCTCTATTGTAACCAGTGCACGATAGCTTGTTATAACACTATTTTTTCTTGTCTATATTCGTAGCGGCTGACAATAACCACTTTTTTTTTTTAATCTAAGCCTATCACGAATAACTGAGAACTAACTACTTGCTGCCAACATTTATCACAGACCAATAACACTGTACTTTTCTACACTTCTCAGGAGATACAACAATAACAAGTATTTTCTAAATTATCATGGGTTATAAATGTGGCACTTTTCGTTTGCACTTATCATAAGAAATGTTTCGATAATACGATCATTTGTTTGTTTTCTAAACTTATGACTACTTACAATCTCAGAACATATTTGTTTGTTTTCTAAACTTATGACTACTTACAATCTCAGAACATATTTGTTTGTTTTATAAACTTATGACTACTTACAATCTCAGAACATATTTGTTTGTTTTCTAAACTCATGAGTACTTACAATCTCAGAACATATTTGTTTGTTTTATAAACTTATGAGTCCTTACAAGCTCAGAACATATTTGTTTGTTTTATAAACTTATGACTACTTACAAGCTCAGAACATATTTGTTTGTTTTCTAAACTTATGACTACTTACAATCTCAGAACATATTTGTTTGCTTTCTAAACTTATGACTACTTACAATCTCAGAACATATTTGTTTGTTTTCTAAACTCATGAGTACTTACAATCTCAGAACGTATTTGTTTGTTTTCTAAACTTATGACTACTTACAATCTCAGAACATATTTGTTTGTTTTCTAAACTTATGACTACTTACAATCTCAGAACATATTTGTTTGTTTTCTAAACTTATGACTACTTACAATCTCAGAACACATTTGTTTGTTTTATAAACGTATGACTACTTACAATCTCAGAACATATTTGTTTGTTTTCTAAACTCATGAGTACTTACAATCTCAGAACATATTTGTTTGTTTTATAAACTTATGAGTCCTTACAAGCTCAGAACATATTTGTTTGTTTTATAAACTTATGACTACTTACAATCTCAGAACATATTTGTTTGTTTTCTAAACTCATGACTACTTACAATCTCAGAACATATTTGTTTGCTTTCTAAACTTATGACTACTTACAATCTCAGAACATATTTGTTTGTTTTCTAAACTCATGAGTACTTACAATCTCAGAACGTATTTGTTTGTTTTCTAAACTTATGACTACTTACAATCTCAGAACATATTTGTTTGTTTTCTAAACTTATGACTACTTACAATCTCAGAACATATTTGTTTGTTTTCTAAACTTATGACTACTTACAATCTCAGAACATATTTGTTTGTTTTCTAAACTTATGACTACTTACAATCTCAGAACATATTTGTTTGTTTTCTAAACTTGTGACTACTTACAAGCTCAGAACATATTTGTTTGTTTTCTAAACTTATGAGTCCTTACAATCTCAGAACATATTTGTTTGTTTTCTAAACTTATGACTACTTACAATCTCAGAACATATTTGTTTGTTTTCTAAACTCATGACTACTTACAATCTCAGAACATATTTGTTTGTTTTCTAAACTTATGACTACTTACAAGCTCAGAACATATTTGTTTGTTTTCTAAACTTATGACTACTTACAATCTCAGAACATATTTGTTTGTTTTCTAAACTCATGACTACTTACAATCTCGGAACATATTTGTTTGTTTTCTAAACTTATGACTACTTACAATCTCGGAACATATTTGTTTGTTTTCTAAACTTATGACTACTTACAATCTCAGGACATATTTGTTTGTTTTCTAAACTTATGACTACTTACAATCTCAGAACATATTTGTTTGTTTTCTAAACTTATGACTACTTACAATCTCAGGACATATTTGTTTGTTTTCTAAACTTATGACTACTTACAATCTCAGAACATATTTGTTTGTTTTCTAAACTCATGACTACTTACAATCTCAGAACATATTTGTTTGTTTTCTAAACTTATGACTACTTACAATCTCAGAACATATTTGTTTGTTTTCTAAACTTATGACTACTTACAATCTCAGAACATATTTGTTTGTTTTCTAAACTTATGACTACTTACAATCTCAGAACATATTTCTTTGTTTTCTAAACTTATGACTACTTACAATCTCAGAACATATTTGTTTGTTTTCTAAACTTATGACTACTTACAATCTCAGAACATATTTGTTTGTTTTCTAAACTTATGACTACTTACAATCTCAGAACATATTTGTTTGTTTTCTAAACTTATGACTATTTACAATCTCAGAACATATTTGTTTGTTTTCTAAACTTATGACTACTTACAATCTCAGAACATATTTGTTTGTTTTCTAAACTTATGACTACTTACAATCTCAGAACATATTTGTTTGTTTTCTAAACTTATGAGTACTTACAAGCTCAGAACATATTTGTTTGTTTTCTAAACTTATGACTACTTACAATCTCAGAACATATTTGTTTGTTTTCTAAACTTATGAGTACTTACAAGCTCAGAACATATTTGTTTGTTTTCTAAACTTATGAGTCCTTACAATCTCAGAACATATTTGTTTGTTTTCTAAACTTATGACTACTTACAATCTCAGAACATATTTGTTTGTTTTCTAAACTTATGAGTCCTTACAATCTCAGAACATATTTGTTTGTTTTCTAAACTTATGACTACTTACAATCTCAGAACACATTTGTTTGTTTTATAAACTTATGAGTCCTTACAATCTCAGAACATATTTGTTTGTTTTCTAAACTTATGACTACTTACAATCTCAGAACGTATTTGTTTGTTTTCTAAACTTATGACTACTTACAATCTCAGAACATATTTGTTTGTTTTCTAAACTTATGACTACTTACAATCTCAGAACATATTTGTTTGTTTTCTAAACTTATGACTACTTACAATCTCAGAACACATTTGTTTGTTTTATAAACGTATGACTACTTACAATCTCAGAACATATTTGTTTGTTTTCTAAACTCATGAGTACTTACAATCTCAGAACATATTTGTTTGTTTTATAAACTTATGAGTCCTTACAAGCTCAGAACATATTTGTTTGTTTTATAAAGTTATGACTACTTACAAGCTCAGAACATATTTGTTTGTTTTCTAAACTTATGACTACTTACAATCTCAGAACATATTTGTTTGTTTTCTAAACTTATGACTACTTACAATCTCAGAACATATTTGTTTGTTTTCTAAACTCATGACTACTTACAATCTCAGAACATATTTGTTTGTTTTCTAAACTTATGACTACTTACAATCTCAGAACATATTTGTTTGTTTTCTAAACTTATGACTACTTACAATCTCAGAACACATTTGTTTGTTTTATAAACGTATGACTACTTACAATCTCAGAACATATTTGTTTGTTTTCTAAACTCATGAGTACTTACAATCTCAGAACATATTTGTTTGTTTTCTAAACTCATGAGTACTTACAATCTCAGAACATATTTGTTTGTTTTATAAACTTATGAGTCCTTACAAGCTCAGAACATATTTGTTTGTTTTATAAACTTATGACTATTTACAAGCTCAGAACATATTTGTTTGTTTTCTAAACTTATGACTACTTACAATCTCAGAACATATTTGTTTGTTTTCTAAACTTATGACTACTTACAATCTCAGAACATATTTGTTTGTTTTCTAAACTTATGACTACTTACAATCTCAGAACATATTTGTTTGTTTTCTAAACTTGTGACTACTTACAAGCTCAGAACATATTTGTTTGTTTTCTAAACTTATGAGTCCTTACAATCTCAGAACATATTTGTTTGTTTTCTAAACTGATGACTACTTACAATCTCAGAACATATTTGTTTGTTTTCTAAACTTATGACTACTTACAATCTCAGAACATATTTGTTTGTTTTCTAAACTTATGACTACTTACAATCTCAGAACATATTTGTTTGTTTTCTAAACTTATGACTACTTACAAGCTCAGAACATATTTGTTTGTTTTATAAACTTATGACTACTTACAATCTCAGAACATATTTGTTTGTTTTCTAAACTTATGACTACTTACAATCTCAGAACATATTTGTTTGTTTTCTAAACTCATGACTACTTACAATCTCGGAACATATTTGTTTGTTTTCTAAACTTATGACTACTTACAATCTCGGAACATATTTGTTTGTTTTCTAAACTTATGACTACTTACAATCTCAGGGCATATTTGTTTGTTTTCTAAACTTATGACTACTTACAATCTCAGAACATATTTGTTTGTTTTCTAAACTTATGACTACTTACAATCTCAGAACATATTTGTTTGTTTTCTAAACTTATGACTACTTACAATCTCAGAACATATTTGTTTGTTTTCTAAACTTATGACTACTTACAATCTCAGAACATATTTGTTTGTTTTCTAAACTTATGACTACTTACAATCTCAGAACATATTTGTTTGTTTTCTAAACTTATGACTACTTACAATCTCAGAACATATTTGTTTGTTTTCTAAACTTATGACTACTTACAATCTCAGAACATATTTGTTTGTTTTCTAAACTTATGACTACTTACAATCTCAGAACATATTTGTTTGTTTTCTAAACTTATGACTACTTACAATCTCAGAACATATTTGTTTGTTTTCTAAACTTATGACTATTTACAATCTCAGAACATATTTGTTTGTTTTCTAAACTTATGACTACTTACAATCTCAGAACATATTTGTTTGTTTTCTAAACTTATGACTACTTACAATCTCAGAACATATTTGTTTGTTTTCTAAACTTATGACTACTTACAATCTCAGAACATATTTGTTTGTTTTCTAAACTTATGAGTACTTACAAGCTCAGAACATATTTGTTTGTTTTCTAAACTTATGAGTCCTTACAATCTCAGAACATATTTGTTTGTTTTCTAAACTTATGACTACTTACAATCTCAGAACATATTTGTTTGTTTTCTAAACTTATAAGTCCTTACAATCTCAGAACATATTTGTTTGTTTTCTAAACTCATGACTACTTACAAACATATTTTTCTACATTTTTTTAACAGCTAACGATATAACTACTTTCTTTCTACACACATCACGTGCCCGTCATGGCCAGTTATCTAGAGCGCTCAATCGGAGGGGCGTGTGTTAAAATTTCCGTCACACCAAACATGCTCTCCCTTTCAGCCGTGGGGGCGTTATAATGTTTCAGTCAGTTCCACTACTTGTCGATAAAAGAGTTGGCGACGGGCGGTGTTGACTATCTAGCTGCCTTCCCTTTAGTCTTGCATTGCTAAATTAGGAACGGCTAGCGAAGATAGCCCTCGTGTAGCCTTGTGCGAAATTCAAAAAACAAACAAACGTATATCACGGGCTACTGTAACTAAATTCACAGTTTTATATATCAGCATCCAAGGTGCACTGTCTTCCAAAAAACACGATATCGAAGACATAATTCAACAAACTAACCCAGAAATTGTAATATTAAGTGAAACATTACTACACAAAAACAATAGATTCAAAATACCAGACTACACAACCATCAGAAAAGACAGATTAGACAAACAGGATAAAAACAGAGCAATGTTTTCGCTTCACAAAACTAATCTATCAGTAACAGAAACTCAAATCAGCAACAACAACAAACATGTAGCTGCCAATATCCTGCTGAAAAATCGTTCAACATTTACAATAGCAGGAATATGTTGTTTACCCACAAAACAAACAGACTTAAATTTACTGTACAACGTCTATTCCCGCAGTCAGAATAATTAAAATCACTATTTTAATAGAAGATTTAAACAGTAAACACACAAACTTTGGATGCAACTCCCCAAATACCAATGGAAGACTCCTTCTACAAATAATAGATGAACTTAACATAACTTTCCTGAATGATGACGCGCCCACGCATACTACGTATAGTATTAACATCAGTGACATACTAGACATATGTCTAAGCTCGTACAATATGAGCCAAAAATTAGTAAATTTTAATGTGGGAAAAGATGTAGACAGTGATCATTTACCTATATGGTGTGTCCTCGATCTCGCCACCTATAAAAGTACAATCTATAGAAAAGACAAATTTAACTATAAAAAGGCAAATCGGAAGTAATAGCAAAAAGAACTTGACCATCGGCTACCAAACAAAATTATGAAAACAACCAATAATGAAACAGATATTGATAAATACTGTCCAATAATCACGGAGTGCCTTCAAACAGCAGCAAACAAAGCAATACCAAAACAACAACATATAACCACAAATAACGCATAGAAATCGCACAAACAACTAACAACATTAATCAAGCTAATAAGACGGTTAAGAAGACAATTCATGGAAACAAAAGATAGAGAATGAAAAACACAAATAAATAAATTAAGAAACCAAATCAGAGCAGAAGTAAAATTATTAAAACAATAAAAATGCGACATTTTCTGCTTCCAACTAAATGAAAAAACAGATTCTAAGCAGTTTTGGATACACTTAAGAATGCTCACAAATGAAGACACAGCAACAAATGAAAAAAAGCAGAAGTATTTAAACAACAAATTCAAAACACACAACGACCCAGAAATAAACACATACTTTTATAACAAACAACTTTATAATGAATAACAGTAAACTATTTGAACCACTCTTCCCAGTCAACATAAATGACTGTAAAATCAGTAACGCATACACAAACACAATTCCTGTACAAGAACTTGTAGAAGCAATGAAAAAGACTAAAAACAAATCTGCAGGAGAAGATGGTATATAAGCCATCCTCCTTATGAAAAGCACTCCGAAGTGATTTAACATCCAACAGCAGTTTTTAATGTATCATTATACTCTGGATATATCTGTTCCTTGAAAGCATGCAAATGTATTAATGTTCCATAAAGAAGGAAAGCCAGCCAATAAACCAAATAGTTAACGACCGATCAGCCTGACCAGCTCTGTTGGAAAAATTCTTGAACGAATAATTAGTAACAGACTCTCCACATTCCTGGAGATAACATCAAAATTACCAGAAGAACAAAGCGGTTCCAGAAAATTCAGACAAACTACAGACTAACAGAAATAATAGTAGATAGTGTTAACAAAAGAGAATGCACTGTCGCTTGCTCTACATCTTGTGTTTTCCAGAAAGTTTGATAACCAGCGAATAATTCCTCGAAGTAGTCCCATTTCTTTCTTTCGGAACTGAAGACCATAATGCCATACAGTGTGGAAAGCCTTCTCAGAGTGTTTTACTCCAGAAGCAGGCGTTTCTCAAGGAGGGGTGGTTAGCCCTATCCTATTCATTATGTACGTGAACAATATGCCTCTGGAAGATCCAAATCATGGGTACTCCTCATAGTTCGCTGATGATGTGGCAGTCTGGAAAAGTACATCAACACTTACGATAGCAGCCACAAATATACAACCACAATTAAATAAAATAAGTGAATATTGTCAAAAATGCAGAATCAAAATAAACACAATTTGTAGTATTCACCAAGTTAACTAAATACAAAAAAGCACAACCTCAGATCTATATGAATGGAGCACTCTTTCAGACTGCTACATTTGCAAAATTCTTAGGACTAACATTCGACCCTTAATTAACATGGATAAACCACCTAAATAGAATTAAAACAAAAATTTGGCGAAGAACAAACCGTGCTAGGAGTCTAACTGGTAAAAATATTGGAGCAACGGAAGATAACATCATAAAAATAAATAAAACATACATTAGACCCATCATTGACTATGCAGCCCCTGCGTGGATAAATTTAAGTAAAAAACTACTTCAAACAAAACTACAAACAATACAAAATACACTACTTACAACAGCTTATAAAGTACCCAGAACTACATCATCAGAATTCATGCATAAATACGCACACATAGAAACAATAGATAGACTCCTACATAGTACAATAAATTATTTTGACAAAAGTTGGAGAAAAAAACGAACTACTAAGCGAACTAGACAGGTACTCTATACATGATGAGAATAGTCCTAAACACCTTTCAATAGTAAATACATATATATTCAAATAAAACAAAAAGGCCACCTATAAACTAGACTCCACATTAGTTTAGGGATTAATTAATAAACCTTGAAAGGGTTTTATGTAAATGTCTTATAATTAATACCTAACTACTGAAAGTGCAAGTAATTATGGAACTATAAACAGAAATGATTAATTTGCAACCAAGTGTATGTATAGATAGTACATGGACATTGCCCTGGTAGGGGCCAGAGTAAGTGCGGGTTACTCTGGCCCTCGCGTAAAATTTGTAAATACACTTGACAGTTATTAAAACCAGTTCAAAGGAAGGAGGAAGAGGTTGACGAAACCTGACCCTCCCGGGTATATAAACACAAATACCCAAATAACGATAAGAGAGAGGGTTACTGTAACATTACGATTTCTCCCCACTTAAGATGTAATAAAAATAACTGTTTTTGTACGTTCGTCTAGAACAACAATAAAAGAGAGTTTGTTGGTTTTTTTTTTTCCTTTTCTCACTAGGCCCGGCATGGCCAGTTTGTTAAGGCGTTCGACTCGTTATCTGAGAGTCACGGTTACACCAAAGATGCTCGCCCCTTAGTTGTGGGGCTTTTGTACCTCGAGTTTTATACTGCTAAATTATGGACGGCTAGCGCAGATAGCTTTCGTGCAGCTTTGAGTGAAATTCAGAACAAACAAACTCTTATCACGTGGAACAATAATAATTTTTTTTTATGTGCACACGTAATGTAGTAACAAATTTTGGCTACATTTCTTTCGGACTTCATTAGCATTAGCAACTTTTCACGCCTGTTAGGGTTAGCAGGAACATGAAGTTGTTCTTTGTGGCAACTGATCCACCGAGGAAAGAACACTTTTTAACCTTGTATAAATTTTAATAATTTTAATAGTATTTGCAAATTTAAAATTACTAATGTAAGAATTTGCCTAACATTTTAAAAATACAATTAATTAATTTAAAAATACTTTTTGTTTGCAGTTTCTTCTCTAACATCTTTAAATACTCTTAATGGGACTTTTTTACTATGGATTAAATTTATTTATACATTGTACTTCTAAAATTTCTTAACACTTTTATTTAGTTTAATAAACGTTTCTTTGACTAAGATTTTAAATTTTGATTTCCATTATAGCTGGTATTTTTGCTGCTATCACTGGTATCCTAGTGAGAGATGTGAATTACTTTTTTTTGAAATAATATTTTAGGATTAAGCAAGGTGTTCATAACTCTGTTTTATATATTTCACTGTTCCATTTGTTCATTTTTACCAAACGTCCTCCCCCGGATGATTCACCACCATTAAAATGTTTTAATCAGATATCTCAGCCACTCTTCAGTTATTTTGCTTCTTCTTTTACGTTTTATCTCTGTTATCTCATTCCACAGACAGGTGTCTCGTCGAATCCTCAGTTATTTCACTACCCAACTTCTAACCATTGGTCTGTGTTATTTCATAAACTGTTTGTGTTGAATGTTATGGATCTTTAATTTTAAAATTCAGAGATAAAACGTTTTTTTTTTTTCATAAGATTGTGACACTATATCCTCGAACTTTATCTATTTTTATATTTTTAGACGAAAGGCTTAATTCTAAAATGATTTCAAGCTAAAATAAATACGTATAAAATAGGTTGTCTCAGAGGTAAGCTTATGGACTTACAATGCTAAAAGTCTGAGTTTGATTTCCTGCATTGGACAGAGTGCAGGCAGTCTGTTATATTACTTTGCTCTAAAACAAGGCCAAAATATGTCATACAAACTACATTATTTTAGGACCAGGATGGTTAAGGCGTTCGACTCGTAATCCGAGGGTGGCGAGTTCGAATCCCGGTCGCACCAAACATGATCCCCTTTTCAGTCGTGGGGACGTTATAATGTAACGGTCAATCCCACTATTCGCTGATAAAAGAGTAGTCCAAGAGTTGGCTATATTAGGGACGGCTAGCGCAGATGACCCTCGAGTAGCTTTGCGCAAAATAAAAAAAAAAATTAAGTATCTTGGTATTTAAAATTTAGTGCCTTTTTAAAGCACTTATGACACGAATTCCAGACAAAAGAAAAAAGATATGATGTTCCTGATTCATTAGGTTTTAACAAAACATTTTAAAACAAGATTTGTAACCTTTTTCTATACCAGAAAAGTTTTACTAGTCACTTTATACTCTAGAACCAAGCAATTATGTACAAGATTTGTTACTTAGTTTCTATACTCTGAAACTAGGGATTTTAGAACGAGATTTGTTAGTTGTTCCATACTATAGTTATATTTCTTTAACAGTATTTTTCTTTTATGAAGAGTTGTTGTTTGTTTATTTTCACGCAAATCATTCTTTCGTTCTCGTTCGTTTGAAGTTAAACACGAAGCCACACAGCGGGCTGTTTGTGCTCTGCCCATCACGGGCATCGAAACCTTGTTTCTAAAGTTGTAACTTCGCAAACTTATCGATGTGTCGCTAGGGACTTTCACAGCAAATCTATTCAAATGCTATCTGCTTTAAAAACTCCTAATTTTGGTAAATTATGGGGAAATTAGCTAATCATTAGTAACTACCTTCCACTCGATGGCTAGTCAAACGAAATAACGGAATTTGACCGTCACTTATCATAATACATCCATGAGGACGGACCATGGAACTTCGGGTCACACAATTCGGCACACTAACCACTTCTTTCTAGTTTACAATTTAAAAGTTAGAGGTAGTTAATTGCAAGTGACCTTTGTGTAGCTTTGAGCAAAATCTGAAACCAATGAAATTTTAAATTGCCCCATTTTCCAAACTGCCTCGAGCTGAATAACACTAGAAATGATTCGCATATTATTATCAGGTAAAACATATCAATTTTCTTTTAATCTATAAACTCTTCAAACCTTCCATCATTACTTTTTGTTTTGCATTTTGCACAAAGCTACTCGAGGGCTATCTGTGCTATCCGTCCCTAATTTAGCAGTGTAAGACTAGAGGGAAGGCAGCTAATCATCACCATCCACCGCCAATTCTTGGACTAATCTTTTACCAACAAATAGGGGGATTCACCGTCACATTATAATACCATCACGGCTGAAAGGGCGACCATGTTTGGTGGGACGGGGAGTCGAACCCGTGACCCTCGGATTACGAGTCAAGCGTCTTAACTACCTGGCCATGTCGGGCTTTCCATCATTTCTTTCACCCGAGTTATTCTAAGCTCTCTACTTCACGTGGTATTAACTAATGTGATTTGTTTCAATAGCAATAATTAGTCAAACAAATGCTTTTTCTGTTTTTGTGTGCATCGATTTGACTGTTTTACAATTACACATAATTCGTTCATCTAGATCGTTTGTTGTTCATTGTTTTGTACTTGGATTTTATGATAAAGATGTTTAGCATTTCTCTTCTATTACGTCCTGTCTACTTAGAAAGTAAAACACAGTGTTTTATCACCTTCATCAGTTTGTCACTGGAACATATCCCAAGTGTTTCTCACGATATACTTTTATCACGCAGATGTAAGATAAGCGCACTTTTGTGCATACTAAGTAAGCCGAGTGTTAGCCTGACCGAATTGTGAATCATAAAATTTACGGTTCGTGTATCGTTGCTGTAAGAATGCACTTCCCACATGAAGACGTATGTGCGCTAGAAGAACAACCCACTATTCGTTCAGACATGATTAGCCAAACAGTTAGTTAGGTTTAGGTTTCATTTAGCCTTCTCACTCTGGGTAACATTAACTGCACAAGAGAGAAATTTAGTGTCTTGTATTCAAAAGTTCACTAAACTAAGTTTTATTTGTGTTATATCAACAAAAATAGCATAAAATCTTAGTTAATTATTTATATTTTAATTGTATATAAGATTTAAGTTCTTAATATCTGAAAAAAATATTGAATTTTCCATGATGTGACACACGTGTCACATTTACTCTAGGTATCTTCTTTTTTCTATTTTATCTACCACCCCTTCATAAACCACAAAATTAAACGTCAATTACTTATTATGATATCGTCATTGCTCAAATAAATCATAATTTTTATTGTCTCCAATTTTGTTTGGTTACAGAGTTATCAATAGAAAATCAGACTCATCCAGCCACGCCCACCTTTTATATTTTTCAGAATGTGTCTATAGTTGTTTTTACGTTTAGTTATATATTACTTGTAACCAATAAAAAATCAAAGGTTTTATCCATCAAATTATGTATTGTGTTGCGTTGTGTTCTGAACAGACAAGCATCATTTTCACTTATAATGTCAGTTTCCACGGGAATCGCGACAGCTAGCTTAGATTAATTTGTAATGGCTCTTATCGCATAGTTAAAAAGTAAGGAAAAATTTGGTTCTTAGAGGAAATTTTCTGCCTTTTGCATGCTATTCGTCTATGTTACTTGGTGCATTATTTAATTAAATAAATATTATTTAGTGCATTACTACCATTAGCACAAAAAATAGGCTTAAGTTTCATTGACAGTCGACAGCAAGTTTGGGAAAGTATTTTACAATTTATTTATTGTTTTTCATCTTTATTCTGTATTTATTATTATAAAAGTGTTAAAAATGTAAAAAACAGAAATCAGTTTTAGGTTAGTTAAGATTATATTACGTAAAATGAATAATAATAATGATATAATAAAAATGTTTCAAGAGGCATCACGCGAGTAGCTTGTAGTAGCTGGTAGATAATGTAATTTAATATCATAACGCGAGCTTCGCGTGCCCCGAGTCATTTACAATTTATAATGGCGTGGATAGTAGTGAGACAGGGTTCAAAGGGCAATAAAATTTAATTACAAATAAATGTATGCAGTTATGACTACAAAGCTACTTAAAATAAACGAACGTAGTTTCATGTCACAATGTGACGTAATTCTAAATGAAAAGAATAAGTAATATAAATATATTTGTATTTTTTGTGGTTACGAGGTCAGTCAAAATGACCGAAAATTATTTTGATCTTAATATGAAAATTATTTTGCAAAAGATTGTTCAAAACAAATACTCAATGTATTCATGGAAAAATCTTCATTTTAGTTTATTAAGAATACTTTACTAAAGATATATTTTTAATTTCCCACAAAGCTACACGAGGGCTATCTGAATTAGCCGTCTCCTAATTTAGCAGTGTAAGACCAGAGAGAAGGCAGCTACTCGTCACCACCCACCGCTAACTCTTAGGATACTCTTTTACCAACGAACAGTGGGATTGACTGTCACATTATAACGACCCCACGGCTAAAGGAGTGAGCATGTTTAACGTGACGGGGATTCGAACTCGCGACTCTCGGATTACGAATCGAGTTTCTTAACCACCTGGCCATGCTAGGCCATTATTTTCTCTTAATACACAATATATTGAAAAATTAGAAGTATTAAATCTATAAAGACTTTAAACGAGTACAAACAGGTCACATGTTAGGTAAAATTGACCATTATTGAGAGAGTTAAAAATCCTAACCATGGTGCTGAAGAATGAGAACTAATACTCCTTAGAAGAAACGAGAAAATGATCTAGAAAATGTGTAATAAATTGGACTGACTTGCAAATTTTTAGGAAAAACGTTTTAAGAAAAAATAGAATAATTACAGGGTACCAATTAAAGAATATAGAAACACGTGTAAATTATTTGCTGTTTCCCTGTGAATATCGACAATTTTCTAAAACTAAAATAACATGGTAAGTAAACATCCTTCCTGTATATAAAAGTAGACATGCCTGATCTTATTCTTAAAATGCTTTAGAAACGTAATTTATGGCTGAAGGGGTAGATGTCTATGCTTTAAAAAGTGAACAGTTCATTCAGGCAGATTTAAAGAAAATACAATAATTTAAAAAAAGAGTCTAAAACATACTCCATTGAAGTAGGTAAACTCAATCTCTTGAGAGTTCAGAACACTTGAAAATCACCCCTCGAACCAATCGGGATCAAGGTATTATCATCGCAAAGTGAAAGCTATAGGTAGGAAAGAGAACCATCTGACCCAAAAATCTATGTGATAGAGAAAGACAAGTCACTTGGTACAGTTTTAACAATAGCAAGCCTACAGTTTTCTAGTCACATCTCAAAATCTATGGCTTTCTCATTAGAAGTGTAGTAAAATAAAACTGCAATCACAGCAATCCTTTTGACCTTATGAGTGGGAAATCTCTATATGGCTCTTATGAGCTCTTGTGTATGTGATCTGTTTCAGTGTGCTTTTATGAAGTTATAGACTTGAAACATTAGCCAGTTTATGAACGCTCCACAAGAGAGAAAGGTTGTAGCACTTGTAGGTTTAAAAAGCTATACGAGAGGGAAAGATTGCAGCATTTGCATAGATTTTCTTTGAAAAATATGTATTGTTTGTTTAAGAACTTTCGCGTAAGAATAGCCTAACTCTTCTTTGAAGAAGACTGGTCTCAAAAAGAGAAGCAGGTATAACATAATATTCAAGACAAATACATTCTTCAAAAGTAGTAATCGAATTTAATCATACTTTCTAAAAGGCATAAATGATTTCTGAACAGATTTTGGATCCTTGACCATCATAACTATAATATTTTGCAACAAATTTTGAAACCTACACACTGCCTGAAAACAACTGATAAAATTATGTCACATAATATATAATATAATATAATATAATATAATATAATATAATATAATATAATATAATATAATATAATATAATATAATATAATATAATATAATATAATATAATCACATCTCAAAATCTATGGCTTTCTCATTAGAAGTGTAGTAAAATAAAACTGCAATCACAGCAATCCTTTTGACCTTATGAGTGGGAAATCTCTATATGGCTCTTATGAGCTCTTGTGTATGTGATCTGTTTCAGTGTGCTTTTATAATATATTATATTATATTATATTAATTTCTCACTATACTAATTTCCTAACTTAGGTAATTACTTAAAGTATTGACCCGATTATAAGGCGATCTTCTTTTAAAATTAATAATTAGGCTGTAAAATGTATAGTTGCCTTATAATCAAGGTTGACTGCAGACCCTTCCCCTTACTATAACCCGGCTATTCCTGAAGATCTAGGTAGCATGAGCGCCAGATGATTGCTAAAGGTCACACTAATTCTTGCAACTAATCTACCTGCAGGCTGTTCAGTTATGGTATTTACTTTCCAGATCTAAAAGGGGCGTTATAATACTTAAATTTTATTCTTTCCTATGATTTCGAAATCGCCTATAATTGCGCCAGTAAGATGTATATATAAAATTAAATGTAAAATATAGAACCCTAGAACAGCAGTTTTTACTTGGTTAATGAAAGTATTTATTCATGTACTATTTGATGTTTATACTGAGTTGTCGTTTTCTTGAGCTTTTCAATATTTAATATGATTATATATTAAAAAAAATTCATATGTAAATTTTAACTACAGGTTTATTTTTATTATTTGTCCGAATACAAGTCAACTTAATGTTAAACGTATTGAAGAACATATCCTAATTTTAAATTGCTTAATGCACTTCTAAGTGATTAGTTGTAATTCACAATGGGTTTGTTTTATATCCCATGTTACAATTTGTTCCCTTATTGTTACCCTTTTTAACAATTTTTACACAGTTAACTAACGTGGGCTTTTAAAATAAATGATAGGGTGAATCAAAGACCACACGAGCTTTCCACTAGCTTCTGGAAATTGCACTGAGGACATCACGATAGCAACTGTTTAAGGTTTTCGACATTTTTTTTTCGAATACTACGGCCATCGTGACTTTGTTATGGGAGTTAAGTTACAGTTTAGGTTTTGATCAACAATCTAATTAACATCTCTATGAAAGGTAATCGAACTTCCGTTGCAGTGGCATCCATTAGAAATGGTTGTTATATTATGACAGAAGTCGCGGATCTAGAGAAAGTTTCAAATTTAATAGGAAGCGGGGAGAGTGGTGACCAAACATGATGGAAGTGTATAAGATTCGTTATCCTTATACGTGTATTCAAAACGTTTCATTCATCACGGTGCACCTATACATTGTTCCAAGAATCAATACTTATTTCATAAACACCCTAAATTTGAGCCATGTTTTAGAATTTTCATTAGTATAAACTAATTTTGACACATAAAAGCACTGATTAGCACCACCACATAGTAGGTAAAGGATTACCTACCTTTTCAAACATATATTTAAATTAATTACTCATTGTGATAAGATTATTGTTACGTGATTTACTGGTTGTTGAAAAACACAAAATGTATATCACCAAGTGATTTTTTTTCTTACGGATACTTGGATATCTCTTAAAGACAGGTAGTGAAAGCTTACAACCTAAATCTATGCTTTTTAGAAGTGTTGAAACCAAACAATCCGCACACGTATAATGTCATATAATATCTCTGAGATTCCATCCTTTGAGTATTATCTATGTGTGGGTTATCTCTAATGGTGAACATAGAAACTATTTAAATTTGGTCTTAAAGAAATTGATTAAATTGTGAGGTTTTCACGCAATTTGTGTTTATGTTTAAAAGTTGTAGAATTACTTTATTAACATTCTAACTAGTTGTAAGAGTTCTGTTTTATTTTAAATTATTTAATAGTATAAATGTGCGTTTATTTATTTATTCTTTAAATTTAGTGCAAACGAAGTTGCCTTATGTGCTTAATTATATGACTAACCCTTCTGGATTAGGGTTAAGCTATGCTCAAGTGATAAAACAATCAAGAACGATGACTCGTCAAAATATAACTTTACGAACAAAATAAGTTGTCAGAGAAAATTCTTTTACAGGAGAACATAGCATCGTAATTCTTATAACGAGAGAAACTGTACAGCATGGTGTATTCGAGGCTTTTGAAAATTTAGATATTTCAACGGAACAGGTGACGTCAGCCCCACGAGAATTTGATAGGTTTCAAGCATATTTTCACAACCGTTCATGGACGATGAAACTAATTGAAACAGATATGGACATTAAGTATCAGCATTTTGAAATTAAACTGGCAGATTTAACTCCAACGAAAGTTGTTATTTCTAACTTACCACCTGAAATAAGTAATAGAATTATGCTAAAGTTGTGTTCAAATTTTGGAAGGATAGACAGCCCTATTCGTATGTTTCAGTCGACAAGTGTATATTGAACTGATGGAAGATAATGATCTGGCAAAAAAAAAAAAAAATCCGAGTTAACTGAATTACTTTTCAGAAGGTTACCATTATGTATTTTATGTAAGTTTGTCGAGACAACGTTTTAACTGTAAGATTTATGGGCACGTAAAAAAACAACAACATTGCTCTCAGTTAAATGAACATGAAGAACCATCAATTATTAATTTAAATAATGAAACATTATTGACAACATGTGATATCGACAGTTAGTCTGTGCCATATTGATCTAGGAACAGTGGATTCACAAATACAGTATTGTCAGAAAGAAGGAAGTGAACTAATAATTGTTGATACTGTCTGTAAAAAGATAGTACAGAACCAACTGAAATGACTAAAGAACGTAGTGTTATAAAGAACACAATAGAAGCTCAGTTATAACAAGACAATAGAACAAATTTAAGTGGTGTAAATGAATAACAAATTGTTACAAAAAAAGAGTAGAAACAACAAGAAAATTGTAAACAAGTAGTTGATATGACTCATTTAGAGGAAAGGATAGAGACTAAGGAAAACATGTCATCAATTTGAAATGTTTATTAACCGAGAGGCTGAGGAAAACATGTCATCAATATGAAATGTTTATTAACCGAGAGGCTGAGGAAAACATGTCATCAATATGAAATGTTTATTAACCGAATCTCTTTAACAAATTGATTTAGAACGTAATGGTGATAATCAAACAAGTCTATGTAATGATTTAAATGAAGATGAAAATGATGATTTGAAATATACATTAAGTGACGAGGAGATTTTTGAAGGGACATTATCAAAATCAAGATTTGTAAATTTTAAAAAGAAAGTTAAAGGATTGTTTAAAAATAAAGATGGCTCTGAATTACATGGACAACAAAGCACACAATGGAGAAACTTGGAGAGTATACTGCAAGTAAAAAAGATCAGAATAGTGTAAATAGAAGGAAATAATAGATTATATTATAAATCTAAAACATTTAATCTGAGACGTATGTGGTACTGGTGATAAAGTTACATTCTAAGTTTTCTTTTTTCAGTTTTCTGATTTTTATGTTAGTTATTGCTGTACAAAATATTAGAGGTTGTTCTACAGATATCAATAACCAGATGGTTAAAAATGGTATTATATGTCAAAATGCAAAATTATTGTGTTATGAGAAACTGACGTTCATCTGGAAAGAAAATCTTTATTATGGAATAATTGGAGTTATAATTCATTTTTATGCAACACGACAGTATGGATCTGGTGCACTGATAGGTTTACATAAGAAATCTGTGATAGAAATGCCATTTGTTTTTGAGTAAAATGGTAATATTTTACATATATTGATAATCAAAAGAGTTAAATTTACCTTTACTTATCGTATATTTACTACAATATGACGAAGAAAATACACGGATTTAAATAGTTGAATATAATACAAAACAATGATTTGATATGTTTAGGTGGAGATTTTAATGTAATATTAAATACAGAATTAGACTGTATACCTTCAGGAGAGCATAGATATATATACTTGATAGATTAAAAGATTGAAAATTTTGAAGATTTGAAGATTAAAAGAATAAATCAGTTTGATTTATTCGATAAATTTCGATATTTTTATCGCAAAAATAAAGATACTCAGACTGGAAACAGAGAATGAATTATATTAAAAGCCAGATTGGATAAGTTAATTCTGTTATGTTGACGACAATATTCGGTTTGTAAATACGTTCATTTTTGATCCTGAGGCAGGAGTTGTACGACATACAGAATAGGAAGGGTTGTGCCTTACTGGTGTTTCAATAATAATTTATTGGAAAATACTAAATATGTAAGTGAAATTGATTGCATTATAAAAGATGTTCAGACACAACAAAGAAAGAGAAAAAAATTAAAAACGTTAGAGTGTGGTGGGATCGTCTAAATAAAGTAACCAAAGTACATTCTGAATTATTTCAAAGAAAATTTAGAAAAGAAATTGAAGATATAGCATCATGGCCTGGGATGACCAGGTGGGTTAAGGCGTGCGACTCGTAATATGAGTGTCGCGGGTTCGAATCCCCGTCGCATCAAACATGCTCGCCCTTTCAACCGTGGGGGCGTTATAATGTAACAGTCAGTCCCACTATTCTTTGGTAAAAGAGTAGCCCAAGAGTTGGCGGTGGGTGCTGATGACTTGCTGCCTTCCCTGTAGTCTTACATTGCTAAATTAGTGACGGCTAGCGCAGATAGCCCTCGTGTAGCTTTGCGCGAAATTCAAAAACAAACAAACAGGAGTCAGAATTTAATGTTATTCAAAATACAATGAAATACCTTGAAGCACATTCTTAAAGTTTAATGAAAGAAAATCCCTCTCTTTATGGTCTGGAGCTTAGAAAACGTGAACAGAAAATAAACTTAGCTGCGTATGGTCGAACAAAAGAATAAAAATATTTGGAGTGTATTCAGGAAATTTTTTCGTATGGATTCAGAGAAACTGGGATCAACTGAAAGAAAAATCTAGTAAACTTATCTCAGTCTGGAAGCGGTTCCTACCTTTTTATCATTAAAAAGAAAAATATTATTTTTTATTCAAATTATTATCAGTAGTAGTATTTGGAACATATGTGGAACATATTTCAGGTATTAGAACCGCCTAAGGATTTCATAACTAATTTTCAAAACATTTTTATATAATATGTTTGAAGTTCACTGGGTTAATAGAATAAGGTAGATTAAATCTTACACCCTTGAATGATAAACTAAATGTTTTTTTAGGATTCGTTACTTCTAACACACATTTCATTTGAAACTATTTCTTAAGCGGGCATATCAATATTCTGATTGTTTTTGCAGTTCTCTTAATAGATCACATGAAACCACGAGGAAAGTTAGGAATGTCTTATAGTTCTGTTTTTTTTTTAAAGGTGGTGTAGTGTTAACGTACGAGGGAAAATTCAAAAATATCAAACACTTTTTTAACGAACTTTTTTTCTGAAATTCTTATTTATTAGACAATACAGAAAATCCATTTTCTTATTCATCGTGGCTGTTAAACAATGTGATAATATTATCAGGCGTTACAGATAATGAAAGAAACAAAAGGGAAAACACAAGGTTAAATGGAAAATAATATAAATACGTGATATTTATATACAGTGGAAACTTACGTACCTGTCTCGCTATGGTAAGTAAAGAAAATAAATATGATTGAAAACGAATTGTGTCCGTATTGTGATATTATGATAGGTAAAACTGGTACATGTATTTTACATGTATCTTTAAATGAACTTTTAATAGACATGGTTTTGAAGTTACGTTCAACAATTTTGGCCTAACGTGTGAATCGTACGATTATTTGTATTTATGACCTTATAAAAGTTTCAATAATTCCAACGTTTTTTGTTGGTTGTTTTCTTCCACACAAGGTGAGATTAGAAAAGGATAAAATGAGTAAACAAACATAATAAGACTTGTATAAATATTTTGACAATTAAAGACGTTCGTTTAGGGTATTAATAATGTGTAAGTAAGAAGCAATTATGTGTTTTAGAACTCTTATTCTTTTCCCAGAGTGTACAGACTATAAAACAAGAAAGATATCATCTCAGAGATTAATATTCATTCAGAACGAAATGTCAGATAAATAATTTACTCATACAAATACCAAAACACATTATAACATTTTATTTTTCCTCCATTAGAATCTAAATTCACGTATAATACATCTATATTTACATACAATAATAATATTTATAAAGTATTTTTAGACTACGTCACGGATCAATATTGCACAAGGGTCCTGGAGCTTCTCAATTCATGTCATAGATTTCCTTAAAAACATTTAAACAAAAAATTCATTTTGATTTGCTCAGCTATGCAGTACAGCGTTAGGATTTTTCATAGCTGAATAAATCAAAATGAAATTTTTGCTTGAATTTTCTCAAGAAAATGTATGACATGAATTGGGAGAAGAGTTTTTTTTTTTGATGAGTTGGTATCGAATGACCCATAAGTTACCCATGTCTCTTCTCAGAGAAAATCCAATACTGAATAACACTGGGCAGTTTTATTCTATATCTAGTCATGAAGCTCACAGCGATCAGCTCAGCTCTTACAGTGTGCACAAAGTATTTTATGTAAAGAAACACAAATGTAGATATTAGTCATTAGTGTATCGCACATTATATTGGAGAATGTTGCTTTTTGTTCTTTTGAATTAAGCACAAAGCTACACAAAGGGCTATCTGTGCTCTGCCTACCACAGGTATCGAAACCCGGTTTCTTGCGTTGTAAGTCCGCAGACAAACCGCTGAGCCACTGGGGAGCTATATAGGAGAAATGAAATTATTTTATATCGCACCCCCAAAATCTGTTCGTTATTGAATGATTTTTTGAAATTAAGCACAAAGCAACACAATGTGCTATCTGTGATCTACTCACCACGGGTATCGAAACCCGATTTCTAGCTGTGAGAGTCTGCAGACATGCTGCTACTGAGGGGGTAAATCTGTTCGTTTCTGAAAAGTTAGTTATCCGCTGAGACAGTAGCAAGTCTTCGGTTTCACAACGTTAAAATCAGGGATTCGATTCCCCTTGGTGGACACAGCAGATAGCCCGATGTGGCTTTGCTATAAGAAAACACGCACACACACACACACTCTGAAAACTTAATAATGTGAGGTTTTGTTCTATACATGTGATGTGAAAAAACCTGTTATCAACAAGAAAGACCTGTACAACAATAACTACTTTAAAATATAAGAAACATATCGCTTTTGAAAAAATCTTACTCTCTACTCCTTTTCGTGGATAATTTTAAGGCACACAAGTACATAAAACAGTGTTTGTACAAATTTAATCACATTGGCTGATAATAAATAACAAAACATAAATCTCTTCAAGACAATGATTTAATCAAATATTTTTAACAAAGAGGAGCACAGTGTGAGTTCTATAGATAATATGTTTAAGATCAAGTCTACATATCATTTACAACCATTTGAGAAACTTTCGTTCGGAAAGAGCTTCACTCATTCTAGTGCTGCCATCTTGAGTTTCATTCTGGAATCATTGTCAACGCATTTAATTTTCATTCAAATAAGTGACGACGCCCAGGGGAAGCTTGGGGGTTGAACCCCCCAAAAATGAGCCAAGCCCCCCTCAGCCCCCCAGTATTGTTACCTACATATATTCATAAAATATGGAAAACACAATCGTCGTTGTTGCTTAACAATTAACATCAAAGAGACATAGATCTGTAGAACTCAACGTCTTCATTAAGACGGAAGTATGTGTCCTATAGCAACGTACTGAATGTACTGAAACTCATGTGTTGTATTGCCGCTCCCTGTGTAATGCCATTCTATCTTGAGCTATGACGAAGATTAGACAACCACGTCAGGCTGTGTATGTCCACTGCTATGCACATAGGCTCAACTTTGTGCTAGTTGATTGTGTGCACAATGTCCAGGCTGCAGCAGAGTTCTTTGTGACAATTCAAAAAATTGTACAAATTCTTCTCTACATAGGTTGTGCATGAAGAATTTCTGAAGGTACAGAAAAGCTTGAACCCGTGAACCAGCACATAGAGTTGGAGCGACTGTCAGACACAAGATGGGCTTGCCAACATGCTGCTTGTCTGGCTGTGAAAAGAACCCTCCCTGTCATTGTGACAACCCTAAAGCGTCTCGTGGAGGGGGACAATGTCCACAGAGCCACTGAATCAAAGGGCCTGTGCATCCTCCTAGATCAGCAGTTCGTAACCAGTCTAGTGGCCATAGAAAAACTACTGCTGATGACAAAACAGCTATTAGACCACCTCCAGTCACCTGACCTGCAGCTGGCCTCTGCAGAGGACCTAGTACAATCTGTCATATCTGATCTCTCAGAAATGAGAACTGAAGCAGCATGGAAAGACTTGGAAGAGTCTGCTGAGGATATATGTAAGAAAGTGGGAATAAGATGCACTAAGATGGTGCATCAAGGTGGACAGTGATCTGCCCCCAGACACCTGGAGGAATTCATAATCACATCTAGTGCTGGCCAAAGAGATGAACCAACACCAGATGCTATGAGACATACCTTCTATGCCATCACAGACAGGATGCTCAACGAACTGAATAGAAGATTCTCCTCTGATGCCTGCAATGTTCTGATGGGTGCAACTGCATTGAACCTCCACATTTCTGGACAAGCAACCACTTTTAGGAATGGCAGCAAACTATGGTGTGGCAGAGGATAATCTCGCAGTGAAGGTCCACCAGTTGAACCGGCTAATTGCCAGTAAGATAGACACGGGGAGGAAGTATCCACACCATTGAAGCTTGCAACCATGCTGGAGCCATACAAGGATATCTTCATGGATCTCCACAAACTTGTATGTATCGCTGTGACCCTGCCTGTCATTTCAGCTGCCTGTGAGAGAAGTTTCTCAAGACATACTTGCACAACAGTAGTGGTAACAACCGTACCAGCAACCTTGCTGTCATATCAGTAAACTCCAGGAGGACAAAACAACTCGATATTGATACTGTTATAGACACATTTACTGCCAATCACCAGAACAGGTGCTTTGTTTTGAAGTAATATTGACTATAAACATAACATGATGAAAGATAGTTAGCTGATAGTGACCTTACGTTTCCTCAGAGTGTATTAACTTCACATGGGATAATTCGTTTCTGCTATATAAACTATGTCTTTATGTTATATTTCTTTTGATTTGTAGCTTTACTCTTAATGGTATATTAAATGTTCAATCTAAGCTAATCTTGATTTTCTTTATTATTATGTATTACCTTGGGTGGAATTTAGGTGAGCTTCCTCTTTTACATATACACATATTTTAATAAACAGATTATTTCTAATTTGTAATAATGAATTATTAATCAGAGTATGAGTTTCCAATGAAAACTACATTTAAAACGCAGTTCAAAATATCACACCTTTCTGAAATGTACCTTGGTATTTACATTATTATAATTTACCATCTATACTTCATATTGATGGCATTTTGGGAAGCCCCTTCACGGTTTACCTCAGCCCCCCCCCCCAACGAAAATATCCTGGCCCCGCCACTGATTCAAATGAAAAAAAAATGTGAGCCTCTATATTTCTTCAATACATAAAATGGTTCATATTCTAATAACTGTATACAGGCTATATCATAAAAAAGTAAAATATTAAAATAAATAAACTTACGAAAATATTCAGCACGCGCGCATTGTTCCAGAATTCTTTTCTCTAACCGTCGTCTGCATTTGTCATTTATAATGCTGCATATGATATATTACAGTAGTTATAATGGAATTTTACTCTGTGCATTTTATTTGTGAATTTATAAATATGAAATGTACTAAAACCTCTCTTTCTGATCTAACTCTCAAACTACGAGTTGTTCTTATTTTACAGTTTCGGTTTTGAACAATAATGTGACGTCACATACTATTTCATGCTTTACGGTTTTGCAGGAAAAACAGTACTGTTATTCAACTTTAAGTATACGAGATACTAGAAAACTTAAGGTTTTCCTGTTAGTAATACAACTTTATTTCACAGAGTGATTTAAGTATTCGGAACAAGTTTGAACTTGCATTGCGATTAATCCAGTAGTTGAAGACAAAGTTTTGCTCATCAAAACATTAGTTAATTTTCAAACTGAAACAGGATAGTTTGAACCAATAACAAAAGAACGTAAATCTGTAACTAATGTAACTATATGGTGTTTAATGTGGAATGTTCACGTCTTTCTTGTAATTATAGGAATACGTTTCAACTAATTTCTCTATAGTTACGTAACTATGTATCTTCGACTTAATTATAATGTTCTAATTAGCGTTTCCATGGCAGTTCTCTTCCGACTAGTCTTTACGAAGAAACAAGTCCTGCAGTTTCCATATTTACATATTAACTTAAACACATCAGCATCGTGAAGTTATATGCCCGCTTGTTTCGTTCTTCGCAACCTATGAAAATAATTGCAACAAACATAATCCACTAAATTTCTCAGAAGTTAGAAATGGATGAACACCCAAACGTTCGTAAAATAGATGATTATAGAGAGAACGAATCCCAACTGACATCCTATTCTTCACATGTGATTTCTTCAATCTGGAAAATAACATAAAATAATCAGTTGAATTACCTAAATTATTTCTGTTTCACACTGAAGGGAAAAAAATCTATCCTGACAAACAGTTTATCATTTTCCTTGTTTAATATAAGGATAATTTCTGCTATTCGAGGTTAGACAGTGGTAAGTTTACAGATAACGCTTAAATTCGAGATGCGATGTCACACGATGGGTACAATTGATATCTCATTGTGACTCTGCACCAAAACAAATAAATATTCAATTAGTAACGTTAGATGGATTATGAAAAGTTTGTTGTTGCTTAGAACGACAATCACGTTAATAAAATGATTGACAGTAATATGTAGCACGAGCACTTATATCCTTGTTTAAAAGGATGATACGATTTAAATGTTTTGGTTTATCATTTAAAAAAATGAAGTTACAAGAAAATTCTTCACATTATGTCGTAATTGCATTGACATGAATGATGTCACAATAGCAAATGACATTGCTGACAATGCCGTTTTCTTTCTTAATAAAGTATTAAATCTTTATTATATTTGGCACCTAGAATTTTAATATATACATATATGCGTCCAAAACATGGAACACTTGTTAGACATTTGAACGTAATACGTTTGACATCGTGTCTTCTACAACTTATCTGACTCGCACGTCGGCCCGGCAATGGCTAAGCGTGTTAAGGCGTGCGACTCGTAATCTGAGGGTTGCGAGTTTGCATCCCCGTCGCGTCAAACATGCTCGCCCTTTTAGCCGTGGGGGCGTTATAATGTGACGGTCAATTCCAATATTCGTTGGTAAAAGAGTAGCCCAAGAGTTGGCGGTGGGTGGTGATGACTAGCTGCCTTCCCTCTAGTCTTACACTGCTAAATTAGGGACGGCTAGCACAGATAGCCCTCCAGTAGCTTTGTGCGAGATTCAAAAACAAACAAACAGACTCGCACACGGTAAGAACATGTACACGTGTTTTCTTGCTTCTCGCAAATAATTCTAAATTTGCTTTTTTTAACATCTTTAAAATCTGTGTAAAAAAATTTCGTCTAGACATTACAGACAAATTAAGTAAATGCACTTACCAGCTCATCTTGTAGAACGAGCAGTTTGTTTTTGAATTACTAACAAAGCTACTCGAGGGCTATCTGTGCTAGCCGTCCCTAATTTAGCAGTGTAAGACTAGAGGGAAGGCAGCTTGTCATCACCACTCACCGCCACTCTTTTACCAACGAATAGTGGGATTGACCATCACATTATAACGCCCCCACGGCTGAAAGGACGAGCATGTTTAGCGCGACCGGGATGCGAACCCGCGACCCTCAGATTACGAGTCGCACACCTTAACACGGTTGACCATGCCGGGCCGTAGAATGATCAATGCCTTTTATTTTTCTAATTGTTTACGTATACGTTTCTTGTTGTTTTTTAAATTAGAATACTGCTTGAGCAGGAAGGCGGCAGTGCTCTGTATAAGCGTTTCCCAAAATGTGGGAGTCTTCAGCCCCCTTTAGGGTCGTGTTAGCGATTAGGATAGAGTCAATATTGCAATATTGTAAAAGTAAGCATTTTAATATATGTTTAGTCACAACATAAGGGCTCATAGAATTCCTCAAGGTTTTTTTTTTTTTTTGTATTTTTCTTTTCAAATACAAACTTTTAGTTCATAGCTCCGTCATCTCTTGACCGATTTGAGATCTAATTACATTTTCGGAATCAGCAGGTCGAACCTTTTTGATTGATGTATTTGACCAAACCCGAGGTCTTGTAGATTAATTTAGTCTATCTTGCCAAAAAGAATTTCAGTTTGAAGGTAGGCTGCCAGAAGTCCTGCCGAGTAATAAAACTGGCTTTGATATACGTATACTTGCCCCCCATGTTTAGTATTACTAGCGCACAAAAATATAGCTAATAAACAGGGGCGTAGATCCTGGGGGATGGAGGGTATATATTCCCCCGTAATTTTATGTGGGGGGCATGGTACATACAGTCATCCCCCCTACAATTTGGTCTGTTGAATTGTTTTATCGCATCACAGAGCTATAAATTGTGTGTTTGTTCTTCTGATTCTCATGTTCTTACCAATCGAATTACATAATTAGAACTAGATGTAGGCTTTTTCAGTAGCCAAAATGTACATCTTTAATATAGGCGTGCTTCTAAGCTTTTCCATCTAAGCGATAGTTCGTAAGTATCAGTCAGTAGACCTAAGTATACATGCAAGTATCGTGGCAACAAAATTACTCTGTGACTGCATGTTTACAGCTTTTGGTATCACGTAATCAGAGATTACTAATTTGAAAATTGAACAGTCCACATAATTGGTTGCAAAAATCATCCCCTCCATCGGGTGTAAAACATCTATACCCCTGATAATAAAAAGGGGGAAGAAATGACCTCATAAGTTAACCTCAACACTGAACTCACTCTTTCACTCATTTATAAAATAAAATAAAGGGGGCCAAGAAAAGTTATATGTATTAAAGGGTGGGAATGGCACGAGTTTGATAATATACAGAAATACTGGAAGCACTAAAAAACTAATTCGTATTAAGGTAAGTTTTGTGATTGAGTGTTAAAGTTACAGAACTAAAACGTACCATATAATTCTTTTGAAAAGTCTCAGAGCAACCAACTTCGAAAATTTTCTGGCACAGTAGTATTAAAATTAATAGTAACGAGTTCTCTACTGAGTAATGTCCAATCTAATAACAACACTCTCTCTGGTAAGTAATGTCCAAGGTGTTTCGACTGTCAAGCTCTGATTAGTATGGATGCGCCGGGATTTTTCTACAGCAAGTGTCTGTGACTTGTTGGCGATAAATTTCAACAATAAACGGACAGCACACGATACACTTGTTTTAAAATAATATGTATTCAAAACAAGTCAAGCGTATGTACAAAACATTTGTTACACTACTGTTTACCACAGTTGCGTCTCGAACTTTTTTAAATAATTCCCTTTTTCGTCAAAATTAGTACAGACTGGCTCAATTACTTTAGAACTCAACTGACAAGACGAATTATTCTCTTCTCTTCTTTTATCACAATACAGTCAGTGATAAATTCACTTACATTATTCGATGAGTTATCGCAGTTTAATGCCAATAAATACTTTTAAATAATTCTCTTTTACGTCAAAAGTACACACATGGGTTCAATTACTTCAGAATATATTTTGACAAAACGAATTGTTCTCTTTTATCTCTGTTATTAAAAGCTATGAAACTCGTTTAAAAAATCGCCCTTTGCGGCCAAACTGAGAATCACTCAGTCTAAGCGTAAAACTTTTTCTTTTACTTTCACTAACTTATTTTTACTCTATATCTTCACGTATTTATAACACGCGACAGAGAATTCTAGAAACATCAAGCCTTCTAGAAAAAAAACAATATCAAACATAACGACAAAGATTTGAATGTTGCGAGTGAGATGACGTTAACAGTGTTAAAAACTTAGCACAACAATTAAACTGCCTTCACATCGTTAAACTCGTACAGAGTTACGTAACGAAACTTGTCATAAATATCGCTTTTACAAAATTAACTTTTAACACTTTTGTCATGAAAACATCGACTTATTTTTAAGAAAAGTTGCTATGAACGTTATATTCATCATGAGAGCGAGCATGAGAACCTAATCCATTATATTGTGATTTATAATATGAAATGAACATGCTTTCGTGAATAAAGGGTTATAATTTTCAAATATAAAATTGCTTCATCTTTTTAAAAATTGGATTCCTTCAATGACAGACTACTTAGGTTATCTTGCTAAATAGAGTCCTATTGTAAATAAAATCCAGCAGTCAGCTCTGTTTCTTTTGTAATTGTAAGTTTAATCTATGAATAGTTTCGTATTTCTTTCACCAATGGAAACTTTTACCTTTTCGATGTCTTCTTCTAAAGTGGTTCCAGATTTCTTAATCAATCCTTGCATCTTTCTAGAACTATAAATCCGATCTTGTAATACCTGCAAAATCAGAAGGTATTAAAATATTAATTAGTTTGTAAACTAGCATATATTTAACAATAAATAATCCCAGTATAAAAACAACTAAAAATAAAATAATTTACTTTTAGAAACTGCTGACAAAATAACCAAAGAAAGAATGTTTCGAGTTACTTTTGATTCACTGACCTCTTCTCTTCTTTCTAAAGCTTTCTTCTGTTTTTCTTCTATCTCTTCAACGGTAAAAACCTTCTGCTGTTTTTCTTCTAGACGCTGTATTAAATAGATTAAGACTGTATTGTAAACCAGTATAGGTAATAAAAGTAAAGCTTTATATATTAGTCGACATTCATGGGCATGCTGAATGATTGAATAAATCATACGAAAAATAACATCAAAATACTTTTTTTATCAATCTGAAAGCAGATACGTAACAGAAAAGAATGATTTATGTGATTACACCCGATGCTTGTGATCAAAATCACGCTAAACTGTGGTTTTCCTATAATCCTCAGGCCCGCCATGTTCAGACAAGTTAGGGAGCGCTCGACTCGTAATCTGAGGATCACGGGTTCGAATCCCCGTCACATCAAACATGCTCGCCATTTCAGTCGTGGGGACATTATAATATGAAGGTCAATTCCACTATTCATGGGTAAAAAGAGTAGGTCAAAAGTTGACGGTGGGTGGTCATAACTAGCTGCTTTCCCTCTAGTCTTATACTGCTAAATTATGGACGGCTAGAGCAGATATCCCTTGTGTAGCTATGCGCGAAATTCAAACCAAACCATAATTCTCTTACCAAGTCTGTTACGAACTTTAAATCAAAAGTATGTAATAAAAAATAATCGAAAATCTATTGTGATTTTATCCAAGAATATCAGATATACTAGTTGCGCCAGTGTTTAGCATGGTAACATTCATCTGATTAAACTTTGTTGGTTACCTATACAAATATTAAACACGTATATATTACATAATGTAATTAGATTAAAAAAGCTCTGTTTTGTTTAATTTAGAGCAAAACCACGTTGGACGAAACCCTGATTTTAGCGTTATTAAGTCTCTAGACTTACCGCTGTCCTACTAGTGGACAAAATCTTAAACGTAACCTCTACAAATCAGTTTATAAATAGATTAGTGATTGTTTACTCGAAAATACAATGAAGTAATAAGACGACCATTTTCTCCATCTATAATTTTAGGCCTATCGAGAGGTAAACTGATATTCATTTTACATAGTTAATTTATGAAGTGACAAGAAGAAATTATTCTCATTACTTCGATGCAGAAAAAAAAAAACTATTAGGTCTCTGCTAGCATCTTTAATAACTATCAACTAATAATGTTATATGCTTTGTTACCATATCAATATATGAAAACTTTAAAATTGATTTCATCTGCAAAGTAGAAAACAAGACGGAAAGAAATATAATAAACTCATCGGAAGTATTTTGGTTACCTTAAAATCTCAGATTATTTGAATTCATTTATCACATATAGAGAAGCTTTCTGTTATAAACGCATACCATTATTTTCCCAATTTTATCAGA
Organism: Tachypleus tridentatus; assembly: GCF_004210375.1. Lineage (NCBI taxonomy): Eukaryota > Metazoa > Arthropoda > Merostomata > Xiphosura > Limulidae > Tachypleus > Tachypleus tridentatus. The sequence continues at coordinate 161,334,130 of NC_134825.1, forward strand.
ATTGAGTTAACTATTTTCCGTTATAGTTTTAAAAGGAAATTCAATTGCTGACTGAATATCAGTCTTCAAATAAATCACTATAAAGCCTGGAATTACTTATTAAAATTTTGAGTATTATTAAACACGAGACATTTCGCGAGAAAGATTGGCTTGGAAGTTGCAAACAATATACCTGAATCCTCTTAGGCGGATGTTTCTTGACAATACTTTCCTCTTCTAAAATAACTTCAAATGCTACTGGTGGAGGAACTAGAAAATTAGGGTAAACAATAATATTTAAATAAATAATTAGAGAGGTGAATTTTTATGTCATCAGAACTGTTGCCATTTTTAAAAATCTAAACATTTTAAAAGCTTAACTAGTGTTTTTTTTATGATGAGAAACCTACTTGAAATAAAAATGTATCTCAGAACGACTGCTATGGGTATTAACACTTTTATTAATAATCAGCGAACAACGTGAAGATGATCTAGGAAAGTCGAAACGTTGTTCTCTTCTTATTAATAAAAGTGTGAATACCCATACAAGCTGTTTTGCGATACATTTTTAAGTTGCATTTGTTCTCAGGAGAATGAAAGGTATATATACATTTTTTAAAAATTCAATATGTCATGCAAGTTTCCAACTAGGCCTTCATTAGATCAACCAGCTTTACATTTCGTTTTACATTTCAGTCGATACGGTTTCCTGGTGACGCAGTCAAACAAGTCCATAAACACTTGTTATAAACGTATGGTTATTTAGAAAGTTGCATTCTCAGTGACGACAATAGTACGTGAAATATAAAGAAAATTACGGCTTGCGTCAGTATATATATATATATTCACAAGACACACCGAAACAATATAAGTTTACACTTAAAAATACGTTCTATGATTCAAAATAGCTCCACGTAATTCGTTTATTAAACAACACCAAACTAATAAACACTTCAAACGCATCGAAACAACTGTTGTCCATTATACACGTAGTATTTCGACAATTACCGTCTTTCTTCGTTTCGCAGTCTTCCGAACTACCTCGTAAGCCTTTTACTGACGATAGGCCTCGTCGGCACTGGATGTAGTAGATATAGTGTGGTTGTTATATTATTATGTTCTTTACTTTTATTCACAAGTTCTGATAATTACATATCCAATAATACGTACACATTACACTAGAATTTTATACTGAATGTACTGTACTTACTTTTATTAATCTTAATTGAATTAAACTATATTTATACTAAAAAAAATTAAAATCAATTAATTAGCGACCAGCTTCTTTAAAATGCACTGACGTGGTGAAAAGTACACATTTTAGCAGGCACAACAGGCTATAGACACAGCTTTAATTTATACTTGAATGACCTGGAAAGTTTAATACGTCTGTAACATTATGCTTTAACATACCCTGGATAATTGTGTTTATAGAATTTTTATTGCAACACACCAAATTATGATGTCATTGACCTTATCTTCTACGTTCAACACAGGTGATATAAAAATACGTGAAGCGTTTTAAGACTTGGCATTGTCAACGCTCGACCCACACGCAATTGTTAGTAAATTTAAATCATAATTTAAGAAGATCACATATGTCGTATTTTACGCCTTCTAAGACTCACTTTTTTCTTTAAAAATACCTTGAAAAATCCTTGTGTGTCTTCCAAGACAAAAAGTGATGGGTTAAGGCAATAAGTTGGCTTAAGATCTACTCAAAATGACATTGTGAATCAGTTAAGATTCTTAGGTATCAACTTTAAGAATATCGCATAATTTGTGATTTTTTATATTTTTGAATTCTGGCTCTACTTAGTTACAAGTGAAATGAACTCAATTTCATATTTCCTGAATTCAGTTTCGAGTTCTGTTTGATTTTATTTTCATTTTTATGAGCCACTTTTAATTTCTCTCTTCTTCTCTATATCATTTATTTTTGATACTTGTACTCTGTGACTGAACTTACCGTATTTTACGCCTTGTAAGAGGCACTTTTTTCTTTAAAAATACTTTGAAAAATCCCCATGCATCTTTCAAGACAAAAGTGACGGTTTAAGACAAGAGGTTAGCTTAGGTTCTACTCAAAACGACCTCTCATACAGATCGTAGTCTCATTACTTACCAATTACAAGTATTTTCAAGTGCATAAAACATTCAATGTAACTAATGTTGTCGATATACTTTAAAGAATATGATGTATTTGACTGTATTTACTCAGTAGGTTGAAAAAAAGGTTACATCAAGGTGTTGGTTGCTGAGTCAAAATATTTTTTTTCTTAGAATTATCTTTCCAAAATCAGGGTTCATCTTCTACGTCTTATAAAGCGTAAAATGCGGTAAATTAATTTAGGTAATAAGCTTAAAACTCGCTTTCCATTTGTAATATTACACACCTTATTTCTTAAGGCCTGGAATCTCGAGATTTTCTTTTTCTTTTATGTTTCAGCTACAAAAATAGTAATTTTGGATTTTAAAATAGAATACGATAATCATAAATCAAAATATCTTGTGTGTTTATTTCATGTACGCGACATTTTTTTTTTGAAAAGCATTATTTTATTTCACATATAAAACCTAAAATACTTGTAAAAACCCAGAATGTTTGTTTAAGCACAAAACCATATTGCGGGTTATCTGTGTTGTGCCTATTGTGGGTATCAATCCTCAGACTTCGGTGGGAAAGGGGCGAAATTGTAATAAAAAAATTTGATACGCAATGAAACACTGACTCTCATTAGAAAGTGAATAATAGGGCTATTTTGTCAATTTCAGCAATGAATGGGTGACTAACAAAATATATTGCTCATTAAATTTTCAAGCTGGTACGTATATACAAATATATTTCTTTTGAATGTCTAGAAACACTATTGGCGCGAAAGGGCCTGCGTGATCCAACTTGTATTGAAGGGAGACTCTAGAAAACAAAAACGGATTACAATTGATTCGCCTAGTAATAAACCAAAGTAAACAGAATTACAAAACATTTTGGTTTCTTGCTGAACGTTTTATAAGGTGTACGTTTGCAGTAAAATAAGCAGACGAATATCCTTGTATCGTCAAACTCTGAATCCTAATCAATGTGTAAATACAATTTAAACGAGATCGAATATTTATTTTCTCGATTATCTTTACAAAACCGAAGAGCATTAAATGAAAGAGGCTGGACAAATTTAAATATTTTAAGAGAGAAATGCAGGCCTAACTTTCAAAAACTATAACCTAATAATTTGATTTCGTAAGTTGGAAATGGTAGTTTTAACAATTGATCGAGATTGTACACAGAATAAAAGGAATAAAGTTCTAAAGATGCTTTAAAGCTCTGATATCATTGCCTGAATAATTTTTTTTGTCTTACTAGAGATTAGTCTTAACCTAAAAAAAAAAAAACCAGAATGCTGACACTTTCTATACGGTGCGCGCCCCCTAGTTGCTCAAAATGGAAATTACACATATAATCCATTGTTTAGTGTTACGATAAAATAAACCCTTACGGGCAAAAATATCGTCTGACAGACTAAAACAGTTGGTATGTATAAACCTAACTAAATATCACCAAGCATCATTGGGGTAATTGTGAATTTGACTTTGTCCTTTTATTTTAGATTGCTTAATAGAGACCAATGCATGTTAATTGAATTGAAACACCACGTCATGTTAGAATGAACAGGTGTGGGAAAACTCAAATAACAACTACAATAATGCGATTTTATTTTTACAGAACAATACTTTTCACATTTTATATACTTTATAAACTTAAGCTTATAATGAATTGACATTCGTCGGAAATATAACATGAACCGCTTATAACAAAAACAAATCTAGTTTCACATATTGAAATTTCCATCAATGTACTTCGTATACCTGGTTCTTTCGGTTGCTCAGGGGGCGGTGTAGTGATATTCGATGGTTCTGATGCTTCTGCCTTGGACGATCCACAACCCATTGTACGTCAACTTTTTATATAGTATTCTAGAACTACTTTTAACGCTCCGCTGCTAATTCCAGTCCTTGAGCGCTAAGAGTTTTCTGACTGGTAACTGTAACTCCAACTCCTCATGGTATATTTCTGAAATAAATTGAAATAAACTATAAGCCGTTCTTCGTTATTTAGTGGGCCCGGCATGGCCAAGCGTGTTGAGGCGTTCGACTAGTAATCCGAGGGTCGCGGGTTCGAATCCCGCTCGCCCTCCTAGCCGTGGGGGCGTTATAATGTGACGATCAATCCCACTATTCGTTGGTAAAAGAGTAGCCCAAGAGTTGGCGGGGGGTGATGATGACGACCAGCTGCCTTCCCTCTAGTCTTACACTGCTAAATTAGGGACGGCTAGCGCAGATAGCCCTCGAGTAGCTTTGCGCGAAATTCAAACAAAAACAGTCGTTATTTAGTACAAAGCTAAGCACAGGACTATTTCGGGTATCGAAATCCGGTTTTTAGTGGTATAAGTGTGCAGATATGTTGTTGTGCCACTGGGAGGCAACGTTTAAATAATATATATTGATTGATATTTTGCTTTAATAAAAATCCTTTCTCATAGTTACTTGTTGGGTCCCTCTTAAATCCTTTTAGCTCCAGATATTTTAAAAAAGAATTATTTTTATCTCACTCGCACAGATGCAATTAGAAATTTGTTCAGAAACATTTTAAATAGAAACGTGTTATTTTAATTATAAGAACTCCTTCAGAATGTTCCTTTATTATTACAAAGTAAATTCAATATCGATTATTATTATAAATCTAACTACAGGTTAAACTGGATGAATACCCTGCTTACAACAGGGGAGTGCAATAATTTGTCCTGATGGGAAAGCAAAAGCGTAAAAAATGGATTACAAAATTTAGAAATAATAATTACAGACGGCCAATAAAGATAACATTAATTACTTATAGTTCTCAATCATATCTAAGATTAAACACTTCCAATTAAAGGTAACAACAAAACATATTCGGCTGCTTTATTTGTATGTTAATTGTACCCTCCTTTCTTTTTAACTGAATAAATTTTATATCTTCATAGAAACTACCAGTCTTTATTTTACTTTATGTTCTAACTAAATCTTCCATACCATTTCTTTGAAATAAATATATAAAGGTTGTACTTATATACCATTTCTTTTAAATAAATAAAGGTTGTACTTATGTTCTAACTAAATCTTCTTTTACTATTCCTTTAAAACAAATAAAAAGGTATGTTGTATTGTGTGTTTTAACTAAATATTCCATACCATTTCTTTAAAATAAATATAAAAGATGTATTGTATTTGTCATTCTGGGTTCTGTTTGACAGGCCAGAACAAACACTCGATTTCTCTAAATGGGATTTCAATAATGGGTCGTATTTCTTGCAAAAATCTGCCAGCTCCACATAATTGCCTCGGTTAGCAGACTCTGATGATTCATCACAGCCTCTATATGCTAATTGTTGTTCACCTAAATATCAAACTACGTTGATTAATCTTTTTAACATGTCTATATTCCTCTTGGCCCGGCATGGCCAGGTGAGGTAAGGCGTTCGACTCGTAATCTGAGGGTCGCGGGTTCAAATCCCCGTCGCACCAAACATGCTTGCCTTTTCAGCCATCTCATCCGTGGGGGCGTTATAATATGACGGTCACTCCCACTATTCGTTGATAGAAGAGTAGCCCAAGAGTTGGCAGTGGGTGGTGATGACTAGCTGCCTTCCCTCTAGTCTTACGCTGCTAAATTAGAGACGGCTAGCGCAGATAGCCCTCGAGTAGCTTTGTGCGAAATTCAAAATAAAGAAACAATCTATTCATCTTCACCTTTTCATTGTGCATTTGCACATTTATTTTATGTTAACTGTTTAGATGGAATTCAAATTGTGATTTACCAAATCTAGCTAGACCTACAATTGAAAATATATGACTGGAGGAATTTTCATGTATTTTAATTGTCTTATGCAAATTATTTAAATCATTAAATCCGCTTGAATTCCATGTCCCATATTCACTGTTAAATAATAAACACGACCAACAGAAAAGCTTTTACAAGCTAGGACAAGCAGTTAAGTAAGATGTCGTATCATATTGGTTTACATTGAATTTTCGAACGCACTGCTTTGTTCTTCCAGTCAGGTTTAGAGCTGGCATCAGTCTACCATTTCTGATGATGATTTCTTTATCACTAAAACTCTTTCCACCAAACTTGTTCACTGCTTTCAATAATACAGTCACAATTTTTCCTATTATCTTTTGAATCCGTATTCAAATCTAAAAGATGACACCTCACAAGAAATTTATGCATACAATTGATTTGAATTTCGCGCAAAGCTATACAAGAGCTATCTGCGCTAGCCGTCACTAATTTAGCAGTGTAACACTAAAGGGAAGGCAGGTGGTAACCACCCCTACACCAACTCTTGGGCTACTCATTTACCAACGAATAGGGGGATTGACCGTCACACTATAACGCTCCACGGCTGAAAGGGCGCGCATGTTTGATGCGATAGGGATTAGAACCAGTGATCCTCGGAATGCAAGTCGAGCGCCCTAACCACCGGACCATACCGGGTCGAAAATGTAATGCATAATTAAATAGAAATTTCGACTCGACTACATTGAAGAAAAGAAACTGAACATGGTAATATTTATTTTGAAATTATGACAACAGTTCAAAAATTGACAAGTGCACAACACGTTGGACAACATTTCTGTAGAACAGAAAGAGCTGAGAGTCGATTGTCTGTATTACATACGAGAAGTTACAAGTGGACAAGTAACTGTTTGAACAAGTTTCACCTGATTTTTTCGACAAAAAAAGGAAACGGTTTTTCTTTATTTGGTTTTCTCACCACCACACATCAGAGAGTACGACGCACTAGAATGCATCTTCAACACACCATATACCACCATCTGCAAGTTTGGAGATAACCTTCCTCTCAACACACATGAATAAAATTCCCTGTGTTTGGACCCTGCATGGTTTCCTAGAGAACTGCTAACCTGCTGAATAAGCAAAACAGCCTGGTGACAATACCTAACCAAGAACGGAAATAACTTTTTTTTTTGGTGAGAACATAGAGATGCATCTCAACTCACGATTATTTTGTTACCTTTTGATCAAAACAAAGTTTGTGTTGATTGACCAAAGTGTTGGCTTCATTCAGAGTTCGTGATGCACAGCATGGACAAGTAAGGTCCTGATTTTTTCCATTGTCCGCTTAAAGCCTAACCTCACATCCATGTATCACCGAAGGTACATACCAGGACATATTGTTGCATCGAGATTATAACTTTGTGAACCAGCTCGGAAACCTTTGGGTATAAGATGACTTCTGAGCTGGTAGCCTGACACAACTCAAGTTATTCTTGTTCAAATAGTGTAATAATTTAGAATTACAAGTGAGTTGCAATAATCACTGCTACGTAAGTAACGGACTAATCGAACACCATACGCATAAAGTGTGAATATTATTAAATGAAGAATACCGCCTTCGCGTAGGTGGGGAATATGTAGTAGATGTTAATTTATTCCCAAAGTACACAGATATATTTATAAAACATATTTTACAATTAATACGTACAAATAAGACGTCTGTTGAAAATAACTGACTGCATAGCAACTTCAATTACAAGAGCAGCTGCTTATTTAGATATTTCTCGTTACACCTCTGTATTGTTGGAGAAATTGCAAAACACATAATAGCATCAGCTCAGAAAATAAAGACCTTTACTGAGCGAACGTGCAACAAGCATTTTGGCATAAGTTGTTGTTGGAAGAATTATGTGTTTTGTTTTTCAAACACCTTGTGTCTTAACTTGTCATACTGTATAAAATGAGTGATTTTTATGAATAAACGTTGAGAGTTAATATAAACTTGTTAATATTTATGCCAATAATGCAATTCTCAAAATTGCACGTGACACTAACAACTTAAAAATTGAGAAACATTAAAACATTATGTTTCATAATACAGTTAATAAGTCTACATTTTTTATTAGAAGATCGAATTTCTGTTCTATTATCCAAACTATAGAAACAGTTATATCTCAACACAAAATTCAGTTATACTTCAGGCTTGTTAGTTGAGTATTTGACTCACAATCTGCGGGTTACGGTATCGAAACCCATCACCGAAAACGCTCGCCCTTTCAACCATGGGAAGCATTATAATATTACGACCAATCCCATTATTCATTCATAAAGAGTACCTCAAAAGTTGACGGTGAGTGATATTAATTAGCTACCTTCTCTCTAGTCTATCACTGTAACATTAAATATCTAGTTACTTTACAGTGGATGTCACAGTAAAAACCCTCGTTTCTACAATATTCATACAAACAGGTACGATATTTATATCCTAGTATCGCAGATGAAAATAACCAGCAATTCCAGACCGAAACCTTCAAATTCTAACATCTTTGTACCATAACAGACGGATTCCAGTAGTTTTTTGGACGCAACACTAAATTCAGCCATTATTTTTAATCATCAGTTTATGCAATAAGTGAATTTTAAAAGCTGAGAACTAATAACGACGTACGATCATTGATTTGAAAAAAACAACTTCAGAGTTGTATACAATCAAGATTTATATTTTTAACAGATCTTATTCTGATCTTACGAAGAACAGTTGAGCTTAATTACTTACCAATTTCACCTCAAACATCCATTTTTTTCTATCAGAACCAAGTTCCTCAATCCCTTAAGTGAACATCAACAATATAATATCTCTTTGCACAAAGCGAGAACTGACTAATTCGAACGCATCAACACCTGGAATGAAATTTCATATTTTTTCGATCCTTGTCCACGTTCAAATTGAGCACGCGCGTTACCATGACAGTATCACTCAAATCTATAAACAAAGCATAACCTTATATACGTGATCTAAATAAACTTCAACATTAACCTTATTTTTCAACAAGCTTCTCTTCCGTTCGCTATGTGTGATTTTACGGCGGACTACATACCATGAATCGAAACCAACCTAAATGTATACATTAGCATGGATATCAAGACTTGTAACGATTAATAAATTACCGTGGATAAATGTCACCGTGTATGCCACAAACAAGATAGCTACATAGAAAGTTTTCGTTTGCTTGTTGCTCAAATATTGAAAGTGACAAAAAAGAATGAGAAATCTTGTGATAGACACAGAGTTTGTTTTAATATTATTAAAGTAAAGTTTTTATTTCATGACTGTTAAGTTTATTTCCATTACAATATAGTTTTTAATATCTCGTTCACTAAGGTATCAAACTAAAAGGTCTCCTCATAGAACAAAGGTAAGCCTAGGGATTTACTACGTTACAATCAGTGGTTCAGTTACTCTCTATGGACACAGCAGATAGCCTGATGTAATCTTGTATTAAAATAACACACACAGCACACAAAGTAAAAAAGCATCTACATACACATATTGATATTTTATTATTCAAACTAAAATAAGTTATCTACTGGTGAGGAAACGATAAATTTACCGACTTGCAACGCTAAAATTCGGATTCGATTCTCCGCGGTGAACAAAACAGCTATCCCAATATGGCTTTGTTCTAAAACAAATAATAAGAGCGTATTGAACGTTCTGATGACCAAAAGATTTTTCAAAATGAAGATTTACAACAGCTTATTTCAAATGTTTACGATTAGCAATAGCTAAAAAAGATCACCAGGAAGGTTATTATTGACAAATATACTTCTGTCTTGTATAGTATAAGTTTGAGACTAGTCGGTAATTACATATTTCCAAAATACCTTTTTTATTTTTTTAACTAAGTGAACTATTTTCTGCCTTGTTGATTTAGACTATTCTTCATTTTCAAAGAATTATTTAAACATTTAATAACGGTTAACATACTTCTAGAACTCAAGGAACCGGAAACTCTCTAGAAGTAATTCACCAATGTCACGACTTTGGGGAAAAGTTTATAAACATCGATTAATATATCTAGAATTATTTTAGCAATAAGTGACTGTGTTTCTTACGATGATCTTAATAATTTGTTAATTGTAAATTGTTAATTTGGAGACCAGGTATATTATTTTTCATTGAGTCACTGGCACTTCTAAATGTCACTGCAGCTAATTTAGCGCAGGTCTGTATAAAAAGATTATCTAAGGAGATTAAATAGCTCTTTAATTAAAACATCATCAAATCTGCACTCGTTCGTGTTCTTGAAGATTCTAACACTTACTTCTAGTCTAGGATGACATGGTGATTAGGGCACTCTACTTACAACTTGAGGATCGCGAGTTGTAATCCCTTCCCCGAAAAAGCTCATCCTTCCAGCTGTGGGGGTGTTAAATATCACGGTCAATCCTACTGTTTGTTAGTAAAGAATAGCCCAAGAGTTGGCGGTGAATGGTGTTGACTAGCTGCCTTCACAAAAGTCTATCACTTCAAAATTAGGTTGGCAAGCGCAAACATCCCTCTAGTAACCTTACGTGAAATTATTCTAAACTAACAAACACTTATTACTGTCGTCATTTCACGCTAAACACCAGGAAAAAAGTATGACCAAATTTAATTGTTTCATAGAGTTTGGAAACCAGTAATATTATAGTTCATAAAAATCTTACTTTATATGCAATAACTAAAGAATTTCAAGTAAAGGAATCATTTAACCTATTAGTTACACGAGTTTTTCGTCCAGAAAAGCGAATCTGCAAAAGTACTGGTAGTGACATCTCTTGGACATTTACAAAGACATTTTTCCTGAACGTACTTACGCATGCAAAATGACGAAGGAATTAATGAATAAAATATTTGGAAAAGAAAAGAAGTTCTTTTCTTTGTCTTTTTTATTTTAAAAATGAAAGTATTATTGTTTTTGATTTTGCAATGATAATTGTAAACAAGTAACAATTTCAGTTATCGTTGTCATAGTTAGTGTCCTATACGATCACATAGTTCTAAAAATTAATTAATTAACTTTTTTTATAGAACTAGATGCTAATTAGTTTTATCCGTATTCAGGGAAGTACTATGAAGGACTACTTCTAGAAGCCTATAAAAGGCCTTCTTGATTAATAAAATTAGTTACTAATTTATAATTAAATTTAAATGATCTTATAAGCTAATAATCATGACAACGGTTAAGTCCCGATCGCTACAACTTTACCGTAAGTACTAACGATTTCAGTTATGTTTGACTTTAAAAAATGTTGATATTAAACAAAACCATTATATATTTCTTGCGTTTACATTTTAAAATGCCATTTTAGAGTGAAAGGTTAATTTAACCTTTAAATATGATTATACACATGCATCGTGCTGTCCATTTAGTAACTTAATTTAAACCTAGAACTTATGTGTATTTTCCAACTAGGATTTCTGCGCATGACCATATTCTAGAAGTTGATTTTTTAGCTTATGTTGATATTACACAAGTTATTATACCACGATCGGTGTTCAGTTTAAATTTTTATTCTTTCGACTACTATAGTATTTCTGTCAAAGATGAAATAATGGTTTATAAGACTTTATTGACATCTTATATGATTAATAAATCATCAAATGCATTTAATTCCTTCAAGTTCCGTATTCGGAAATAACTTCTTTTGAAGGTGTCAAGATTATTAAATATGTATGTGATTAATACTTCTCTTTTTTAAAGAATGTGTTTAAGTACGCTGAAATAAGTAATTTCGGAATATTTTTAACAATATATAAAAATGTAAGTTACCAAAAGCATTATTTTAACAGTGATTTTTTATTTGAGTAACATTAAAATTAATCTAAAATTATTTTTAATTTTCGCATATTCCTTATAGCACTTTAAAATCTGTTCTTCATGAATGCACTTTTGCTAGTTTCATTTCAATAAAAATTCAGTTGAATATATTTGTAAATTAAGTATAATTTACACCGCTTGTTAATTAACGAAAAGATTGCACAAGGTCAATGTAACTACCAAAGAATAAACGCCACCATGCATCTAAAATGTTAAACGTTAAAGCCTCACCCGTTTTCATCAGAACTTAAAAACTGACACAACCTAGAAGTATATTCCAATTTCCAGGCTGTATGCCTGGTGTTGAAATTTGGATTTAACAGTTTGTTTTTTTTTCGTTTTGTTTTTCCTTGAGTTTTCAAATTAAAATGTAAAGGCATTCGGATCGAATATCTTATTAAGCTACTTAGTGATTTTAAGACAACAAATGAAAGCTTACGTGATTTGTTTTAAAGAGGACAAACAAAACAAAAGAGGTCCTCGTAATCTTATATCAATTTTGAAGTTTTGATGGATGCATCTACTTCTGGTAAGTTAGGCTAATATATTTCTGTGTAAAAATACTAGTTTAATAACGCAAAAATTCTTGAGTGTGTAATAAATTTGTTAGTATTCTTGCTCAGTACAGTAGTATAAGATACTGTTTTTTTATACTAACAGGTTGTATTGTGTGTTAGAGCTAGAAATATAGTTTTATAAATTACGATAATTATTATAAACCTTTTATCACGTTTTATAGTAGTTGGTAACTTTAAGATGTTAGATTAGAAAACTGTTATCTGCACATAAAAGTTGATGTCCATGTGATTTATCATTCATTATTTTATTTAATTCAACAATAAACCAGAGATCTTGCCTCTTTCAACTACTACTACTACTAAGAGAAATAATAGGTCTGTAGCAATAGCGTTCGAATACATTATACCTCAGTCATAATTTAACAAATCTCTTCAAAGTTCAAATTAAATTGACAACATCAGTAATATTTCAAGATTTATTTGAAATAATGCAGAATATTTGAAAGTTTACAAAAAATTTGCCATGACAAAACTTGTATTCTCTAGCAGTGTTGGTGCTACAGAGTTAGGATTGTTTTGAAATTATTTGTTAAGCTTTGAAAACCTAAGTGCATGTTTTTAAAAAATATCTTGCAAATTTGAAAACCCACTGATCTAACTAAAGATTTTTTGTAACTTTTATAAAGCCTAATTTGTGTTGAAATTCAGTTTGTCAACAGATTAGTTTAACTTATTCATAAACTACATAGCAAGTAAGGTACATAAAGAGCCAATTTTAAGAAATTTATCATCACTAGAGCTTTAACCTAAGACTTTTGGCTTGTGCTTTCAGAACAGTGCTCTAATGGAGTGACTCATCTGAAGTTAAGTCTGAAGCAACTTTTAATCCTAATTATTACATAGTCTGACAACCATCTTAGATTGTGAGGCCTTAATTTTAACATGTTGATATATACTATCACTTTACCAGTGTGTCTTCAGAAAATTAGACTTCATAGGTTTGTTATTTTTCAAATTCTTCTTGAATATACAGCTAAACTATCAATCTTCTAATCAAGTATTTATCCCACTATTACTGTTTATTTTTTTGTGTGAATATTTTGGTATTGGGACTTTATAATTGGCTGAGTTTATCAAGTCATTTAGGTTAAAGACACAAGTATAACTTATGAGCAATAAGGAACCATTTTGTCTTTCAAGGTTATCTCTACACTCTCATCATTGTATTGTTTTCACAGTTCATCATAAGAAGTCAAAGGCCTTTGTCCTGTCAATATCCTGGATGATATACTTTTATCTGTCTTTACACAATAGAAAAAAATGTACATAATTTAATCTATAAGTTAACCTTTTCATTCCTAGAATCACCCTACCAATCTTCCTCTGAATGATTCTCAGTAATTTAATATTTCTTAAAAAGGAAGACCAGATTAACACACAGTATTCCACGTGAAACATAACCAGTGATTTATATAGATATAACTCTTTTTTTTTTTTTTTGCATAATCAGTACTTCTGTAAATAACAACCAAAACTTATTACCTGTATTATCTGTCAGCATCACAGCACTGCCTGGATGACTTAAGTAGCTTAAAGATCTCATTTCTTCAGTCACACTGTTTAGTGTGCTTTCATCTACAATAAATGTGTGATCTAAATGTATTGCTTTGCATTTAATATAAGTAAAGGTAATTTCATAATTATTTGACCTGTCTGCCAATTATTCAATAGCACCTTGAATCTAAGTGCAGTTAGAAAATTCTGAGTTTGATGCCATTGGTAAATTTTATTAATATGCTAATTATGCACCTATAAATGTTATTAATGCAAATATGAAAAATTACTTACTCCTGAAGTAGAACTCTAGTTATTAAGGTTCAGTGTGACTAGACTAGCAACAATAGTGATATCAGGCCAGAGGGCCCAAAGTTTTTAGACCCAGTTAAAACATTTGAACTAGTTTTCAGATAATGCTAACATCACTATTATGAATTTAAACACAATTTCGGATATCGCTGAACATTTATAAAAAAAACAGCAAAGCTAACCCTTATGAATATTTCTCGTGATTGTTTGTGCAGCTGTTGAGACATTCAAATAACAGAGTACTGTCTTACCTGTTTAGATATAACACTACCTCGCAGGAAACGTTTTTATTGTTGTTAGATAGATTGGGGAAAATATATAAGTAATGAACTTTTCATTACATATGGAAAGATACTTTGATACAAAGGTAGCAGGAATGTTTAGTCACAGAATATTTTTGAAAACCATCGTCTTTTGTTTGAAAGGGTGTGGCCAAGAATGTAATGGTTGCTCTACTGTGTCTGGCCATTTACACCAGACTAGTGACATGTGAAAGATTTTGCTCCAAAAGCATATTTTATGTGTTACTTTATACATCACTTGAAATTAAGTGTTTGTAGATGCATTAAAGAGGAAAATTTCAACACATTGCTTTGGAGTAATCCAGAAACTGTTTTTATTTATTGAAGATAAGACAAAGTAACATAGTCTCTTTTAAAGGTATTCAAACAAACCTTCAACCTAAAGGAACTTACAAATGCAAAACCCTATCCAAATCATTGATATGAGTAAATAATAACACTGGTCCAGAAACACCCCTCTGAGAATCCTTACTAGTCATATTTTTATTGTAAAAATTCAGTTAATCTACATACTATTTTTACTACAAGCTAATTTTCTTATCACTTCTTAATATCCCAGAAGAATCTGACAATTGTACACTGGAATGGGTGGCAAATGCCTGTTCTGGAAACAAAATGTGTACAGGATGATGTTTTGGAAGTATTTCATCTAAAATGATCAATCAAATAACAATTAGTTGTTTATCAATTTCAAATATGGCACAAAAAGCTTCCTTTAAATTAAGATACAATGTGAATTTTTAAATTTCTTGTGTAGCATTTTACAAAAAACTCCTTAATCCAAGATGCAGCATAGATTTTCAAATTTGTTTTCTACTATTTTACCAACAACTTTTTCAAAGTTGGATTAACTCATCTTTTAAAAATCAAGCTTTTCTTACAAACATAGAAACTTCTTTCATTCTAAGTGTCTTCAAAACTGTAACTTAAGATTTCAAAAATTATCCCATTGCTGTATTTCACAACTATTAGTGTGCTACTAAAAGGTTTCAGATGTGGCTTATTTCATAGTTTTGGACATTACATCACAACACATTTATGTAAGTCTGTGAGTAAGTATATTTCGGAAAGATGGTGGGTACTGCAAGTTGCCCTGATAAATTCTCCATTTTTTTAGTAATTATTTAATACATATTATTGCAACACTGTTATTGCACTGTTTGGATATTACAAGAAATTGGCATGTTCTTCATACTTTGTCAATTTATACTCCAAATTGTGAATTGAGAATTACCATAACTTGAAATGTTGGAAAATTCAAACATTTGCAAAATGCTATGAAATCACTAGCTGATAATTTGGAAAAAAGGTATTCTTATGTCAGTTATATTCTACAGGAAATAAGTACATGGTGTAGTCAGTAATTTGAAATTTTATTGAAGTATTTTTAGTTCTTTGGATTTCAAATCACTAACTCAACAAAATTAGAAGTCTGATTCCAATCAAAATTAACATAACTTGGTGTAGCATAAACAAAAATTTTACCAAATATTAAAAGAAGAAAATCATTAAAAAATTTACCTATATACATATTTCCATATCAACATTATTATGTGTAATTTCTGAAATTACTGAATAAATAATACACTAACTACAATATTTATGACCTGAAGCATTATGTTAATGCTAAGTAATAACCAGCATTGTACTTGAATGAATTATGTATGCCATCTTCTTGATCAGTAGTAACAATATACCCCATAAGGGTCTCATGATCATTTATCTGAACGTTTGTCTTTCTCTGCTGCCAGTGGTCACTTTGAACTTCATCTTGTTGCTAACAAGTATAATATTGGATATATTTTAAAATTGTTAATTAGTTACTTGATTTGAGAAAATTTATGATTGAATTAGTTTTTGTTTAAGTTTACCTGTTTAGTGTTTGTTTCTCATGATCAGAATATTTTGAGTTCCTTTAATTTCACTTAGAGAAGAAAAAATATTTGATTACCTGTCATTATGACATTTCAGGTGATATTAACTTCCACTTCATCCTGTGATAGTGATGATATTCATAATGTGAGACCTGTGGCTGTCAGAAACTTGTCTGTGGAGGATGTGACAGCCATTGTTCAATATGTTGAAGTTTCTGTCATGCAAACTGGACTTCCTCCTCTTTTCTTCCCAGCTTGAACATGGTCAGGATGATATTGATGTCGGGCTCACAATTTCTATCATATTTTGTTCCAGATACAACTTTACCTGTGAAGGAAACTCTTCACCCTTTTAATCTCTTCCTTCATATGATTTTGCAGCCATGTTTTTCCCTGTTTTCCCTGTGTCTTTCAATTCCTCCCATTCCAAACTGCATAAAAACTAGATTCTTTTTTTATTTTCCCTTTCCTTCTTCACTTAATATTAGGGTCCATGTGGATTCCTTTCTCAAACAACTGTGCACCTGTGCTGATATGCTTTGTTGTTATCATCTACTTGAATTTGTTGTCCTAGCAGTTATTCGTCATTTCTGTTTCTCAATTCTTGGTCTTTGGAATCACTTTTATCTGCTTGGAGACAGATCCCTTAATATCGGCTCTTATAAATAATGTAAATGTTCTTTATGCTTATCTCCGAGATCTTTATTGCACTCTTTTTCTTCACTCAGAGATCCCTAGCGGTGTTCCTGACTCACTGGAGATCTAGGCTAAGGCAGCCCTGCATCATTCATTTTTGATTTGCCTCTTTCAACCTTACTCTTCTGTTTCTGTTGTTAGGCTTGCTTAATCCATGTCTCCCTTCTCCATTCTAGCTTCCCAGCCATTTTCTTCTCCCTGCTCTCCTGCTACCAAGTGTCAAGGTTATTGCTGATTTTGTCAGTGACTGCCTAATTGGATCTAGTCTTGTAGGAGCCCATCTTTCTTTGCTAATCTTTCAAACCAGCATATGAATTGTTTGGGTGCTCACTCATTATATATTTTTCCTCCTCCTCTTAATTCCATTTATCTTCAATGTCTTAAAGATGAGGTCTCAAATTTCTTAAACACTAATGAGAGGGTATTTACCTCTTCTCCAGGTTATTGTGCTCATCTCTTTTGTGATCCCTGAAAATACTATAGACTGAAGTACAGTTAAACCTGTCATCTGGTTTAATGTCATTTCTCAGTTCTATATGGAGGGTTTTTTCTCCAGTGGTTCATTTTGTCAGGTTTATGAATGACTAGGTTTGACATTAGGGTGTTTTTTTTATATACATTCTGATCCCATTGTCCTTCAGACATTTTCTTTATTTCATCCACTGGGATTAAATACTCCATTTTGTTATTATATCTGGTTCTTATGTCTTCAACTGAATCATATTCATGGATTGGAGCTGAGGTTCCATTATTACTTGAATAATTAGCTTTTTACCCATCCCTTTGTGGGAGGATTTGTCTCACGGTTTCATTCTTCTGGGCTGACTTGTCAAGCTTTTCTAGACTTTTACACACTTATCCAATTTTTGGTACATTGGATTATGTCAAAACTTCAGTAGATGTTCCCTTACCCTCCCCTTCCTTTCCAGCTGGTAGGTCCCCATCTCTTCACAGATGCTTCTCTGTATGGCTGGGATATTCATTCTACATCAACATATTCAAAACTCTTACCATCTATCAGGCTTTTCCAATCTTCTCTCTCTTTTCATTAATAGGTTGGCTATGATTTACTCTGACTCTTCCATGATCATTTCTTATATCAATTGTCAGGGGATACCAGTTCCAGGGCTTTACTTCTTCTCATTAGATGTGATGTTTTTGGCTTATTCCTACTGGGTTTATGTCATGGCTTATCATATGCTGGAGTTCTGAAGAATCTACCCATGGACTAGTCTCTCCACTCCAAGGTATTTCATTGGATGTGTTCTCAGTTGGGCACATTTTTCATCAGTTCTATTGCTACTTCTCTCATCACTATGTTCTTGGTAGTCAATGATCTTAGCCAAACCTGGTCTCAACTTATCCTCCTTTTTGTTTTCATTGTCTGTTTTTCTATCCACTCATATCACTCTCTTTCATCTAGTAGTGTTGTCCTTTCACCGTCATGTGTAGGATCTTTTATAATCTGTTGCCTGCAGTGCTGGTCTCTTTGACCATGTAACATTTTTTCTTATCCTTTTCAAGGTGCTTAGGGGATGTTTCTGCTTAAGGATATTATGTTACAACTATTCTGTGAGAGGAGATGAGTGTCTATTGGAAACACATTTACAAGTGAGGAAAATGTTTATTTTTAGAATGAGAGAATATAAAACACATAATCTGGCATTGGCTGTACACATGACACTCTCTTTCTTCCCTGATTGAGAAAATGTGAAATTACTTAAACATATGAATTAGAAAAATCAATTCAATGTGAAAGAAAGATTAGAAAATAACAAAAAATTGAGTTTGACTAGAAACTTGGATCAATTTGTCACATAAGTGAGTTTCTGGAATTCTGTTTTGTAAATGGTGCAACTGTACAATGTGTTAATTGTACATTTACTTTAGTACATAAATAAATTTTGTCCTTTGTCTCCTGAAGATGGTGGATTAGGTTGTCTGATAAAACATGTTGTATGTTTTTTATTTTAACCTTTTACAAATAAATTTGTGTTCATGAAACATTGATTTTGTGATTTTTATTATTCAACAAAGTGATTGACCTTAGGAATGGCTTATCTTAAGGTGTGGTAGATACTATGAATATAAAGGAAAGCATGATTTAGTTTATAAGGGATGGATTTGATAGTATTTTTAGTTGATGGAACAGCCTCAGTGAATCAAGTGGTGTTTATTTTTTAACAATGGAGATATACTTAAAATGAAAACAGTTTAGGAACATAACTTGTTTGTGTGTGTTGGTGGAACTCTATACTATTTAAACTTGTAGTCTTTCTGGAAGATTGACTTTTTCCTTGAAGTATATGTCTATTTTTAGGTACAGTTTTTTTCTTTTTGGTTTTTTGCAGATGCTGATTTTGATTCCTACTGGGAAGATGAATCCAAAAGCAAAAACAGAAATAGAATTCGTGTAGGACGGCAGTATCAGGCTATAATTCCCCCTCTATTGAAACCAGGTTGGATTGTGCTATTTTTAATAATGATAAACCTACATTAGTGTTCAACCTACATCATATGAAAACTGATAGAAACTGGTATTTTTAAGTTATTCTTAAGAGGAGTAGACATTTATTATGATAATTATCATAAAAATATAAGTACTGTGAAATAAATATTTATCTAGTAGTATAAGGAAAAAGTGATGTGTGTTTGTTTATTTTCACAATAAATTTACCTTTTTTTTTTCTTTGTAAGTAAAATTTAAATGCAGCCATTTCTAGATCCTGAATTAATAAATGCTTTTAACAAGTTATCCATTTAATATAAGACTTTAATTTCACATACATTACCATTTCAAATGTGAACTTACACTTAAGAGGAATATTCATTTTTTTAATATTTGATTATATGAAATTTCCTCTTATGTTGAGGACTTATTGGATTTCTCTTGCACTAAGCCTTTCAAAATGTATAGTTTTTTTGGCAAAAAAAACAACAAAACTACAGTCATACATGTGCCTAATTGTCCATGAAAAGACTTTTCCCATCACAAGAAATATGTTCAAGCTTATCAGCAGACCTTATTATCCTTCTTAAAATAAGTTATAGATTTAAATTAATAGAACTTACTGACTCAGTGCACATATAAAATGAACATGCATGCAGCTAATCCACTGGATCTACCCTGTATTAGAGAAGAAACATGGACTGTAATTCTCAAATTTACAAAATGTATTTTCACAAAATGTAACAAGTTTTTAGTCAACATTACAGGTCTGTTATACGCAAATTCAAATATTGCATTTTTGTACTAAAGATACGTCTTTGGAATGACAGTCATTGTGACTGTCTCTTAAGTCAAAATGCAAGGTGATTGTGTAAAAAATGAAAATAGTTTTGTACATTATACAGTATGCAAATTGTACTTGGATGTCCTCTACAATATCTTAAACGTGTATCCAAGTTTTTTTAGTTTTCCTTGAATGTCTTGTCTGGTATTTACTCTAGCATGAAATGTTTAATTCTAACATTATATATCTAATAACATGTCAAATGACCCTGTCCAAGGTCAGGGCATGCACACTTTAACCTCCACCTTTGCACATAGAATTAAAAAGATAAACCGTTTTAAAATTATTTTCTATAATCTATTTTGTGGCCTGAAGTTCTTGTATTATTCATATAATGTAGGTGTCTCATTCATCTGTTGGTTATATTTGATAGTTTAACAAGCATCAATATTGTTACCTCTGAATTCAGTCGGTTAAAATTTTTTTGTTTTCGTAAACCACATCCGTACCATACATACCCAGAACTATCAACATGTCAGGTAAAGCATATAACCCTGAGAATGCTTGCCTAATTTATGTTCTGTTGAACATCAACTCTTGAGGTTAGTTCTCCTTTATATAAGTCATGTTTTTATAAATTTTCAATTTGTACCTTTCTGAATCATACAATGCAAGAAACATGTGACTCGTCTTTTGTTATTTTTTTCTTCCCTAATAAGGGCTTTAGATCCAACTAAACACATGTACTGAAAATATTGACATGTTGGAACACAAAATTTGAACCCCTTACAATATTACTTTAGTGAAGTATTTGCTCAACTCGTATTAACATGCACCTACTGTATCCTTTATCTTTGAAAAAAATCTCTAATTCTTTCTAACACTGCTATTGGATATATTTATAATCAATAGAAAATGCAAACTCTAAATTACATAAAAGAGATGATTGTCAAGTTTCTTTTATCTCGTAAACCACAGTGAGAACTTGATGTGTTTAAAATAAAGATGCTGCTTCAATGTTAGTGTCAAGTTAGATGAACTGTAATAGTTCTGGGTCATTCTCTCCTATTGTCTGATATTTTTTGTATTTTAAAAATATATTTGAAAGCTACATGAGTTATTTTTTAGACAATTAATATGGAGGGAAAAAATAAAATAAGCTGAAGTGTTTATTTTCTTGGTTTTTGTTTATTATATATTTTTAAACAAAAGTAAGTAAAATGTAAAAATTGTTATTAGGTTAGATTAAAAGAGTGAAAAATTATTTTTCTTGTAAGGAATATACAGGGGCTGTCATCACATGATGTAATTTAGTGTCTAAAAGAGATATCCCTGTCCTGGAAATTCTGAATGCTAGACATGGACACATCTTTATGATCTCACTATGAATATTCTGCATCAGAAATTACTGTTATTATATATACCCTTCCCAATAGTCATCATATGAAATGCCAAGCATTATGAAAATGATGTAGTTTTGATATAGTCTATTTCATTGCAACTTTATATAAGCTGTGGTTGTCATGTGACTTGCTTACTTACGTATTCAAACTTGTTTTAATGTAAAACACTTGACCCTCTGTAATACGTCTTTCCTAGGCATTGAACTGTCATTACACACTGTGTATGTTTATCGTTTGATTGCTAATGGAATTATGCGGAAAAGGGAAAACTTGCTCAGATTTCTCCTGTGTATGTTGTGTACACATGATATTCACAATAATTGTCAGGTGTTTTTGAGCCCCCGATTTTGACCCGATTTTGGTCGAGTGGTATTTGAAATTATTTGCCCAAATATTTTCTTATGTTATAATCAATACTTACCACATATCATTGGAAATATTTTGAATTATGTATCATAAATACTGGAAAAAAGCATTTTTGTTCTTTACTATAGCTTCATTGAAATAATGTCATGTATATATTCAGTTACGTAACATTTATTTGTCAAGTATATTTTGTGCAAAAAATTTAATGATAGATTGAAGTAACTTTTATTTCAATAATATATAAATATAGGCATTCAAAAAGCAAGTCAAAAACTTTCATTAATTAAAAGTCTTGGATGGGCATGATTTAAAGTAACATCACTTTGTAACAATATGTATAAAAAATATTTTTATATATTTCAAACAAAACTGATTCAGTTAATTTCAGAAGTTTGTTTTATTTTGCTATCTGACTTTTTAAAATGATGAACATTCTTCAAGGGAAAATTTATAGGATTTTATTTTTGTGAAGGAGAGTCTGATGGTAGACGACTGGAAGACCTGGAGACATTGAAGTGGAGACCAAATAATCTGAATGATCAGGACCTGGATGAATACTTTTCTGTAGCCAGGTTAGTAAATTCAAAGCTCCAACCATGGGTAGAAAACTGATCAGCAAAACTTGCTACTATTTTATGGATAATTTTATTAGTTTGTACTTGGCACAGATAACCTAGCTGCTTTGTGTCCTAAAACACTAAATCAACCACTTATTTTGTTAATATTTTTCACAAATTTCACTGAATGCAATATGGAGTGTTAATGAATGAAAAACTTGTTAAAGAAAGGTGCACCTACAACTAGCAAGCACTTACATTAAAAAAAAAACCCTGCAAAATGGAATGAAAAATAAAAATCACAATCACAGATATCTATGAATTGTGGTATATGCGAACCAATATTTTTGGATTTCACTCCATTGAATATGGCAGAATCAATAATTAAATTTGTTTCATAATTAAAATGTAGTGCATACTGCCATCTAATCAACTTTGACTGTAAATCTTTTCTTAATTCTTTAAAACCACAATTTTTGCACATCCTGCCAAAATTATTTTCATGCAGCCTTGATTATTTTTCCCATATAAAAAAATTTTGATCGATTTATTCAAGATGGATAATAACATGGTTTGGGTTACTTTTCAGCCAAAACAACATGAGTAGCATTGATACTGTCTCTGTCTGATGAGTAAATTGGGATTTTTGGTCATGAAATTGTATCATCCTTGCAGGTTTTAAGGAGTTGTTAATAATAGCAGTGATATCCTATATGCAAACAGTTAAGCCTGTGGTTTGTCATAGTTGGTTGAATTCTTGATTTTACTAATTTAAACTTCTTAAAATGATCATTCACCTTTAGCTGAATGACTGAAAATTTTTTAAGACAAAACATATCTGAATGTTAATTGTGAGTTGTTGGTCAATGAATAGAGAATAGAAACTTAACAAGTAGGGAATTGCTAAACAACAAAGAATGCAACATGATATATAACTGGAGTTTCTTTTTACTGAAAGGTTTTTTGTCTGAGTTATTAAACCAAACTTCATGTGATTAGATGAAATGTAAAGCATGTTTCTATATCTTTTGAATTTTTCAAAACCTGGAGCTAGTTCTGAAAAACTTGTGAAATGTTATCAGTGTTAACTCAATAAAAATAAATATCGGAGGAGGGGTGAAGTTTATTTTTACTGTTGTAAAACAAACGTTTTACTGTTTGGTAAAAGTTAGTTTGTTTCTCAGTTTGATTTTCAAACTCCTCAAGTGCAAATAATAAAAGTGCCATTTCGTAAAATTTAAGCTGTGGGTTAAATGCAAAAAGTGAAGTGTTTAGATAATAGTGCAAAAATGTTTTGATACTGAATGGTTTTAATAATCTTAAATTTTGAAGCTTAAAAGTACAGTGGATAACAATCCAACATGAAGTTTTTGTTTGTTAGCAAGGGGTAGTTTTGCATTCAGTAAAACTTAACTTGTTTGTTGGTTCTCATTGAATTTGTTAAAAACCTATAGACCCAAGTTTTATTGAATATTTTTTGTTGGCCGAATTCGTACCGAATGCCCAATTTCATTGAAAAGGGATAGCTTTGTTTCTATACAACAGGCAAATGGATACAAGCCCTGGGCTGTCATCAACAACTTGCTATATATTTGCACAACTAAGTAACTTGGGTTAACTTACTCAAAAGTTACATAAAGAATATTTATATTTTTTAATTACAAACATTAAGAACAAAAGTTAGTCTTGACTATATATTAAGAGCTAGATCTTACTTTGTAAATTTAATGTAACACATTTTGCTTAAGTAATCAGGCCTAACACTTAATGTTATATTGTCAATATTATTGCGACAATTCGAGACAAAGAAATTTTAGTATGAAACTGCCTAGCATGTGATCGAAGTTGACTTATTTATTCTCACAATTAGAGTATTTGTAAAAAGTTAATATTAATTGGATTTTAATTTCATATAATGCTGATTTGTTATACATTTTGCTGTCTCAATTTACTTTTTCTTAGGTGATGTGTACATAATAGTAAGAGTTGGGGGATCTTATTGACGTATTTAAAATTGTAAAGATAATTGATAGTGTTGATCCTAAAAGGTATGAAAATGGTTGAATGGTTACCACTGTAAGTTACAAAATGTTTTGTAAGCTTTAATCAGAAGGGATCTGTCCATGTCAAATACCATTGACTACAAAAAATAATAAATTACTTTCTTAGAACCTTTTGTGATGGACTTAGAAGTATTATTAATTGACAAAAAAATTGTGCTAATTGTACCACTCAAAGGAATATTAGTTCATATCTTAAAAGTTCTTATGGTGAATTAGTTTCTACTAAATTAACATTCTAGTAGTTATAAGAATTTGTCATTGTTCATCATACTCATTATGAAACTTAATTTTCATGCTTATTAACTTGATTTACTTCTAGAGCTGTGAGTTTCTTTGGTAGAGCTGTTAATAACTGTCAGGATTCACATAAGGATTCAGACAAGTGCATACAGACAGCTTTAAGGGGTTTGGTAAGCCTGTCTTTCATATTCTTTAGTAACGAAGGGTGTTTAATCATAAATTGTATGTCTGTTTATTTACAAATCAGTACAGTTTTTACATTTGCTTAACAATCTTTGAATTTTTTCTATTGTTATTGTTTCATGTTACTTGCAAAGTAAAAGAAAAAAAACTGAATTTACAGTTCTAATTTGATATAAGCTCTGTAAAAGCCTGTTATTGTACACTTGAAGACCAGCGAGGGAAAATATCATTTTTATTTGTATAGAATGCATGGGTGTTTTAGTTTGAAATTGTTTTAATTTCCATTTTTCACTGGAATCATTTTACCTAGGTTCAAATCTCCATTGTACCAAACTTGCTCATGGAGGCATTATTATGTGATGGTCAGTCCCACTAGTCATTAGTAAAAGAGTAGCCCAAGAGCTGGTGATGGCTGATGTTAACTAGCTGTCTTACCACTGGTCTATCACTGCTAAATTAGGGACAGCTAGTGTAGATATCCCTGTTGTAGCTTTGCACAAAATTCCAATTAAATTTAAACCAAAGGAGACTTATTTTTAAACAGTTAAAGGATAGACCTAAAATTAAGTGTTTCATTAGATAGTATAAAATATTCTAAACAAGATAGGGTTGTTTGTTTTTGCAACATTAGATGTTTTTCCCAACTTGAGACATGCTGTTTGTGAAGTTTAATTTCAGTATTTCGTAATTTTATATACAGTAAACTTATTCAGTTTTGATACAGTGTAGAAGGAAAAGGCTTTCTTCATTTCC
The DNA here is from genome assembly GCF_004210375.1 of Tachypleus tridentatus. NCBI lineage: Eukaryota > Metazoa > Arthropoda > Merostomata > Xiphosura > Limulidae > Tachypleus > Tachypleus tridentatus. The sequence continues at coordinate 161,359,863 of NC_134825.1, forward strand.
ATGAGATCAGATAAAATAAATGCCTTTAATAAACCTTAAACAATGTATTTTAATCTGTAGTGTTTTGAAAACTATTAATATTAAATTTTGAATGCATAAAGATGTTTCTAACGAATAATTTGCAACTGTGAGATACATCTGAACACATCACTACAACACTTCTAAATTTAGCTAGCACTCATCAAATTTTTTAGTAATACAAATTAATTTAAAATAATATTGTAAAAAATGTCAAGTTAAATTTATCTTGAAACAAGTATTATCATAAAATGTCTTCTGTATCTAAGACAAATTTCCACGAAATACATGTGTATGCCAAATGAGGTTGTATTTATGATGAATGAACTGTAATATACCTGGACTGATACTGTTGTGAAGGAAGTGTTGTAATATTCTTGAGTTTTATATATTTCAAACTGTGTTTACAATGTAAAGGTTCTTCTTTGAAATTTATAGACAGAATATGTGACCTCTCATCATCCTTGCCATCATGATACAAACTGTCAGCTTTCTCAACCATCTTCTGACTCCCAGCCTTCTGGTTCAAGCAGTTCTGGTGATTGGACATATGAGGAGGCTTTGCTGTTTGCAAGAGCTCTAGAAACATGTGGAAAGAATTTTGGGGCTATTAAAAAAGAATTTGTAAGTTGAATTACTATTGTGAAATACAATTTCAATTATTTCAGAATCTTTTGTATTTTTTTTGCATGTGGTTGCAAGAAGAGGTAGAAGGGTTGTAAAGTCTAGTGTAAAGTTAGAACATTTGTTAAAATGATCAATTCTAAGGGCCTGAACGTAACATTTTTTAAAATTGGTTTATAACATGGTTGAACAGTATTGATTTTAATGTGTACAGCCTGTATTGTTTTAAAATTGGATGGAAAGCATGTTGTGCGTTTTTTATCTACTGAAGTGTTTGGAGGAAAATATACAATACATTTTACTTGAGATAATGCATGATGAACCTTAAGATGCATACAACGAAAATAACTAGGTGTCTTTCCATATCTCTTGCTACAAACAAACATAACCTGTATGTTTACGCCCATTCATCTGTTAATATAGTTGCACACTTTGTATTTATTTACAATTCTGTCCCCTGCTGGTACAGTGGTATGTCTAGAGATTTACAACACTAAAATCATGGGTTTGATTCTCCTTAGTGAACTCAGCAGATAGCCTGATGTGGCTTTGTTATAAGAAAACACACATTTACAATTCTACACTCACTTCCATGAACAATAAATTTGTAAATTTTAAATTTTTTGTGTCATGTTTGTCGATCTAACATGTTTTATTCACAATAAAATAAACTGTAATGCAGAGTAATAAGTGAGAAAGATGATGATTTCAGTAGTATCTGGTTTTTAATATCATATAAATTGTACTGTATAATTGCAGTGGAATTGTAAGGATTATGTAGACTTTGGCCATTGATCATTTGACTTTGTTTTCAAGAAGCTGTGAGCTTTGAAATATAAACACGTATTACCAATTTTAGTAAACTTTAAATGTATGACCTGTGATTATAGTATATTAGTGCTGTTTCAGAATGTCTTTTTGTGAGTTGTAATGGTAAAATTACTTCTAAAGCAAATATATGCAGTAGAGTTGATGCTGCAAATATGAAAAAAAAATATTTCAGTGTTTCAGTAGTAATCTTTGGAATAAGTTTATAGGTTTAGAAATAGTTGGAAGAAAGAAAAATGTCTTAAATTTATACAGATATTTGTCTCGGAATAACTGGTTTTTGTTGTTGTTTTTTAATGTTAATATCAGATCATAACCTGTTTTGGCAGTCCAGTTGTGTCATTAAACATCTCCAACAGTATTCTAAAAGTGTACTAATTTTACCTAAACTTAAAGCTAGTTTTGTCAGTTGAAATATGGGTTGTTGTAATATGCACTAGCTGTTGTTTTACAAATGTTAATACTCAAACCTCTATCAATTTCTTTCCTTCCAATTTGCTAGATATATTTCTACTGTGTTGAAGATAGCTTACTATCAATTAAGTTTTTATATACATAAATGGAGGCTAATGGTCTTCTGTTTTAAAATCTAAATTCTTTTTACATTTGTTTAATATATAAATTATATACATGGATTAGCTATACTTGTAAATCTGTTTTCTTTGTCTTAAAATCAAAGTAATTGTTTTTTTTCTAAATGTTGTATTTGTTGGTATTAGAGGACATTAAACAAATGTTTACGTTTTCTCATTTGTGTCTTTATTGGACATGCTGAGTCAGTTTCTTTGGCAGTCACCTATAGCCTTGTGGGAACAAATATTGTATAAAGAAGTACTTATAATACAATAGGTTTATAAACTCAAGTATTATAGTTTGTGTTATTTGGTAAAACGTAAGGCTGGTATAAAATAAGCTGTTTTTTGTGTGCGTGTTTTTCAATGGTAAGTTGCACATGCTTCTTAAATATGTAAATTTCTTAAGTGGGCTCCCTCTATCTTTTTTTTCTGGTTGAATTTTAGTCCAGTTCATCTCTGTTTGAAAGGTAGTCCTTCCTTCTTCAGGGGTGGATTTGGAATGATAACATGAGTATGTAATGAAGTATTCTCAGTAAATATATCTACACATAAAAGGGTTGATTTATATATTTATTTGGTGATTTATAGCTATTTTGAAGCTTCATGTTTGTTGATTCTTAAAGTTGTTACTTCCTTAGTTACCATGGAAACCTGTGAAAAGTATCATAGAATATTATTACCAAGGAAAAGAAGAACGTCCGAGTGTTTCTCATTCTCTTAGTGATGTGAGTGAAGCATCTGCCAGCATGTTTTCACCAGCAAAATTAAAAGTCAGTGTGATTTTGAAGTCTTTGTTGAAGGTTTTATATATTTCTAAACTGTTTCAAGTACTGAGTATTGTTCCTCCAGAAAGTTAACAATAATTTTGAAGCAATAATAATGTAGAACATAAGCATATAATTTTAGAATATTATGAAATTTTTTTGAAACATAATTGATTGTATTTAAAATCTGTTATTGTTGCTATACTGGTTGTTGTAAGATTAAAAGGTATAGTGTTTAGTTTACCATAAGACAGGCAAGATATTTTTGTTAACTTTCAGAGACTGATTTTTGCATCTTCAAGAATACTGGATGTCAATATTTATATTTTGATTTGAGCATTATTACTTTTAAAATTTCAATAGTTGTTAGGAAGTATAAGTGTGGTATATCCAAATAAGAACTCTAATCTAGTTATCCAAAGTTTGTATTTAAGAGTTGTGTAGTATGTTGAGATTGAAATTTTTTTTGTGAAATAAATGTGATGTGACTTGTTAGATAAAAATTTACATATGTATGTATTGAACACTATTAAGTTAACTTCATAAGCTTGCAAAATTTATATATCTGTTTTAGAACTACATTTCTTTAGGCCCGTTTATCTTGTGATGATCATGAGTTATTCAGAACAAATTCATTTTCAGATTTAACTTTTTTGCAATGAGCTTGTATAAGTTTAGACATTTGCACTATAACATTTGTCATGCATCTCTTCACAAAATTTGGTAGACTTTTAGTAAAGTTTATAAGTATTTTATACATAAAAAAAAAAAAATCAGATATTTAATGAAATATTTCTACTAAATATTTATTGATGAAAGTAGTACATTTTGTTCAGGGCTGTTGAGAGCCATTACAGGTCCCTGGGCAGCAAGCATTAAGCCCCCCACCAACCCACCCACACGCACACACACACTGAGTGGCAAGGCATTATGTATAGGCTTTTCTCCTGAGCCCTGGGGCACTGCTCCTTCTTTCGTTGGACTTGGTTTTGTTACTAGTGTGAGTGCAGAATGATTTCATGTTATGATTAAAAAAATTTATTCTTCATCCCATGAATCTTGGATGTTATTTGTGTAATCTGTAAAATCTCCTAAATACATTTCCAAGGTTTGTTTTCAGTCAGACTTTATATTTTGTTATTTTCTATATTCTGTGTGGGGTCTCATTTGACCCACTTCATAACCTTCTTAAGAACTAGGAAATAGATATAAATTATGCTTCTTCTGTGTTAGAATGACTACAAATTATAACATGAAAATACAGATGTGTAAACTAAGCAGCTTAAAGTTTAATAACGCTACATATATGCATGTATTTTTTATTATATTGACCTTCCAGTTATGCCTACCTGACACTACATAGCTTGCATTAACAAAGTGCATGTGCACTCAGGTCACGCATCCACTAATATGAAACTGACTTTTAGTCTTGACTGTTTTAGTGGACTAGTATTTTCTGAAATAGTCTATTATACATTATATGTATATATAATGTTGCTGGACATAGGATGCTAAGTTTTTTAAAATTGCACACATGGAGAATGTGAAACAAATGTTTTTGTTTAGGATATATATATTATTGAACAACCAAAAAATCATATATAACTACACTGATACTATAGAATTCCACTATAATTTACTAAGCTTAGTAACTAAGGTTTTTTTATGTTTTATAAAATGTGAAACTTTGAGTAGACTAAAAACGCAACCTACACACTTGAAATATTTTTTCAAAAGAACATGGTAGCCCTTTCACAGATTAAAGTAAGTGTATGTAAGAAACCTTTCCCATAAATGGAAATAGGTAAATGAGACCACTGTGTTTGATCCAGTACATAAGCCATATATCTCAGCAAACTAAAAAGATATGTGGTTCTTATGTTATATTCTAGTTTGTTAATGTTAGTAGTTTATGTTCCTAATTTGTACAAAACTATAGACTTAGTATTATCACATCTCAAACATCTAATTTTAAACAGTGCTGCATTCAAAATACCATCTGCCTTACTAAAATCTATATTTAGGCATATTCTTTTAATATTTACTCTTTAAGAAATTCACTCGTATATAATATTAAAGTTTGAATTATGATCTACAATTTGATTCTAAACTTATTGATATAAATTCATAAAATAGTAGTTCCCTAAAATTTTGAATGCAAGTCAACAAATGTGACCTGTGACTCATTTCAAAAGGGTTATTAGGCACATATTAAGCACATGTGCACTAACAGTTTTATACTCTAAAAGTGCTGTTGGTGATAATTTTCATGGGTCATTGTAAATGCCCGTGTGTAATTGTACGCAACCTCATAGCTCTGATTTTGTGTATGTAAAAGCGTCAAGCATTTGCACCATTTATGTTTGCTGTGGTAAATACTTTTGTGATTTTATTTTTGAGTTTGAGGGCAGCTATATTTTTGTACTTAAGTATGTAGTATGGACATGAATATCTTAATTCTGTTGATATATTTGTTTTAAAAATTACATTAGAAAGAAAGAAAAAATTTGCTTACATGCAAAAAGCATTAATTAATCATTACAATACAACAACACAATTTCTGTCTACTCTGTTTCTCTGAACAGAAGGAAAGTACAGACATGGAGGATACAGGAAATCTTCGTACCTCTCCTGACAGCGGCAGTAGCGAAGAACCAGATAACTCGGCACAAGAAGAGCATGTTGATGAACTGATGGAGAGTAAACAATACAGTGAAATGCATCCACATCCTTATCCACCCACTACACCTTCAGTTCTGGAAGTTAAACCTGAGAAGTCTGAGTTAGTTCCTACTACTCCAGATCTTGAGTCCTCTATTCTTGCTACTCTTCAGTTCTATTTTCGTAAGTTCTTTTTCCATACTTTACATAATTAAGTTTTACTGTTTTCAAAAAACTGACATCTGTGTGAAAGGTCATGATGGGTGTCATTTAAAATTAGTTGATGAATTGTGTGCCATTGTTTTAAAGAGAGAAAATATTTTTAAAGTTAGCTTAACTACAATTTAGTTTAGTATAATATAACATTCTTTTTCACTTATCAAAATTTTCTTATTTAGATGGAAAACTGGTCCTAAAACTTAATGCCCAACAGTCAAAGACTGATGGAGAACAGTGTCAGTGGGTCCAGTCTGTAGACACTCCAAAAGTTCCATTTCCATGGAAAGCACAACAGTATAAGAAAAAACATGTTGATCAAACTGCTGTATCTGTTGAACTTTCTGAAGATGGTGGAACAACTGGTAATGCTAACTTTCAAGAGGTAGGGGGAGGTTTTATTAAAAAAGCCAAATTAAAGAATAACTTTGCTGTTGTTTGGCCAGAAGAAAGCCTGATAGCACCTGTGCATTCACCACAATCACCATCTCTTGCTGAGTGTAGACACTTTGATAGAACCACATCTCATGATGGAAACCTCTCTCCTCTTTCTGGTGCATGTTCAGACCCAAGTGACAGTGATTTATCCCCTCTCCATAGTCCCATTGACAAGAACAGTACAAAGAAATTGCCCAGGCTTAATGAATTATATCCTAAAGTGAAGGAAGAACTTTGTGTTAAACCAGAATCTATATCTCCAAGTGCTCATCTCATTCATGAAGTTGAGGGAAGAAAGACTCCCTTGTGCTTCCCCTGCCATCAACAAGACCCACAAAAAGGTGGCTCCCTTAATAAAACAAAGAGATTCTTTCATAATATAAGTTGTGATGCTTCAGCTAGTAAGTCTGAAAATTCTGGGAGTTCAGTGCCTATCTCGTATTCTTCATTATTGAAAACTGTATTGGAAGCAACTGATAAATCTGAGTACAAGCAATCAGTATCAAGCTCATACAAACTAAACAGTATAAACAAAGGTTAGCTATTATTGTACTTGAGGCAAAATTTACCATTTATATATTTATTAGAACTTAAAGTAAAATATCTAAAAATATGGTCTATCTCCCTTATACAGTGGAATTACTTTTGTTTTGAATTTATTATATATATATTGATGAAGATTGACGTAATTTATATTAATCAACATATAATATATTAACATGTGCTTACTAGTGCTACTTAAAGCAAGTAAACTGAAGTTTTATGAACCTGCTAATCATGACAGTTTTTACTTATGGTAACAGTAATTTTATACCAAAGGCATTGCTTAGTTTCATCCTTTAAAGGCCAAGCTTGTAATGAACTTGTAGAGTTGTGATGTATTTTTTTATTAAATTCTTATTGTGTTACCAAGAAGTAACTCATCAGCACACAAGAGGTGCACATGGAACTCCCTGACTTTCTTGGTTGTATATTTTTATATAATCATTACAAATTTATATCAGTTCAGGTCAAGCAGAAACCATGGATCATTATGATATGACACTTTTTTTAAAAGTGTTATTTATCCAGGACCCATGGGTATCCCATACTATCATCGATCCCCATTATACATGCAATTTACCCAAAAGCATGTGAAACAAATTTCTAAACATTTATTTCAATATTTAGGCTGTTATAGGGGATAATCCATCAAAATAGTTCAGTATCATATGGTTTGTTTGTTTATAACATCATTGTGGTAAGCATGGATGTATATCTCATTCCTCAACAAGTGTTCTCTGTAATGACTTTATAATGCTGTATCATATAGAAGCCTTGTTTGATAATTGTTGTAAACATTCTGCTTATTGAATTATCAATCTATGGCCAAGGATATATGTGTGTTGGGGTCTGGTTGGACCCATACTGGCCCACAATGTTCCCTTTCAGGTTTATTTGAGTTGAATTTTGTGGTAGTAGTATGATCTCATCATATATTGCTGGATAAAGAACTGTATATAGAAATATATATAAAAAAAAACTTTACTTTTTAATATACTGTTTGTCAAAGAAATGGTTCAATAATGCTTGTTTATATACTGTAAAACAATGTAATTTTGTAATTTCTTGATTTGTCAACACATTTCCTCTAGAATACATACATTTTCATGTTAGTCACATTACATGGTAATCCAAATGGAAATTCTAATGTTGTTGGTTTTTGGAATTTAAATCCAGAGCTTATTATAATGGTAATTTTGTGCTGGAGTCTGGTTGGACCCCAGATGTTCCAGAAGTTAACTTTTCAAAGGTGTGTGTGCAAATGGGAGTTAATTTAGTTGGTAAATATTGGCCCATTGTTAGTGAATTTTACAATTCCATACTTTATCAGAATAATTTGAATATTGTTTAAGTAATACTATTAGAAGGGTTTGTTTATCATTATTGCATTATCTGCTTAATTATCAGATTCAACAAAGGAATTTAAAACTAATGATAGAATTTTATGTACACTTTTAAAGACCTACTTTTCCATCATAAATATTTCTATAAAGAGTTAACTTGAAGTCAGTAGCTTGTATTATAATAACCTCTCACACACCTATTCACACAAGTTGATTTGATATAAAAACCTTATTATTAATATTACTTTTAGTTTTAAGATGTAGCATAATGATTTTTATTGGAAACAAGTTTGTGGAAGGTTTTGAAGTAAAATATTTCATATAATGTGCTTGAACTGGAAAACCAAATGATTCCATCTGGGAAAGCTCCTGGGAAAAAACTGTCATGTTTGTTTTTAATCGGATTGCTCTTCACAATTAATGGAAGGAGAATGAATATTGAGTTAAGAATCTCTATTTGTTTGAAATGTAAAACCATAAGTAGTTTCATCCTTTGGAAAGATAAAGATCTGTTTGTGCTATCCATTTACTTTGGTGGATTTATAATTATTCCATGTGTTTTGTTTTATCACTTCCTTATAACAAAACATAAGAACTTCATCTGAAACCTGAAGTAGTAATTTCTAAAGGTTTTCAATATTTTCTTTCCAGGAGAAGTGCCATTAGATCTGTCCTTAAAATCATCCCACTCCCCTCCAAGCAAGTTGCATGCCATAGAAAGCAACTGGAAAACCAGTGAAATGTTAAACATTAATGAGCAGAACAATTTAACCTTGTTGTGGCCAAGTGAGTCTTCTCCAAGTTTGTGCGAGATCAGCAAATTTGAGTCTTCCAGTCAGATCAAGTTCTCTCCATCGTCATCTCCTCCTGACCTGCGTTCATCTTTATCTTCCCTCAAGTCCCCATCATCATCCCCTGTGTGTAGTATCAGTAAACAACACTTGTTGAACACTAGTCTTGCTACCAAGACATCAGCATCACCCCTTGTAGCCAGTAGTGTCACAAATACAATAACCCCAGCAAGAACTACATGGATGAATTTAAATAAGAAGCCCACAGTTGCTTCTCTAGCAAGCACCCAAGAACAACAAGAAGGTTTGACTTACCTGTCTATGCCAGTCTATAACATAGCATACCCTTATCCAACAAACTGTGTTGAAAATGTGAATGGGGTGTCGCCTTCTTCAGGTAATTTTTTTTTCCCTCTAAGTATCCTTAAAAAGTAAGTGTTCTGTTTTATTTTGTAATTCATAAAGAAGTGTAATTTCCTGTGCTATAAATTATGTTCAAACAATCTTTTTGTTGGGTGTGATAAAGGGTACACATTTTTTTCTTGTATTAAAAATTTTATTTAGACAGGGACTTAAAAATTTCAACCTGATAATTGAAAAGTCATCTGATGCATAATTGTACATAATATATATAATGCAATGTAGTACTATCCTGTTTAGATATCATCTGATGCATAATTGTACATAATATATATAATGCAACGTAGTGGCTGTATCTGCCACAGGCATAATAGCATACTAAGTGTGTTTGGAAGTGAGAACTTAATTTTGTAGTACAGTATCAATATTTAGAAACTCCTTATTCCTCTGGAAATTCTTGAGTGATATGTAACACATTTAGAAGTGTTGATGTAACATTATGAAATTCACCAAGTGATCAAATGAAGATAAAATTAACATGATTAAAACTGTTAATTTCACTTGTTGTAATTACTCTTGATTCATAAAATTTATTATGTTATCCTCCTTGGCATGTACTAAATTAAAGATGTAGAAAATTATATTACAAGCACAGACCATCTGTATAAACAGTAAACTTGAAACTGTATCTGGCACTTTTTAAACATATTTCTTGATCAGTGCTACAAGTTTCATATTAGCAATGTCTTTCTTTGTTTGACAAGTCTGGATTGCATATTGGTTGTTCTAATCAGAATTATCTTACCTGTTTTTTGCTTGCTTCTTAATGAGAAGAGTTTAAACATCTCTTTTAAATGAACAATGTTCACACACAATGAAATAATTTTGTTGTCATCACGTGATGACTGCCTTTGATTTACACTTTAGTTGTTTTTTGAAAAATATTTCACACAAAAAGCACTTAAAACATGTGTAATTTCTTAAAAAAGAGAGAGAGAGACAATGTTACACTAAATACAATTTTTATGGACTTTCTCAACTTTTTTTAGGCCCAAAATATGTATGGGTAGTTTGTTCAAACCATATACTCATCACTTTGAACAAGCATTTGGATATTGCTGCATGTTTAGCCAAGTTAAATTTTATTACAATTTTACTTTGCAATAATTGAACTTTGGTTTGTTTGATAAACTGGTATAAACATCTTTTAGCCACTCTTTTTATTTATTATGAGTTCTATATTTGGTTTCTGTGATTCAGTTTGAAACCATGTCACACACTGAATGCTTAAAGCTGTTTAACATCATACACTATAAGTGCCATTACTATGCCTTGTTTACCTAACCTGTTGTTTTATTAAAGTTGCATCTACATATGTTTGTTTGTTCAAATAGAAAAGAATTTATTGATTTAGCAAGAAAGAGTACATTAAATGATGTGTGTGAAAATAATATAATAAGGAAAATTCAAATTATTTGCAGGTCACAGCTAGTATAAATATTGTTAAAATGTAGGTGGGTATTCAGTTTACAGGATGATACAGCAGTTCATATGTTGGTTCAGTAACATGTCCATTCTGTGTGGTTTCATATTAGGAACAACTGATGTAATTGTGTTTACTATGATCCAAGTACTTAATTTTCAGTTTTGGAATTTGTAAACAATGTTGCTGAACCTTGAGGGATAAATATCCTCTAATTTCAATTATTGTGAGTGATACTCTCAGAATCCACATGTTAATCATATTCCATTAACTCCTAATATAGTATACAAGGCTTCTGAAATTAACTTCTGTGTATACATATCCCAACCATGATAGGCACATTTATACCAGATCTAGTTAATCCCTCATTTCAGTGCTAACATCTGCTATAGTTTCATAGTACTTAATGCATGTTTCTTCCTTTAATTTATTTGTTCTCTTGACAACAAGATAGCTAGCTTCCAACAAAAAATTTTCATTGCGGTAAGTAACATAAAGTATAGAATATCCTTTTATATTTAATATTCTGATAAATTAGCTTTGTTTCATGAGTTCCATCATAGTAACAATTATTAAACCTACAGTTTCACTCTTATACCACAGCAATTAAATTTAACAGATACACTATGAAATGTTTTTTTTTTTTTAAGTTACAGCTAAAATCTAATATTAATGGTTTTGTGATATAATTAGAAAACAAAGTTAATAAATGGCTTTTTTTTTCTTTTTAATGATTTACTCCCACATTAGTAGTTTGTAATTTGTGATCTAGTGAAACTTTCTTTAGTAAAAATGTGTTTCTTAGGTTTAATTATTTTGTGTTTTATACTGGCTTTATTTTTAGGAGCTGACAATTTCAGTCAAGAGAATTATATGAGAGAAAAAAGTATGGATATTGAGTACAAGAACTCTCCTTCTTGTTCACAAGAAAAAGAAGAAATACCAACATGGATTACAAATAGACCAGTAAACTTAACATCGTATTTTCCTTTCTATCCACACATTTACTCGTATTATCCATATGCTTACAATCTAGCACAAATGTCTTGGAATGGTAATGCAACCCCAACAGAAGAATTGGGTAAATTAGACTTTTTGTTATTGTTTTTTGTGTAACATTTTGTTAACTTAAATGAAAATAAAATGACAATGATCTGAACCCTCTTGCTTCATGCTTTGTCAAATTCACCCAAGTTTGTAACTTTAAAGTAACAGTTTCCATATTATACATTTTAGTTTGTTTTATGTATCTTCACAAAAATTTGATAAGCTTTTAGTAAATATTACAAGTCTTTTGTAAGCAAAAAATTAGATTTTTTAAGCAAGTATTTTTGCTAAAGATTTTTTCCATGAGTATATTGAGTCTTGAACGTTTTACCTGTTCTGACTGCAAGGTGATTTTCATGTTAAGAATAAAAATACTTTTTTTCTGATTTCATTTGCATATTTCCTAAAACCTCATAAATAAATATCATACTTTTGTTTTCAGCAAAACTTTCTATTTTGTCTGTTATTTTCCATACCCGAACTTTATACACAGTCAGTCAATTTTAACCATCCTCATAACCACCATATAAAAATATGAAATTAATTTTTTTATATAGAATAATTGCATGTTGTAACAGGAAACTATAATTGTTTATGCTAAATAACTTAAAATTGTAACAAATATCTATTTATGCATAAATTTTATTGGTTTATTGACCTTTGACCCATTTCAAACTAATTATCCTGCTACACAGGTTTTACGTTACTCAGTAAACGTAGTTTGAGTTACCATATTGAATTATTTAATACACAAATTGCTTGTGAGCATACCTCATGAAAATTTATTTATCATGTTACCTAATTTAACATAATACATTGCTGATTTTTACGATTTAGTTACTATTATAATAACAAATAAAGAATATGCATAATAAACAGAAAATGTTACTTACCTCTGCCAATTTATTTTTGCTGTTGACTGTTGATGAAAGTTAAGTATTTTTTTTATTAATGGTACTAGCACTCTAAATTTTTATTTAACTAAGTACTGCACTTAAGGACACATAGTAATAATACACACACACACACACACACACACACACACACACACACACAAAGAAAACAATGCCCTATAACTAACTTATTTTATCTGACTTTCTAACTGTGTGATATGAACCTTAAATATATAATTAACCTTGTTGATCTGAATACAGTGAGAGAAATTTTCTAACTGGAGGTGAATAGATGGTGCACTGTAGAGAAAACAATTCATTTGATAGATGGAAACTTTGGCTTTTTATTGATTATAAATAATATAAAATGTCAGAATGATTGGTACTTTGTGAAACAGGATGTAACAGGTGAGCATAACAAGTGGATATGATTTTCTAGTTTATAACAATAAACAAATAATTCTCATACTGAGGGAGATTGGAGCTTGGTTGAAAATATTTTCTTACAAACGTTTTTAGTTAAAACTTAACATTTGAATTATTAACTGTTTTGATGTCACGTTTATTCATATACAAAGTAGTTTTAGCTATACTTTAAATGTAGCTTTCTGAAAAGTTGGTGTGCACTTTGAGCTACAAGTAGCAAGAGTGTTAATTGTTTCAGATTAAATTATTATCAATTTGTGGCTCTTGAGTTTAAACGTATGGTTATAATTGTCTGTTCTCTTCAAGAACCTTAAATATTTAAATTACAACCAAATATTTAAAATAAATGATGAATTAATGGTATCAACAGTGATTTTACTTTTTATATTTTGTACTTGTAAAATAAATCTGATAATGTATATTTTGCAGTCTTTCTTTCTTGATTATTTTGAACAGGATGGAATGGTTTGTTTTATTGTTACTACTAAAATAAAACCAATATACATTACCACCAGTTATAATGTTTATTGGTTTTATTTTAGTAGTAACAATAAAACAAACCATTCCAGTCTTTCTTTGTTGATTATTTTGAACAGGATGGAATGGTTTGGTTTACTGTTGATATTAATTTATACCTTTCATAAAGTATATAAAAAGCAATTTGTAAAAGTTTACATATAAGTAAATTTAAACTTTCATAGCTTAGTTATGAACATTGTATTACTAGAGTACAAAATAAATTGAAATGGTGAATTTTCAGACAATCCCTTAGACCTGTCATTACCTCTCTCAGAGAAAAGAACATACTCGCTGGAACAAAAAAGTCCAGTTGGAAATGGTACAGCTACTCAAGTGCCAAATGATGAAACAAGTAGGTTATGAATTAATTTGTTGCATGTTAACTTTTGATTTAAGATTTGAAAACTGAAAAGATATAATTGTAACCCATTGTTGAAAACTGAAAAGATATAATTGTAACCCATTGTTGAAAACTGAAAAGATCTAATTGTAACCCATTGTTTAGCTTTTACTTCACACTTTCTGTCATTGCTTTAACAGTAATCTTTTCATTTGGCTTTTCCCTTTAAGATGGATTCCTGTACCTAGTGAGGGCACCTCCCAGAGAAGGTTCTGTAATTTCAGTTTACCTCTTCTGGGATCTGAACCTCCACTCGTGTTTGTTGTGTGGCAATCCATGAAGGAGAGGAGAGGATCCTAGTGGTTAAGGGGTCCAACCCTGACACACCACTTTGGACTTTAATTCCTATAGATGGATGGACCCCTAGGGTCAATCGGCTAGTCCACTTATGCTAGGGTCAAACAAGTGCTAGTGTTTGATGGTCTCAGTGACTCTTGTGACATTGTGGCTGATGCTGGTGTTTGGATATAGTGTTTGCTAAACCCTCGCAATGCTGAGATATTCTTGTTTGGCATTGCAGTGTTCCCTTGTAGGGCACAGTGGTGAGTGGGGACAGTGGCCACTGAAATGTTCTTATTTTATTATGGATACCTGCATTCATGAACAAAAAAAATAAAAATGAGGAAACAGAAAAAAAAACACAAAAACAACCACAATCATGTATGGACAACTTTTGTTATACAGTCCCATTGAAGTCAGACTCAACACCTCAATTTCTCATTCTGCACTCATTGTCTGAGAAATCTTTAGGGCAGATGTCCCCCTTTTTCATTCAAAAGGGATTAGAAGGGCTTGCTTGCTTTCCCCAGGTCAGTAAGGAAGCTGTGCTCAGGAGACATCTTGGTGGAAAAATTTTCGCTGCAACACACCCAACTCCTCCTAAGTTCAAAGAGCATTGGGAATTTACCTATCGAGGCTACTCCCCATGCTACCCTGAATTTCTCAAGAGGAGTTCTTGTTGAGAGGGACTTGAAGAACATTCCCAAGTCAGAGATCCTTGCTGGTTTTGTTCAGCCAATGTGTTTCTGCAGTGCATTAAATATCCACTTGTAAAGACAGAATTATGATGTCCACTGATGTTCTAATATTGATGTTTAAATTACTACATCCTCCTGCCACAGTTAAGGCAAGTTATCTGAACTGTAGGTACAGCCATGCATTCCCAGCCCTCTTGGATATTTCCAGTATTAGCAGTTCAGTCACTCGAGGACATCATGTTGTGGTTCCTGCCCCAAGTGGGTGGAGGGGAAAGAGATGCAATGCTTGAAGACTATAAACAATATCTCCTACCCAGAGGATCAGAAGTTAGTATCCCTCACTCCATCTCAGACATATGCTGATGTACTCTATTCCACTGCTGCAGTGGGAATGCAGACAGATATCTTCATGCCTCCAGTAGTCATTTGCAAAACATCTGAAGAGTCTTTTGCCCTCCATGGTTAAAAGATTTGACAAGTCTGTGTCTACTCCCATCTGTCCCCACCACTCCTTTTGTTGGCTGCCTGAGTCCACTTCCTTTGGCTTTGGGTTTGGGCGCTTCCTGGGTCCATCTTCTCCAGCCTCAAGATGCAAAACTATTTGTTCACACCCCTCAGTCACTGGAACCTTTGTATACAGACAGAGATCTGCCTACTTGATCCAGGACAGGATCATGGAAGTTGATAGGCCTCCATCTAATAAAGAAAGAGTCAAAAACAGAAGTGCTGTCCATCCAATACATCTCTACATAAATAAAAATGTCTATTTTGACACAATGGAACTGAAGTGGTTTTCATTTGAATAGAGATGACATTAAATATTTGATTGATTCTTGTCTTGTGTGTGTCTCCTTAAGGAAATGTTTGAAACCTGCCAGTCCAGTAATGCTTCAGCAGTTTTATTTGTACAGAAATGGCAGGTTTAGTGATAAATGAGTGCATGGAGGTTTAGCACTGCTGGTTGGTCAGCATGCTCCCATCTTGTCCTTGCCACTCAATACATCCTTGAAGGCTGTAGTCATCCACGTTTCCTTGGGTCATACCATCACTGTTTGTTCTCTTTACCCGTCTTCCGAAGAGACCTATGATCAGTTAGTCCTTAATGTCCTCATTGAACAGTTACAGCCTCTTTTTAATCCAAGGGGATTTTAATGAACACAATCCCACCTGGTGTGGTGTTGATATTGATGGTTGTTCCATAGAAGGTATGCCCTTGGTTCACAAACTTTCTCTCTTTAATACTGGTTCTTATACTTATTTTCATGCACCTAGTCAGTCTTTTACTGTTATTGATCTCTCTTTCTGCTCCCCTTCACTTTTCTCTTACTTTTACTTTTCTTTCTGGATTTACAGTAACCCATAGGAGAGTGATCATTTTCCATTTGCCTCAATGGAAGTTGGACCAGGCCAACTGGCTCTCTTTACTGCTCCTTTGGAATTGATCCTGCAATTGTAAGCCATCAATAGATGACAGCATGCTCAAAAACAGGTCTGGAATGCCTTTCTTAGGTATCCCATACTTTAAAACTGCATTGCTTTTCAGCAGTCACGTGTACATGCTCGGCAGGTCAGATGTAAAAGCCAGAAGGAATCTTGGATTAAGTACACATCTAGCACATCTTCTACCACCAGTTCCAAAGTCACATGGGACAAGATTCAGAAGGTCAGTGGGTAGTATAATTCCACCCCCCTTTTGATCTTGCTCTCTGATGGCCAGGATATTGCTGATGCCCAGAGCATTACTGGTACTCTAGGCAAAAGCTTTTCTTGTGCATCTAGCACTTCTGCTTCATTCACCATCTTCTTAGCTATCAACTTTCTGGCAGAGTGATCATCTCTTTCTTTTCAGGCTGATCATCTCTATGACTTTAATCACCCCTTTATATTGGTGGAACTCAAGCTTGCTCTTCATTGGTCTGGTAGTGCATCAGTTGGACCTGATGATATTCATTACAAGATGCTACACTATCTCTCTCCTGCCTGTTTTGCTACTCTTTTGTTTGTTTCTTTTTAACCAGATCTGGCAGAAGAATGCTTTGGGCTAGGTTACTGTTTTGCCTTTTCCAAACCTGGGAAGGATCCTAAGGTTCCTTCAAACTATCATCAAAATACTTTGATAAGCTGTCTGTAAAGTTTTAGAGGGGATGGTTAATACTCGTCTTGTTTGGTTCTTTGAATCAAACAACCTTCTTTTGCCCATCCATTGTGGGTTTTGACAACAGTGTTTCACCATGGACCATTTGTTTTGACTTGAAGCACCAATAAAGGACACCTTTTTTAATAGACAGGCAATTCCAACTTTGTGTAGGTTTGACACTCTTCCATTCTTCCCCACAAGAACTTGGAATCCATCAGGGCTGTATCTTTAGCATCACACTTATAAAAATTAATTCCATTACTGGATAACTCTTCCCCCCCCCCCTCTACAGTTGCAAGCAGACTAGATGTTGATAACCTTCACATCTTGTGTCAGTCTTTGAATGTGAGGTTTATTGTGTGACAGTTACAGACTGTCCTCCATTGTTTACTGAAGTGGACCACAGCAAACAAATTTACTTTTCTCTCTAAAACCATTTGCATGCACTTTTGCCACCAACGGGTTATTTACCCTGATCCCAAGCTCTGTCTCAGTGAAATTGTGCTTCCTGTGGCAAAGTTCTTAGGGGCTTATATTTGACCTTAAGCTGACTTTTATTCCACACATTAAGCAGCTATGCGTTAAGTGTACAAAGGCACTAAACATCCTCTGTGTCCTCTCCTCCACCTCTTAGGGAGTAGATAGATGTTCTGTGCTCAAGTGTATTGCACTCTTATTTGATTGAAACTGGACTATGGGTCACTGGTCTAAGGCTCTGCCAGAACTTCGACCTTGAAGATATTGGACCCTGTTCACCATCTGGGGCTTCATCTCTGCACGAGTACTTTCTGCAGTTCTCCAGTCCAGAGTTTATACACTGGATCTCATGAACCTTCTCTACACCTCTGTTGTTTGCAACTGTCTTTACTGTATACTTCAAAGCTTCAATCCTTACCATAGCTTCCTATCTGGGTTGTGTTTTCCTTTCTCAGCAGGCCATGCTTTTTCATAATACAGTCTATTATTGTTCCTTTTGGCCTTCTTATCCAAATGCAGTTGGCTGAATTGGGTCTTTCCCTGGTTGACGTTGCTGTCTCCATGGGTCACCCCATCCCATTGTCGCTCATTACCATCCCCACGTGTGACCTTTCTTTGAATCATCTGAAGAAAGTAGATACTCTCAATTGGAAGTATCGTATTATATTTGCTGAACATCTTTCAAACCATCCTTTTATTCCCATTTGTATGGATGGTTTGAAATCAGGTGACTCTTTGGTATCTACCATGGTTTATTGTGATTTGATGGTTCCTCACAGATTCCCTGCTACATTTTCTATGTTCGCTGCGAATTGTACTCCATTTCGCTTGCCCTGGATCACATAGAAGTTATGCAGTACACAAACTGTACTATTTATACCAATGTGCTTACCTCTGTTCTGGCCCTGTAATCACTTCATGTTAGTTCTCACCATATTCTCCTTGATATTTGAAACTTACTGGCCCATTTTTCTTTATCATCTACTTCTATCCAGTTTTTCTGGATACCAGGTCACATTGATGTCCACAAGAATAAGCTTGCTGACACTTAAGGTAAGTAGTCTGTCTGTGCTGGTGTTATCACTGCTGTGCCTGTTCCTTACGTGGACCACAACCCTGCATTCTAGCCTCAGCTCTGTGCTAGTCGGCAGTCAACTTGGAGTTAGCAATGTGATAACAAACTTTTGAGATGAAACCTTCTGTTGTACTTTGGTTGTCTTGTTTGCATAACGATTGGAAGGAGGAAGTTGTCCTAACTAGGCTACACACTGGTCATAGTTTTTAACTCATCATTTTTTGAGATAAAACCTTCTGTTGTACTTTGGTTGTCTTTTTGAGATAAAACTAACTAGGCTACACACTGGTTAGTAACTCATCATTTTTGAGTTGTGTACTTTGGTTGTCTTCTTTGCATAACGATTGGAAGGAGGAAGTTGTCCTAACTAGGCTACACACTGGTCATAGTTTTTAACTCATCATTTTTTTTTATTTGGAACTGATGCACTAATGTGTGGTCTGTGTGATACTCAAGTCACAATGGCCCACATTTTACTGTTGTGTCATCATTACAACAGTGAGTGACAACACTGTTTTAGACATCTTTATCATGGGTTCACATATAATGTTGGGTAGTGCCATTGATGATGGTGACACTGCTACCTTACAGATGTTTTTAATTTTTTAAGGGCAGTTGGTCTGTTTAATTTTATTTAAGTTTTTATTTGATGTTGGTTTTTGTTTTAACTTGATTTCCCTTTACACTTTATAATACTTTCACTTTATTTCTCTTACTGGTATGTCACAGATAGCCTAGCTGCTTTGCAACATAAAACACCAAATAACATTTAGAGTTGTCTACTTTAGACTTTATGTTAATAACTGTTTAATGCAAATTAAACAGACTGTGCCATGACCTAAAGCTTTTAAAAACAATAAAAATTTGAGTGTTATAAAATGAAACATATACAATTAACAGCAGTTTGTACATTTTGTGATCTTAAGGTAATTATTTCACTAAGTTGCTGTGCATATTACTCTATCACTTTATTATTCATAATGGCATTTCAGGTTATATATCAGCTACAGTGTGTCTTTTGTCTCATTTCTAGACAATGCCTCAGAAAAGGGAATGCTGTATCAGCTTCTGAAAAAAAGGAAATCTGTTGATTCAAAGGAATCAATACAGCCACAGCATGTCTAACTGTACATCCCAGCATGGATCATTTATAACCAGCTGATTTAGAAAAGCATTATGCAGTTTATGAGATGGGGGGAAAAAATTGTAGTTGAGAATTATTTTCGAGTGGTTAGGTTTCCATGTTAAAAAGGTAAAAAGAAAATATTTCATTAGCCATCATGGGTCTGTTTGGTAAATCAATTATCTTGTTGCATGGGTGAGAAATTAGCAACTTTTCACTTAACTTATTGAATATAGAATAGTTGCAAGTGCTGATTACACATTTTAACTAATGGCATGGGCAGTTGTATGTACCTTGAGCTCAACAGTAACTTAAGACTTTAATTTTTAAATAAAATAACTATTTGTTATGTCATAAGTATGTACTGATTTATATTTCTTTGTGTTACTATGATGAACAGGCAAAAAACCTAAACAATGAAGTATACATTAACCCTCTCACTATGGGTAGTTTGAAAGTGCATATGTCAGGACTTAAGTCATAATTTTCATGCTAATAGAGATTGAAGATTTAAGAAACACCTGATAAAATTATAAACTTAAAGCTTACATAATATTAAATATAATTTAATAAAATTATAAATATTTTCTTTAAATCTTCAGTCTCTACTAACATGAAAATTGACATTTGTTCTCTTGGTCTTCTCTAATTTATTTACCACCCATCTTAGAACAAAATTTAATGTAAATTACTCATTATATTATAAATATTACTAAGGCTGAGCTTAACTTGTATAACTTTTAATCATCTTTGTTTACAGAATCATAAATGAGACAATCAAATCCATTAAAAACTTTTATTGTGTAGTTAGAAAGCCAGATAAATTATGGTAATTATGAGATTTTTTTTTTACTTTGTGTGTTATTTCTGTGTTTTTAGATGTATTATTTAATTATATAAAAGAAATGCTCTTTCATTGACGTTTGAGAGAAGAAAAAAGAGAGAAGACATATTTCTTGTGTTGCACATATGTTTTTTATTATAAAAGTAAGTAAAATGTTAATTAGAATCTTAAGTTAGGTGAGGTACAATAATGAAAATTAATACTTTTTCTATTGTTATGTTTACAAGCATCTTGTACATTACATAATAAACTTGAGCTGTTTATAACTTGAGTGATATTATTGACTAGACATGAGTCAGAGAACAGTCAGTAAAATGCAACTATTAACAGATGTATACTGTTACAAGGTTTAAGCTATTTAGGATAAATAGATTTTCCTTGATACAATATGCAGTCATTTCAGAAATAAAAGGGCAATCTAAATCTATTTCATATTTTTTTTATAGGTATTAGATTGGTATAATTGTGTTTGGACTTGGGTGTAGAAAATAACAGATAAAATAGGAAGCTTTATTGAAAAACATGTTTATTTAAGATTGTTTACAGATTATGCAAATGAAACTTGACAATTTTTAGGTGAGGAAAAGTATTTTCAATTTTACTATGAAAATTACACCTGGAGTATTTAGTATCCTGACTACATATATTCTTGGATAAATATTCAGCAAAATACTTTAAAAACCTAATTATTTTTATTTGAAGAAAACTTGTAATGTTTACTGAAAGACTGTCAGTTTTTTTGCTTTTGAAGATACACAAAACATTTTAAGTTAGAGTATGCAAAATGATGATTACTTTGTGATCACAAAGTTGGAGTAATTCACTGATCCTTTAGTGAGAGGGTTAAAACTGATTATTTTCCAGTAAAACTGGTGAGGAATAATCAACTTTTGTTGATAAAATTATAATTTATAGTGAAGTTAGACTTAAATTATCTTTAGTAGAATTAAAGATGCCAGAAATGGGTGGGTGTGTATCGATTCTACTTAAAGTTAATGGTAGTAAAGATTTAGTAAATTAAATCAGTTTGTAGAGAGCTATCTGTAAATGTTGCTGCACTCTTTTTACTAGTGAACTTGGTTCATGTTAGCTTAATGTAATTGTTTGTATTAGTTTTACCTAATAAATGCTGGATATGTAGTTTTAGTAAAATTGTAGCTGGTGGAATTTAGTGAATGGAGTAAAAGACTTCCATTCAAAATGTTTGATTTTCTTTTTGTTAATAAATATTTTAGCTAAGTGTACTGCTTCAGTTTGTCATAAAACAACTTTAGTAAATTTGTCGATTTTTGTTTTTCTGATATTACAGAATCAGTAGTGTTACACATGTTTTATTCTTTTCTAGTCTTCAGAAATTAGCCATAAAGCAATTTGATTAGTTTTTGACTTTTTTTTTTTTTTTTTTTTTTAACGCTGTATAAACCTTGACTGAAATTTGTTCAAACATTTTTCATATGGGTGGAATAGTAAGCAATTCTTGACTGGTTTATTTTTCTAAGCATTCATATTTCTTCTATATTTACTCAGCACAATTTGCCAAATTGTTTTATTGATGAAGTAGTATTGAAATAATTTAATTTGTAGGAGATAATTGTGTTTATTTTTACAAAGGTCTTTAATTTAATAAAAAGTAAAGTATTGGAATTTTAAAATATAAGAGTTTGCTGTGTATATTTGTTTTGATGCACTTTTCAATTAACTTTCAAGTTTTCTTGAATAATCAAATTGGAGATTTTGAACTATATCCTATTCTCCAAGAAACTAGAATTGTATTTATACTAAATTTCCTGAACAAAGTATATGGTTTGTATTATAAAACACTTGACAAGAGTACTGTTACATAAAAATAGTTGCTTTGTGTAAAGTGGAATTTCTATCAGTCTAGTATGTGACTTATATCTGTGCCATAAACTTTGAATAAAAGTCCCTATGCTGTGTTTTCTGAATTCGGAAAAAAAAAAGTAGAAATCTGATAAAAATGTTGTATGTAAACAATTTTATTGTGTTTGAAATTGAGATATATAGATGTGTGTGTGTATATATATATAATTTTTCAGAGATCTGCTATTGAGAGTTGACGTTAACAATTTAATATTTTGTGCCTTTAATTGCACTGTAAATATTTTGTGAATAATGTTATCAAACAAAGACAAAAGTTGGAAGCATAAACATTTAGGTGGTGAAAATTGATATCAATCTAATCTAGTGTTCTAATATTTGTGTAAGTTCAAGACCAGTGAAAATTAAAATGTTTAAATATACAGTACATGATACTGGTTTTAAATGTGAATAATCTTATTGCAATAGTCAGTTGGTGTCATTTCTTCATGGAGTTGTTTTTAGTAAAGGAAATGAGTTTTATATATATCATTATTTCTAGTTGAAATTGTATTTTTTTTGTTTCATTTCTCTGTAATTTTTGGAGCAAAATAATTTAGTGAATTAAATAATTTTTATTTAATAACTGGAGTACTAGTTATGAAGAATCATTTTGTGTGTTTCTCTCGTGATACTAGATATTTGTCTTATCACTGCATTTAAATAACCCTGGTTTGGAAGTATATTTAACATAAAATTCTAAAATTGGTTGCCCAGTGTGTACATATGTTCCTCACTTACACCTATATACATAGTTGTCTTTTCTCTCACTACTGGAAAAAAAATGACTTGATGACTATATTTTAATTTGAAAGCATTAACTTTTGTAAACAATCTTGTACCTCTGGTTTATCCATCTGAAAAATTATCTTTTAACCAATCTGTAAGACAAACATGAGAAACCACTTCAGTAATCAGCAGTGGCTTGTTTTAGAAAAATTTGATATTTTGGAAACACTTCTGACTTGTCTCTCTTAACAGAAAAAATAAAATACATTAAAATTTTAAAAAGAATATTTGAATGTGACATGAATTTGAGAGATAGTAGAAACCAACTATTCTAACAATGACACTATAATGTACATTTTTATGATGAATTATACAGACTACTTTATCTAATGCTATTTGTCAAAATATGGGTAAAGGTAAAATCATTGGGTAAAGATAAAATTAACATTTGATATTCTTGAACCATCAAAATGATAAACACTAACAAAACTTGTGATATGCAAAACTTTTTGTATATTGCATTTTCTAACATTAATATCACATTATTACAAAAACTTTTAAGTGATTGCAGCATGAAAATAAATCCTTACGGTAAGGTTAGCTAAGCGACATATAATTGGTAAAGAGGTACAAATACTGAATATTTTGTTAAAGTATTCATTAGATTACACAAATTCTGCCTGTTTTGAAAATGCAGAATTTGTTTAATGAATACTTTAACAAAATATTTAGTATTTGTACCTCTTTACCAAGTGTGGTTGTTTACCACATTCAGCAGACTAAAAAGACAATTATATGAAACCCATTAAAGGCACTATTGGAAATAGTATGTACCTGAAATTACCAAAAAAAGATGTAATATATGTTTTATTTTATGAGTGTTTTATTAATTTGCTTTTGCAATATATAGTTTATTACTGACTACCAACTACTTACTATGGTTTACAAACTGTTCTTAATGTAACTCTGAGTAGAGATTAATCATACAGTACTTTTTTTTTCATATTCTTACTAAGTTAAATATTTTACATTACAAGAGTTCAGAGGAGATACTATTAAATCTTTAATTTTCATTAACAGGTCATTACTGTCTGCAATATTTGTTATGAATGTGGTCAAAACTTGAAAAACACTTATAGTCCATGATTCAGGGTTAAACCTGATTTGGAGAATATTACATTTTAGTAATATTTTTTGGCTAGGCTTGAGGGGAAAAAACTATTTTTAAGCTTTGGGATTCAAATAATTTCAGCATATTGTGTATAGTGTTGTTTTTTATCTCGCAAGAATACAGGAATTTTTTTATCTTGTGTTTTAGTGTCTTGTAGGATTATTGGTAATAGATGCATTTCCAAAAAATCAAAAGGTAAAGTCTTAAGATTTTAAATATGACTGACTCCTGATTTCCCTAGTCACTCTGTTAATTCACAGTTCATAATACAAATGTTTTTTCAGTGGGTAGAATGTATCAAATGATGTTATTTTCTGGGAAAAGTTATGTAGTAGTTTTGTAACAATTGTAATTTCAGTGAACCTGTGGCTACAGTTCTGTAAATGTGATTGTTCTAATTGTACGTGTAATGATACTTTATTGTATGTTTGCAGAAGTGAGATGTATGAAATAAATAATTTTTCGTACTTTTATGCATTGGGATTTTTCTGATCTCTCAATGTTTTGTAGTATTTTTTTCATAGATAAAACATAATTTAAACAGATATTTTACAATTATTTGCTCAATAATTTCCTTCTAATTCAACACTGTAGAAGAATGATGTGCCACTTATTTAAGGTATTAAGCAAGGTAATATAATAATAAAAACAATACTAATTTTTATTAAACAGTTGACAGTATCTAAGGATGAACTCTTGAACTTGTAGGGACTCTCTCCTTGAGAATACAATCATAATTTTGTATCCACTTTTGACCTACTCAATAATTCTTATTCAGTCACTGCTTTGACCAGGTATTTAAATCTTTACATTTTGAATATTTTAAAAACCTAATGAGTTTAAGGATAAATTCACAATTACTTGTTATATAAAACAATTTAAGAGGAACTCTATACTTACACTTTCAATAGATCTTCACAGTAGTTACTATTGAACATTCACAGTAGTATGTAACTTGTTACTGTGTTATACTGTAACATCTTTAAATTGTAAAATGTGATTATTAACAAAATATACACCAGCTTTGAGATCCTTGGAAGACTTCTCAAATTAAAGTTCCATATCTTCTAAATAGTCTGAAGTTGTGGAGGATGTGTCTTATGGTGGGGAGATCACACCAAAGATTTTTTTAACATGTTTTAATAAATTTTACGTTTTTTGGAACATGATTTATACGTGTAGTTTTGAACTTTTATAAGAGGGCTTAAAAATCTCGCACAGACCCACAGTTGTTTCAGCTTTTGTGTAATAAATTGCTTGGTGGTATTGAAGCTTTCAAGTGTGCAGTATGAGATTGTATCAAATTATCTACGGGGCAGTCTTGATGATTCTGGAGCTCCATCGTGTTAAGAAAACAAGGAAATACATAGCAGTGGGGAATCCTGACAATTGTGTGTGTTTTTCTTATAACAAAACCACATTGGGCTGTCTGCTGAGCCTACCGAAGGGAATAGAACTCCCGATTTTAGCGTTATAGATCCATAGACTTACCACTGCACCAATGGGAACTTTGGAAAAGCAGGGGCGAAATTCTGCCTGCACTCACCACCACCGAGTATCTGAAGTTATTTGAGAATCTTTATGTGTACACAAGATTGTTTTTCTGCTTTACGCAGTTCAACACCTCTACTTTTTTGCTGAAAAGTATTTATTGAGAAATGACTAAGAATTCCGTGATAGAGTTGGTTGAGTGTCAGAATAGTTTGTGTTAATTTTCACGTATATTCAGTTATCCCATCAACTGTGAAGTTATAGAAGTTAGTTCTTCTATATTAGTCACAGTACAATCAGCAAGTTACTTCCATTGAAACTGTTTGTTAGAATTCCAGTCACATCAAACATGCTCCCTCTTTTAGCCGTGCGAGCGTTATAATGTTTCAATCAATCTCACTATTTGTTGGTAAAAGAATACCCCAAGAGGTGGCGGTGAGTGATGATGACTAACTGCCTTCCATCTAGTCTTATACTGCTACATTAGGGACGGCTAACGCAGATATCCATTATGTAGCTTTGAGTGAAATACAAAAACAAATTATATGTAAAATTAATCCTACAACAATGGAGAAGTAAACGTAGTTTGGAGAAACATTATAGAGAAAGTAAAATAATTCGTTATTGTTTATAGTAGACTTGGCATTGTTTTAACTAACTAATCTAAACGAACCTTTCCAACGATAAAAATAAATTAAGTTGTGATTTTTTTGTGACTGAATCTCACGTTTTCTTAAATAATCCAAAAGAACTCGCCTAAGGATAGAATACATTACAATATTATATGCTAAAAAAAGCGCAATATTATAGCAATAAGTCTTACTATCGCCCACTGATTCACATTAACAAACTTAAGCTGTGAACGATACAAATTCACTACGAGGTATTAATACCAATTATTTGTGATGAAGTTGAGATGATAACTGAATATATTATGGAAAAACAAAAGTAATATTACGCCTAAAATTTGTGACAAAATTCACGTGAACTTCAAGTCCCTCTTACAAGATCATTTTAATTTTTCCATAGTAGATACGAAATAAGATGTATACAAAAATAACAATTCACAGTCATCTTTTGTGTGTTCCACAAGTCACTGCTAAAAGAGGCCTTTCGTACAATGCTAGAATTCATCAGTTAGGCTTGACGATGACAGACAAAATGGTTATCTGAAACGCTTTTTTTATATATATATAATATTATACTATAAAAGTTACAGTTTTAAATATCAATAGCTGGCGAAGTATAAGTAATCAAAAGGTTTAATTTTTTTACAAAAATCATGTTAATATCAGTTAACGTGATTTTTGTTATAAAATTTAGCCCTTCTGATTCCTGGTGCTCTGCCAGCAGCTGGCGTTTATGTCGTGAAAAGTAATAATGGTAAAATTGTTATTTATAAAATTAAGTCAAATATCTATAATATATTCAACAGATGGCGCTATTCCTTCTTCAGTGCAGTACAACATGAATGACCCGCGAGATTTTATTGTGTTAACCAGTGCCGTATATAAAGGCTGGCATTGATGGCTTTTTTCAACCATTGGTTGTCATTTGTTTATGGATTTGTATTTTTACATTGAGAGGCATCTTCTCTTAAAAGTCTTTTCAGTTTGATTTATAAAACTGCTGTATTCTTTTAAAGGTAATTTTTGTATGTGTATATAATAATCACCAAATTTATTATTTTTAGATATGTTTACCTATAGTTTGATTTTGATTTTGCTAGTAGTTTTATTTATCTTTTTTAGCTTGAAATACTGAAAACACTTGCATTTGCGGATTAGTATAAAATATTCATAAATCAACTTAGATATCTCTTAATCTGTTCAAATAACTTTTACTTTAGAAAGACGTACAGTTATATAACTTAACAAATTAGATTACAATGTGGAAGTAATAACCATAGCTTCACAAACACTTAGTACTTATTTAAATATATTTTAACTACAAAAACTCAACATTACACTGGGTTATGAGCTTTCGTTAGCTATTCATATGTTTTGTCTCCTAAATAATTCGAATACGATTTCAAATAATTTATGGATTGTGTATTGTTCAGTAATATTGACAAATTTAACCAAAAATGAAAATGTTTTTCCCATTTCGAAGTTAAACTTGCATCGCACTTTATCATAAATACTTTGTTGCACAGAGAAGAATAATTATGCTACGATCATTTTGAGAATATGCAATAGTAAAACAATATTAGTGACGTTTGTCATAATCAAATTGTAATAAATAAATGAAACTGAACAATGGAATACTATGGGATTGAAAATTTTGAAAAAAAAAACGGTTTGTTTTTTACTAATCTGAAATCAATACTTCATGTTTGTTTTACCGCGTATCGTGTCGTGACCTTTGACCCCTATTATCTTTAGCTAATTTCCAAAGAACGCTGAAGGACATGTGACGTCACATGTAAAAGAGGAGGAAGACAGAAGTCTGAGAAAATGGCGTTTTGTTGGATTGTGAGTGATCGGACGTAACGAAGTGGGGGAACACTATAGTTTGTCATTGATGAGAAACGTACTTTATGGATTACCACTGTTCGAAGCTAAGTGATATAATGGCAGCAAATATGTATAGAGTTGGAGGTAAGTTCTCAATTTGGTTGATAATTTTGCCATTTGTTTTAACACAACACATTTGCGTCTAAAGACAAGCCACCGGCCGATGGCCGAACTGGTGTTTATACTTTAGGCCTATCATTGTATCAAACCTTTCGGCGCAAGCGGATAGTAATTACTATACGTAATATATGAGCTGTAACGTTGAGACTGATGTTCCAATTTCTAAAATTCTTTGAAATATTTGTTTATATTACATTCTGGTATGAACGATTTCTTATGTTTTATAGATTATAATTTATAATATGAATAAAATATCTGAATTTTTACATCTAATGTTTATTAACCTGTTATTTTACTTTCAATTTATATTGTAGCTCTTTTTGTTGTGAAGTGTATCCTACTCAAACTGCTACGTAGTTATACTATTTACTATTATTACTACTACTAGTGAGACTACAGGCTTTGCTATTAGTAATTACTTCGTTTAGTGGTTTGGAAACAGCAAGCAAGGTCTGAGGCAAAAAAAAAAAAATATGAGTGTTTCAATTGTATTCATAACAGAGTAACTTCTGAGTTATATTCAGCTTTCAGAGTATGAATAACTGGTTACATCATGTATGGAATTAGTAAATAAAGTTTACAGTTTCGTATAGTCGATTTCTTTGTGTTCATACGTACTAAGCCAGGTAATGTGGCATTTGTCTTCGCAGATTATGTGTATTTTGAAACTTCATCCACTGCACCGTATCAAATTCGACGAATTGAAGAACTTACTAAGGTAAATAGTTGTTATTAGCTATTATTATTTACGTTAAAGTTATCTTTATAACATCGTTTGGTATATACACACGTGTATAATTTAAGAACGTTTCGAAAATGGATTATCTCATCTATACAATAAGATATGTTTGCATAGGACTTCATGCCAGCTAATGCTGTATTTGTTCTTTTGTCTGTTTCTTCGTCAAATGACATCTACCGCTACGGTAATGGCGTGAGAAAAAGACCCAGACTAGGACAATTAAACTTTGTTTTCTGAAACTACTGAAGTAACAAGCAAAATTAGGCATAAGTGACGAAATTCGTTTAAGATTTTAACTTTATATTGTAATAAGACTGCCGTAAAAATTCAAAATTATATTTAGGTATATAAACTGTTATAATGTTTCATTTATATAAATGTATTTATATATAATAATTAAATTACCCAAGACACGACTTATATTTCTTTAATTCATTCATAATTATTCTTCACAGACACCTAATGGTAATGTGGAAGCCAAAGTGACGTGTTTTTATAGAAGGAAAGATATCTCTAGTTCTTTGGTCTTGATGGCTGAAAAGCATCAAAGTAAGTTACAAGTGAATTGAATTTCGATTTTTACAGTTTTACATGAGAATGTTTAAACAGTAAAGGTTCCTATAAGTGATTTGAGCATCACCATTTATGATAAATCTGAAAAATTGATAAAATTATTAAGAATTTACTCTTAAATTTTTAACCATTGTTTTGTATGGCCACAACACTCCTTATTCTAATACAAAGAAAATATTGTCTAGTACTAAGTGTTGTTTTTTTAATAGTTCAGGCATATATATATATATATTACAATCTTTTGAACAGCAAAAAAAAGGGGGGGTCAGTCTGTGTTAGTAAGTGTGGTACTAAGGAATTTTATAAAATTTATATTTGGACAAAATTGTTGAACTTTTAGGGGGGGTCAGTCTGTGTTAGTAAGTGTGGTACTAAGGAATTTTATAAAATTTATATTTGGACAAAATTGTTGAACTTTCATAATTTAGGTATGATAAAGTAATTACCCCTGAAACAACTAACACACCTAGACCAAGAAAAAACTGAAGACAGTATATAACAAAAACTAAAATTGTACTCATATGCAGCTAATTATAGGTCTCAACTTAGCAAATAAACTCTTTTAATATGTTTTATGACCAACATATATATTTAATTATATTAAATATATATATTTAGATTTTGAAAACAATGTTAATATGTTAAAAAAAGGAAGATTTTTTTTTCTGAACTAAGTGATACTGGTTAAAAGCTATTCCTTTGCAAGTTATGGAAGATGTTTTCTTTGTATATTATTATTATCAAAATGGAAGTATAACCCTTTTATCATTGCTGAGTGTAACCTTGTATGTTCAAAGTGAAAGGGATGAAAAGGTTTTGCTAAAAGTTGTGCTCTATTCAAGTTCCTGTATATTTTGGTTTAACATTGCAGTTATATTAAAGTTATTTTTATCATATAATTAAAAAAAATATATTGTAATGTTTAGATTGGCAGTTTTAAAAATATTTTAAGCAAATTTGCTAGAACTCCATAAGATTCACATTTTTTGTGTCAATGGTTTCAATACATACTGCAGGCCTTACCATTTGTGACAGTTTATATTAACAGGGTTGATCCTGGTGTTCTGTTTCTCAAGGGTAACTAATACTATTAATAGTTCATTATTTATGTTTAACCAGTGTGAAGTATGTAATATTAAATTAAGAAATATATAGATGTAGATCCTTAACATTCATAGTTAAAGCTTTAAAGAGTGTTGTAAAAGTGCTTCAGAAGTGCCATTTTTTGTCTTATATATACACACACACACACTAATTACTTTCATCGACGTTCTTTCGTTTTGGAAGTTGAACGTAAAAAGTAGTGTGTGTGTGTGTGTAGATATAAAGAATTCATTAGTGTTCAAAACGTACCAGGACATTTGTGAATGTTCCATAGTGTTTACTTTTTCTACGTTTGATACAAAATAATGTTATAAACACATTAAACAACGATTTAAGTGAAGTTTAAATGTGTGTCAGAACGGCTAGTATGGGTATTAACACTTTTGCTAATAAAGCAGAGAACAACGTTTCGATTTTCCTAGGTCAACTTCAGGTTAACATCTTTTACTTCAAGTGGGTTTCTCGTCATCAAGAACTGAGTGAAGTTTAATATTATACTTGTTTACGTATTTTAAAGTTTATATCTAAGTTTAGACTTAAAACTCTCAAATATCTTGTTTTTTTGGTGTTTTTGTTTTTCGTATGTAGCTGACTGAGTAAACATTTTAAACCGTTGTATTTATTTGATGGGAGCTTGCCTCTGTATTTATATGACAAAAGTTAATAACTTTTACCTGAACTTTAGTGGTCGTGTGAAATACTTGTTTGATGATTTTATTAAATATTCGCCCGAATTTCTATAACTAGACAATTTTTTTTATTATTATTATTATTATAACGCAAGCCTAATGCTATACTAGTATAATCACGCAGGAAGAATAGACCCGTTTAACGTAAAATATTACGTAACTTCCATCCCACCTACCCGAATATGTTTCAGCTAAATAAGCTAATTATTATATTTATATAAATTAAAATTAAACAAGAAGAAGATAATAAAGGACTGTTTTTGACCGAATATTTGTTTATGGGGTTAAAATACCCCTATTATTATTATTATTATTATTACTTAAATGTGTTACAGCTAAAGTTAGTATAATATTAGTAAGTACTGATATATATACACCATGTTAACAACAACAAAAAAATTAAACATTTTTGTTTTTAGTTTTAAGGCCTGAATTATCTTAAAACATACAATAACTCAGGAAGTTGCATTTATTTGTCGAGAGATTGACACTACATCTAACAACAAATATACATTATTTGCTTAAATGTTTATAAATTTTGTCCGTGGTTTTGATTACGAAAGAATCCAAAATTAATTTGGTTTGCCAAAAAAGTTAACAATTACATTTCGTAAAGACACAAGTTAGGGTTCTGCGATTCCAGTACGAAGGTCGGGTGAAAGGCTTAGATTTAGAACAAACATTAAGTGTTAAAAACATACAGCCAGTAAACTCGTATACCGGAAGCTTGCTTTTCCCTAAAGTAGTGGTAAATATAATGTCCGGTTTATTGGAAAATGTTTGACTGATCCTGATGTTACGGGCTTCTGGTCGTGTATATTTTAATAATTTGAATGTACAAATTTATAAAGAAAAACTCGTATATAAACTAAATATATCTTTCAAAGTACTTAACGTATGGGAGCAAAAATCAAAACATTGAGAATCATAATCCGTAATAAATTTGGATAAAACGTAAGGCACTTCAAAACAGCATACTGCATAGTTTAATTGCTGTTTTCTCGCAAACTAATATATATTTTCTTTCTCTCTAGGAAAGTGGGACTGGTGGTTTGAATGACATAAGTACCAGTGTATAGGATATTGCATAGATAAATCAATAGACAATGTTCAGGATATACATTCAGTATTTCTGTCAAAGCGTCGCCTTGACATACTAATTTAGAATGGCAAAATAATTATTGAACACTTTTTGTGGAAGCATTGGAAACTTGAGTTGTCGGGTGTTGTTTTTTTTTTGGGGGGGGTTATGGGTATGTTGTGGAACTTTACCTTCTTCTAATAATGTATGTGTCACATCATGTGCTTTTGTATGCATTCCCCGTTGGTACAGCGGTTAGTCTACGGATTTACAACGCTCAAGTCAGGAGTTCGATTCTCCTGGATGGACTCAGCAGATAGCCCGATGTGGTTTTGCTACAAGAAAACACACACATGCACACTTTGGTACGCACACACAAATCATCTTGGGTTTTTCAACAAGGTTCAGAGTTATTTAACAGTTGGCTTTTCATAGGCCAACCTCAAAACAAGCCAAAGTTGTGTAAAAACCCACAACTAAACTGATAAGTGGACAAACTTTTACAGTGGATTGATTTTGCTAATGAAACAGTTGTTTCATGAAGGGTAATTTATCAAGAAACTTGATAAAGGCTTTGTTTCATTAAATGGAAATGGCACTAAATAGTAGTTTTAAAGCAGAAAAGTCTTGATTTTACTACACATGCGCAAGAGCGTATTGAATCGTATTTCATTCTATTTGTACCTCATGTATGATGTAAATAAACCTACTGGACTAACTTTTTTCATTAACCATGATGAGTTCGATTAGCCAAAGCATTTTCAACGCCCTTGGTGTTTTTGCACTTATATTGTTTGTGAAGAGGTAGGATCGCTTTTATTTATCGAAAATATTCAGGTTCGTGGAATTCATATCGCCTGACGCCTGGAGGACATGAAAAAGGTTTTACTGTTATACTGTCGAATTATTATTATTTTACATTGTTCTTTCTATTACTAGAAAAACACTTCGCGTAAGTTACTGTGGAGCCAATTAACTTCTTAAAAAAAACTTATCTACACAACTTGACCACAAACACACATATAAATGAACATTTAAAAACAGTACCTAAAAACCTCACACCAGAACTATATAGAAAAATACAAATATCCTTTTAATTCACAAACCGTAAATCTCACGTACAGTAGCAAGCTCATTGAAGTAAAATCGTTACCGTTACGTCGTTGTTGTTACAGAAGGCACCAGATAAGATCTGAATGTCAGCTCTTGGAAGAATCTGTATAAGAAACTATTAAAACCTTTAAAGTCTTCTTTATAAACATTATTTCTCTGTGTAGCAGTATTCATGTACATCTTGGACTTTTTATCAGTTTCTGCTTCGGTATTCTCCAATTTGTGCTGTAAAACCTTAATGACTAAACGTTTAAAACACCATAAAATATATAGACAAATACATACAAAAATGTATAGTCTTGTGGGGGGGGTGAGTGGACAAGTAGTGTTTTGAGGGTGACAAATATACTTTCTCGTCATTTTGTTTAACAGTCAGCATATGTACTATAATTAACTTAGTTCATGTCTTATGACAAGTATAATTAATTATAATAATGCTTCACCAGTTTAAGAAAGACCTTTCCATCATACTAATTGTTGTTTTCACAAATATCTCATATTGTTTCAGACCGCAATGTTTTTGTTGTATTCCAGCTGTCCAGATGAGCTCTGTATGTAGCTAAACGCGTCGTCGGCAATTAATATGGCGTACGTAGTATGGTTGCAATACTATTATGCATTCTTCATGAATATTGTAAGACTGGACAAAGAATATGATTTTAAAAACATAACAGGTCCAACACTGTAAGGTCTTGTGATTAGAATAATTAATTATAATGACGCTTTATCAACTTATAGCTTCGCATTATAAAAACATTTTATTTTTAGACGATGAAACAAAAAAACAAACTTAAAAATAGACATTCATGTAATTTCGTTTATCTCATTGTTTTCCCGTGTTATCACTCCTGTGTCAGTAGAGTGTACTGCACCGATAAAGCAGCAAACAAGATGGAGTTTCTTAGCGTGAATGCGATGTATGAATCGTCCTGTGTATTATTACGTTATTATCACTGCGGATCGAATATTGATTTATTTTGTAAGGACGTTTCATTGCATTTTGTTTTTCTTGTAATGATGAACGCTTAGCTAAAGCTGAAGAGGGCGAAAGTGAGAAACATTCTTAATGCATTTATTTATCATCAGTTTGTAAAATTGATATTGAGCGGGAAATATAAATAGAAACAAACAATCGTCTTCATAGTGAGTGTCACAACAAGTTATTGTTATATCACTGCTATATATATATAGCATACACACAGAGGGATTAAACTTTCCACGTAGACACCGGGACTTGTACGAACTGCTTTGTCGTTTTTTTATATGTTGTTTCTTCTTCAATTCACCCAAAGGAAAATCTTTACTTTTTCTATTATTTTTTTTAAAGATTTCTTTCCCATGTCTATTTGTTTCAGTATAAAATATAATATGCAAGAATTAATCTTTTCCATCTACCTACTCGACTTGTTATTGGTTATAGTGTTTATTGCACGCCTACAGGTCCTGTGTGGTGAGTCTAGCGTACCGAACTGTGGAAATGAGATTCGTGGTTCGTATCCCGTTACAAAAAAACACGAGAAAACTTTGTGCTTGGAGCCGTCAGTGCTTTATAAGATTACCTGCTTATGGAAGTATATTATGTTAATACGATTTGTCTTGTCGTTTTAGAAATACTGACGTCCAGTACATGTAGATTAAGCATAAACATACTGAGAATGTATTTATCAAATGTCGCATGGATAACTTGTGTAAATAGTGAAATCAAAAATCTGTAGTGTTATTAACAAATTAATTAGTTACTTTATTTCGTTTCAACCCGATTCGTCGAGTCGCATTTTAATCAATTAAACGTGCTTCACATATGCTTTAATAATTATCAACGTGTGGTTGAGAGGTCCCCAATTTACAGTCTTCTTCGAATGATTTACCACTAATGTGTCACGTGACCTTCGGAGCGTGTCTTCGTGGCAGATGAGTTCCCCGTCGCGTTAATTCTCCTTGAGGCTGTTTTAAACGAAGATGGAAGGATACAATTGTATCTTGCTTGTTTAGGCAGTGATAAAAAAAAGTAGTTCGGCTCTGGAAAGTGGCAACTTGGCATGGCAAGTCTCGTCTTCGAGGTCTTTGTGCTTACCGCTCCATTGGCTGATTTGATTGATTGAAAGAAAAAGACTGTTGCCTGTTCCAATTATCATTAAGCTGGAAGTATACATTAAAAATATTAGTACTCGTATTCAGCGTATGCAAGCTGGATTGAATCTTATATATGTAAAAGTGGCT
Organism: Tachypleus tridentatus; assembly: GCF_004210375.1. Lineage (NCBI taxonomy): Eukaryota > Metazoa > Arthropoda > Merostomata > Xiphosura > Limulidae > Tachypleus > Tachypleus tridentatus. The sequence continues at coordinate 161,395,852 of NC_134825.1, forward strand.
CGTTTGGGTTGAGAAAATATTTACATAGAGGAGTGAACAACGTTTCGACCTTCTTCGGTTATCGTCAGGTTCACAAAGAAGGTCGAAACGTTGTTCACTCCTCCATGTAAATATTTTCTCAACCCAAATGAGCTGTTTTTACATATATATTTCTCTACAAGTGGGTTTTCTCGACAACACTGGATTGAATCCTGTGAATAGGAAACCGTAGAATAATCCCATAATCCCTCAAAACATTTGCGAATTGGATGAAACGCGATATAAGTAAGCTCGGGTTATACTGTATGTGCTCCTTTGTATGAATTAGGCCAAACAAGTTAAATACTTAAGAGAAGATTTTCAGCTTGTATTTCAGTCGAATCGGAGGATATCAACGGGGTCTTCCAGCTATTTTACACTTAATGAATTTTATCTAAATTTACATCTTTTCTAATCACATTTTTATATATTTATTTAAACTTCCATGTACTTTAATGGTTGAATTTTGTTTCCTTGGAAAAACGTGCATCTGCATATGAATAATAACTTTTCAGTTTTCACTCATCCTGCAAGAAAAACATTTTTCAATAAAAGAAAAATTATTGAGTGTAGGTGTGTGTGCGTATTTATACACCCACGATGTGGTAAAGCAATTGTATTGTAAAAAAATAGTACACAGTAAGGACGATATGTTTCACTCCATGCCATTTATTTCGTATACCATACAAGAGAACACATGCACACAGACGTGAAGCAAATAGTCATGATACAATTCCTTGTCAAAAAATATACAAAATTAACATTTGAAAAACAAGAAGGTATTCATACTGAATATAAATAGGAAAAGAATAAAAATTTGGATACAGCTTGACTGGGTAACCAAGAACACTGTTATAAGTGTACAATATTTGGACAGTGTTATGTCACTCTAAGGTACAAGTAGTTTACAGTATGAAACAAAGAGTTCACACAACTGGATATTGTTTCACGCCCCAGTTAGGTATCTTGATTCTTGTGAAGTAGGGTTGTATTGTTAAGATACCATTCTTTATTCTGCCATTGAATATAAAATTGCTGTTGACCTCAAATTAATCCCACAACCTGGTCCTAAACTAAAATCGTTATTAGCAAAAATTGCATTGAATTACCCAATACCCAGTGTCAGTTATAAAGTGTAATAACTGTCCAGAATTATACATTGGAGAAACTGTAAGAAAATTGGAAACCAGCTTCTCAAAACATAATGATAATAAAAAAAAACTTCTCATGTTTACCATCATTGCAACTCAAAAAACAAAGTGTTTTTAAATAAAACACTAATTTTAAACAAAGAACCAAACATCAATAAATGTAGAATATGGAAAGTTATCTTAATTGAGCAAAACAGCCTCACTCTAAACCAACACTCCCGGATAACCAAGATACCTAACTCGGCTGTGAAGCAGTCTCCAGTCATGCCACTTTTTGTTCCATACTGTATGTATGTTCATGTGCCTCTGTAAACTACTTGTAACTGAGAATGACATAGCTTTGACAAAATGTTGTACATTAATAATAAAGTTTTCTTTATTATTCAGTCATCTCCAAACTTTTATTTTCTAAAAAAGTGGTTCAATGAAAACCTTTTGTTGTTGTACAGTCTTGTCAGGTACCAATCATGTATTGTTGTTATTGTTCAGGGTTGACTTTCAGATTTCCTTCTAACTGTAATCCACACAATAATAACTCATCCCACATGTATTGTTTAGGTATATACAATGAGATGTAGTTAATGTCTGTTTCTTTACATTTCTCAGTGGTTGCAAATTGAAGCTTATCTTTGAAAAATGTAGTGTTTATAATTGTGTTATTAGTGATTTATAGGCTAGTAAGTCATAATATTGTTTTCTGTAATGAATATGATAGTGGACTTTACTGTTTGTTAAAAGAAGTGTCCATGGGTCATGGATTACTTGTTTGCTCTACCCACTCTTCATGATAAATTTTCTAGATGATTTATTATATGTTTATTCATAGAAACACGTATTGATATTATGAAGTAATATTTTTTATGCTATTTTTATATTTTAGATATTTATACAAAACACAAGTTGTGTAATTCAGGTTGCATGTTATTTCTAGTATAAAAGAAGTTCTAGCTAGTGCTTATTTCCTGGTCAACAGTGACTATTCAGAAAAGGTTGTAGGTTTGTTAACTTCAGTGAATAAGAAGGTAATTCTAGGTCTAATTCCCTTTAACGTTTGGTGTACTATAAAGTGGTGTTGTGTGAAATTGTACCTTTTCCTAGTAGAATTGAATAGGTTATTTTATATTTTAATTGTAGTTGATGAATTTTGAAGGGATTACTGTTCCATAACCAGATGTTTTTGTATAAATTCGACTTCTGTGTCATTTATGACGAATAATTCCACAAACTTGTGTCATCGAAGAGGTTGATCTCTTAACTATGGATTTTATTGTGGTACAGGTTTCACCCATTCCTAGTTTTAATAAAAGAACTATGCTAGTTTTCAGGGTGTTGAAGTGTGTCTTTTTATAACATTGTGGGTGATATTGTAGAGGCACCCTCTTCATTTGAGTGGTGTTACATGAGTTATGTCAGTGTCCTGTTGGTGATGGTGGACATTAGCTTCCATATTGTTTGTAACAAGTTCTTATTTAAATGTTTCTGATTAGATTACATACTTACACATAAAACATTAAAGAATCATTCATTGTGTATTGATATTGAAGAAGTTACATTTATATTATATCACAAGTGGTATTGAAGAGTTTAGTTCTGTAACTTGGTAATGTTGTATGGTTTAACTTCAGACATGTAACATATTACTGAGATTAGGCCTGTATTATAACAGATAATTTTGCTTATTTTTGCTAATAACAAACCAAAAGCATTCTGTAGTAGATCTGTGTAATCATGGTGTTGAAATTGTTAGCTCCATGTTATGATATAATATGAGTTACAGGATTTGATACACACCAAGTTGTATAGAGAAGCTGACCAGTAAAGTGTTTGCTACATATTTTCATGATGTTACAGGTTTTTGTTGTTTTTTCAACCTTGTAGTATACATTTACTGCAGATATTAGGTTCACCAAATGGTCTGACCTTCTGCAACTAAGTAAAGCTACTGATTAGAATACTATAAAGGACTTGTAGTTTATATTATCACTTAAATAGAAAAGCTTGTGTACATCAAGTAAAGTAAAATAAATAATATTACAACTTTTTAAATTTAAGGCATCATAATGAAATAAAATATTTCTCACCCCTTCTATTCACGGGATAAAAGGCACAAGTGGTGGTGGTGTGATTTGTATCTTAACTAGGGTGTTAGGGTCTTGTATCGTATTCTTATGGTGTTAAAGAAGTTAATTGTAACTCTTAGTGATATTGAAGATATCAGGTTCATATTTAACTATTTTTGAATGTATGTTTCATAGTTTGTTAAAAAGGTTAGGTTCGTCACCTCGTGTTTATGAAGGTAGTTTCAAAAGATAATAGTATATAAAAGTTAGTCTTTTAAGCTACTAGGTTTATAGGTTTGTGTTAACAAAAGTAATATAAAAAGACCATAGTTGTAGTGAAGCTTATAATCTACTAGTGTTAAATAAGTTAAGCTCATAACCTAATGGTGCTGTTGCAGTTAGATTCTAGGGTTAAGTCGGACCAGAATGGTGTTATGCCTCCTTTCTATTCAAGTAATTAGCAGTCCTGGTCTTATTGGATGAAATAGAAATTACTTCCATTAATTCTAGGGTAAACAACAGCAGAACGCTTATAGCTTCTTTTTAATGGTGGGCATGGAGTTTGTCATCATATTGTAACATAAAAGACTAGATCAGTGCAGACATATACATACAAAGATATGCATATAATTGAAGACTATAGCAACTGTATTGTTTCTCACAAATGGGAATTTTCTCTCCTCAAAATCTTAATTTAACCTCTGGTTAGGTTGATGTCAGTGAGTTAAACATAGAGCATAGTGAGGATCATTAAGTTAGGTTTATTACTTTGATATTGGTAGCTAGTGACTCTTGTAATGTTGAGGTACACATTTAACATGGCTACATTTTACACCAACATAAATCTTACAACACCTTATCTGTGTAGAGCCTACTTTTCATTCCCTTGTTAGGCAGTCTGTAGCTTGTCTAACCACACTCTCCTATTGGCATGGTAGTGAGTCATTCTGGCATGCTTGGTGTTCTTTGTATGAATGCACTTACTGTTTACTTATGCAGAGACATTAATTCATGGTTTAAACAATTAATTAATGTCTTTTAATGCTTTCCTACTTTATTACAAATAAAAGATAATTAATGGTTAAAAATGTTTCATTTATGTGCTTAAATTAATGACATGGAAATAAAAGTGTTTCATCTGATGAGTGACCAAAGAACCTGGTTGTGCTAATGAAATTAGACACACATATGGTGTTAATGAAGTCAGGCTCATAATCTGTTAATTAGATTCATAACTTACAGGTAGTAATGAAGTTAGGTTCAAAAAGATAATCTATAATCTAGTGCATTTGTTTAGCTAGTCTCATAGTTCAGTAGTGTTAATAATGTTAGGTTCAACAGGTAGTGGTATCATCTCCATATTACTATCTAATCTGGTAATACTAACAAAAATAGATTCAAAGGATAATGTTTGCGAAGTTGGTTTTATTAACTGTTGATAATAACAGAAGTTCTTAGCTTATAAGATGTTGAAAGGTTAGTTCCTATTTCTAATGGTACTAGCAGGGTTAACTGTTTATAGTTTTGTTGTTTAAATCTCTCTTCTTTTTTTAATGATATTAAATTTCAAGATCTTCCTTACAAAAACCATTTTAAAACTGTTTCAAATTTATTCAACCAATTTTCTTCATTCTTCCATATTTGTTGGTCTGTATATTTGTATATAGCAAAAGTTAATTACTACTGCTACAGAATAGAAAACCTCTTTCACAGAAGCAAAAACTACATGCAGAAACTCGTTAAGTTTGAAAGATAAACTAAAGTCCATATGACTTTTTATTTTCCCAGGTAAGATGTTGTGTGACAATGCATATTTTTAAGTGAAGTATTTGGTTTACTTCTTCTAAGGAAAACATTTTTATTGATGTATGTCTATCTTTGTAGTTAGCTAAATTTGCTATTTTTAGAATAAGCTTTCATAAATAAGGCTTTACTGTAGTTTTATTATTACTAGTGCTCTAATTGGTTAAAGATTCTCTTTTTTTTGTGTTAGCTAGTTTTTAGAAACTGCACACATAGCCTTAGCATTAACAACTGTATTTTAAGTAAAATTTTTGGTACTTGTATTGTTTTATTGGATTCACAAGTTAATGGTCTTATTATAGGCCTGGTTATTAAAAGTATGCCAACTTTTTATTACGTGTGCGTAAATAATGTTTATTATGCAAGGGGGAAATTCTCAACAAAAGGTTGCTAGTATTCACATTTGAATACAGAAAATCATTTTGTTGATGTGTGTAATTTATAATATAGTTTACTAAAAGTAAGAAAAAAACTACATACAGTTTTGCTTCTTATAACAACACTCAGAGTGAGCACAATATATAGTAAAATGATTACTGAAGTAGAAGTGTGTGAGAATAAAACAAATTTTCTTGTGTGATGTTTCTAATATACTTCTTCATTTTACTATGGCAGTTCATTTGTAAAATTGTTAAATTGCAGGTTATTTATAATAGTAATTTTAAGATGACATTCACTGTTATCTGCATTATCACATAAATACAGAATACTGTTCATATATAGTGTTATGAGACTTGAGCTTCTAAGACTAAATTTTGTATTTTCATTTTATAATATGCAGTCATTCCAGTGCAGAAGAAGCATAATTTATGTATATTTCCTAGTTTTTTTAAGATGGTTACGAGGTTGGTCAAATGACAGACCACACATAGTGTAGAAAGTAACAAAATGTAATGTCTTACCAAATGTGTTTAGAAGGTTTTAGAGATTATGCAAATAATATTTGAGATTTTGGGGGTGAAGAATAGTTTTTTAATCATAACATGAAACCACTTTGTACTCAGACTAGTAATGAAATAATATTCACAAACAAATCTTTAGTAAAAATATTTCATAAAAAAATCAGATTTTTTGTATACAAAATACTTGTTATCTTTAATAAAAGTCGACCAAATTTTGTGAAGGTACACATATCAAAAGTTGTAGTGCATATACTTAACACATGCAAATGTGTAGACAAACTTGTGTATATAATGCTGATCATATTGCAGAAAGGTTAAGTAGAAATAGATTCTCATCTCTTATAATTACTTTTAAGATTTCTCCTCATATCTATTATTATGTTGGTGAGGACCAGCTAACATGGGAAGCTCTGTATAAAGGAGTGGAAAATTTAGCTGCAAAGTTACTGGTCAGCTGGTGATTGAATTTTTGAATTATTAATTATCAGGTTGTTTGGAAAATATTGGAGGATCTTTAGACTTTATCTCAAGAATTAATACAGAAAAGTAACTAAGTTTACTATTCAGAATGGGCACCTAAAGAATATATACACTTTTGCCAATGAGAAACAGGAGAAATTCCTTGAAGGTATTGTATTCTATGCTGCTTCTTGGTTATAAGAAATGTTTTACTTTCAGAAAGTTATCCAAATGTTTGAAAAAGTGGTTGTCTGTAGGTGAAAGATCTGGTGAGCAATACTTCATAATCCAATTCTTTAAGCTTTGGTGGGTCATTTGTGTGGTCAAGTGTTGTTATGAAGCAAGATTGGTCCCTTATGGTTGACTAACGATGGTACTTTTTTACACAACTTCCTATGCATTTCTTTCACTTGTTGACAGTAAACTTCTGCAGTAATGCTCTTGCCCTGTTTAAGAAAGTTGTGATGGATGGTGCTTTCTCCAAACCATCGTACTGTGATCATAATCTTCTTTTGATGCAATTGTGGCTTTGGGAAGTGTTTAGTGGGTTCATCACAATCAACCCAATGTGCAGATCATTTTCTGTCATAAAGTATCCACTTTTCATCACAAGTAATTAATGAATCATTAAATGGGTCGTTTTTGTTAAATGCTAAAAGTGCCTCATTCAATGCAAAATAGCAATTTTTCTGGTCTGCATTGAGTTCATGTGGAACCCGTTTGTTCAGCTTTTACATTTTACTAGTTTCTTTATGATGACTTGATATTGTGGAGATTGAAACACCCAATACCTGTGCCATTTCTTGAAGAGTAAGTTGTGAATTTTCTTCCACTAACACCCTCAAATTCTTGTTGTCAACAGTGAAATGATGCCCTCTACCCTCCTCATCTCGTAGACTGAAGTCTTCTTTACTGAACTTTTAAAACCAGCACTGAACTGTTCTTTCAGAAGTGGCTTCATCTCTCCATGCTTGCTTTATATTGTGAGTTGCCTGACTACCACTATGAACAAGTTTGAATTTATGCAGAAAAATGACTCTTAAATGCATTTTTCCATCCTGACAAAAGGAATCTTGGACATTGTTAATGAACACTGCAAAAAAATAAATAACTCTTAATATGCAAGTCATGACATAAAGTAATCTATCTTTATTACAATGTGCATGTTAAATTACAGAAATGAAATCTGCCATTATTTTCCAAACAGCCTAATAGTAAAAAAACAAATATGTTAGGAAAGTATACCAGAACCACTTTTGTATAATGCGCATCTACATATGAATAAGGTTATGAAAAAACTTTAAAAAGATAGTTACCATCTACTGAAACACTCTCAACCTTCACTTTACCATATAAGCATTGGTCTCACTTATTCCAGTCTTTCATCTATACACCACTGAACCCTTTCCAGATGGGTCACAGGTTAAAAGCATTGTCATCTTGTTTGTTAGCTCACATTCAAAATTTTATTGAATTACTGTTTTATGAAATATATCATTAAATTTGGTATCAAACTGTAGATTCTTAGTTGAGGCTGATTGTGATTCCATATGATATGAGATAGAATCATGTATTTGGCCCATGGGTTTTTCTTATGGGAGCTCTGAGGCTGCTTTTCTTAATGATCTAGGACATTCTGCAGTGAATGGGGACTTGATTTTTCTGGTACCTTTCTCTACTAAGTCTGCTTGTCCCAAGGCCAGTTTGAATAAACCACCTTACGTTCCTTTTCTTCAATTAATCACTTGGGGTTGTGAAATGTTGGGGCTTTTCTCAGTTGTCTTTGAGTCTACTATTTCATTGATTGTGGAAAAGTTGGAGGGAGGAGACTAAATGGTTTCTCCTTCACCTGATATTGTTGGTTCATACTGGGAGATTTACTGCTTTATTACATGACAGTGTGGCTATACCTTGTACCCCATTTGTTTGCACATTTATCTTGATTCCACAGACTAGACTTTGTAAACAACACTGGGATCCAAGTTCTTCTGTAGAACAATAATTAATAATATTTCTTTTCTAGAACCTTAATCCAAATTTAATAACTTTTTAACAAGTTTTAAATAAGGCTTCTTATGAATCTTAACTAGTTTTATGAGTTATTAAGTGATGCTAAAATATAGAGGTTTTTTGTTCTTTGCACAAGTGTTAAAAACCACTAAACTTCAACATACAAATATTTATGGACATCCCACACATCTTGGTGATGCATGATGAATATGACTAAGTTAAAGAGTTGCAAAGTACAAATTTCTAGATCCAATGGGGACTTCCTCAGTAGAAATGAATGTAGTAATGGAATGTTGTTTGTGATGTATGATATTGTTTCTTTACTACAGGTGCCTTAGATGATGAACAGGAACAAGAGGTTGAACTTCTAAGTGAAAGTGAACGCTACCAACTAAAGTATAGAGAACTATTTCTATCAAGACAAGTTGAAACTTTGCCAGCCACACACATCCGTGGAAAGTGTACAGTTACATTGTTAAATGAAACAGAATCTATGAGTTCTTACTTGAACAAAGAGGTAAGTGAGTTCTTTACCATTCTTCTTGATGTCTTATTTAAGTCACATTATATTTTCATGTAATTTTTGATACTGTGTATAATGAACATTTTAAATTCACTTCAACCCTTAAATCTCTCGAGTTTACATTTTTCGTAATAATTTATAAAGTAATGCAATCTAATTAATGATAGGTTATTACAGCTTTATTTTCCTCTTTTTATTGATTAAATTTAAACTTAAAATTATCCAAATTTTTCTACAGAGGATTGAATACTTTACATTAAAACATTTTAGAATACGCAATTTGGCAAATAACATGACAACTAAAACTGATGTAAAGTGTTGTTATAGTAGTATATATAAGAACTACATTTGGATATTGTTTGGCATTTTATATGGAAGGGTTGGTAAACAGCCCATTCTGATATAAAATTTCCATACACTTGCATTGTAAAGATTCATTCAGATTGGGCATTTAGAATTTTGAAAATATTATAATTTTTGGGCCTTATAACGTTATGAAATAATGGAATGTAGATCACTTATGAAGCCAGAATTATACAGAAAAAGACCTGTAATTAAGTGTACTCCAACCATGGTACACAATGTATAGCATTTTGTAACAAGTGGGAACCCAGGAATATAAAGGTTAGTGACAAATTCTTACTATGAGCAACAGAATTAAGGACTTTTGTCAGGTAATGAGGCTATTAGAACCAAAATAAAGCTTTCAGTCATACCTCCAGTTCATCTGTCACATGCTCCCCTCAAGCAGCTGGAGAATAAGATCATTATTTAAGACATTCCAAATGAAGATGTGGTGGTTATGTTTTTCTGAATGATAGGATTAATGAAATTGGCACTGGGAAATTGCTGTTCTCATACAGTAGGGAGATTATTTAAGTTATGCAGGAAAGAGTGGTGTGCTTTGGACATAACAGCTTTATAACTGAACATTTTGTAGTGCTGTTGTCAAAATCAGGGGCGTAGATCCTGGGGGGATGGGGGATACATCCCCCCTTCATTTTAGATGGGGGTATGGTGCATACAATTATCCCCCCTACAGTTTGGTCTGTTGAATTGTCTTATTGCATCACAGGCCTACAAATTGTGTGTTTGTTCTTGTGATTCTCGTGTTCTTACCAATCAAATTACATAATTAGGCCTAGATGTAGGTTTTTTTCAGTAGCCGAAATGTACATCTTTAATATAGGCGTGCTTCCAAGCTTTTCGATCTAAGCGATAGTTAGTAAGTATCAATTAGTAGACCTAAGTATACATGCAAGGATTGCAAGCACTATCACAGAATCTACCAACGTCTTGCAGATTAAGTAAAATTTTTATCACAACGGATTGATCAGAGCATGAAATTCAAAAATATTACTCCCAAGCTTAAATTCCTGTGATCTAGATCTGGCAAGCCATTTGTAGCTTGTAGCTGCATCAATCTTATGTGTATATTGTGTGGTTTTCCTACATCATTTGTTCTTATGCACGTCTAGCCGGTTTTATTGTCAAACGCCTTACTCTCCTTAGCTGCCGAAGCCGCTGACCATAGTGTACGATTAGTGTACAGTTAACGACATGTTCGGGCCGCTCAGATGCAGACACACCCCACATCACCCCCCTCGCTCCATTTAGTCTGAGCCTCGATTTTACAACAGGGCTCATTAGACATGTGTTTGTGGCCCTCATTAATCCATGAAATTTCAGATTATCACCGCCCTCTAATAAAGTGCTGGTGCTTTATGGTAAAAGAACAATATATTCTCTTATCATAGATAGTGAAAATATTGTATTTTCTTGTATAATTAGAACACAAAAGGAGCAATTTCAATGGCCTGAAGCCTCTACTTGAATCGTATTGCTAGTTTTTGTTTAGGTGTTTTTATTTAATATATGTGCTTATAGACATTATATCACAACGTGTTTGCCTTTTGATGAGCTTTAACAGGAATATAATATATTTGTGATTGTTTAAGTATTTTTTGAGAAACTTGCAATTACTTGTGTTGTAACTAGCACACATTATTGTCCCAGCAATGCCCAGGGGATCACTTGGCTCGGTAGTCACTGTGAGGTTCGCACGTTCAACTTAAATACGTTGTACAGTTCAGTCCTACTTCCAGTTCAGTCGTTCGTTGTACATTAGAGTTTTTCAATAAAGACTGTATTTTAACCTGTTGAGTCATCTGGGAAACAGATTCCAATTATGACAAGCAAGTGTCTGAAACTTTCTGATATTAGACAGTTCTGCAAGCCAGTTACTAGTACTAAAAGTGACAATGCAGATAATCCAACAACCTCAAGCAAATGAATAGAAATTTGCCATACAGAGGAAATACCATGTTCATCAGAGGATGAGTTCAAAAATGCTTTTGCAACTATTGCACATCATGAACCACCAGATAGCTGTGAAACAAATTTATGCAATAATGAAAAATCTGACACTCCACAGATACAGATACAGTGTGGAAAGCCATATCATCCAGATGCACAACTAATACCACGACAGAAAGCAAAATCTCAAAATATCAACTTCCAGGACAAGTGGTTTGATGAATTCCAATGGCTGCACTTCGACAGTCAGACTCAAAAAGTCATATGCTTTCATTGTGCCAAGGCAGAAAATAGAGGCCTTTTTGCAGGGAAATTGGAGAGGCCAGTGGAGTATACCTCATATCCACCGGTTTTTGCAACTGGAAAAAGGCAAAACAGAAATTCAACGAACACCAGTCCTCCTCTCAGCACAGATGTGCTATATCTCCAGAAGGTTCACTTGATGTAACTCCAGTGACTGTCCAGCTACATGATGGAAAAAAGAAGCAGCAGGAAGAATCCAGAAGAAATCTAGCCAAAATATTTGGAAGTTTATGTTTCTTACTGTGTCAAGGTTTAGCATTACATTGACATACTGATACGGAGGGGTACTTCCTGCAGTTAATGAAGCTCCTGGAAGAAGAAGATCTTGAGTCGATGGCCTACTTGTCAAAGAAAACCACGTTCACATTGTCCCAGGCTCAGAATGAAATAATGGAGATGTTTAGCCATCAAATACTGAGGAACATAGCACACGAAGTGCAGTAAAATAAAATTTTTGCATTAATGGTTGACGGCACTAAAGATGTTACAGGTGCTGAACAGGAAGCAACATGTGTACGATACGTAGATGAGAACCTTGACGTCCATGAGGCATTTCTTGGTTTGTACAGTGTTTCCAATACAACTGGTGAAACAATATCCTCGACTATACTTGATGTACTAACTAGACTCAATTTACCACTGTCAGGATTAAGAGCACAAACTTATGATGGAGCTGCTAACATGAGTGGTGCGTACAGTGGATGCCAGGCAAAAATAAAAGAGAAGCAGTCGTCAGCTTTGGTTTTTCACTACAGAGCACACAAGGCTAATTTAATAATGCAACATGCAGTTCAAGCTTTTGAATGTGTTCGAGATTCTATCCAGTGGGTACATGAACTTGGTGTTTTGCTTCAGAGGTCAGGCAAATGCAAGACAATCTTTGAAAATATTGTATCGTCAGACAGCCACAATGGTCCAGTTAAATACATCCGCCCACTGTGTCCAACACGCTGGTTGTGCCACCTATCTGTAATTACATGTGCTAATGATCACTACAGTGACATTGTTGATTCTTTGTCTGAATTAACAAATGAAAAATCAGATGTAGCAGTGAAAGCACGAAGTCTGCTGGACAGATTTGACAAAGGAAAGACAGTTTTAGCCGCATTAGAGGAACTAAACCGTGCATTCCAAGCAAAATCAGTGACAGTATCTGGCATGATTGAAGCATCTGCAGTGACAGTTGAGCAATTGCGGGTATTGTGAACAGAGGAAAATTACAACAAGATATTTGATGAAGCTGAGAAAAAGGTAACTTCCCTAGATCTGGTGCCAATTGAATTACCACGCATTTGCAGACCCCCCAGAAGGATCACAGATGATGGCTCAGTGCACCATTCTGCAACAGCTATAGATTACTTCAGAAGCCAGTAATTTGAATTTGTGGACACAGTCATAGAACATCTGACCACTAGATTCAATGCAGACAAAAATGACTTGAGGCAATATCTGGCACTTGAGAACATGATTACATCTGGCAAGATTGACAACTCGGTTATAAACTTATATCCAGAAATCTCTGCACAGCGGCTCAAGTTTCAGTTGCCCATGTTCAAAGGAACAACAAAAGCAGTATCTCTGAAAGGTGCGAAGGATGCTTACTGTAAAATTCATGAAACAAGCCAGCAGATGTTCAGTGAAGTGTTTCTTCTCATGAAAATGTTGCTTGTGTGTCCAGTATCCAGCTGTGAATGTGAACCCAGCTTTTCTGCATTAAGACAGTTGAAGACGTGGTTGAGGTCAACTATGTTTCAGTGCTGCCTCAACCATGTGGCAGTTTGTTACACTCACAAAGATGAGGCCGACAAGATAAATATAGAAGAGCTTATGAAAGAATTCATAAACAGATCATCACAAAGGAGGTCTACATTTGGGAACATGTAGATTAGAGGACTAAATGAATCTTACTTCAATTAAAAGTATGAATAATTATTTGCTACATTGTATTGATGTGTAATTTTCAAGAGTAGAGTTCACAAAGACATTTTAATTATTTTTATCAAACAACAAGAACAGTTTTTCAGTAGATATAAACTTATCAAGGGTAATTACTAATTTTATTAATATTTGAAAACGTAATTCATGCAATGAAAGTTATTAGTAACCTTGTCATCTTTTATACTGTGCAGTTTGCAGGAATAAATTCATGTGACAGTTAATTTGTGACACATTTGTCTTTATTCTATTAACATTTTGAAAACTGTTCACAACACTTCACTTGTACAAACCTACATGGAAACCTTGAAGTATCGTGGCAACAAGATTACTCTGTGACTGCATGTTTACAGCTTTCAGGTTCACATAATCAGATATTACCAATTTGCAAACTGAACAGTCCACATAAGTGGTTGCAAAAATCATCCCCACTCATTGGGTGTAAAAATCTATGCCCCTGGTAGAAATACATATTTGTGAAGTGGATTAGATGTTACAAGGTGGAGTGTAACAACATAATGAGGCTCAAAAATAATTTTAATATACACAACTTCTGTGTAATGTGTTTTTTATGGTATTGTTTTACAGGTTTTTCTTTCCTCAAGAATGTTTCTTTTACACCATGGTAGTTGTCATGTTTTGCTTTCTTCAAGATTGCTTCTATTAGATTTTAATGTTTGATGTGTTTTTCATTCTCCAAGATTTTATTTTTCTACTCTTTAGTGTTTAGCAGATTTCCTTTTTCCCTGTTTAATCTAAACCAGGTTTTCTCTTTATAGGATTGTTTTTTCTACACGCTAGTATTTGATCCTCACCAGAAAACTCTTCTAGCTGATAAAGGAGAGATCAGAGTTGGGTCAAAGTATCAAGCAGATATTACCCCACTACTCACAGAAGGTATAATCACTCACTACCATATTTATACATTTTTGAAAGGGTTATTTTCCCACAAAATTAAGCTATTTGGTTTTGTTAATGTATAAAAACTATACTGTCAGATTCATCACCTTAAGACTAGCTTTGTTTGAGAATAACTTAGTCATTCTTAAATGTAATCATACTGTTGATGGTAAGTCTCTAAAACTCAGTCATCAAAGAAGCACAATAACATTAATTAAGATACTTTTATTCCTGCAAAAATTAAAATATTACTTCACTTGGAACATTTACTTTTATAGGTTAGGCTGGATTTTATGTACAAAGTACTGAATTATTATTAGAGTTTTCAGGTAGTGAAAACAACCTCTAATTATTAGCACAAGAGCAGTAATCAAGATGCATGTCTGTATGTTATGTTTAGCATACTCTGTGTGTTACTCATTTTGCAGACTGCTATTCTCTGTATCACTGTAGATCATTGTATATTTAGTGGTTTTGTGGACCTTTCACACTTCAAGCATCTATACTTTAATACTGTATACAAATGATAGATGTGTATCTTTGTCTTGAAAGATATTTTGAAACAGCCATAACTTCTTTTTATCACAGATTGAGTGAATTTTATTTTTGAACCATCTATTCACATAATTTGATTTAAAAAAAATCATCATTTATTTTACATTTTTTGAATGGTTTGAAGCACTTAGCACTGACTGATTGAAGTTCCCACCTGTGTCAGTGGTAGTTTTCTGGACTGACTCAATGTCAATGAAATTCAGATTGTTCATTGTGTACTTTTGTGCTAAAACACTATAGTGATTAAGGTTTATATGTTCAGTTTGTATATATTTTTTGTTCATCACTCTTTACAAGCTGTGATTTTTTTTTTGTTGGAAACATGCACAGAATGACCATTGCTTACAGAAAAGGGAATTTGCTGGCTTCATAGTTTCATGCATTATTTTAACATGGTATTAATATTTTTATTTTCATTTACTTTTGTTTCTCTGAAAAGTAATTTTTGAATTACCCTTTGTTTCATATTGTAGACATCATCTGCAGTTTAAAAAAATTAGCTAACAGTTGTGATCATGCTACAGTTGTTTTTTAAAGATAAGTTGAATATTCCCTACTTAGTAACTTCATTGCTGTTGTTAACTAGACACAGCCTTGTTTTTACGATTTTGTTTGTTTTTAAAATATACAATGATCTCCTACTGATCTTTTATAAGTCAAAAAATTGATAATTAAATAATAGTACGTAACAAAATTTTTACTTTTCATGTTCCTGGGCAGAAAGTGTTATTTCCCAATTGCTTATGACTAAAGTAAATGGAAAAGACCTATTTTTCTCTTCAAACTTTGCTTTTGTGACCTGGGAGCATATAACGAAAACATGATGGGAGACTATATTTGAGGGCTGACACATGAAAGTGATTTACATTACAGTCGCAAATCTCGAAAAAACTACTGACTTCTAAACATTTTGTTCATTTTGTTTAACTTTAGTATAAATACATGTAAATCTTGATTTATATGTTGTTTTATTCAGACCTTGTGTAAATGAAAATGTGCAAATTTGTCCGTTTTTACATAGAAAATAGGTTAATTTCTAAATTTCATTATCCATGTCACAAAAGCAAAGTTTGAAGGGAATAATGGCCATTTTACAGCATAAGCAATTAAGAAACAACACATACTATCCAGGAACAAAATTTATGTTGCATAGTGTAATGAAAACATGTTTGACCACACTGATAAAAGTAATCATGTTTTTATTTGAAAACATCACAATTGTAATAAAAAAGTAAAATCACTATAATTTTAAAGAATTGAAGGTTAACAAGATAGTTTATGAAGCCTTAATAAATCTCCAAGTCATGTGATTACTGTAATTCTTACAGTACACACACTTATTCCAGTTTCTGGGTAAACTTCTTGTACCTGATGGTAACAAAGCCTTCTCTGAATTTTGTACTATTTGCTACTGTGCAGTTTTTAATAAATTTATTATTTGTATTCATTCAACCCATCTATTACTGTGTGAGCTTATCTTACCTCAGCTTATTTGATGCTTTTTCTTATGTTTTCAAACAGATATAATTTAACATCAGATTACGTCTACTTTGGCACAAAGGTCTAATTCTTGATGTTATTAATCAAACTTGAGCTTTTCTTGGAGCTATTTTCAAAACTGTCTTAAATTAGTAAATGATCAAACTAGATGATGTGGCACCATAACCATTTTCATGACAACTGATTTAATTGTAATTTTCAATAATTCATTGATGGAATAATCAGAAAGGAGCTGTTTATTTTTATGACATTAATTGTTGTAATTGTAGCTTCAGTTAATTAATTAGTTGATGTGACACTAATAAGTGTAATCACAGCTCATGGGTAATTAATTAAATTGTCCAGCTCTAATTATGCTCCATTAATTAGTTAGGTTGTGGTATTTCTTGTATGTTAATCAATTGGTAAGAAGCCCTGCAAATAATTTTTTAGTCAAATCATACTGATATATGTATTTTCATAGCCAAAATATAAGCAATCTGTGTGACAAAAAAGTTGCCCTAATGTTTTGACATTGTAGTGATTGTTTTATTTAATACAAGTAGAACAATTTATTTTGTTTGGAATTATGGTATTTTATTAAACATTTTTATTAAAAATAAAAATAATAATAAAATAAATATTTTTTTTATTAAACATAACCCTTATAAGCATGACTGGGTCATAATTTGCATTTCATAATCTTTTACATTCAACATTTAATTAAGCAGTTGTTATCAGTATATTTCAGTGAGTTTGGTATCAAACCATAGTTCTTAAAGTAGCTGTATTATCTAAACGCTAATTTCTTGCTTTTGAAAGGAAATATTCAAAAATTCTAAATCTTTTATTGTTTTCCTGTGTTGTGTTACATCCTCTTTTCAATATTTATAAATATTGTAATTTCAACAATAAGCTTCTACAGTCTCAGTAATCAGAAACACAAATGATATGTGATATCAATAAATTCGTTAAACCCACCCAAGGAGCTCCTCCCATCTCTTGATTTGTCAAGATTGACAACAAATCACCTTTACATGACTGAGGGTCATATTTATTACAAATAGGAAGAATATCTTTTCCTCCACTACTGTTAATATGTTTTTGCAGGCATAAATACCAAGTCCAATAGTAGTTTTCTTTTTCATACCCCAAACAGATTTTAACCTATTTGTAGCTAAGATAGCCAGATGAATTACAGTAGTTTTGAGACATTATACTGTCATAACTGATATATTTTTGTGTTCTAGAATGCATATTTAAATGCTACGTGACGTTGGTTTTTGGCGGCAAACTTACTGAAGAAAAATGAAGCCTGTCAGTTATGCCTACGAGTGCCTAAATAACACTGGTCATGGGCTTTGCTGTTGGTATTTCAGGAAACAGTTAATGGACTTATATTCATTTATTACTTTAAACTGAAGGATAAATTACTATTGTTACACAAATTCCAGCAATAAAACCATAAAATTAAAATAAAACAGAATTAAAAAGGTTAACTATTGACACTCTGAAGGTAAAAATTTAAAACTAGCAAGATAATTATGCATTAAAGGAAGAAAAATAACACTAATTGTATTTCAAAATTTTGGCCTTTCTTTTCCTTGTGATTTGATTATTTCATTACAGTTAGTGCCAGGAAAAAGAAAATGAAATGTGAGGATAAGCAGGTTTTTTTCCTTAGAAAAGCTTCTGATGTTCATTTAAGGTTTTAGAAATTATGCAAATGAAATGTGAGAATAGTTTTATTTTTATTATGAAAAAAAAACCTTTCATTCAGACTAACCTAGTAAAGTTTCATAAATTCACAGTAAAAATACTTCATTAGATATTTCATTTAAGTGTACAATATATTTGTAACATTAACTAAAAGTTTGCCAAATGTCATGAATATACAGTTAGTATGTTTACTAAAGTTATTACAGTTTCGTGGTGGTTACAAGGCCTGTCAGATACACCAAGCCTTGTTTGTGAGTTAGGAAGAAGTTTTGGTGATTGATTCTCAAACAATGTTTTCCAGTACTTTAGAATCTGAATTACCCACAAGTATATTCAAATTAGTACTAGTTTCCAGGCTATTATGAGGTAAAAGACATACATCTAAGTTCATGCACAAAACAGATTGGTGGCTGCACATGTTGCATATTTAAAGATCTGGTTCCTCAGCTCTTTAAAGCTATTTGTCCTGTGGTTTTCAAGAGTTTTATCAGTAGTAAGGGCCAAGGAAATTATACACCACCAATGTTTACAGAAGCAGTAATGTGGCATGTCCAGTTATCATTGTCTTTATTGTGATGGTTTCTACTCATAATCACAGACAAATACTTGCGAAGTTGATCGCAGGAGCTAGTCAGACGTGCGTAAAGGACATTGTAGTAGTAACACTTGGGTTGCATTGCCAGCATGCTATGTGAGGGAATATACACCAATCAGTGGTTTTATCTCTGTTTAGAGCAATTGGGGTGTAATATTCATGAGCACTTTTTCTTTGAATAATCATGCTATGCAAACATGAACACTTCTATTATTTTTTAACAAGAGGAACACAGTACAGTCTATCCCCTAAGTTTTGCATCTTCCTGACCAAACACTACCAAGTGATGAGTTATTTTGGTGGTAAAGTGTTTTTTGTTAATGGATCAGGCCCTTTATCAAAGCACACATTTTTATTCTATCTTGAATATTGTAAACTGTGACACCCTTTTGTAGTCCACACAGTCCTCTGAATGCAGTCTTGTTATTTAATTTATGGAAATGCTGAATTTGTCATTTTTGTGCAGATTTAGCTAATATAGTTTTCTCAATTTTTAGAAAATATGAAAACTTTATGTATTTATTTCTCAAGTCTAGGTCACTGATATATAGATATAATGATTGGTACAGTGTGTACAGACAGTCTTTCTGCTCATTCCTGTATTTTTTCATTTCAGACTACCAGTCTTTTTTTTTTTTTAATATTTAAGTAGTCTAAGAAATTTTGACTCAGTATTTCCAGTAGAGTTTGGAATAATAATAGTTTATTCCTAGAATGACTTAGCTTTTGTTAGAATAGTACTATTTATCAACATGCTTTTTAATGCCAGTCTTTAGTTCGAGTGCTACTATTTGTTAACGTGTTTTGAACACTCTGTCTTTTAGTGAAGCACCAGTCAACCTGCTTTTGTGGAGAGCATTTACATTTTGACTTGTGAACTTGATTTTTTGATAGTCATTCTCTAATAAATATTTAACTAAAATTTAAAATGTCAGATGCCAATAATTTATCAGATCTCTGTATTTTTTCAGTAAGGGTATAAATTTATTACTTACATTTGGGAGTACTACACTTTTCACAATTATGAATTTACTGTACATGTTTAATTTCTTCAGGTGAAGAAGACAACAGACAATTGAAAGATCTTGAAACTTTAGTGTATACTCCTCAACATAACTTATCAGACAGACAAATAGACCAGTTCCTTATTATTTGTAGGTAAGTATTTAACAGACGACAATGATGAAAATTAATTGAATGGCCAGCAACTGCTTGTTGTAGAAACACAAGTGTAGAGGATGACATTTCAAGTCTTCTCTCTTCCACCTGAAGACAAACAATTTAAAAAACACCATCCTCTACACTCAGCAAGTTGTAGTATATATGCTTAGTAAAATATTAAGCATTTTGCCTAAACAATCTGTCAAAGTAACAACAAATTTGAATGTATATTTGTTTACTAGCTCATTATCCTTCAAAGGATAACCAAGTAATGTTACAAGTTAACTTCTTACGTATTCAGAATGCATAATATTTTTACCAATATATATATACTACAACTTGGTGATAGGAGATCAGAATTATCTTGTTCTTGTTTGGTTTTTTTTCATTTGTTTAAGATAAAATTTACATTATTAAATGTTTTATGTACTGTTTTTTTTTTATCATAATGGTTCCATTAACACTAACCAGAATGATCTGTTTACATGTATAGTACAGCACACTAGAACACGTAAGTTAATTAACATTTTGTAATAATTTGAGTCTTAAAAATGTATAAGGACCAGTAGCTTGATGTTGCATTTTATTAACAGATTTTGAGACAAGGTTTTATATTGCAGGTCTATAGGTACGTTTGCCAGGGCTCTGGATTGTTCAAGTTCAGTGAAGCAGCCAAGCCTTCACATGAGTGCAGCAGCAGCATCTCGTGATATCACCTTAGTGAGGGTCCCTCTCTTACTTGTATATAACAAATAAATTGGATAAGATATGATTCGATGTCATTGTATTTCCAGCTGAGAGTTAAGAACTGGGAACCTGATAAGAAAACTTTCACTGTGACTTTTATTTGTAAATGGAAGAATATAGTGTTATTATCATAAATATAGTATTTACCCTTACTCAATTTATCAAGATTGAAAAAAAAGAAGAGATAAATATTAGAAAAGTTTAAACATATCTTATTGATGCACCATAGAGAAAATGAAAATCTGAAATAATGTTCAACCGGTCAGTTTTTGCTTTTCACATAATATGGTAGACAGCAGTTGATGCTCCATTTATTTTCAGTGAAGCATTTGCCGTAGTAGAATAAGTTTCTGAATGATGTCTTGGAATGGTTGTATTTGGTTTCATCAGACATTCTCATAGAGGCAAACTTATTCCTAAACTAACCCTATCAGGCTAGAATATACATTAAAAGTAATTTATGACCTATTTTTAAATGTAGGTTTCATAATAATAAACTTGTGAAGTGAAGTTGCAGGGGTGAAATTTTATGGTGAATATGAAAAATGTGAAACTATTTGTTTTCAATAAAGTATCTTACTTTTACATATGTGTAGCTTCAGTGGTTGTTCCAGTGTTACACAAGTGTCCATAACTCTACAATTTCTCAAGTCTTAAACTTTTAAATAGGGTTCTAAAAACTAAAAAAAAAAGGCATGAACAAAAGTAGTACCCACATTTTTTCTTTATGACCTTACTCATAAACTGGTATCTTTTTCACCAACATTGAAAACTTTCTCTTTGTATCTCAGAAAAATTTATCTTTTAAATTGTTATATTTGTAAGTGTTAAAGGGCCATTTGTGTATTATATATCAATATAAAACATAAGTTACTGTAAAGAGACTGTAAGATTTATGTTATGACTGTTACTTGTACACACACACAAAGTTGTGGAATATGATAAAGAACTGTGTTAACATCTGACAAGTTCTGTGTAGATAAAATGTTTCTTGTTTGTTTTAAAATTCACCATTAACTATTTGTTGTTTTTTCCAGTTTCATGCAATGGACATTCTACACCAAAATAACTATGATATTTCACGTGCAATCTCAAGCCTAGTCACATCAAAAGGTCCGGTGCTTTGTCGAGATGAGATGGAAGAGTGGTCAGCCTCGGAGGCTAATCTTTTCGAAGAAGCTCTTGAAAAATATGGAAAGGATTTTATTGACATTAGGCAAGATTTTGTATGTACACACAGAGTGTTGCTTCAAAAGTACCATTCTTCTCATTGTTTATCTTTAAAGTCATAGAAGAACATTATTTTTTTGAAAAAGTTTATGCTCGAGAGTAATTTATTCTTTTTACTTTCATGAATTTATCATTTATGAAGTTTTTGTTTATAATTGTGTGTATATGACTGTCTAATAGATTACGACTATTTCAAGTACTGTGTTTTATCTTTTCCAAAGTTGACTGTATTGAGTTTTAATTTTAGTCTTGTATCATGTTACACGTATTTAGTTTTATTGAAAGTTACAAATACTTGTCTTCTTAATTCATTTGTGAAACTCGTGCTGAAGAAATGTTGACCATATGTGAGAAGTCATTACCCATCAGAAATTAAGAGTACTATATGTTATTAATTGAAAGTGTTACTAATTATTCTCTCATATTTCTTATATGTGATTAATTAGAAAAAAACAACTCAACCTAGATATCTGTTATTGTCTCTTTGTCTTTATATTATACATGCATGTTAATAAGATTTAGACTTGACTTGCTTTTATTATTTGTGATTATAATGTTAAAACTGTATTTCAAATTAACGTTTTTATATGACAGGTATCTATGTTCTTATCTATTTATCAAAAACATCTACGATTATAATTTACATGTTATGTAGAAACATTTTAAAAAAACATATTCAAAGGTTGTTATTTCAGGAAAATTGATATTTTGTGCTATACATCTTTTAATACTTACATTTATAATATAACAGCTTCCATGGAAGAGTTTGAAAAATATTATTGATTATTACTACATGTGGAAAACAACAGACCGTCATGTACAGCAGAAAAGAGTGAAAGCTGTTGAGGCTGAGAGCAGGCTAAAACAAGTCTACATTCCTAATTAGTTAGTGTGCCTTAAATATTTTCTCTAGCTGATTTTGATCTGAAAGCTTAAGTTACTGTTTTAATTTACTTAGTTAATAGAATAAACAAGTTAGAAGAAGGCATTGAACATAAAAATTTGGTTTATAAAGATCTTGCCAGATAAGTAAAACTTAATTTTCTAGTTTTTCAGTGCAGTTGAGAAATTTTAGTCTAACATTTTCTCTTTTTCTGTCACACTCTGTGAAATGTATATACGTAATTTTTATTTTGTTTAATTTTTATTATAGTAATAACAAACCTACCACATTAAATGGTCCAACTGGAGAAAATGCGGTGTCAGGAGGACGACCCTGTGAGAGCTGCTGTAGTAAGTAACTGCAAAATGAATTACACACTTGTGGTGTTTAGACTTGTACAGTTAAACTAGTCTGTACAGAACTAAGTTTTCTCAGAAGTGTTTAATACATCCTTATTTGTCATTTGTACTATTTTCTAGTGTTTACTTTTTGTAATAGTTAATCTGTTTTCTCACCTGGTATCCTCAGTAAGTTGGGCAAATAAATAATTTACAGTTTCTTCAGTTTCTAGAGATTCAACATGAGTTTAGTTAATCTCTACCCTTTTGTGATTTTCTTGTGATGAAGAAAGTCTGCTGAAGTTATAACAGTAAACTCAAGTGATCCTGACTTAATTTTTTTATACTGTATTTTCTCTCAATTGAGTAAAATAAATTATTAGTTGCAAAATCAAATCTACAAGAAGTTAACGAATTCTGGAGTTCCATGATTATATGTACTTACAAGTGACATTTTACTAGCTCCTCAATTTATAGAATAAAATTAGCTAATAGAAATATATATAACATTGATATGTATTGTGTTGATAAAAGCTAACCCTAACAGTTCAAATTAGGGTAAAAACAGCAAATTTATGTGAAGTTTGACTTTATTTAAACAACTTTTCTGAAATCTTTATGTGAAAGCAGCTTAATGCCTTCTTAACTCTGTTTTACACAGTTCTTAGTTCTCCTCAGTGGTATGCTTGGGGTCCTCCACATATGCACTGTAGACTCTGTCAGGTGTGCTGGGGTTTCTGGAAACGATACGGAGGCCTGAAGTATCCCAGTAAACTAGGTAATTAATAGCTAGTGTTGGTTTTATAGATTGCATCTTGTCTTTACTACATCAGACACAATGTATGTCAGGATGTTACTGTAACTTTCAGGTAACTTCTCCATTTTTTACCTGAAACCCATATGTCTACATAACAAGACTAGTAGGTTTAATCTTGCTTGAATATAAGTGTAAAATTTTTGTTTTGAAAATATTTTTGTTTAAAGAATTCTCTGATGAAGTTTTGACTTCTTAGATGTGGATTTAGTTGTGCTTTGTGTGATTGTTACAATCAGTAATTGTACAGAACAAGCACGTACTACTTAATGATGGCTTTACTTAAGTTTCACAAATGTTATTATTTTAACACAAGAAAAGTAAAGTCTCTACAGTTTTATACCATGGTTTTAAAAACTTATTTTTTTTTATATAAAAGTTACATTAAATACCAGCAAAATAAATTTTTGATATCCTGTTTATGATTACAAGTGACCCTCATCTTGGATCCATACTAAAAACAGTCATTATCTTTATGCCATTCAGTAACATCATTGTTATAAAAAGAAAAGTTATTCATGTATATAAAATGGCATTTTAATTTTCTGTTAACCAGAAACATTGAAAGATAAGTATAAGATGTTTGTTTGTTAGTCAGTCCCAGATCTATCAAATAGTTCAGTTAATACTTTAATGGTATTTTCATAGTCCAATCATTTTTATTATAAAGTACAGAAAGGACCGAATAATTAAATGAAGAAAAACATCTGAATCTTTAATTTGAAGATTTATTTGGGTTTGGGTCTAAGTAAACCATTTTTTATAACATTGGCAAAAACTAAATATCAGATAAAATAATACCTTGTGTACCCCCAGAAAAAAAAAAAAAAAGCATTTGCCTGAGGTTTCAAATTATAGCCTATAGGAATAACCAATTGTCACCAAATCTGATGTTTACCTTTTAGCTCCCTGGTGATTGACATGGGGTCATCATTCAGGTTAGTTTTTCTATGCTATTCCCATACCCAGATTTTTTGCATAATTACTAGTTACTAATGGTGTTAAATTTTTCATTTTTAAATTCATTTTTCAGAATAGGTAAAACTGATTGAAATTGAATTCTGATTAAAATTGTTTATATTGAATATCAGTTTCATTCAACTGTTCTTGCAAAAACAGATTCTAGAAAAAATTTTGTTTGTATCTACAGCTTCTTTGGAATCAGATTTTTGATTCACTGGGTTCTGTACTTTCTGAGCAAAGTTCAGAATTAGTGGGCTAAGAAAAAATTATTAAAATGTTAACAGAGCTGTTTTGATAGGTCTGGCACTGACTCTGAGCTGAATGCAGAAATTGTAGGATAAGCTTACAATTTTCCTACTTGCACAGAAATGTTATTTTATATCCATAAATCCATGATGGACTAATCAAGATGAGTGTGTGGAAGGAACATCTTCGCTCTGATGTGATTTTTAACACTAATATTAGGCATGTTGTTTTTATTATTGCACTGGCTTTTTCATTTAAAACTGTAACCTGATATGCTCACCAGAGATATTAGGTTAGTTTGTTCCAGTTCTCTACACGATCTGTTTTTGAATATTAAACATGAAAAGCAATATGAAGGGAAGGTAAAGCTACCAGTAAACATATTTTTATTTACACTTTTTTCTACATTTACTAAATCACAAACAGAAGAAACAAAACTGCCACAAATATAATTTTTTTGTAGTTTAATCTGTAAAAGCTTGCAGTGCTTGATCCTCATACAGATGTGGTCAGACAATTATTCTATTAGTCCTTTTATATCTTTCAAGTTTATTATTACGTATAATAACATTATTTACTCCCAGAACCCATTAAATGTGCATGTTTTAACAAATGAGGCTAGTTGTAAGATACGTATAACAAGTTGATGTAAGAGTACCTGCTTATAGTCAAGGGTTCTCCTCCTTTTTTCTTGAACCCAGATGGTGAATTCCAGATCTCAGCTCGGAGCTCAGATAATGACTCCACTTACTCATGCAGGGAATGTAGCAAAGTCTTTAATTGGCAAGGTCAGCCTGGCTTTATTTTTTTTTTTTTTCTCTTCCTGCCTCCACCATTTGTTTCTTTTTTTTTTTTTTGTCTTTTTATTTTTTACATTTGTAAAAAATTTGTACTACAGTTCCAGGCAGAATATAATTTCATTTTTGTAATGAAATAATTTTTAGTTTAATTTATCAGATATTAAACGTATTTACTAACCGAGCATGCTCAGTATACATACAAACCATTTTAGGTTTTAACAACTACATCCTGTTTTTTTCAAGTTAATTATTGATTCTTGTTAAATATGTTTTAATGGAAGAACCATATTAGAAGTTCACTGTCTAGAGTGTTGACCTCGTACATATAGTTCATGATCTTTTCTGTCATCTAATTCAAAAATGTTTCATCATCTGTCTGTAATCACTATAAAATTGATTTTTTTTTACACTTTTTAGTTCTAATTGTGATTCAGAAAACACTTAAAAGCTGTTTGAAAACATATACAGCTTATCCCTATGAATAAAACATTTTTATTTTGTGGGGTTAAAGTTTAAAAAAAGTATTTACAAAACATTTTCTAATATTTCACTCTGAATGAACTAAAGGTTTCTTAACATAAATATCACTCAACACATGTTCATTTGTGAATTTTATATTTTCAACATACAGTATTGTAAATCCTTGTGGTTCTTATTGCTGCTAACATCTCTGAGCATATTGTCCTTAGATTTTAACCTGCTCATGTTCATGTCTCCATTCTTCAAGAAAGATAAAATTCTGACTCTGGTGTATGTTGCAGTTTTAGTTGATATAAATGAAATCTGGTGATAAGGAACCAACTTTTAAATAATAAAGTTGTGAGACTATGAAATGGTATTAAAGAAAACTTCTTTAGAAGTCTTTTAAATATACAAAACCTTAAAAGGAAAAACTTGTCACAATGTTTCTTATTTGTTTAACATTTTATGAAAGTTTTTTTTATTATCAATTCAAGCCATCTTGAAACTTTAGCTACAACATTGTTTATATTAATATGTGAAATTCTTATATCTGTTGACACAATCTTGTTTGCAGAACAGCTGACAGCTCATATGACAACACACAGACCTCACCGTTGTGGGTTCACCAGCTGTGGTAAGGTAGGTCTTTTGACTTATTAAAAAGTACATTTTTTTCTGTATTACTATACTAAAGATCAGCCAGGTAAATCTAATACTATTTAGGTTTATAATACAGGTTTTTTACTTTATCACACTGTACATTAAAGACCATTTGTACAGATCTAATACTATTCAGGTCTGTAATAAATGTTTTCTGTAGAATTGCACTGCATATTCTAATGATCAGCCATAATTTTATATTTAATGTGACTAATAACAACATTCATATGTCTAGAGTTTATCACTTGTAGGTCAAACACCAAACACTGTTTATTTGGATAGTTGTTTGTGAATAACTTTTATTAATTCTTTTCAAACAACACACAAAACGCAAACACTTTTGAATAGTTCACTATTATTTGTCGGTTATTCCTTTTACACCTGCATATTACATTTAAAAATTTAACTAATAGTAAATATAAGAACTTGTGTGTAAATACCAATAATCTATACATATTTACAGTTTATAATAATTCAAATGTGACTGTATTTCACCAAATATTAGTCCATTAAAACACAGCCAAGATAGGTTACTTTTTAAATTCTAAAGATCAGTTTTATATTATTGGATACAGTAACATTAGTGCACATGCACTGTGAAATTGTGGCATCTGTATTGTTAGCCATGTATGGCTGAAATGTCAGTAGAATAATAAATATATATAAATGTTACGAGATTTCACCTTTTTAGTCAAAACATTTGTTTTCATTTTTGAAAAAACTTCAGTCACTCTAGAATGAGAAAGGCATAAGTTATATTTGTTTTGTAATTTTATACGTTGGTTACAAAATCAACGAGACTGACTGAACCCATGTAGAGATTTGTTAGTGAAAATAACATAAAAATATAAAGTTTCTTCCCAAGAAACATTTGATAAAACTGTTTGGACATCATAAGGATTTGGCATGTGAAGTTTGAAAATTTTCTGATGAAATGAACAAAAGTATTTTTAATCTTAAAATGAAAATTACTTTGCATGATGTTTATACAATATGCAAAAAAATATAAAAAAAGGCATGAAAAGAACATTATGTAGCAAACCTTAAGATTTAATAAGAAAAACTGATGTTTTGTATATGAAAGCATTGTAATGCTTACTGATAATCTGCCAAATTTCATGAACATATGTGTAATAATTTGATAATAATAGAATAAAAATAACAAGTACAAAATGGTTGAGAGGTCAGTCCCAAGGACACCATACTTAAAAAGTTAAGCTGTTTGACTTGGTTAGGAATTTAAGTCCCATCACCAAATATGCTTATTCTTTCAGCTTTAGAGGGTGTTATATGTGATGGTTAATCCCATTATTCATTAATAAAGATCAGCCAAAGAGTTGGTGGTGATTGATGGTGGTTAATTTCCTTCCCTCCAGTCTATTACTTCTAAATTACAGACTCCTAGTGTAGATAGCTCACAAGTAACTTTGTAAAACATGAAAGTAAGTCATTTAGAATACAGGGTAGTTTAAAATTATCTTTCCTACTTTAAAATTTAATAATTAAATAACTAAAAGAATACAGTTTTCAACAATTTGTTGCCCTACTCAATTTTTGTTGTCATGTTTTTTTTCACTCCAGTTGGTATTGTTACCCTGTAAAATGGCAACTGTACAAAAACAGAATCAGTATGATGGATTTATTAGGATGGACTAATTCCATGACCTCTGTGTTTACCAAATATGACTCATTTTTGGGGATATGTTAAGGGTATCAAGCTGGGAAACTGTAAAAAGACAAAATTTATGTATTAATTACTTCACGTTGGTGTGAGATGCAAGCATTTAAACTGATTATTTGACAAGCCAAATGGAACTCACCACTAGAAAGTCATTGGTTTAACAATAGATGTTTTGCAGGTTTAACATGATTAGTTATTGGAAAATTATTCACACAAATTTGTAAATAAAGTGTAAAATAGTGACACTATGGCTTTAGATAAATTGGAGCAGTTTTGTCAAGAAATCAGCACTTTACACACTATCTTCAAGATCTCAACAATTCATGTACCTACTAAGCTGAGTGCTCTATCATTGGACTGTAAAATCCAAATGAATAGAGCTGTCAAGTCTGATATTCATCATGGTGACATGTAGACAATGTGACGTGAAGCCAAACACATTGTCTACAATTTTGAAGAATAATTGACTAAACCTGACTCTTTAAAACCAGCAATGGTTCTTTTGAAAGATTCAAGTCTCGACACATCATCACCTTTAAATTAGTGTGTGGTAAGGTTAATGCTGTCAACAATGATATGGTTGACAGCTGGCACCAGTCAAAGGCTACACCCCAAGAGGTATTTTTAATGCTGTTGAAATTAATTTTTTTTTCATTTGAGGCCTGGTAAGAAGTGAAATCTGTTTGGGAGGAAATAAAAGCAAAGAATGGATGGACCAGAAAGGCTGACACCATTTGTCATAATGAAATCAAAGAAGCCATGGTGTTTTAAGAACATAAACATCAGTTGTGATCAGTTCAGTGATTTTATTCACAAAGAAAATAAGTTAGAACATCAGAAAGGTCTTCATGTTTGTTGACAGTTGCCTCGCTCTTCCACCTATAGACAACCAAAAAGTCAATAAAATTTGTGTTTCTCCCACTGAATCCAACATCAAAACTGCAACTGATGTACTAGGACATCATAAGAAATTTCAAGAGATTCTACCAAAAATGGGTTATACAGAAAATGCTGGTGTCTCTAGATCCTGAAGAAAATCAATATTAAAGGTGCAGTTGATATAATACATTCATTGTGGCAAAAAGTTACCAAGTTGACAGTTACCATCTGCTTCCATAGAGTGTCATTTGCCTACGTGCACAAAATACATCTAATCTAAGTGTGGAAGGAGAGGTTGATGCCACTGCTGAAAATGATAATTCCAGTAAAAACTTCAGGTAAGATCTGTGGTGAAGAAGTTGGCCATCTCTGGGAAAATCAATTTTAGCACCTTGATTTGTCTGAAATGTCCTTTTTAGACTTTGTTGGTGCAGACAATGAAACTGAAGTTTGCAAGTTGCTGTCTTATGATGATAATGATGATATTATTGCTTGCTCACTTCAACAACAAAATTACGAGGTCTGTTAAAAAAAACGCGGACTGTTTGAATTGCGCGGCTCCAGTTGGTTCCAGAGGAATCCGCTTGGTGTCGCTAGGTTTGCACAGATCAGCTGATTACGACACCATTTCCCGATTGCAGATATCTTCATTTGTGTATTAGCTACGCGGTTTTAAGTGAAGTGCGATTTTTTCGTTTGGCAGATTTCAGAATGAATGACCTGAAGGAGCAACGATTTGCTGTGAAATTTTGTGTTAAACTTGGAAAATCTGCGACTGAAACTTTTGCTATGCTTAACACGGCTTACGGTGATGTTGCTATGAAGCGTACGGCATGTTTCAAGTGGCATGAACGTTTTAAGGATGGTCGACAGTCCATTGAAGATGATGGCGTCCTGGACGTCCTTCCACGTCAACTGGCGACCCACACGCCGACAAAATCAACACCCTGGTGCAGACAAATCGACGTCTGACTGTCAGGTAGCTTGCTGAAGAGTGCGGGATATCAGTTGGATCTTGTTACGAGATTTTGACCGAAAAATTGAAGATGCACTGTGTTGCTGCGAAATTCAGCCCTCAGAACTCGTGAGTTTTAGGCCAAACACTCGATCACTGTTCTTCCCCACCCACCCCCTACTCACCTGACCTTGCTCCTTGCGATTTTTTCTTGTTCCCCAAACTCAAAAGACCCTTGAAAGGAAGAAGATTTGAGACGATTCCCGAGATTAAGACAAATGCGATGAAGGAGCTGGAGGACATTACAAAAGAAGCGTACCAGGACTATTTCAACAAGTGGAAACACCGTTGGGATAAGTGTGTGCGTTGGGGAGGAGAGTACTTTGAAGGGGTCCCAGACCTGTAACTTCTAAATAAAGTACATTTTGTTTTATGACGTCAGTCCGCGTATTTTTTGAACAGCCCTCGCACTAGACACATGATGTTTAATTATTCCCTGTCACTGCTGTCACATGGATTACTTAGTAAAACTGTAGTCGCCTCCAGTCTCAAGAAAATGTTAAAACCACCCTTTTTATATAACTCTTGTAGATTGAAGCTGTGATGTTTTTTATGCTGAGATTACCACAATTACAGACTTTATTAAGCAAGATTTTCCCTTTCAAGTAAAGTGATGCAATTCGGTGTAGTTGTATTAATGGTGTAAATAATCCTTTTCAATTGCAAATGAAAGTTTAGTTTTTGCATTACTACATATATATTTGCATGATGTGTGATAAAATTAACATTGCACCGTGGGAGATTGTAATTATGGAAGCCATGTTTATTTTTCTTGAAGCACTCTCTAGTGACCATTCAGTTTATAACAAATTCCTGTTGCAATGAATTATTTTGCTGGATCTCTTGGTTTTCTAGATGTTATTTGATAAATTGTACTGTGTAATTGTTTAACTGTTTTCACTGAAAAGGAAAAAAAAAACAAAATAATGAGATACCAGTGATACCTGTCTATGACAATTAAAAGTATAAGAAAAGTAATATAAACTTTAATTACTCATGTTATAGATTTTGATAAAAGTTTACATTTTATCTCATATGTTAACTTTTTTTCAATGAATTCTTAAGAATAGTGAGGTATCTTTCTAAACAAAGTGTTGTTAGATTTAGTTTGACCTCTTCTTCATAATTATATGGAACTGATGATGATAATACATATAATTTTAAGATACTGCTTTTAAGTAATTAACCCTAGAAATACCAATGGTATACATATGGTTCTTATTCTAAACTGTTTATGCAAGTCTGTTTGGTCATTTATTTATATTGAATGCTGTAATAGACAAAAAAAGCATGCGATTTGGTAGCTAAAGAAAATAAGTTATTTTTTTTATCTAAAAAAATCAGCTATAACTTCTATGAAATAAATTTTGTAAGAAAATGATACTTGGTTTATAAAATAATTTTATATATTATTAATAATGGCATTACCTTTTAATAGTAGTCAGAGTGTTACTTTTGATGTCTTTCCCATCTCTGTGCTTTATCAAGGGAATTATACACCAAAAATTTCAAAATATAAGTATGATATTGGATTTCAGGAATTCAAACTCAAATCTCACCTAGTGCGACACTGTGCCTCTGTTCATGATTCTGCTGTTAGGGTTGGCAGTCCAAGACCTATGATAAAAACACGTGTAGCCTTTTACTTGTGTACTACACCATTAACCCGACTTGCTCGACGAATCTGTGCTCATATCTTACAACCTCATCATGCTGCTCGAAATCCTTTCAGGACAATCAACGTTGTAGCTGTCAAACAGGAATGTGAGTTTTGTTTGGATATATCCAAATTTTCTGTAAATTTAGTATGTTTTCATAAAGTTAAGATTCTATAGACAACAACTGCTGTATAAAATGTGTTTTAATAATAAATGTTACATGATCATAAACTTCAGACCTTTTATTTGAAATTATATCCTCTCATTGTTTATTGCCTTACCAAGGCTTTTTTGTTTTTTTTCAGTTATATAACTTAGATTTGATTAAGTCTAGGACAGAATCCCCCCTACAGACAATATCCTCCAAGATAAAATTTCTCAGACACAAAATGCAATTAAAATTACTTTGAAAAACAGCTTTATTAAAAGTAGAAAAGCCAGTGGTTATACATAAAAAGAAAAATGCACTTGCTGAACTCTAGGCCACAGTTAAATTAATACATTTAAATCCCTAAGTTATGAACAATTCTGAGAAAGTAGTCCAGAATATTGGGATTTTTCTGATCTTGAATCACTGTAATTCATTAGGCTGTTACATTTTTGAACTTCTTTCATCCTGGTTATAGACCGTGATGTGCTTGTTGCCTGCTGTGTTCGACATCACCACATAGGTGGTGAACAAAGCACCGTGCCTTCAGTTACTGTTGAAACTGCCTGTGTAATTATTTGTTGCATTGTTTCTTGTCTATTTTCAGAGCACTTCTTTGTGTCTTGTACAGCTTTAATAACTTCCAGTCTTGTTGGATCCAGTGTACGAGTATGGTTAGGCATTTAGCTAATTATCTCATTCCTCCACACTTTAAAATTCACCTTACAGAACACTTGTGTAATGGCATCCTTCACATT
The DNA here is from genome assembly GCF_004210375.1 of Tachypleus tridentatus. NCBI lineage: Eukaryota > Metazoa > Arthropoda > Merostomata > Xiphosura > Limulidae > Tachypleus > Tachypleus tridentatus. The sequence continues at coordinate 161,429,023 of NC_134825.1, forward strand.
AGTAAGACACAACTCTATTTGCTAGGTTTTTTTTTACTTAACCTACACAATTCCTTCAAAAAATGTTTTACTTCTTCTTAAGATTTTATAAATTCCATAATACTTAAAGGTTGTTACTCAACTATACAAAAGAAGCCAAAATCAAAGACCAAGTGACACAGTTTTCTACTTACGATGTTCTTGAAATCTGTGTACTCACACATCTCTATTAGGATGTATCACATTTTCTTATTAAGTTTAGCATTATCAAAAATGTTGCATTTTCTTACTTTGCTGTTGCTTTCATCTATTAAAAAGGATATTGTCCATAGGGAGATTCTCTCTGTAGGGGAATATTATCCTGACATTGATTTGATCATGTTTTCCACTTTGTTCTAAGTTATAGTGAAAAATGTTTTTGATGTAAGAGGAGGATAAATTGCCTTATAATTTTGAAATGCATAATGTTTTTATGAAGTAAATTTTATTTGTTTTAAAAACTACAAGTGCTTTTAGTTTTTATAACTGAAATAATATTTGCAGACTGTCTTGGACAGCCAGATGTTTATTCAGCTTGTGAACATCTCTGTTTTGTCAGTTGATGTTCTGACTGATTTGTAGAATTTCATCTTTACTCTCATAATGCACCACAGGAGTTTTCATAGTTGTATTTGACAAGATGCTTCCCCTCTAGTTTTTCAGTTAAAATTCGGCCTCTTAATGAAAATATACCTTGTGCAGGTACATGCAGTAAACAAAAATACATTATAAATATTGAAATACATACAGTATTACTTGATGTTGCTGATTATGGAGGGCTTTTTAAAATAATTTGATAGTGTTTGTAGTTGATTGTTACAAAACTTTGCCTTGTAAAATTTTTCTAAATATGTGGATATGTTCATATAATGTAATTTGAAGCTTTGTAAGAGAATCTTTGTAAAGCATAAGGTGACATAAATGCTTATTTGAAATTACAATCCATGACTATTAGATTATACCAGTTTTTTTTTAAGGTGACATAAATTCCATACAAAGTAACTACCCCTGTTCACTTCATTCTTCTTCTTGGCATTACATTGACAGGCAAGTTCAAATTTTTTTCTCTGAGTTCACTTTTATGAGATTAGCATTTGTTAAGTAGAATTTGATTTTCATTTTCTGTAGTTTTTTTTATCATGTGTTGTGTGAGTGACAATACTATACACACAGGCCTTATTTTTACTGTGATTTTTGGAGGTTTCTTAACTATCGGAGAGGTTGTAACCATTGTTCAAGGTGTAGTGATTACCATGTGGTTACTGGGTCTCTTACTCCCATCCAATCATTTTAAGTTCTCTCTTCTAAGTCAAGAATGATCTATTTGATTACAAATTTAATCTGATTTGCTTTGGGTATTTGTCCTAACAAACAAAAAATGTCTTTAACCTTCCAGTTTCTTTCTTGATTTCATTCTTAGTTATGTTTCTTTTTCCCGTGTCCTTTAATATTTCTCGACTTGTACTTCACAATCCCAATTCTTGGGGTGTGCTGTATTCTCTCTTACTTGCTTGTTATTAGGTTCTATACTGTTTTCTTTGTGTAATAGATCCTCTCTCACATTTGTGATTTTTGTCTTGACTTGTAGGCATTCGTCCTTCCTCAGTTCCTTGTCTTTAGTACTTATTTCGTCAGCCTGTGGATTTTATTGTTGCCTTCTATTTTATCTCTGATTCTCTCATTTTCAGGTATGAATTTTTCTTTCTCACCATCTATCTGTACTCTGTCTCCCACTTTCTCCTTTTATCATGGTCTAGAGTGGTTTTATGTAAAAGTTTGTTCTTTTCTCTTTGCCAGTTTAGCCTGTTTGACTTTTCCTGCTCTGTCATTCATTATTATGTCCCCCTGATGATGAGACTCACTGGGTCAGGTTACAGTCTCTGTGCTTTCTTCCTTCTTGTCTACATGGTCTTTGTCAGGCTCCTTTTCTTCACCTCAACATAGTTGGTGGCATTAATTTTTCTTTGGAGACCTGAACTAATATTTTACAATACAGTTCTCATTACTTTCCCAGGTTTTTCTTTTTTTTTTTCAACCTTGTCTGGATTCTTCTATCCCTAACCTTTCCACTCCTGCTTCCAAGCCTTCTTCTAGTTCATTTCCCTTCTTATCATTGACTATCCTGTTACACATGACCATGTGGATATGCATTTTTTCCTTTTTTCTTACTGTTCTTCTCATTTTCTGCAAATAGTCATTTTTAACTTGTCAATCACAGTCTCTCTCCTCACTTCTCTTTCCTCTTCTTGAAATTTCCTTTTCTTCTTTCTCCAATCCCATGTATGTTCCTTTTTTACCTTGTTTTGAAGTTGATGTGTTGTATACCTTCCTACATATCCTTCTACATTTTGACTATCAGATTTGTTTTTTATTCCCTTGTTCTTTATTTTATATTAATTCATATCCTAAAATACCTTCATTTACCATATTCATAGCCTGGAGCTGACACTACTTTTCTTGAACAAATGATGTATTTTGTCTCATTCCTAGATATTATCATAATTTCATGCCTCAATTCTTTGATGAGAGACTACTCGATTAGGATGGCTTGTTATGAAATCGATCCTTCTTGCACTTATGCAATATTGATACTTTTGAGCATTTTCTTCACATCCTTTATTTTGGGGTGGGGGTGCTGTTATGTATCTGGTCATCAGGATTTGAGGTTCTAATTTTCATCCAGTGTAAGAAGTTCTTTTGTTTTTGAGATTGCTGACTTTCTTGGAATTCATTTCTTTGTGGTGCAAACACATGCACCTTCTTCAGCAGACATTGCATATCCAAGGAATTTTCTTTATCAGGCTCCATTATCCTTGTTTTGAACCTCCCATTTCCTTTACTCAAAGAAATTTTATTGGTGACTGGACTGTACCAGTACTATTTCATGTATTCCCTCACCAACTTCCAAATTCAGATCTTTCTCTTCAATGATGCTTTCCTCTCTGAGTTGTACATCTGGCGGATGATGTTACCTCTGGCATTAGACTTGGAATGAGTGTTTACTCCACATCAACATGCTCAAACTTCTTACTGTTCCTTGGGCAGGTTTGTTTTCTTGCCCCTTCTTGTGGATCATATGGATATGATTCACTTTGATAATTTCATTATTTCTTACATCTATCACTGGTGAAGCACCTATTCCAGAACCCTTTGGTTTTGAGTGTTGTGTACCTACTTCTCTGGGCCCATTCACATTTGGTTGCATTTGTTGTCAGTAATTTGCGAAATGCTTAAAACTTGGTCAAGGATCACTTCGCTCGGCCAGTCTGTATTTTACCAATGAAGTGGTCTCTACACCCCTAGGTCTTTCATTAGGTTTGTTCTTGGTTGAGCACACTTCTTGAAGGTACCTTTACTATGCTTCCCCTCTTCTGATTGCCTTCTTAATCCTTTGGTTGTTAACACTTTCACTGAGCATGAATGTTGTGTTGCCCTCCTGTTGGTGGAGAGCTTTTACTGCATGATGACTCATCATGGATTGGCACATTTCACATTAAACACATGAATGTTGGTGCAAGTTACTTCGAGGCCAATGCCATGCAAATTTGATTGGCAGATGCACAAGGAAGATAGCATTTCTATCTGAAATAAATGTTTGAAGTAGGAAAATGTCAAGTTTTAATGATTCATTCTTGTACTGCTGTTATCTATTTGTTGTAACTTTTTTATTTAAGTAAAAAAAATTTTTTTTTTTTATTTAAGGTCAAAATAAATTGCTTGAGGGACTGCCAAAATTACCAAAAGCTAAACCTAGGAAACCAGGATCAATTCTTAATATTTCTCACCGTTTGGGTGCTCCTAACATACCAATACCAGAGTGGCTGATAGCCTTACCTAAAGATAAACTTCCTCAACCTGAACGTTTAGCATTTGTTCCTCCTCCCCGTGGGAAAGGTAGTTATTTTTCTGTATACTAACATATGTATAGCACTTATAGTAAGGAAGATGGTTTTCAACATGTGTTAATATTGAAAATGATTATTATAAGGTTACAAAACAAACACTCACAAATTATTATGTATTAACTAAATAGTTTTAAAATGATTGCATTCTGTTTTGAAGTCAAAAATTAGATTTAAATTCTTAAAGTTAATTGCTGTAAATTTTCTCCAGCACACACAGAGTAGTGTTAAGAGCAGTATATTGTTTATTTTTAGGAATAATTTTGACAACTAATGTAACTTTTTATTTCACCATTTATTAGATGGTCAACTTTTAATACCATGGCTGCCTCATAGAGAAGAAAACAAGTGTGTTGGCATTAACAGTGTCATGCCAACAATACTAAGGAAGCGTGGATATGAACAACAAAATGGAGTAGATGGTAAGGCAGTTTTTGATTAGCATGGTGATATAAAGTATGTAAGTAGTAGTTTCTCACTTATTAAACAAGATAATGGATACCTTAAAATACATTTTATTTGTATTTATTTTTTACATTTGCAAACAGGTAGTTATTGGTGAAAATTAAGGTTAGGCATCTGAAAGCAGAAGAGCTGTAATCACATTCTGTGAATAACCATAATTTCTCCGTGTAATTCAATATAACAATAAGTAATACAAGTTTGTACTATATTTAACCTCATTTTATATTTTCTAAATAATTATGAGTGGAAGGAAAGTACAATATTTAATGATCAACCACACTACATCTGCCATATCCAGTGTTGACGAGGCCTTTCACTGAATACCAGGGTTTATCAGGATGGTTGGGATATTACAGACATAGCAGTGGTAAAGTTGCTGTTTATGATACAAAATTACATGCACATATTAAAAACTTTATCTTCTATTTAGGCCCTATGGCTAAACACAGAGCAGTAGTTCGTTCCTCACCAGATCTATACAAAATGGCTGACTTACCACGTGGGACAATAATAACTCGGTTGAATGGACGAGCAAAGATGGCTACTATCAGGTTTGGAGGACGGAAACAAACAATAAGTTTGGTTGATGCTCCAGATGATGTGTACTTTGTAGCTACATCAGCTACTAGGCAAGTTTCATCATAACTTCATTCACTAAAGCCAACTAGTAACATGAATAACAAGACTACAGAATAATGTTGTAAAATACAGAAAAGGGTTAAATCATTGTTTCTAACAAGTGACTTTCAGAAGTTTGATGAAGGTAAAACAGCTTAAACATTGACCTCATATGCCTTTCTTTTGCAGTAATTTCTAATCATTTTTGGTGTTTTCAGATTATTTTTGACTAGGCTTTGTAATAAAAGACATAATCAAACAATGGTAATAACTTAAGCCTTTATTAAAAACACAAACTGTGGGTATATTTTTTTAAGTACTGACATTGAATTACAGTTTTCACATGGTACTGAAATGCATCTCAACCAATCCTTGTCTTACCTTTGCATTTTATGGTTTTATTGTAAAACACTGTTTTTATATTAAAAAACAAACATCAAGAATAATTTTTTCAGAAGTGCTACTTTGCCTCTCTTTAACATAAAGAACTGTTACATTACATAAAGCTCCCATCCCTGTGTGTATTGTGTCAGTTTATGTTGTATTCATCTTTAGGCTGTAGCTCTCCACTAATGGGAGGGTGACCCATCCTTCATGTAACCATATGCAGTAGCATGCTGACAAAGATTATTCTTTCCTCTGCACTGCTTGTCTTCGAATGTGTTTTTCACACAATTTCCCAGAATTTGTGGGCTTATTGTTTTAACCTTTTGTTACTGTTTGTAATGTGGTCTTTTTTTCTCAAATTTTCTTGATTATGTGAAAGAACAGAACAAAATGTTAAACTTATCAGAAATTTCACTTGAATTCTTTAGGCAGCCTTTTACTTTTGGGGTGAGTTCATGTTTCTGGCATTTCCCAATTTTTATTTTTTATTACACCTTCACAAAGACATCCAGTAATGTAACGAATTAGAAACATTCTGACAAACAGTGATATTGTCACTGTTATACACGTGGTTACTTCCATTATGATCTTGGATCCAAGAAATATGATCTTCTGGTTCTGTTATTTCAATTAATCCTACTTTTGCTTCATGACATGGAATAAGTAGTTACACATTTATTGTTCACTTCTTAATTGCCATGGACACATGTCTTTTGTTTTCTCTTTCTCCAGCAATATTTTACTGAATCATGGGCTCCTTGTTGCACAATATTCTTTTCTGTGATTATTTTTTTTTTCAGTTTAAAAATCTCTTTGTTCCTCATCTTTGTCTTTTACTCATTTTCTTTGTTTATTCTAATGCTTCACTGTCATTTGGAGGCTTTCCATTATGACTATTAGCTTTACTAAGTAACTTGCATATGTCCATTTTCCCCCCTTTGTCTTTGGTTTTCTTCCATTTGGCCCAGTGATCTTTTAAAAAATCTTTGTTTTATAGGATGTCCATTTTTCAGATTACCCTACTTTCTGACTTTTATCTCCCTTAATCTTCCCCCCAGGATCTTTTTCTTTCTGAAGTGGTATTTTGGGTTACTTTTTTTTTATGTTTGCATCTTGAGCTGATGCAACCCTTCACCAATTATTTCTTCACATTTCAGTTTTGCACCTTTGGGACCAGGGGCTCCACTAAGATTTTCATCTTATACAGTTTTTTAGAATTGCCCCATGTTCTCTTCATTAAAGGCTGGTTGTTACAGGTCATGGAGGCAGCTGTTTTTGGAGTCACCCCTGTCTCCAGTCCTATGGTGATGCTGTACTCCCATTTTATACACTGGTGGACTTTCTTTGCTACAGTGTTTTGAATTCCTCAGGGAAGGTTTCCTTTATTTCTACTTTCCACCTTTCCTGTTTCAAATTCCATGCAGTAATTTTTAAACCTCACTCTAGTGTTTTATCTTGTATTTTTATCATTGTCACTAAGATGTGAGATAATCAGTAGCAAAAATATGTTCCACATGACCCAGCATTTTGTATTTTCTGGTTTGTGACAAGTATTTTTCTCACTCTTTGCTAAATTCTCCGGTGGTGGATATGACTCTGTCAAGGGTAGACTGATGTCTTCTCCACATCAGTCTTTTTGTATCTTCTCTGCATCAGTCCTTCCACCATCTGCGGTGTGAAATTTAGTGCTTTGTATGTAGAAAGGTGAGTGTCACTTCTGAGGGAAACATTTTCCTTACTGGAAATTTGGTTAAAATAGATACTCATCTCTTACTGTTCGTTACTCCTTCCACGATGAACCTGTGTTTGGGCACTATTGCTTATAGGGATGATGTGTTGCTCTCATATTTTGGTGAAGGGCTGTTGTCAAATTAATAATGTAATCATAACTAGTACTTCACATGTTGGGGTGGGAGCTTTGTTAAAGGCTTATGGGATGTTCAATAACTTATACAGCTATTCACACAAGGTAACAGCTGTTTGTGGTGCACAGAGGTATCTACCTGAAATACATTTTTAGGTAAAGATAATGAAACTTTTGTCCCAAATTTCTAACTTCTCTAAAATTATGGAGATAGCAAAATTCTGTTATAAATGATTGAAGATACGAATCTCTCTCTGTTGGTGTTTTTAACTGCATAGTCTTTATGTTCAAAGCTGTGAAGACTTTGTTGAGGTACAGACGTACAAGTCATCCAGTGTTATGTATGTCCCAACTTACATTATTTTATTTGTAATTCTACACAGTTTATTGGTACAGATTTAAAACATGACAGCAGAAAAAAACTACAGAAACTACAGCCAAGATATTTTCCACATTTTAATTCTTAAAATTAACTAGATAATGATTATAAAATGTTTTAACTTCATTTTCTGGCTCAGACATTGTTAAAATAGATGAAAATTATATTTTCTAATTTTTCAGTACTGCTATTTTACAGTATGTGTTACGTGAGGCCACTGCTGTCCTGAAATGGTTAACCTATCTCATTGATAAATCTGAAATACGTAGTGCTACATATGTATGATATAAGTCCTTTAACATAACTCTCTGCTAACAAAATTATTATAGTTTAGTAAAGCATGTTTCATCAACAGGTAATAAATGTAGTATTTTATTATTCATCATTAAGTCAATACAAGTAATTTAAGTAGACACAGGAACACATTTATCCAGTAAAAAAACAAGCAGTCACATGATAGAAGATCTGCTCAGTGGCTTAATATAGATATTTTAGCATCCAGTGTGTTGGTTTGGCATTTGGCTGTGTTGTTAAATTAATATAGCCTATTTGCTTTTTGCACTTGTTGATGTTTAGTTCTGTGTTTAAAATTAGTATTTTAATAGTTATATAATGGGTTTTTTGATTTGTATCAGTTGTAAACATGCAAGTTTTTGTTGTTGTTAAATACATCTAGTTTTGCTATTTTTTTACCAGTTTCTTCAATATAGAATTATGAGCAGTTATTATAAATAAAATTGATGTGTGATATTACATACTATTTAGTAAATGTTTTAATTCAGGGTTAGGTGTTTGAGCAAATTTGAAGTTGACAGCACTTTTTATGTTCAATGGCAAGTTTTATCCAAGTGTGAAATGTTTTGGAGCTGATTTTGGGGATGAATGGTAAGCTGCAGTATAATGTTTTGCTTTTGTTGTGCGAGAATTTTCCAATAAAAACTGGTGAATATTTGTTGATGTGAATGAAGAAATGTAATTGTTTTTAGGATAGATGAAATTTATATACTGAAATAAAGTGTGGGTGTATTTTGTAGAAATGAATCTTGCTTAGTGTTTTCAACAGCCTGTACCAATACAGGATGAGTGTCAAACAGCTTTTGGTTTATGCTTTGATCTGTGTCATAAATGTGCTGGAGAAAGTAGGTGAAACGTGGTTGCTCACACTTGGATATATAGCCTATTTGAAGAAAATTTTTGTTGAATATCAAATTGGTTTCGGTTCTTTCAAAATAAGAATTAACAGTTTGAAGTCATTGATTTGAAGGTTGAGTGTAATATTACAAGATTTATTAGTGGAAACTTCACTGGTAAGTGACATGGCATGAGAGCTAGCCATTAAGACTAGAAGACATCCAGCCCAGCATGGCCAAGCGTGTTAAGGCGTTAGACTCGTAATCCAAGGGTCACGGGTTCAAATCCGGTCACACCAAACATGCTCACCTTCCCAGCGGTGGGGGCATTATAATGTGATGGTCAATCCCACTACTCATTGGTAAAAGAGTAGCCTAAGAGTTGGCAGTAGTTGCCTTCCCTCTCGTCTTACACTGCTAAATTAGGGACGGCTAGCGCAGATAGCCCTTGAGTAGCTTTGCGTGAAATTCAAAAACAAACAAACAGAAGACATCTTTCAAAAAGGTGCCTGTAAGTGTCATATGTCACTGAAGCTCCCACCATCACAGTTGGTAATAGTTTCCACCAGTTATTGTTAACAAAATTTTGCACTAACACCACAACAAAATAACCAACAAGAAAATATTACAATTTAATTTAGCATTTATTTGTAAAATGAGTTCCAAAATAATTCATGCTTGAACAAAACTTGTCATAAAGCATAACATTCCTGTCAACTTCAAATTCCTGACCCTAAATTAAAGTCTTAACCTAAATAGTATGTAGCTTCACTACCTAGAATACTGTCAAAGAACCTGTAAACTAGAATCAATGAACATAATAAAAATAAAGCCCCTCGTGTTTATATTGCAAAAATAACACATATTTAAACACTGTAATTTCAAATTAATATCAACAAACATAAAATCAAAGAGCCTTTTTTATGAACACAGTGCTACTCCAAACCATCTGCCAGGTTATTTTCACTAAGTCATCAAGTGATCTTCTGTCATGTGACTTCGTTTCATATTTTCTATATTTTTGTGCCCAAGTAAACTGTTTATACATGACGTCAAAACCTTGTGTTATTTGTTACCCAGTGTAGCACATTTAACTCTTATTAATGTCAATACTGACTCATCATAGGTTTTGTCTAAGATGTTTAGATGTTGTAAGCTGTGGCTTTGTATGGTGTTATGCATCTAAACTAATGAGGTGTCAGCTTAGTTCAAGCATACATTGCATAAAACTGTGGTTAAAATATTGTTTTACACACTTTTGTTTCTTGTAATGTGATTAAAATTATTCCATCTTAGCATAATGGAGTGTAACACCTGTTGTTGTGTATATAAACACTTAAATTGCTTTTTTTTTCTGATAGAACGTAGATGGTGCCAAATATCTAATAATATGAATCTGTACAGTGTACAATTAAATATTACAAGGTTTGGTCAGTAGAACAACTGTTTTTAGTACACATCTAAATGTAAATTACGATTTTGTTGTTGTTACAATAACTACTATTCTTGACCTACAGAAAAGTGAGAAGACAGCTGGGGTCGAGTGAAGTACGTCGCACTGCTAGACGACCAACTAGAAAACTGTATGTAAAAGCTCTACAGTATGGAATACCATATCAACGTCAGGTCCTTTTACAGGAATAGCCCTGCAACTACAACAATTATGGTGAAAATTTGAGACTGAAAAAGTGAGCAAGCCCAGTAGTGTCTGTTCATAATATGTGGAGTTTGTTGATGTGGATATATTTTAAAAATAAGGAACATTCCGTGTGCACGGGCAACCTTCATTACGTTACAGTGCTGATTGAGGTGTTGTAGTCCTGACTTTGGCCTCAAGTGATAATGTTTTGACAAAGGGTGAAAAAATAAAAACAAGATCCTGGAGTTGCAGCGAAGAAAAAAAATGTGCTGTTATTCAGATTTGGAATGTCCCGTATATACATGTGTTTGTTGTATAAAACAGACGGCACACACTTCACTTTGAGGATTTTGAAAATTACTAGCATATTCTTTATCTCAAAATAATTCATAAAATGTTCAACTAAATTCAAGAAATATGCTTCCTCTCAGTAGCTGTAGGCTGGGAGAGAAGACAATGGATTGTAATAAAACTTCTGACAGCTTCTCACAATTGAGAAATTTCAACTATTTCATCATCATAAAAAAACGATTATTCTCTAAAGAATAAACTGTTTTTTGTTTTTTTTAATGTAAGGTGGGTCCAGTATTTATAAAATTATATTAATAATTTTGGACAGTGGTAAGCCTATTGGTTTGAAATGTTTGATTTGACTGAATCACGGAACACATTTTTCTTCTGTAATATGTGAATGTTATCATTACTTTGAAAGCAATTTTTATGTTTTCATCCCTGTACTACATTTTGTGAATCTGTCTGAATGGTAATGCTAAATTTTGAAACTATGATTAAGTAATTGGAGGTATCCTATACTATAAACTGCAAAGTAATACAATAAGAATGAGAACAAAGTACAAGTTTTCTTATGAAAGTGACTGACTTAAGGTTATCTGGCATGATATTTCCCAGTTTCACGAAAAATATCTTTTTCTCCTCTTTTTAACTCCATCATGGTGAACTTATTACTTGAAATAATTTGAATGGCAATATGAAATTAATAGCTTTGAAATATCCCACTGATGTAAAATTTATCCATTGGCCAAAACTCAAACTGTAAAGAAATATATAAATTCTTAGTTACATTTCTTTATGTTCCAATTAATATGCATGCATCATGAAACATGCATTTTTTTATAGACTGAATTATACAATGCTTTATAATCATTGTCTTTAATTTCTGATACATAAGATAGCAATGTTTTCATTACAATTTTTATCCAAAATTATACCCTTTTGCTTTAAAAAAAAAAGTTTTGTTAGGCTTAGTTGGAGCATAGTTTCTTTCATACATATGTACATATTGTTTAGAGTAATAAGCTACATTGTCATAGAGCTTTCATTGTTTATAACTTGAATTCTGAAAAATACTTTATACAGTTTATTAACAATTTTGCACTAACAGTTTGGTATTTAGTAGAAGTCAAGAGTGATGACTTAAACCAATCAAAATGCACGAAGAGAAATACTGTGGTATCCTTTATAATAATAGTCAGTCATGGGGAGGGGGCTTTTTATTATGTTTATGTATTGCATAGTTTTACACCACCTTCAGAGAAAGAAAATACTACCTTGACCCCATTACATTTAATTGAAGGGACATTTATTAATTAGTACTTGAGTATTTATTTTGTATAATGCTTTTGCAGATTGTCTGATAATAAAATATTGAACACCATTAAGTTTCATTTATTAGGAAACCTATAGAAAAAGGATAAACTGAACATGTTTTCTATGATTACTATTTACTCTTAAAACACCTATTTTTTTTCATAGAATCATGGTAGTATATGACTTTGGGGTACTGTAGTCATTTCACAACACTTGGGTTAACAGATCTAAATATTTTAAGATGAAGAAATTAGTAAATGGGCAATTAATACTTAGAAACAAAATTAAGTAACAAAGTGTAGTTTAAGTCAGAATTATAGTGAATGCAACATTTATTAAAGAAACATTATACCAAGATCTGTTGAAATCTTTTTTTACATTCTCAGGAATGCATGTTTCATTGAGGTTTTGTCAGTTAAAACCACTAAAATCTCTGTCCAAACACTCGTGAGGTTTGCTTCTGGTTGGAAGTATCGTCATACGATTTGACCAATAGGGTTGTTTTAGGCCCAGTTGTCCAGTGAGCTTCTGTTTCATCGACTACTGCTGCTTCAATCATCACTTGATGCAAACCCACAACAGGGAAGGCCAAGAGGAACTGGGCATGGAAATAGTCATTGTGAGGCTTCACTGTTTGTGACATCGTGTTGTTGTTGTCTTGTTGTACCTGTATTTAAAAAACACTTTCTTACGCAATGCACAAAATAACATAAATATGCTAATTATGTAACATCATATTGACACAAGTTCATATATCCAACCACATTTTGAACACATCTAGCATTTTGTAATAATATGATGGTCAATATACTGAGAGTTTGTGCTCTATGTAAGAATACTTGTTTTGGGTCTAACACACTAGCCTTGGAACTACCTTTACCATTATTAGTCCAATGGCTATGACGACCTAGCAATCCTAGACACTATAATTTCCATTGTAGGAAGCTTCTGTAAAGGATGATGAGGTAAACAACTATTCTTATTGACAAATGTTCAAGAACCAATTCACTGCATGTAGATGGACACCATGGCTTCTACTGTTATGTTCAAAAGTCAGCTGGAACTGCATCAAAACATTTGTCTTAACTCCACGTGTATGTTTGAAGGCCATATTGGGATCTATGACAAGTCTCATCACAGTGGTATTCTATGTTAGAGGCTTCAATTTCATTTTATAATAATAAACATTACTTAGCATATAAAAGTAAGTTGCCTTAGACTATCATGAAATGTGGTTATATACACTGCTACTGTTTTAAATGTTGTACTCTACCATGTTTGATTCATTAATGTCTTCCTTTTTTTTTAATACATAAAATCAGTTACTAATATCAAACAAATACAGGGGTGCAAAATATTTACCTGCAGCACTAAAATTTGAAAGCAATTCTTATAATGCAAATTAATCCTCTGTTTACTAATATGAAACGTGTAATATAAACAAGTATGTATAATACTTAACATGATTGTAATGTGAGATATTCCATATAATATTCAATAAACAATATATACTCGTAGGAAATTACAAACTTATCAGCATTTTATTTTTCCCATTAACTTACATTACATTAAAAAGAAAGCCTAAATTAATATTTAATTTCATATAGTTAAATGCCACAAATACACATGGTACTTAGCTACTGTAATTTATTTCCAGATTGATGTTTTCTCTTCTGTTTAGAAAAAAAACATTCTGAAGGACTATCCTGTAGTCTTTATGACAAGTATATTCTTGACTGTTTCAAATGTAGTAAGTACTTAGGGAATAAACAAACTGGTAATTAAAGAGGCCAACATTGTAGACAAATGCAACATTTTGACACCATTAAAAGAAACATCTAAAACTGTCTATATAATTGTTTGGAACCTGCAAGAAGGCACCTTTGTACCAAACTACACAAAATGGCTGAAATGCAATGGAGTAAACTTACAGAAAACAATACTACAATTATGTTGATTGAAAAGTCTCTAAGAAAAACAGTCTCATCTGAGGAGATATAAATATTTTTTTTCTACAATCAGACATAAAATTGCAATGTACCTGTACAACCCATAAATGCTATAAACAAAGACATGATTAACTGAACAATCTTAAATCCCATGTTCACACACAAAACAACTTGCAGATTATTATCCCACTGTCCAACATAAGTATAAACTGAAGAACATTACTGTTACTTTGCTTTTCATTTGTCTTTAACAAACTTGCTTCTATTGTATCTGAACTACTGAAATAACACAAAATCTTCTAATGACTTGAATAGTAATCAGTATTAACTGAAGTATCCTATTTGATACTAAATCCAACTCAAGTAATATTTACTGCAGAAAAACAAACCTAATACCTTGCAAAACATTACTACAAATAGGTAATACTCAACACAACCCTAGTAAAACTTGTTTTTAAGTTGTTACTTCACTGACAAACCTATAGGTGAAGCTTTCCAAACATTACAACACAAGTAATACTCAACACAACCCTAGCAAAACTTGTTTTTAAGTTGTTATTCCACTACAATTTTGTTAATTATTCACATTTGTTCAGACTTCACTTAGTTATTAACTTTAACTTGTTCAGTGCTGTAGCTGAGATAACTCATCCAAGCCGATCGGTAACACTGCCACAGACGAATTAATTCATCCTCAATAATACCTAACTTCAACGCTAGATGTCAGCACCATACACGCATTTGACCTACTTACAAATTGTTTCACTTTCGATCCAAAATGGCATCATGAGGAAGCATTAGAGTTGTATTGTAGCAGTTGAAATACTTAGCAATCAACAGGTTAGAACTATACTTAAGTGTATTTCACTCTTCCATTAAATTCTCATTAGACTGGTTTTAAATTCAAGCATTTGAAAATATTTTCGCAAGCACACACACACAAATTGTAATATTTGTTCTTATTCATCTCCATTTAAAATTTCTTGTACTAACTGATATTAATTTTCAAAGTCTGACTACTTGCATCCAACCTATTATGATTGTAAGTTTCATTATTGTGGCAATTATTCAAATACCAAAATAACTAAGTTCTGACACATCTAACCAACGTTATTATTCATGGCTTACCTTTCCTTCCTGAACTGTGGTTGCTTTACTCTGAAGAGTAGAGGAAACAGTTAATAAAACTTTAGTTATCTGACGAAATAAAATGGGCCTCCCACCATGCTGAACAACCCCTTCAACTTTAACTGCCAAGTGAGCAGTATTCTGAATAATATCGTTTGGTTCCCCAGGAGCTTTGGGTTGAGGAGATACAGCCAACTGATAGGAGAAGCAATTATTATGTAAATTAACTGACAGGGTCAAACAGAAGTTGCAACTAACAATTACGACACAATGGTGAAAAAAACAACAACATTTTCTTGTTTTCACAATTACTAGGTTTTAATTATTGCAGTTATCCTAATATAATTATTCAGCTCATACTAAAGTATGTTTTAAACACCTAAGTTATTAACTTCTCATCTTTCAAGAGCTTTCATCACATCTTAATTTTTTTTTCTAACTATTATGTTCTTTCAAAAACCTTATCTCATCTTCAACAGTTCTTTAGTTATTGTCTAACTTAGCACAATCAAATGTAATGAAATTGGCTTTAAGTGTCTCTAACACTATTTCTTTGAAATGCATTTTTGTTCTGTTGATAAACTTTTATGTTCTACAGAAATCTCTCATGCTTTGTACTTACAAATACAAATCTGTTTCAGTATATTCAATACTGCCAAATTGTCTTATTCTAACTATAAAAGTATTTCCTAATGCACAGTGTATTTATGTCTGACTTGACTGTGTGATCAGAGAAGTTCTTAATGTTGAAAGGTTCTACTAATGCTAATCATTTGTTTTCAGTTACCTATTAAAATGTAATCCTACAATAAGTTTGGATTGATTTGTTCTGCATTTTGTGCAAAGCTACATGACGACTACCTGCATTAGCCATTTAGCAACGAAAGACTAGAAGAAAGACAATTTGTAATCACCACCCATTTTCAACTATTTTTACTAATGAATAATTGGACTGAGCATCAAATTATAATACCCTCTCAGCTGAAAGGGTGAGCATGTTCGGTAGTGGTTTGAACACATATCCTGCAGACTGCGAGTCAAGCACCCTAACCCAGCTGGCCATGCCAGACCTCTACAATAAAGAAGCCAGAGTAAGATATAATCAGCTTCTCAAGAAACTACATGTAGTAATCATACAGTTTATCTAATATCCTGATGCATGCGTGCCATTTTTCCTCTGAAACGCGGATTTCCGCGGTTTTCAAACGGCCAATGATCACCCACGAGATTCGTGTAAATTCGAGGAGAAAATATGAGTGACTTGGGGGGACGGGTAGGTGGTTTTTGAGGAGAAATCATATTTTTCAATGTTTATTGCAGAAAAAAAAATCTGACCACCATCTTGGAGGCAGTCTCGTTTCGTCTTGTTGCAGGTCTCGTGGTCTGGTATCGTGTGCATACCAGACGATAAAATATTCTCCACGCTCCAAAGAAACAACAGCGATTGAAATGTTTAAAAGGAAAGATGTTCATTTTGATCCTGTAGACAAGAGAATGTGTAAGGACATTAGATAAGCAGCTTCAAAGTATACCTCAAAGCTGAGGGAGAATCAGAAGAAAAGGGCAGAAAGGCTTGAGGCCTATGGTTCTGTGAAATCTGGCCCAGCCACCTTGGCTAAAGAAAAAGTCCAGAAAGCCACAGAGGCACAGAGAGCTGCCCATTCAGAGAAGGAGAGAAAAAAGCTCGGAAGAGAGCACTGGAAACCCTTGTCTCGAAAAAGAGGAAAGTAGCCAAGATTGATTAAAGGAAATTAAGTGATTTGAAATTTGACTGTAATTTATGCAGCAGAGCAGAAGTTGATATCAGTGACTGAAAAACATTTTATTATTATCTGCAGCATACAGTTCCAGTGGTTTATTTTAAAGCATATCATTAATTTTATTTTGAAGCAATGTCAAAGCTTTCCTTGATTTGCTGTTTCAGTTTGTATTGTGAAAGAATGAAAAATATACCGATATTGAGGTACCAGTAATTTACTGACAAGATTGTATAGATGAACAAGTTTTACTGTAGGTAGTCATGTAGAGTAATTTTAAGTAATTTGAAATTTTAATGGAATACATGCAGCAGAGCAGTAGTTGTTGATGTCAGTGACTGTACAAAATTTAATTTCTGGGGCATATCACTGATATCAATAGTTTAATATTGAACCATATCAGTAGTTGAATTTTTAAGCAATGTCATAGCTTTCCTTCATATGCTGTTTTAGTTTGTATTGTCAATTTGTGAAAGAATGGAAAATTCACTGACATTAAGGTACCAGTAGTATAATGACAAGATTGCATAGATGAACAATTTGAACTGTAGGTAGTCATGATTAGTCAAAAGAGTAATTTTATGTGATTTGAAAATTGTATGGAATATATGCAGCAGAGAAGTAGTTATTGGCAACGACTGTAACACATTTAATTGGCAGCATACCAGTAGTTGATGATGATGATGTTATTGATGACAAAAAGGATAATAATGAAATGATTTGTATTTGAAATATTTACTGAGTTATTTTGGTTTATTAACTCATATTACTAATATATTTTGATTTAGAAAAAAATTAAACTGAATAAATCTTAAATTTCATTTATTTACTTTTTATTTTATTTGTTAATTTTAGATATTTTGACATATCTTCTAAAAAATGAATGCAAATTAAAAGAATAAATCAATCTGCTAAAAACTGTAAATGAAAGTTATAGTTTTTATTAGTTTGATTTAGTCTTTTAATTTCCTTTTGTTATTTTATATGATATATATTGTGTACTTTTCCAACATTGCAATGTCAAAAAACAAAGAAATTATATCCCAGATTGCCCCAAATCACATCAAATAGCATCCATTGTATAAAAATAGCTGTGGCACCAGGCTATATACCTTTTCCTCTTTTTTTCATAAATGTCATTGGCATGCCTGCTGATGAAAATTATGTAATGAAACACTGAGCACTTTAACCATTATTTTGACTACTGATTTATTTCTTCTTCACTGACTAAACAGATATAAAAATAACATGTATTCACCTTAATCACAGTCGACTGTAGGGTTTGGAAAAAATACCTTGGTACAGAAAGTGGGACTCTAATAAGCTCCTCACTGATTTTCTTTAGACCATCTATTTCCTAGAAAAGTAAAGTTTTACATATTTGGCCTAAAAATAAGTAAAGGTATAAATAATCTAATAATGTTAAATATTTCTAAAGTCTAATATTTAAAAAAATATTTCTCTCCAGTGAGAGTTAGGTTACACAAGTATAAACATTATATTGACTGAAGCCATCATGTATATAGACACACCCAATCTTTGCAACCGACAACTGATTGTGTCCACTACCTAACATCATCATGCTCAATGTGTGAGAACTACAATTGAGAAGGTCAGAATGGACAGCTCTTCTCATCGGTTTTGTGGCAGTGTTGCACACATGCACCATATACAAGAGGACTGATGGCAATCAGAACCTACTTGATGATGGTAAACAACTGCTTTTTACTGAACTGTTGTGGTGGAGGTCACAAAACAACAGAGGACATACATCATCGTTCATAAAGAAAATATCAAGACTGGCTTGTGTGTATGTTTGTTAGTTATCATCAATTACAGTTTGCCTACAGGAAATAAAATCCTAGGTTGTTTTTTTTTTTTATTGAGGATATACCATTTACAAAGAATATCACATTTTGTAAAAATAATATTAATGTAATAATAGCTATGTAGTCAAATTAAAAAATGGGAAAATACATACCTTTCCACCAATTGTTCTGACTTCTGAGTCTTCCCCTAGGGTTCTGATAACGCTAACAATCCGTCGATAAGCCTCCTTTACTTTATAGTTTTCTAAACTTTTCTGTGACTGATCCATGTGAAGCATCTTTACATCATTTGCTCTGAAGAAAAACAATTACACACAATATAAAGAACAGTGTTGTTTGTCTTGCATTCTTTTTCAATAACAAATTCAGTATTCAAAGAAATTATGGAAATGTACAAATAACATACATTCATGAATCACCTAAGATAAGTAATGCAATTAAATAGTCAATTTAATATCAATAAATACATTATTACAAAAAAATACAAAAATAAATGTGTTGTATAATGCATGTATTTTGTATCTACCGTAAATAGAGCAGCACTAATTTTATCAACATATCATTCTGAAATACTATTCAAACATCTTGTGTTACCACGTTTCAGTGGTTTACTTGTCAGTTGCTCACTTTCCAGATAAGCTCACAAATCATTCATAATATTTGTAAGTGTTCTGTTAGCTTATTCCTCCTTTCAGGTTTCATTTCATGATATTTGCTGGAAGATAAATTCCTGGCTAACAGGTCTTATTCCTTAAGGAATGATATAACATATATTAATGAGACTGTACGTGTCAACTGTTAGGGTGCCATCAATTTTGTGTGCATCTCCAACACTACTGGCTGAGATGCACCCCATGCTTATAAAGTCACCTAACATGTTCCATTGTAGATGTTGAATGATGGCTGTTCTCATCTCTGCCCTTGGATTCATCTGGAAAGAAACTTCCTCCTGTTTTGTTTATTCACTGATTGACGTTTGTTGTCTGTTTAAGGTTGTTGATTTAGTTATTTTTTCTAAGTAGTTTCTATCACTTTCAGCAGCACTACTGAGACCACTTTACAGTAATGTTCAACTTATTTTTGAGGGGTAACATACACATCTGTACTCACAGATAGGTCGTTGGAAAGACCTCTACTGGATTGTCATGCCTAGCATTAGAAGCATGTTAAGAGTTACATAACATCATCTTTGAAACACAAGTTTTCTACCTTCACTGTTTCTACTATCAACAAGAGTAGTTTCATAACCTCTTCAATTTCTACACATCTACTGAAACATGAACTTTTGCCTTAATTTGTTTCACAAAGTAACCTTCACCAGACAAAATTTTGTAGAAATCTACATGTGATGTGAGATTTCTTAGTACATTTACCACATTACTGTTGGGAATAGTATGAGTGCTTGAACCTTTACAGACATTATTCTGGTGTAGTTCTACCTCACTAGTTGAATAACATACAATCACACAGTAAACTACCAGCACATAACTGCATACTTGACATGAATCATTTTCATACAATAGAAGAGAGAAGAAGCAATCTCATAATTTCTATTTTCTCACTTATTAACTTTTAATAATTATTAATAATACTTTGTGTGTGTGTGTGTGTGTATATATATATATATATACAATCATGTGAAAAAGTTAGGACACCCTATGAAAGCCTGTGTATTTTTGTAATATTTTTGGATATATAGATATTTAATCTCAATTTCAACAATACTGAGAGATTATAGGAATAACTAGACAAATAAAACTGAAGAAAAGACTTTTCAAGATCTTTTGTAAATGTAATTCTACAAAAATGCATATTCTAACTGAAGAAAAAGTTAAAACACCCTACCCCCTAATAGCTTGTGTTACCCCATTTAGCTGAAATAACTGCAGTGAGATGCTTCTTGTAGCCATCTACCAGTCTCTGACATTGGTCTGAAGAAAATTTGCCCCACTCCTCAATGCAGAATTCTGTCAGCTGTGAGATGTTTGAGGGGTTTCTTGCATGTACAGTCCATTTCAAGTCACCCCACAGCATCTCAATGGGATTAAGATCTGGGCTTTGACTCGGCCATTCCAGGACTCTCCATTTCTTAGTTTTCAGCCAGTCCTTGGTGGATTTACTGGTATGTTTTGGGTCACTGTCATGTTGCAGGGTCCAGTTCCGCTTCAGCTTTAATTTTTGTACAGATGGTATCACATGATCCTCAAGCACCCTCTGATACACAGTAGAATTCATGGTGGATTCTGTGATTGTAAGCTGTCCAGGTTCTGCTGCAGCAAAGCAGCCCCAAACCATGACACTTCCACCTCCACGCTTCACAGCTGGTATGAGGTTCTTTTCCTGAAATGCTGTATTTGGTTTACAGACTTTTTTAAATCCCTTACCAGACTTATAAGCTGCTACAATTTTCTTTCTGAAGGCCTCAGACAGCTCTTTTGCTCTCACCATGGGGTTTACTCTCACTTCAACAGTCAGGAGCACACCAAACTAAATGTCTGAGGTTTAAATAGGGCAAGCCTCATTCAAAATGGTGAGTAACGATCTTCTAATCATGTGCACCTGGTGTGATACACCTGTGTGTGAGTTGAGCCATTTTAAGATAGGGGTGTCCTAACTTTTTTCTCAGTTAGAATATACATTTTTGTAGAATTACATTTACAGAAAATCTTAAAGAATTTCTTCAGTTTTAATTGTTTACTTATATTCCTATAATCTCTCAGTATTGTTAAAATTGAGATTAAATATCTATATATCCAAAAATGTTACAAAAATGCACAGGCTTTCATAGGGTGTCCTAACTTTTTCACATGACTGTATTACTAA
The DNA here is from genome assembly GCF_004210375.1 of Tachypleus tridentatus. NCBI lineage: Eukaryota > Metazoa > Arthropoda > Merostomata > Xiphosura > Limulidae > Tachypleus > Tachypleus tridentatus. The sequence goes on from NC_134825.1 coordinate 161,450,519, forward strand.
ATACACGCAAATTAACACATATACCTTTACAATTTGATACCCTTAGTGACATCATTATTTTGCCTGTGGCATTCATTTTCTAACTTCTTTTTTCTGGCACAATATTTTCAGCTGTGATACAGTAAAACTTTTATTATCAACTAGTTATATTTACAAATTTTTGAACAGATTCACTTGGTTCTAGGGGAACTTGTGGCAAGCAATAATGTTAAATTAACATAAAGAGAAAACTTGCAACATGGAAAATAGATAAAAACATTATTCTTTTGTTTCATTCACTGCTCCTGTTATACAAACTTGCATATCCCCTAGTAATAGCAGCCCATTATAAAACAACCTACCTTGTTACCATTTGCCACATTCCTTAGACAAGAAGACACACCAAAATTTTAAATTGAAACAAGGAAGAAAAAATATTTCATATTTGCACTTACTGTTCCATTCTGGAACAAAAACAGCAGTGCAAGATGCTAAAACAAAAATGTAGATGCTCTATTTCCATGCTTTTTGGCATATCTTACCGCTTCCAGTTTGGGTCCTACATATAAGAAAATCCTTTTTTCTTTTGTATCCATTGGAATCAAGTATACTTAAAAACACAATGAACTGATTTTTGTTTGCAACTCACAAACACATCCTACTTAATCTGTGCATGCTACTTAACTCTAAGGGTGCACAATAGCATGCAATAACTTAGAAGAAAAACAAGGTTACCAATTCTCCTCCTCCGGATGAGGATGATTTCATTCGTGGACTTTACAATGAGGGTTACCTTCAGACATTAAAACATAGATAGGTTTAAGAAAAAAAAAGTGTCTTATTGTGCAGAATATATGGTAACTACCTAATCTGTTACTAATTATCACTGGTAATTAAAGTTTATTAAAAACCAGCCATCCTGTTGTGCATATTTACTGGATTGCTATACACAGTTCTATAATCATGTAGTTATTGTACTTCATCTGTAAACCATTTTCATACCATTCAACAGTCATTTATACTAACTAACTTACCCCATTCCTTGGTTGTACTGAGCCACACGTTCAATAGCCTGAACCATTAGCAGACAACACTGTTGCTGACTTCAATATCACAGTAAAGGAAATATTATGAGAAATGATTCTTTCACACTTTGTCTGTTGTCATCAAAAGTTCAAATGCTTTTGAAAGAAAAATATTAAAGGTTTGTTTTGAATTTTGCACAAAGCTAATCTGCACTAATAGTACAGGAAAAAAACAAGAAATTCATTAACTATTCATATCAGCCACTTACTATCATAACTGACTCCTTCTTCACTATTTACTTATCAGAAATATACATAATTCCTTAATATTGAGCTGTCAAACACCACTTTACATACCAGTTATTGGTAGCTTTGGAAAAAACACTGGCAAAAAAATAGGTTTCACACCCAAAATATCCTTAATTATTTTACATACTATTTTTCATGTGACCACAATATTCTGAATACAATAACAAATACTGATTCTTCTTTTTTTGCCAGTTTGTAACATGAAAAGGATTTCATTTAAAAACTACTACTATATCACAGATAACTACCTAAGTAAATACATGTACAAAACTTAGAGTTATGGGACTTATTACATGTCTAGTAATTAAATAATTTCATTAGTGATTACATGATACTTTGGAACGAATTTTAGAGTTATGGGACAAATAAGTAATATGAACAATGGACGAATATGTACAAACACTTAGAGTTATGGGACAGACATTAGTGATTACATAATACTGAAGTAATGGAAGAAACAAACTATCAGGGTTTTGATATAAATCAGTGGACTGGTATTCCTCTACAGTAGGTGTCTGTAACTTGTTAGTGATGAATTTGAACAGTAAACAGACAGTACACAATCTGCTTTTAAAATAATATATATATATATTCAAAACTTGTGTACAAAAATTCTTCACAGTATAGGAAATCACAGTTTTATTTTAAACTTTACATAATTCTCTTTCTTATCAAAAGTCCACAGAGGCTGATTCAATTACTTTAAGATCCAACTGACAAGAATTAGTTTCTTACTACAGTAAACTCTCATTGTTTCGAAGTCGCTAGAACCGAATATATCACTTGTATCAAAGTTGTTGACTGGTCCGGCCAACTGTCCATATAAATACATAGTAACAAAAGCCCCTTGAACCGAACTGCATGTATCGAAGTGTCGGCTTGTAACGATGTATAATTATAGTCCCTAGGGTGTGAAAAGCATCAATATTACATCCTTTGTATCAAACCAGGTACAAAGATATTTATTTTTCTCTTCTTCCCTAAATTAATTGTCACTGCTGCAGGCTGCCGACCACCCGCTACGCCGCTAGTAAGTGCAATTAGTCAGTCTCCGCGCAACAATGTGTGGTGCCACCATCAAAATCTTACACTTGAGAAATAGCGGACTGCAGATGGGGTAGTAAATTAGCCTAGCAATGTTTTACAACAATTATGGTCAATAACACTTTAAACCCCTGCCCCCCAACTCACCGCCCTCCCAGCAAAAATTAGCCTAGATATAAAATTTTCAGATTATGGCTTGAGTAGATTATGCCTGCATGCTGTGGCCTATAAAAGACTAATCACAGTCAAATTATACAGATCATTAATCATTGATCATGGCGAAGTGCAAGCTTGTATCGATAGAAACTAAAATTGCAGCAATAGAAGAAGTTGAAAAAAAGTTAAAACAAAACAGAAATAGCAAAAGCATTTGATGTGCCTCTGAACACTTTGTCAACATGGTTGAAAAATAAAGAGGCCATATTGTCTTCTCGAGACAACTTTTGTCCCAATAGAAAACGCGTGCGAACTGCAAAACATTCTGACCTAGAAGCGGCATTGCTTCTGTGGTTCAAAAATGCTAGATCAGAGAATGTTCCTATCTCTGGGCCTGTTATGCAAGCAAAGGCAAAAATACTTGCTGATCAAATGGGAATCACTGACTTTTGCATGAGTGATGAGTGGTTAACCCGAGACTGCTGATAGTGATCTGATCACTAGCATGCCCCTGACAAACAGTGATATTGTGGCCATGGTGCAAAATAAACAGACACCAGAAAATGACAGTGAAAGTAAAGATGACGACAATGAGGAACCCCCATCCCAACACATTCTGCAGCTCGTGAGATGTGCCTGCAACTTCAGAGATATCTTGAACTCCAGGCTAACGCAGGACAGTTTATCTCTCAATTAAACATGATGGAGCGTTTTGTGACCAAGTGCCAGAGGGACAGCAGTTTGCAAAAAAGCATTGTGCAATATTTCAAGTGACTCCAGTTAGACGTTCTTGCTGGTGTTTGTATCCTGTACATTATAATTACACGTGTCTATATTATGAATGTTATTTTTTTTTACGTTTTTTTTTTTTACAAGTGCTGTTAATTGTCCTTTTGAATTTCATTAAATGTGTTTTAAGTGTTTACACACGTGTGACTTCTGAGTCTTTAATCCAATTACCAGTACTGCAACAGCCGTCAGTTATAGGGCCTACCATTACCAGACTTGGCTAGTGAATGAAAAAAAAATCCTTTTTAACAAACTTCTTTTGTAACGAACAATTCTCTTTGGTCCCTACGACTTTGTTACAACGAGAGTTTACTGTATATAATCTGCAATAAATTTACTATGTAACCCCAGTTATCCAAACTTTATATATTTGTCTCCTTTTCATCAAAAAACATGCAGATGGGTTCAGTTACTTTCAAACACCCTTTGAAAAACAAATTATTCTTTTTATCTTTGTTAAATTGTGAAACACACTTCAAAATAGCATCAATTACAGCTAAACTAACATCATGCAAATTAATCTGCAACTCTTAACGAGTTTCATAACAAAATGTGTTATAACTACCACCTCCAAAATAACCGATATTCTTGTAATGAAACCAAAATAATCATTAAATTTTAAATCACAAAATTAAATAAGCAATAACTCTTGCACTAAACAGTCTTGTATATCAACACAAACTAGAAGAAATCTGAATTACAAAAAACTACAGTGCTTATCAACTGACTCACCAAACATGCTGATAACACGACAAATAAAAAGGATACATTTGAATTGTAGTTAGAGTCGTTCGATCAGCATTAAAAACAGACTGATAGAGGGATCCATATTTATCAGCCAGAGCTCGGAAGTCCTTGGCACATTTCCTCAACTATTCAGCACGTAACGTCAAATTTAAATTAAAGATCATGTGTTACAAAACAAAATCACATAAATGCTATTTCAACATCCACTGATTAAAAGCAAAAAAACATTACAATACCAAACAATAAGAAAAATATGCAACTTTAACAGAACTAAGTTCACACATAATCAACTTGGTAAAAGAATAAACACTTACTAGCAAACAATTTTATAAGTGTCAAGTTTAACTACTGTCAATTTTTGTTTGTTTGTCAGTGACAGAAAACTAAATTGGTAGATCATAAAATCAAAAGAAAATACTAAAACCCAAACCTCAACTACAATTCTGCCACAGTTCTGCAGCTCATCCCTACTGGTCATGGCTACAGATGCAGCAATGGCTGAAGGAGGTGATGTCCAAAGACAAGAGCAAGCATGAACCAGTTGATTGTGAGCTTGAAGAACTTGACTCCTAAGCACAGTATATTCATACTGAAACTGAAGATTGTACAGTGGTGTGGTTGCTGCCTGAAGAAAAAATAGTAGCATATTTAGCATTTACTCTAAATTTTAAACAGTAACCTATGTAATGGCTACCTGAAGTAAAATGATAGCATGTTCTATTTAATATTTATAAAACATTATCCATACAATAACTGCCTGAGAGAAAGCACTCAAAGAACATGATGACTAATGTAAAAAATGAGTTATGATGCATTATTTCTATATAATTATATGTAACTTCACAGAAATCGGCTAAACCTTATTAATTTCTATTATCCAACTTGAGATCACACCTGATAGTACAACACATTTAATGTTTAAATTCTCAATCTTACTCTGCTACTTAATGACCAAACTTATCATCAGACAAAAACTATGTTCTTAAAAGATTAATACCTTTAAAGCAGAGACAGCCTTCAGGTAATGGGTGATGGCCTGTGACATGTCACTTCCTTTAGCCAGTTTACTGCAACTACCCCTCTCATCGCCCACATCTTGTAAACAGCTCTCAGCAAGACTGATTTCCCACAAAGCCACAAGCCAGAAGTGGAAATGTTCAGTGTTTACCTACCGGTTGCAACACATTCTTAAATAAATCTCTCTTTTATAAAATAATATTTTAACACATTCACAACTTAGGATTTATGAACTTCTGTATTTCTTCAGTTTAAGCTACTTTATATCCGACACTTTAATAACTAGTAAGGTATCAACTCTATAAGCATGGGAGGAGTCAAAAGGCACTTTTTTTTTTTTTGAGTTACATACAAAATTTAATCAAACAACTTCATTATCAATGTATGTTAATAAATTTAGCAACAAACATAATTTATAATTCTAATTATTATATTAGTTAAGTTTGAACTTCTTAACTGGCAAAAAAGAAATTTAAATAAATTACCATTTCGTACCTCTGCGTAACATGATGAGGCACTTCAACTCTCATTTGTGGAATTTTATCTTTATTTACAAAAGATGAAGATTTGTTTTAAACAATTAAAGAAACAAACCACACATATTGACAAGCCATAATACAATGACAACCTTTTCTTCTTTTGCTGATACATTACTGTATTTGTTCAAAACACACTGACATACCCTTCTCGCATCCTTTGTCTTTTACAAAATATCTATAATTCTCTCTCACTGCTATTGAACATTTCTAACAAATAAAAAGAGCAAATTATAAAGTACATAAAACAGATAATTGCATGTTTCATTTTAATGATAAAATCCCAGAGTTCACCATGTGAAGTTGAATTATTTTTACTAAAGACACTGCTATAAGGTGAAATAAAATTATTTAAGATCTATTTATATGTTATTTTGAAAGTTATTGAAATTATAGCATTTTGGGACATTCTATTCCAGTGTCTGATATGTTTGTGTTCCAACATGTATATCTGAAAGCTGTGTGAATTATAATTGGACAACTAACATTACGAGAAAATATATACAAAGAGCAAAAGGCTTCAAGACTAAAACAAGTGCTAAACTTCTTGTATTTTTATTTATTGTTATACATTTAAAAAAGAAAATGTCAAAATTGTAAGAAAATTTGAGTGACAAAATAAATTACCTTTGACAAACACACAAGGCCTAACATCACATGTTGTAACTACTGATTCAGCTTTAAGGATTCAGTGATGTCGAGAAACCCACTTGTTGAGAAATTTATATGCAAAAACGGCTCTTCTATGTAAAATATTTTCTCAACCCAAACGAGCCGTTTTTGCATATAAGCTTTAAGGATTGTTTAACCTCACATGTTCTATTCTCTCACCACGTGATTTATCACTTTGTTTTGCTAGTTAAACACAATTCAAATAGCAATAAAACAATAAATGAAAGAGGATGTCAAATGATTAGAAGCCTGAGGTTGTTTAGGATAAATAATTGCAATGGTTTGTTACACCTGCAGTCATTCCATAAGAAAAAATGTATCTTTAATATTATTTCACGTTTTCTAATTTTTACTATGACTGACTTCACTACAGTTAAAATCAGAGTAGATAAAATAAGAGACAAAAAATTTAGTTCTACCAAAATAATTACAATATTTATTTAAGAATTCAAGACATTATTCATATTAAATATGAAAAACAAGTATTTTGACTCTTCAGTATGAAAATCACACTTCACTCAGATTGAGTCAGTGAAGACTTTGTAAAATTCAGATACTTTTTTGGATAAAAAACAACAAACTATTAAAGTATCTGATTTACTTATTTAAAATCATGTAAAGTTTACTGAAAGCTTGCTAGATTTCATGCAGATGCATTAAGTACTTCCACAGTTATAACATGTAGTTTTATGGTTACAAATTTTCTTTAGCCATATGCTTCCGCGTTAACTAAAACAGGACTGAAGATGAACATTTTCTCTTATAAAACAAACATGTTTTCCACTTAGAAGTTCTAAGTCATACCATGACAGAATATTTTTACTAAAAAGATGCACTATTGTAAAGACACACTTGATATACAAACTGCTTAATACAAAAATTAAGTCCAAATGTTAAGTGTAATTAATATATCTAGCACAGCCCAGTTCATTCTACAAATATGCCTAAGTGCATCTTTATAAATCTACCTCACATATGCTAACTCAACTACTTTGAATACACAGTTAACATAACCAAGGGTCAAAATGACTCGCACTGTGAGTAGAATAAAACTTTGCATCACCAGAATAAATATGTATTTACAATATCACAATAGGCTTGGTCGAGTTACACAAACTGACCTTTACAGTTTCTGTATTATAGCTTCCAATATATGTTATGCATCTTCAGAAAATGTTGACGTTTTCAACATGCATTAAGTTATTTGTAGAAATATACACAGTCAAAGTGTAGAATGCTGAAAATGCAAGGTGGTTTTCATGTTAAGATTTAAAATACTTTTCTTTATCTACAAAACCTCCTAGATATGTGTTTTTTTTCAAGTAAAATTTTATATTTTATGTGTTACTTTCTCTACCCTAACTCTATATAAGGTTGGCCAATATGCCAGACTTCATAACCACTGTACAAAAATATGAAATCTAAATTAACCTTTTTTTCTGTTTTGACTTCAAACTGTAGCATGAAACTACCTATGTTTATCTCAAATAGCTTTAAATTAAAAACAGTATAGTTCTGTTTCTGCTTAAATTTTATTGTTTATTGCCCTTTGAACTGAGTCTAACTAATAATCCCACCACACAAGTTGTAAAGCAATTTTTGAACATGCAGCTTACATTATCCTATCATATTATGTAATGCATGGGCTACTTGTGAGTGTACCTCTTGAAAAAAATATTTTTATTTATTTTACCATATTTAACCTACATTTTAGTTACTATTATAGTAATTAAATAAAGAATACATGTGAAAAATAAATATAGCACTTACTTAGGTTTTTTGCTGTTAACTGTTGATAAAACTTAACTGTACTCTTATATTAATTACAATTTTTTTATTTATTTAAATAATGTACCAGATAACATATAATAATAATACACAAAACTAACAATGCCCAATAATTATCATTAATTTTCCTAGCTTTCTAACTTGAAGATACGATTCACTAAGTTCACTGGTGTGTTTCCCATGGGAATAAAGGTTGAAATGGAATTGAAATGGACAATTCTCTGTAAAGAAAGTAATATAATACATCAACTTACAGATTAACATTTTGTATTTCTATCACAGTGGAACCCCTCTAAAGCAGCCACCTTCGGGACTGAGACAAACTGCCTGATTAGAGGGGTTCCATTGTAGATAATTAGGGATTATGTAAACAAAAAAAAGGGACTGTGATTGAATGACCACTTGCAAGGTGTGACCAAATCTGAGGGGTGGCTGCTTAGAGGGGTTCCACTGCAGTTACAAATATCATAATATTCAACATAAGAGAGAACTATACGCAATTTGCAAAAGAGAGGATGTAACAGGTGGCCATGACAAGAAGGGTCTGATTTTCTAGTTTATGTCCTTGTAACAAAATACCATTGAAGGTTATAAAAATGATGCTTTGCCTGAGTGAAGAAAATATTATAATGAGTAATTTACATTAAATTCCATACTTTATGGAGAGGTGCTATATAAATTAGAGAAGAGAGAAGACCAAAAAAACATAATTCTCATACTAGGAAAAATTGAGGATTTTTTTTAAGAACTTAAAACTTGTATAATATTAACAGTTGGATTATTAGCAATGTTCTGATGGGAAGTTTATTTGTATATAATGATAATAAAGTAGTCAATTAAATTTTGAATGTAACTCAATAAAACTTTGTTGCACACAAAAAACAATGTCTATATAGAAAGAGGTTATTCATACAAAATTGCAAGTGTACGTAACTCAATGTAATAACAACTTACTCTGTTACACAAACGAGAAAAGAGCTCGGAGGCTATCTGGTGATAACCATATCTTGCAGCCTGGCGAGCAATTCGATACACTAGCCACAAATCTAACTTCTCAACAGACTTCATAATAGCCATCCTGTCCTGTGGCACCCAGTGGCGATTGATGCCACTTTGAAATATCAAGGTGCATATTAACACCTAGACAACACAGCAGACATACACTTAACTTACAATTTCTTCAAAAGTAATAATACTTCTAGAATCTAAGTATTACAACAGAACATATAAGAAAAGCCATCATTTTCCATCAAGTGATTTTTGTATTTATTCTGTGAACTAACATACACCAGTTATACAACTTTGATTTTTAAACACTGTACACTGTAACTATGAATCTTCACACTGTTTCACACATTAAAGCATTTACTGCAGACTAGGAATATGTTAGTTTTAGTGCCTTATATAAAGATTTTGAAAATTACACTCTGTAACTACAAATCTTTATATTCTTTCCCACATTAAAGCACTCAGTGCAGTCTATAGATATGGTAGTTTTACACGAGATACTAACACATTAACAGTATACAGATTCAGTTTGAAACTCTTTTATGACTCACAAGAGACTGGGAATGCTCACTTCTTTCCTTAGATTGGTCACTTAAGTTTTCTGCCAAGAGCAAAAGTTCTTGTTGAAGATGTGCCAGCACTCCGGCTCGATGACTTCCAATAGCACACAGAGCTTCAGCTAAGGGAACTATTGTTGATTCTAAGGTGTTTTTTTTAAAAAAAAAGAGGGGAACATATTATAGTTCCTAGTAAGTCCTGTACTTGTCTGTATTAAAATATACATTAAAGTATGAAAGTTTACCCACCTTATTTTATATTCTATTTAGTATTTTAACATTCATAGTTCTTTACCCATGTCATTATCCATACATGTTGAGAAGTATATACAACATTTAGAGTGGGGTAAAATCTGTAACTTATATAAAACTGAAACACTTAAGAAAACTATTTGCATGTATTTGAGAACAAGAATATACTTTATGCAAAATACTGTAATATTATATATTTGGCATAACAATAGTGAATAAAAGAACAAGATGTTAAAACAAAAGTTATAAAAGTATCTCTATAATATTTTAAATTTTCAAAGACTATACCTGTTCCATTAACCATCAGGGAACCAATACAGTCTACAAACTGTGAACATAAATCAGTATTGGCCTCGCATAAGTTCACTGCACACTTTAATGCAGACTGAAAGAAAATTATAGTACACATTAACATTACAGTTGCGACTGAAAAAGAAAACAAATTACAGTACACATTAACAATACAATTCTGACTTTTGTATTTTGACAATACCCACATCAACGTATGATGTTATGAGTGTAAAATTAAAATTTCACTGCATTACTTAATTTGTATCAAACTGGTTATGTTTAAATAGTTCTTTGGACATATACAAAACCCTTATTACTTTCAGAACAGCTGTTTCTTCTGATGTGGATTTCTCTTGGGAACAAATCACGAGCAGCAATGTTTCAATCCCACTACACGCTTCTTGCGTTAGCCCAGGTTTCTCCACAGCTAATTCTTCTATAAAAAATACCACAGTCATTTAATATTTAAATAGTCTTACAAAGAATACTTCTATTATAAAAGTATGAAGAGCACTGTATTAAACTAAATGAAAAAAGTAATTAAACAGAGAACTCTTCCTTTTAATTCAACTAAAGCTATTAATACTTTATATATCTACAAAATTGACTAAAATACTTCACTTTTTAAAAGATATGTTTCTTATTTTCTCTGAGAGAATAACATTACTGGATGTAACAATATAACAGGCTTAGTTCTACTGTTCAAACCAGGTTTTGATTTATGTTTATGTTCTTGTAACATATTGAAATACCCTAGGTGAAGAGTTTTTAATAGGATATTTTAGGATTGACAGATGCTCACAGACTTAATGAGAAATAAAAGCTGAATAAGTATATTATACAGTAAAATCTATCTAAGCTGGAAACTGCACAAAGCAGAAACCTGTACGAGCTGAAAATATCAAAATTTTGCAGCATTATCTTAAGATTTCTCTTACAAAAGGCCCTCTATGTGGTGGAACCTGCATAACACGGACGGAAAAAATATCTTTCACCTGTCTCATCTATCAACTAGTAGGATTTGAACCTGAGTAAGGCAGAAAAAATGTTTTTGGTTAAATATTAATTTCTTATTTAATTAATAATTCTCAGACATTTTGTTACAGTAAGTATTGGTTAAATATATTCTGTTCTTTTTGTTGTCGTCAGTATTTTTGCAGTTAAATCAGATTTATGATTTGTAGAAATATATTTGTCTTTTAAGTGCAAAATTCTACTCTTTAAATACTTGTCACGAAAAACTAAATTCCTATCTTCACTGATTTTAAAATTTAGGGAAAATTTACTTAATACCCTCATTTTTTCTAAAAGTTATTTATTATGAAGATTCTAGTGAAATCCAACTCTAAGAAGACTGATGCAGATGATTCTGTGAACACAGAAAGTTTTGTGAACGTTGTTTTAAAAGAAACTGATGAAACCAATTTAAAATCTGTAATAGAGTTGCAAGATGGTATCAGTGTGTGAGAAATTCAGAAGATGAACAAAACGGAAAAGATAGTGAGGAAATAGAAATTTCTACTTCATCGCAAATGTTAAGTTATATTAACACTATAAAATTGTATGCAAAAATGAAAGAGGAAAATGAACTTCTTAAAAAGGCCACAAGATTGGTGTTCTGTTTTAACTGCATGAGAAAGGCCATTAAAAAATAGTTGAAGTTTGACACTTTTTCCAAATAAATTTGATAAAGATTTTGTGTATTTATGTACATTTTAAATGTCTATTTTTGTTCTTATTCTAATGAATATAGCATAAACAGTATAATAACTTTATTCATAAACATCTTACTTCTCGAGTCAAGCAAGTATAAAGTTCCACTCAAAAATTATACATAATTAAAAAAATGCATGTTTACTGTCTAAGCCGGAAAACCTGCTTAAGCCAGAAATTTTACTCAGTCCCGTGCGATTCCACTTTAGACAGGTATTACTGTCGTTAGAAAAATAAGTACACATAACAAGTCACATACAGGTTTCCTCATTGTTATAGAGCAATTTGCTGAAATTCTGTACATTGTTCACAAAACAATGTACTTATTTCAAAGTAAACAATATTAAAACAATGTCTTCACTTTCTTTGTATACACAGATTACAAGAAATAATAATAAAATTGTGACTTAATTTATTAAATACTTTGTGCATTGCTGTTTTTCTATGTGGCTTTGATTTACACATGGAATCAAATTCTAAGTAGTCTCTGGATGATAAACCAGTGGATTAACTCATTGAATAATTTCTGTGTTACTTCTTTTACACAACTTCAATCTACATGATCTCTCAAATTCACCACATTTAATCAAATTCTAAATAGTCTTCAAATAACAAAATAGTCAACTAATTCATTTACTATTTTCTGTGACACCCAAGTCATAAAATAGTTAATTTTGAATATCTCACAAGTGTTTCTATATGAGATGGAAGTAAGTGCCATCAGATAAGCCAAGCATACCTAAAGCACACTAAATTCTGTATATCTCGCAACTGGATCTTTTATATAAAATTTGGATCAGATAGGTCCCTGAAGCAGCTGCCACATATAAAGGTGTATCACTATCAATATGCATGGATAATATTAAAAATATATTTCATTCAGCCTTTAGCCAGAAATGGTATGTTTTTTTCCAAATCATGCAAATTAGAAGTCTTGGTTTAGAAACTTGAAACCATTTTGATTACTGAATACCACTAAAGGAACATATCATTATTGATTCTTCCATTAAAAAAACAGAAAAGAAGTGTTAATTGAACAAAATAAACGTATTCTACATACAACTGTCAAACTATACAATTTATGGCAATTAACTAGAATGAAATGGAGAACAGACTTGCATTCTGAGTTCAGCAAAATGTAAATAATGAAGTTCTGTAAAAAGTTCTGCAGCTATATATATATATATATATATATTTAAAAACAGAATAAAAGTAAAAAGGGTAATTATTGTTTCTTTCAGAAAAATACTAGATGAAAGTGTTTCTTAATAATTTATAAACAATTTATTTACAGACTTGTAACCATATTAACACAAATACTTTGACTTCTATCTAACAAAGTCATTAATTAAAAATCTCTGACACAATTAAAATTATTATATTCTAAAATATGAAATTACAAAACTATGACAGGATTTTACATTTATTTTGTTGATAGTAAAATTTCCTGCTACTATTAACAAAATCAACTTTTGCAATATTACAAAATTCTTGACCTTGGTAACTAGTTTAATAAAAACAACAGAAAATATATATGTTTTTCATACCTTTATGAGCATGAATTGCAAATTGGGTAAGCAGTTCTACACTCAAGGAAGCCAATATAATGTTGGAATGGAAAACACATTCACTACATAGTTGTAACACCTTACAACCTAACGAAAAATAAATTCAATACTAAATCAAATTCACAACACATTAAAAACATTTTAACCCAAAAAACGACATTAATTCAACATTATTCTACTAACAAAATTCTATTAAACCATAAATAAGTATGCCATAGAATGAAGAAAATTTATCGTGGGGCTAAACCTTTTTTTATTTTTTTTTTAATCTAATGTACAATATGTTTCAAGTCTTAACTTACAGGAAAACCTAACAAGAAATCAAAATATAAACTGGTTTGTTTGGTGTTTTATGGCACAAAGCAGCTAGGCTATCTGTGCCAAATATCCAGTAAAAAGTTAAAATTAAAGTAACTTTAGTAAAATTCAGAAATGGAAATTAAAATAAAACAAAACAAAGTTTAAAAAAACATAAATATCATTAAAACCAATTTTTACATCTAGTGTACAGCAGTAAGAGAAAAACTACAGTAATACAAGTTGTAAAGGACTTTCTGTAGCATGACTGTAATTATCATAACTCACCAGGAAGACTAAAAGATAACTTCAAAACCCACTGTCAGTCATTGAAAGTAAGCCTTTCCAATCCTGGTTTCAAGTTATTTGACATTATTTGCAGAAAGTAAAGTAATAAAAGTTTTAAAATTATTGTAGCAAAATTTTAATTATAACTCACCAGGATGACTAACAGGTAGTTCAAACAAGAGCTTTAGTCACCTGAACTTGGTCTTTCCAGTCCTTGTTTTGAATTACTTAACATTAGGGCCATTTTCTAATTTCAAATCAAACTAGATGGACTGTGATTCTTAAAAGGGAATCACATTAAAAAAAATCTAGTGCAGAAATTAAAAAAAATAAATAGCATTAAAAAGATTACTGGCCCTAAAAAAATTATATCAAATCAGCTATACAATAATATACTTCTTTACTAGCATAATATAGATTAATACATATAATTATCACTGTATGATTACCAAAATAAAACTGTTATCCCCTTATCATCTTGAACAAATTACTTGTGTCACAATTAGGAAATATAAAACATACATATTTCATTACCTAAGTCAGATTAAAAACACTAACCAAGTCTTTTTGAAAGTTCAACCTTTCTCTATCAAAGAAGGTTCAAAATTACTAAGATTATCATATTCCTTTAAACCACTTTTGTAATGAAGTGCACTCTTACAACTGTGATTTTTTTTATTCCTTGTGTACATGTAAAGTACATTATCAGTCATAAAAACTCAGATTAGAGAACATTAATCTCAGATTCTTACCTTTATACAAGTCAAATTTGTCCACTGCTACTGACTTAGCCAGCATTAACAGAACTGGTAATGCTTGACATCTCAAATTAAGGTAAGGAGTTTCAAGACTGTATGTCACCATGTCCTAAGTACAGTC